>NW_028259162.1:0-625000 GCF_977971745.1 Zootermopsis nevadensis | reverse complement strand
TATTAAGTTTTTTTGCGATTCACGAGACACGACGCGGACAACAAAGACGCGCGACGCACGTGACGCATCTACAGAAGCTGCCAATAAGTGACGCCTGTCGTCATCACCGGAAAAAAGCGTCGTCTCTTAACAGAAACCGCCCACGCCAGGAAAACGCCTGGCACAAGAGTCCTTGAAGATGCACTCCGTTAAACATTGTCTGGCAACTTTCGCCTTTACTTAACTCCAGCGCTCACATCTTTCAAATAAATTCCGCGAGCTGCATAACCAACAATACAGACATGCACGCTGTTCAATTTCACATATCAAATTTCCCTCACATCCTCTCTTGCCGATTGAAAAACCTTCAAGCCAAGTAAAATGTATGTGTCTTCTAGACAACGCAGCCGTGAGATGAACTACGGATCGTTCCGACTTGATGCGAGCAGCGGCCGACTATCCCCACCTGAGTGACCGCTTGTAAACACAGCGATCGACACTGAAATACTATTAATGTTTTGAAATTACAAACATGGCGACAGAGCAAACAATTTAAGTTGCGTCCAGGTATATAAAATCGATAACAAATACAGATATTCACGCTGGATAGCCACTAATTTAAAAGCTGAAGCTCCTTTAACCCCAGGGAAAGAGTCCACGATTCTTACTGTACACGAGGCCTGGAGGCTCTCAGTGTCATGGTAAAACCTAATTATTCTGCCAACCGCAACGCTCCAACTTTACAAGTGATGGATTAGAATCGCTATCAACAGTTCTGTAATAAATTCCGTACGGCTAACATCAAATATTCAAGTAGGTCTTCGCGTGTGTATCGTAAAACCTCGTGAATTTGTCCGCTGATATTTCTCGTCAGGATCACTGCCGCGTGGCAGTGCATACATTTTTGAGAGACGCGTTTTTTTCATAATTCATGAGAACTACTTTACATCCAAGCCTTGCACCGGAGGTCACTTTCTGTATTTCTCGTTATGGAGTCCGCCACCCTATTCAATGTTTTGACCTACAGCGATACAAGAATGGCTCAAGTCACTCCTAACTAACCCCCACCCCAATTATTTACGCAATGGCGACGTTACTTTAAAAGAAAAATACAAATTGTATTCGTTTATTTCATAAGAATTTTATTAGTGATTTTCGCTAGTGCCTTCTTTTAATCAGCAGGTTATAACTGTTGTTCCTTTCTCCCACATATTAATGTGCTAGATAAACAGTAGGTTACCTAAAGATGCTGTATCAACTGCAGATGTTATGTCGCGCCAACCGATATAAGAGGATGGACTCTTCTGTTAACCTGATAGCAGAGTGAGAGTCTCGCATCGTATTTCAGTGTTGCGTCTCTGCAGTTGTGTGGTTTAAATGATGAATATCACGGAAAACTTGTCGGAGTGGTCGGATAGCGATGTGTGAGACCTACACCTAGCCACCTTGCCGGATATATCGTTATTTATTTGGAACTTACAAGGCCTCATCAAAGATACTAATAAGCAGCAGTAGTAGTAAGAACATACCAAAACAGACATAGGCCTATGCACCCTCTTTGGATATGCACTGCGTTGCTCCATCCCAGTGTTCCGCAAAATTTCTTCGCCCGCGACACACCCTTATTTGCCAAAGACACATGACGGCACGTGAAAAATATCGCCTCGCGAAAAGAAGATACGAAACACAATTACTTATAAAAATTCGAGCGCCACACCCTAAACCCTGTGACGGCACACTGGTTGCGGGACAATGCTCTATATACTGAAACTTCTGCGACACTACAGATCGAGGCATGACGCGGGCTGACGAAAAAGTTCGCAAGAGGTAACGACATGGTTTTTCAATGCTTCGACTAAACAGAAGTTTTGCCTGGAGGATAGAAGCGAAATGAAAGTGACATGAAGTGGACGATTACGTCTGTGCCTCTCGAAACTTCACACAAAACTTGGAAGACGCGAAAAGTCTTGACAGTGCATCCAAAATCATTTTTATCCCATTCGTAGCTTACGAAATAAAATAATTTTGCCTGTTTCATTCTTAGATCGTATTTTAAAAACACAGAAAGGCGCAAAAACCTCTTAAATCCTATTTCTGTGTAGTAAAACTCGCATGAACAAGTGTGATCCTCCGCGCGCATACTCTATGGAGCACAGTCCTTCTTGAGGAGCCTAACAGAGAATTCAGCCAGTCAAAAGGAACTTCAAGCCATTCACGGGACCCAAAGTTTCATTACCGACTTCAGACGCGTCCATCGCCAGTTCCCACCCTGAGCCAGATGTATCCACAGTCCACACCCCAAATCGTATTACCCTATTATACTCCCACACGCGCCCAAGTATTTCTATCTGTAGAATAAAACCGAATACCACGAGAATTTAACTACAGGTAACCCGCGAATTCTGTACTGACAAACTTTTTAAATTTTAATGAATTTAAATACAAAGAAATGCAACTCAGTTCAAGCTGACACCACACAACTGTCCTCGACTATCATGACAGAGTATAAATCGTGCCATTCAGTCTCAGATTATTTTACACTGAGCATGAAACATCTCTTAACAACAAGCAAACAGACGAATCGGTAGCCACGTGCTTAAAACTGCAATCCCGTCTCCCCCCGGCATTGAATCCAAATGATGTGACTGCCTGCGCTTTGCAATCGATATTTAAATCGATCCCCCTTGTTATGGAACTAGAGCATTGATCAATGCCACTACAACACACAGTCACACGCCCTCAACCAGAAAAAAACCACTTAAACCACCCCTCCTCCGAGAACAGCCAAGGGACGGGGTCAGAGATTAAGCCCTTGGCGTAGGACCGAGGGCATTATAACGTGCCTCTGGGCTGTCGCACACCGCGCGGAGCGATGATATACGAACGTGGAGAAACAGTGGAATGGCGATTAGCGCCTGGAAACAGAAGAACTGAGAGGCGAAGTTGTAATTAGTCGCAAACATAAAAAATCAGCTTTCATTTGATTAACTTCGTCCTTCGCTGGTATCGCCACTTCCACGATTAAATCGTTTGCATGATTTCGCCTGCAAGCGAACAATTAAAATGGAGACTGTTGAAAGAGGTCCAGCTGATTTAGTGCAATCGAGAATAGACCAACCCCAACCAAACCTCACTTAATCAAGAGTCCTCCATTGCCGTACAAATCTTGCAACCAGAACAAATGCAATTTATTTTTTTCTTCTCGTAATCAAACGTTTAATCTCGAAGACCTGACCAATGTACACGATGTGTCTTTCAGTGCTATTGCACTCACTCACTCACTTCAATAGGGTCCTTTGCTCACCTTATGGCCACTACATCGCACAGCCACTCACATGACATAAATTTTATATTTTAAATAATAACAATAATTATTATTATATGTCTCTTTGAATTAATTATCATTCTTAATTAATATTGCTTCAATTAAATACGCCAATTACTTTCCTCAACTTATTTCCTTCCGAAAATGAAGCCTATTTATTCCTTATTGCAATTAGGTTTGTCTGCTCTTGCAAAAGTAATGTTTATATATTTTTTCTTACTTTGTCAGATATTCACCGGTAATAAATTTGTGCTAGATCTATGGCATCTTCGTGTGTTTTCTACGATTAATCGATCTGGAAACAATATTAAACGTTGCATCTGAGCTTCGTACCAAATAGAGGTTACATTTGGCAGATATGAACCAAGATTAATTTATTCCCACAAGGGTAGGGACACAAGGCCAAATTTAATATAAATCTATCGAGTATACTCGGAACCAACAAATCACGACTCGCCATTATGAGCTCATTTACGCACTGCACGCAAAGTACCAACGCATAACAAGAAACAAATATAAACGTAAGTTCTGTTTCCATGACCACTGTGTTGGGGGTTATCGATTCGCGGTACGACGGGTGGCAAAGATCTCAGGCGAAGATACGAGATAAAGGGCAGGTCACGTTGAACTTACGGCATTCTTAATAGTTGCCTCACTCAGGTCCTTCGGAAAACCACCGCCTCTCGCACTCCTGAATACCAGTTCCGACTTCTGGCACTGAAAGTTGCGATTTTATGGAGAGGCTTAGCGTCCTCGTCACTAGACCCCAAGGTTCGCGGGTTCAAACCCGGCCGAGGTCGATGATAAAAACTTCTTTCGGATTTACAGCATGTAAAAGAACCTTACACGCACGAACGAGATGTTTCGTAAGCAAAATTCAGCGGCCATTTCTCACCTATGTCTCTCCTAATTGTCTACTAGATGGCTCTAGCAGTCAGATGAGGATTGAGTGGATTTATTAGACAGAATAAATGCCAGGTTGAGAATCACTGTTCTAGAAAACTCATGCTATAAAACCAATAACTTTTACGAAATGTTTTCATTTATCTGTTAATTTTTTATTCGGAAACCTTCGCCTCTAAAACAACTTGTAAATAAGCAGTGTAATGTTTATAACAAAACCTACGTAGTCCGTATCGTCACATCCTCTGATCTAGACCCCATTTTGATTTTGGACTGAGTGGATCAAAACTGTGTCCACGGTACAGCGTTCTGCGTCATGACCTGGACTCGCCACTTCACATTACCCTGCTTCACTGTCAGGCAACGTACAAACGTCATCAGTCAGAGACACAGACGATGCTTGTTGGCCCGAAGGCGTTTAAAGGAAGAACAAATTCCGTCGAAAATTATAGTTTTCCGAGTGACCCGTTCCACTAAGAACGGAACAACCTCTGACGTGAAGGATTCCCCTGCGGCCACATCGCACTGCATCAGCCGTAATTACAAGCGTCGCGGTTTATGGAAGGCGTCAGGGCGGAGACTAATGCAGGTCTCTGAGGTTCGCACAACACGGCACAGTCCCCAATTAGACAGGATGCTACCAAGAAGCGCAGGGGGTAAGGGGTATGTCAACTCGTCGCCTCAAGCGATGCCCCATCTGGCCCTCTCAACAGATCGTATGTCGTGATCTGACGTTTACTACAAGGATTCTCGTCGTCTGGGGTATGGCGCCATTTATTCTTCGATGTGATCACTGACGTTTCGGAGAAACATAACCTGCACCTCTATCCTAAATAAGACAGCGACAAGTTCCTATGAGAATTCGGTAAAAACGTACAAGACCACAGGTCGTCCGCGTCGTAACCCAAAAACCAGCAGTCCTCATATATAACTTACTAAAATCTGGTATTTGTTCCCCCCCTTAAATGAGTACTAATACACGCATCTACCTTTACATAAACCAGTGAACGTAATATGGTATCTACTTCTTCAGTGGTATTTGACGTTTTCACGGCGGTGAGTCAGGATGATGATAACAGCTCATCGCCCTGATGATGGAGGCAGCAAGAAGCTCTGAAACGATGATAAACTTCTACCACAGTACACAAAAAAGTTTGTGGGAAGGATTTCCCATTTTTCCTTCCCGGAGAACTAAAATTGCGCAGGGTCTTCGCGAATGACTCGACGACTTTCCTACCTACCCTCTAACAAACAAAAGGGCACTTTAATGTGCAAATATCTTCACTGCTATACTTGTAAATTAATTTTTATTGATTTAATTTAATAAATCTTGCAACCCCACTTGTTCCGCGAACCACCTGAATCAAGCTCGCGGGCCACTCTAGGTCCGCGGCCGACAGTTTGGAGACTTCTACGTCCAGTAGCTGTGATTAGTTATGGGAACATGAATGAGGCATCCGACGGAAATGCAGGAGTGTGGCTGTCGGAATAATTTGCAACAGATCAAAGATACTGCAGCTTTGAACATCGACGCATAGATCCAGGGCGTGCATGAACCCACGAGTGGCAGCGTTCCCAGTTTCCGGTGCAGATACTGGGTAAAAGAGCGCAGAATACGGTTAAATCGACTGGGGGTTCTGGCAGGTCTTCCGGTGGCCAAAATTCACCGCCGCGAATCCTCAAATCTGTGCCCTTTGAAGCCGAAGCTCGTCTAATTAACATTTTAGAATTCAGCCCGTACCGCGAAGAAAACACTACACTTCACCATTACGAAGATCAACTGGTTAATGCTCCCGATAAATAAAACTCGTTTAAATAACTTTTAAGAATCCAGCCCGTACCGCGAAGAAAACCATTACTGCTTAAGAAAATCGCAGAGAAATTACCAGCCTATTCCTACCTCCAGGAAAAAAGGAAACTTGTAGGCTTTAAGACTTTTAGTATTTGGTGCCACGCCAACAGGGAGAGCCAGCTGATTTACGCCAGAAGACAGAACTGCAGAGAGGACTTTGCAGGAAAACGGGTGTGATCTTAAAACTGGAGAGTTCGTTTTAAGTCAGATCAACGCGCGTTAATTACACGAGGAACGACGAAAAGCCCACGCACGGCGTAAAAGGAGTGAAAAGTTGTAAGGACGTGCTGCTGACGGTAGCTCGAGTTTTGCTGACAAACGACGCTGTTAACGGAAGATGGCGTCACTGGCGTATACAACTCCACGCAGAAGAGCGCGTTTTGAGGAGCTGATAGTCGTTCAGCTAGTCGATAAATTTCCAGCCTTTTATGTAATCCGGAAGTTCATTACAGTATTAAAAAAAAACCACTCTCCTGACATAAATAAATACATTTTTCTTTGAGACAAACGTCAGCATTTTGTTTGCTGTCATTATTTTTAATAATATAGGAGTGCCACTGAATGTTTTTGGTATTTGCGTGATTAGAGTAATAAATTCGTGCACTGCTGAAAAGACAAATCAATGTACACGCTCAGTATTGCAGCCTAAAGTAACGACGCACGTTTTCTTACCTTGTTTTGGAAATGGCGTCCTCCTCGTTCCAGCGCCTGCAGTTTCCAGCCTCGCTCAAACGGAAACCCTAGAACACAAATGTACACATTTAATATAACCACAAAAGACACTTCTAGGAGAACAATCACATCGTTAAAATGCCCCGGCAATACCGAAACGACACCCAACTTTCAGCTCCTTCGGGTATCGGTCCTGCTGTACTCGTTTGTAAAGAGTCTTAATATGATCAGTGCATTTGCAGGACTGTAACAGATGGTCCTTCTTCTTTGTTGCTAATTTTCAACATCAATACGTCGTCGGACTTGAGCGTTGCCTAGTAACCATGCAACTCGTCCTTCGAACAACGAGTGCTGTTTGGTCCAGCAAAATCTTGGATGCGTTTTTCATCTGTCACACGTAAGTAGCCCGCATGGGAGGGGAGAGGAACGCGTACAGGGTTTTGGTGAGCAAAGCACAAGGAAAGAGACCACTGGGAAGACCTAGACTTAGGTGGGAGGATAATACTAAAATGGATCTTACAGAAATAAGATGGGGTGATATGGACCAGGTTCATCTTGCGCGGGATAATAACTGGCTTTTGTGAACACGGCAATGAATCAATAAAACTATATAATTTCTTGAGAGACACCGACTGTTGGCTCCACGGGATAAGTAAGTACACTTACGTCGAATTTCAATGGTCCATGGACTTACCGCACTTACCTAACAAATATTGAGAATTAGAAATTGTACAAACACAGCTGAAGTACAAATCGTATTTACAGGCAGATTCAACTAATTAATAAGCGCAAAGGCATTTCTTAGAATAATCAGAAATATCCAAAATGGACTGTGGTAGAAGTGATTTACCACTACATCAAGCGTTTGACATTGAATATTCAAATTACGAGACGGCGATTAGAGCCCTAATTCGCATTAGATTAGACACACATTTGCGCGTTTCAGTATTCATAAACCACCGAAGAATTTCCTCATAAATTGAAATTGCTCAGTCGTTGGAATTTCATTTGATGGATGTATCACTGTAGGTACGCGATGTTTTAATCAAACGTTCTGGGCCACAATGCAGAAAATTGTCAAAACTGAAGGGCCACATTTTTAATTAAACCGCAACAGAGCGCGCCCCCCGACTTTCAATAATCCCACCCACACACACATTTATCCGTGTGTATACGGACCTACAATGTGTAAAACATTCATTATAAAATGTTAGTTCCACACAGTCCTCGTACATCCCATTCAAAGACTTCAACTGATTGATGAAAGAATTCAAGAAGACGCCAGATCAAATCCGTTCTCGGAAAACGCCGCGTAGCAACACAAAACGTCATATAAATGCGAGTTTGTAGTGACTGATACATTACACATCAGTGATCAAAATCAATCTTATCTCACGCCATCTTGCTTAGGCGCACAGTTTAAAGGTAGGAAAGAAGTCACTATCCAGAAATCTGCCTGGAGGGACCTAGGAAAATCTCGGAAAAACCTACCTTCGGGCCGTGATTTGAACCAGGGACCACATGAATATGAAACAGAAGCAACTGTAATGAGGATACGTACGCCCACGAGCCACAGAGCTTGTATGAAGTAGGGAGGCTTACCTGAAGACGGAAGACTCGTCATTTTACTTAAAATTCAGACGACGCGCAAAGTCCTAGAAACAAATTGAACGCCTTCGAGCGCATTTAAATAAATGCCCGTGGTTAAACAGCGGACGCGTGACCGTGAGATCGGGCGACAGTGGGATGTCAGCAGACGACGAACAAGTCTGGCGGTTTACGGTCAACTTCCAAAAATACTTAACTGACCGCGAAAACTGCGCCCCGGCCTGTGGAAGGCCACGTCATCACTTCCATAACCTAACCACTGGAATGTTTTTAAACGTGTTACGAAACTACCTCTTGGCTTTTGTCTCAATTTCGGATACTTCAGGAGCCATAATTCCCACATTTCCTGATTCCATTAAAACAGTGTTTCCCAAACAGCGTTCCACGGAACACTAGGGGCTCGCGCGAGAAAATTCCGGTGGCATATGATTTATTTTCTTGTGCAAATCCCTCATAAAAACAAACGGATTTCCGAAGGACAGAGGCAAAATCACTCGTCTCGTTAAAAATTTAATTTAAAATTATTCAAGTAAGTACTTCTACTGTTCCTTCGTCTGTAACGGTTCTCTCGTCTTGATATACAATTTATAAAAAAAATTTACACGTGTTTCGATTCTGAATTAGGGGCTACGTGGCATTCCTCAGGCCCCTCACATGACTGTCAGCATTGTACCTAGAAATAGCCTGCAACTGTCACTCCTATTCTACACATAAAAATTCATTTATACTTTGTATTTCTACGTTTCGTGACACGACTAAAATTCAAATTACGAAAGGATTAACTTATACTAATCCGCGAATTTATATTTACGTTATTGGATGTGAGTCAGTACGAGAAATGTTACGTGAAGTAGATAAGACAATCACAGGCGAACTCTGTATACGTGGTTACAGATTTATAATTGTAGACGCAAAACGATTCTTGCAAACAATCGCCCGATCTCCACAGCGACGGACGATTAATGAATAATGAACTGGAAAGTATCTGGAAGAGAGCGAAAGTGGTCCTCGCATCTGCCTGGTAAGATCGAATGAGAAACCTGAGTCAGGACAGCTCGTCTCCCGAGTGATATTTGAACCCAGGGTCTCCAGAACACGAAGCTATATATAAACAGACTGACGCCAAGTATCGTCAGGGTAGACTATCGAGAGTAACTTCAAATGAATCAGGGACCTTCCTGCTACTGTTCTACGCCACGCAACGACGTAACTCCTCTCACGCATTTGTGCCTTCATTTGTTACGATTCCGCGTCATTACAGCACAAATTCTAATTCTCATCTCCGCACGAAACATTTCATAAACGCGTTATTTTCATGCGAAAACTTTCTGTGCCCACACAGAATCAACCGACCTTGCCATCGTCATCATAATCTTTCAATTCTGTCTGTGCAATATTCTTCCTTCATTGTATAAAGTTAATTTTATGAGCTCGTTATAAGATTTCAATTTTACGGATAGTACTCTGCGTTATTGAACATTTTTAACGACACATTTTATACGTATTTCCAAACTTTGCCGTCAGTTTACAGCGTGCATCCGCCATTCGAACGTCTCCGCACTTATAACCAGTGACTAAATTTTTTCCACAAAGTGTGTCACTGATTTTCGTACTATTCTAAGAATAAACAACAATTACTTCGCTATACAGCATTAACAAACAGATGCTTAACTATGGAGACGGGTCGCGGCATAGCGTTGTTTAGACAAATTTCGTGGCCTCAAAGGGTTAAGACAAGATCATAAGTTATTCTCCCCTAAACCCACCAAAACAAAGTCGAACAACCAACAAATACAATGATAAGAAGCAGTTCATTTGTCTTCTTCCATTGTATTCGACTCCTCTTCATGCATTCAGAACATAAATGTCATATGGGTCTATTCGAATTTCTGCCCGCTTCTATAATTAATTGACTTAATGTAAATCAGTAGCCCCACCCCAAAAAAAAAACTTATAAACACATGGAAAATATTTTCACCAGTAAGAAACACAACGTTTTGGGACAAATGTATCCCGTTAAATTTACTAACGACATTTTGTTATTCCTGATAATCTTTAAAAATCATCAACGTCACAAAAATATTGAACATCCTAGCTATCAGCTTTTACGGGACTTTTATACTTAAAGTATAATTTCAAATTTAAGAGCCCCCCCCCCCGAGGCCTTTTCAAGTTCCTGACGTCCACGTCTTGAATATTTCTGTTACAGAACCTGAAGATTGGAACGCGCGTCTCGCCGTGAGGCGGAGCAAAGACAGAGGAACGTCTTTCATCTGAAACACCTACGTGCACCGCTGGATAGTTTAAAATTCATTTGTTTCAACAAGTTTCTCCACGGAATCCGTGGAGTCTGAAGGTCTCAGCACCTAACTTCAATAAATTCTTTGTGAGAGTTAAGAATAGAAGAACGTTTTCTGCCTGCTACTCGCAAAACAGTGTGTGCGTAATATCTGAGGGGGATAGTTCGTGATGGCGTGACAGAACGACGGGTCCTCCAGATATGACCCAGGCTTGAGGAACAGCTGTCCTCCCTGTCACTCCTCGGGAGACAGCCAACTTCTGCATAACACAGCCGTCTACTTAACCAGCGCTGCATTATTTTTAAAATCTTGACACTGCGAAACTCATAACGTTTCATCTCCCTTGTTTTAACAACCGTACCAACTGTAGAAGTCAATTATACCGTAGAACGAAACAGGACGAAGTTGATTATGGTGAGATAAAAATTATGTTAACGAAGTGGCGCTGATTTAAAAGTAATACTCCCTGGAAAACACAAAAAGGTGTACAGATACAAACACCGAGCTACCTGATCCAAGTGACACAGAAACAATCCACTGCAAAAACTGGCTTTGTGATCGAATCTCCGTGTCGTAATAGCACGGAAATCGTTAATACCAACTCGTAAGAAGAGGTCAGAACGACCTCGGCCTATCCACTGCTACGAACGAGAATATCCATCACTAAAGATGGCGGACGCAAATGGCGAAGTTTCAAGTGACTACCATGACTGTCATAGAAAGCGTACTTTTGCTCTAATGGACAGTCCATCAACAAGGAGGCGTTCAAAATGGGGTGAGTGGCAGATCTCGTCACACGTCACCTTGCCAGGTTCGATTACTTACAATTTTTAATGCTGTAATAAGAACTACGCAGCGCATAATCCAATACACTTTTGGAAATAAATTAAAATAAACGCAAATCCGTTTAAATGTACGACAGAATAAATCAACTGCACACCTCTATCCACATTTAGAGTACAAGGCGTATATCAGGGAATTCTGAATTTTTTTTCAAACCTGACTCAACATCCGCGAGCCTCAGTGTTATAAATCAAGATAATTTACGTAAATACCTTTTCAGTTAATTGAAAAGTCACTAAAATTATGCCTACTCTAGCAAATACGTTGACAAGAGACAATAACCTATTTCTTAACGTGCTCGACACTCACTTAAAAGCTCATACAAACGCTGATTAACGTCCGAAAGAAATTACGTTTCGCATTTTGCTGAGAACAACTGATGATAATCGTAATCACTTAACAACATTCGATCCGGAATCTAGCTAACAGGACAGACGTGTTTTATTGCATTATTCTCCGCCCGAATACCGGATAAGGTGACAGATTTATCATATTTTTCGTCAGTGTCTCGAAGCTAATGTCGGGACAGTTCGTTAAACTGGGCCACGATTAAAACCATTATTCACTACTCGCCCTATCATTCAAGGTCATATAAACTGAGTTACTGGCAGCGTCGTTAAATATACCATTAAATATATTGCAATATATAAATAAATACAGTATTACTCACTATCGTCATGACAGACAACAAATTAAAATGTCATTCACGTAAACTACTTTCTGTAACAAGTGCGCATTTAAACAGTGCTTACTTTTGCTACGAAAGCCAAATTTCAACCACTGCAGAAATTTTTGTGGTGACTACTCCAAATACCACAATAAACACCCGTATATTTGGTGGTGGTGGTGGGGGGGTGGTCTTTCCTACCGGTTGGAGAGCCTGAGTACAATCACGCCGGGCGCCACGAGAGCGATCTGATGGTTCGCACGGTGTAACTTGTCAAGTCGCGACGCGCGTTGTCACCCAACTGGCGAGAAAGACGCGCGGGGCCCGAGCGAGCGCACTCAAAGTCCGGGTCCAATCCGGACCGGAGCCCGCGCGCATGTGTGGACGAACGCACGAACCGGCCAAAATGATACGCAGTTCGTATTCATGAAACCGAATTCCAAACAGCGAGCTCACTCAGCCCATGGGTCCAGACCCACATGAACCTTTGTCGAGGAAAGTGACACAGCCACACATCAAACAATACGAGATATAACAGCGTCGTTAAACAAACCACAGACTCGAGCTTTGCGCGCAGTAAGAATTGCACTTGAACTGATTTGTTTAAAAAATTAAATGAATCGGACACTTCGATTGTCAGATTCTAATTAACTGGTTACACGTTTGGACAGTCGTGTCGCAGACAGGCAAAAATTACCTCCCCATTACGCATTTATTTGGTGAACTTTGTGTAACAAAAACACAAATAATAAATAGTTCATTTTGAAACACGCAAACTACAATAATAATGGGAATTTACGCTGTGGTTTGTGGGCCGCAGAGCTGCCACCTGCACGCAGTCTTTCGCGTTTTACACACTTCAATGATCTTGCCGTTCGCTCATTACGAAGAACGATCTGGTAATGACAGAGTTAATAAACAGTGCAGGTATCATATGACACAGTCATTATTACTTGCACAAAAATTTAATTATTCTCTACAACTAAAATGCTTTCAATTTAAAATGAAAACAAGGCGCGGGTTTAAAAATTAATTAATTTTTGATTTGTGTTTAATACAAAGTACAGATGGGTTCTTGCTCTGTGCCATGGGCTTTGACAATAGAAGGAAACTAATGGCAGCTTCACTATTGGATGTTTGTTGTTCATCACAGTCGGTCTGGACGAGACAGCACCTGTCAGGAATCGAACACAAATCAGTGAGGAAAACAAAGACGCAGCCTCTATGGCAGTCTTCAATGACTTCAGTTCGTCTTAATCACGTAATCAGCCATCGTTGCGTGAGGAAGACCCTTCCAAATACGAGGGAGTTCATGTTATGTGTCACCGGGATATGAGCTCAGGTTACACAGAATGGGAAAACGCAGTTCCTGCAAGGGAAGTCCGTGGACTTTCCCGAGTAAAAAGTTTAAATCATTACATAACTAACTAAAGTTCTCAGTGTTCAAACTACAGCCTCAATAAATATAAATTAAAATTACAAAACATCAAACTCCAGTACACGCAACCACTCTGTACCAACCATTTCAAATCATTAATCGATAAAATCGGAAATTCGATTCTTATGAATAATATTGGCTGTTTATTTTCTATTTTCAAAAATTTATTCTTAAAAAAAAAAGGAATGATCATATCTGATAGCCTTTGTAAAATCAAAATATCTGATAGGATTTATTTTAATCATAATAAAAAGATTACGTAAGTCTCACAGAATTAAGATGGCTTCCAGACAAACATTTATATGTTTCCACGGCGGTGAGTCCGAAGATGGCTGTCTTTCGAGTTGTAGTGCCGCGTAGCCTGGTAGAACCACGGTGCTACAACCCAGAAGACAGCTACCTTAAAAATGTATCTGACTCCCGTATTTATTTTAAAATAACACACTATAATACCCTTTCGTAAATGTGTGGATACTTAAAATTCGCTACTGGGCTTGGATCACTATACATAACGAATCAGGACCTGCTGAATATTATTTTTCAATCGAATTGAAACTGAAATCATAAATCTATGCTAGAATGAAACTTGTAAATTAAAAACAAACAATAAATAAAATTCGCTCACGATGTGTCACATTACGCGATGTCTAAATATTGTAGCATTTCCGCCAACGAAATAAAACTGATCGGCAGTCCAGTTTGCCTGCACGCCATTCACTCTCGAACCCAGAGTCTAATTCTGATGGCGTCTTGCAAAACACTAAAAACTGCATCACAGTCAACAAGTTCATTTTTATAACTTCGCCGCGAACACTACTCCGTATCGATCCACCACGCAAAAATAAGCCATCGTCATTGTAGCGGGTATGGAGATTGTGTTAACCCGCCACACGGCCATGTGTCTTTTGCATTACAGAAATCTTTTAAAATTCGATACACCTGATCCCTAGCGCCTGTCTCAGCAAATAATAAATTGTAAGCTATATCAACACGCACCCTATAAGCCATCTATTGACCAAGATAATAAATACTAAGCGATCACTTTGATGGCAATCTCCGGATACTTTAAAAATCTGATTATAATCACTTCATAAATCAAATCTGTAACTACTATAACACATAAAACAAGACAAAACAAATAAAACTATACCCACCGAAAACAGTTATTACTTCTGGAATTCGCTATCTTAGTTTTCGTGTTATACATATTACAGCAAGGCTGGGTTGCAACCTCGTCATTCCGCACTGATCCGCTGTGTTTCGTTTGGTATGGTTAGGTCTAGTTACATTCGCCTAGGGAGGCCTTCACTGTAATCTGCTAACTGTATCGAAGAAACCTTAACAGCATCGTCATATAAACAATATTAAAGTCCTAATAAAAAGTTACTTCGGTAAGAAAATTACATAATTACGATTATAAAGGTTGGTACATCTATCCCGGATACAAGCCTTTCAATAACCTTAACGTGGGGTATTAAAATTTGCATGGCAATATGGTATGCGTGATATATTTGATTACGAATAATGTACAAAAGTATTCAACAGGACATTTATGGGCAAAATTTGACATACCCAAAAACTAACAATGTAGTATTTTGTGTAATGCAAACAAACAGACTTACCTCCAGTTTGTAGACAAGACATCACTGCTACACTTTTAGAACACTGACGCAGCAACAACAAACAGTCCCACGCTCGCGATTGCCATTTTATAATACATTGAGAGATCACAATTTAATGTCATGAACTTTGGCCACATCCTACTTCACATTCGTAAAATACACAGCACTTGTCGTAATTACTAAAATACACGTCCTACTATTTGCAAAACACTTTTATTCTTGTCTAAACTTAACAACACATTTTAAAGTGGCGTTCGTATCCTGCATCCACAACGAGACGGCACTGCCATTGTGGAAAACAAAATATCCCGAAACCACATCGAAGAAACATGCAAATTGTCCGCTACATTTTTCTAATCAAAGTATTAATCTGTGTTTATAACACCGGTAACAACAGCTACTCTGCTATCTGAAACGAATGACTGCAGAAGTACGAACCTGAATAATCGCAGAGATCTTTGTTTGAACACGTACCTTGCAACGAGACGGTACTGCCATTGTGGAAAACAAAACATCCCGAAACCACATCGATGAAACACGCAAATTGTCCGCCACATTTTTCTAATCAAAGTATAAATCAGAGTTTATAACACCTGTGACATCAGCTACTCTGCTATCTGAAACGAGGACTGCAGAAGTTTTGAACCTGATTAATCGCAGAGATTTTGTTTGAACATGTACCCTGCAGCTTGATCCGAAATGATAGCTTTAATATTTCTCTGGAGAAATATGAAAATAGTTGAATTCTTAATTCCGTCATAATAAATAATTAATCAGCTCTCAGCCAGTCACAACTATACAATTAATTTCAGTTTAGAAATACACCACACACCTTCCCACCAAGGGTCTATAAAATCGATTTTAATATTATCGTCTCATCTACACGTAGGTCTTCCAATTGTCTTTGTTAGGTGGGCCGTTGCCCATTATATTCCTATTTGATGTGAAATAATCTATAATAATCTCCGGTATACAGTCAGTTCCAGATGCAAACTGAACCTGTGACATCCCCCACTGACATCAGTCATTTACAAACAGAACTTGTGAAATAATATGATATAGTAGCATAGTTCAGCAGCCAATTACAAAAGATCTAATACAATATTAAAAATAGTAGGCCTGCATGTTCCTTTGTAGGCACAACAACTTTTCCTATAATGAAAATTACAAGAGCACTAAACTGTTTGCAACTTTTTATGGTACAAAAGACTTCTTCCGTTCTGTTTCGCCATCCCACAAAGCCCTTTCAGGATGATTGATTCATCGCACGGGCATTGGATAGGGTGGGGTGTGTTTCCGAGCCAGAAAATGGTGTCTTGCAAACATCCGACCGTGGCGGAGAAAATTGCTATTTCCTTCCTATTCTAAACCTCTTCTTCTACGAAATGCCTGATTAAATCGTCGTTGTGAAATCGCGAAAATAGAGCAACAAGGGTCTATAGCAACAAACGCCATTTACCGAATGTCGAGTCCAAGCAATTATCATTGTCTGGCATTTATATAAATCAGAAAATAAAGATTGGTAATAATAATAATTTCATACAGCTCCTTTACTCGTTATGAAACCACTTATCGAAAAATTAAAACACTTCGTTTGCTTGACTCCTGCATCCATTCACAAATAAGACATTTAGACTGGCGTAAATCTCACAGAAAACACCGCAAGTAATGTTGACATGGTCCAGACCAGCTCTCGATTCGACAGTCTCCTACCCATCGGGGTTTGAGGTTCTTTCCTCGTGGACAAAGTGGCTGGAGCAGGAAGGTAACCACTCACCTCCAACTTGTGCAAAGGTTAGGATGCATGGAGCTATACCTCCACTCTTCCATACACCCACGTCGCTAAGCAGAGCTAAACAAAGAGAAACGAAGTCCAGGGCCGTCCTCTGTCGCCGCAAAAGAGAAGATTTACGACTCTCGCATTCGGGGTCCATCACTCACCTCCTTCTGGTCGCAACATCAATGGCTTCTGAGACATTCGTCTCGTTCCGTCCCCGTTATGATTTTGTTTTATTTTTATACTCGAGTTTAAGACTTGCACAGATCCTGCGATGATTTCTGCAGAGTTCTGAACTCGGGAAAGGGCACGAAAATGACGATGAAAGCGACGGTAAATAAAAGGTAATTCAGAAGTATAATCATAAGCGGGCAACACTTTCTGTAAAAACCCAAAATACAATCAAGAAAGGTAAGATTAACTATTTTCTGGATTCAGATGCCGTCATTTAAAGGTTATATTTATTATACACTGCACGTTCACTAAACACTGAACGACTTATTGCATCTATTGTAGAAAATTCTCTTTAAAAAATGTCAGCACCAACCCTTCCGATGGCAACCTAAGTCCGTACTCGGGACACATACACCACCCACCGTCCGTTAGTCCATCAGCTTATTTTCAAAACTTCAAATGTCTGAATCACTATACTTTTCCAACAGGCATTAAAAACATTGAATGAAACATATTTAACGCTATAATATTTTAAAATGGCTGCTATGTGTGTCAGAATTACATAATATTTAAAAAAAAAAAATTTGGTCAGGAGACTTGCACGTGCTATGAAACGATAAACGAGCCAGGCACACGAGATTCTTAAAGCAAACCAACCAATGTCCTTGAGAATTACGTAACATTTTAATTCCAATATTGGGGGCAATATGCCATCTCCGTTTTACACATTCTTTACAGCTACATACATGACTGCGTTGAACAAAATAATATTAACGGCAAACCAATTCATTTCCATAACCACAGACCTCGGCCGACCGTTCCGTCCGTTTACAGCACTGAAACAATCAAAACGAGCGTACATCAACAAAAACTTGCGTCTCAGCATAGAATAAGAACGCTGATCATCGTCCGCAGTACCAGCGACTCCAGTCAAAAGGCATCAGAAATAAGAATGCTCTGCACTAGAAAATGCCTCGCGCTAGTTGAGCCGCTATTCACCTGTCCTTCGTTACAACTTGTCCATGAAGTGAAATTGTCCGTTCTTTTCTTGGCGAGAAGTTAAGATGTCACAGCCGTCTTCTGTGACCAGCAGCGTGTGTTCAAACTGAGCCGACAGCAGACCATCCACCGTCACGGCGGTCCACTTGTCCGGCCACATTTCGTCTCGCCAGCTGCCTGCGTTAATGGAGCAGAACGTGGGGCGTAAATTAAAACAGCTGCTGCTTTCAAGTATAAACTTCACATTACAGTGAAACCCCCAATTAATATTATTCAATTTAAGGACCTCTGTAATTTGACATTAAATTTCAAAACTCTCGTCCTCCTTTTCAAGTTTTTTCTTTCTTTCTTTCTTTCCCAGTTGTGTTTCAAATTAGGTGCCCCCAAAGAAACCTTAAATGGAGATTTCACTGCACTTATGATCGCCACTGTCATCACCCACAATTTGAGGTCCTCGTGACAGCGAAAATGTCAATTGCAGTTTTCATGATTTAGTCCTGTGGTCTCGTAACACGGTCACTAACATTTGTTAGCAGCACGAGTTCCTCCAAAACACAGCTACCCACCTAAAAGTCTACCCTGAAGATTAAAAACATCACGACTGTCCTTCCCACTACTGGACGTAGTGAGCGACATTAAAAGCACCCAGAGTAAAAGAATTACAAAAAAGAAGACTGCAGTGAAATTGCAATCGTCATGGTGATGTATTAAGCCGTGAAACACATCACGACTTCTAATCACAGATCCTGAATATTCTTTTGATGTTCACAGACGTAAAAGTGTGTTCATGGGAAATACAGCAACAGAAAGTTTACGTGCCGCAAGAACGTGCGTGGGCTCCTTAGATAACTCACCCTGCGAGATCATGGGTTCTATCGTGAAGCAGTGTCCCGGCTTCATCACACCCACCGCTTTGTTTTCTGAAAAAAATAATAGCATTCCATCTGATAAATGTGATCCTTTCCATCTTCCTAAAAATAATTTTGGCACATAAGCGTAAAGTTTCATGTTGTTACTTTGTTTACCCAAACCCCAGTGTTCTTCTGAGTATAGAAGTTATAAAAAAAAGCAGAGAGCGCACAGAACACAAAAATTGTGTGGCATCACATCACGATATCCCAAAAAAATTTAAAATGTGTCAAAAATTGTAATTTCACACAACACACGAGGATAAGCATAATACAGAAGACGCAAGTACTTCATTCTCTAAACGGAACCTACTGGCATAGTGAGGAATGCTGGGAGCCGTGTGGAACAGCCCGTGGATCCCGTGGCCACAGTAACTGCGAACCACGGAGAAACCGTGGCTCTGCGCGTGCTTCTGGACCACATTTCCAATCTCTCTGTATTTTTCTCCTGGATGCACTGTAAACAGTCGCAGATTATTAATTAACACACAGTCTGCTTTGATATACTTCAAACATAACCTCAAAAGATTTGCAACATCGGCACGACGCAACATCAACGCACTTAAGACAAACATGTTCCATATTTACCTATGCTGATGGCCTTCATCAGACACTCGGACGTAACCTGGACTAGTTTCTTTGCTTCTGGACTTACATTCCCTATGAGAAAGGTCTCGTTCAAATCCCCGTGGAAACCCCAGTGGTAAACAGTTACGTCAACTGCAAGTCACGAAATTACACAAAATACACGTCTCATACTTCGGAAAGAATAAAATAAACATTTCACAGGACAGAAGTCAAATCTACCGAGAGCATAGACCACTTTCTTTGGTCTTCTAACTTATCTTGTTTCCAGTTTACAGAAATATTTATTTACAGGAATTAATTAAGGAAATGCGGTGCATAAAAACATGGAATACTGAAAGAAAGAAAGAAAGTTGATGGCTAAATCCCAACTCAGTTGGCAATGGCTTAAAAAAAACAGAGGTAAAGTCCATGAGATGTTTCATAAGTTAAAAATCTTTAACTTTCTGATTATTTTAAGATCTGTTATATTTACATAACCTCACTTCTGACTCAACTACAGAATCTCCACACAATCACTTCATAAAAGATAATCAGCTTCAATATTCTTCTTTGGCCGCTGCAGTTCGGGAACATAAAACACTGATACACTTACCATTACAAATGTCTCCGTCGCTGAGTGGACGGAGATCGGGAATCCCGTGGCAGATAACTTCGTTGACTGACGTACAACACGACCGAGGAAATTTGTAGTAGTTGAGTGGTGACGGATAGCAATCCCTGTCCACGCAAGCCTCGTGCACTACGCGATCTATTTCGTCTGTAGTCACTCCAGCGTCCATTATCTGAGCCGCTTCATCTAGGACTTCACGTCCCAACTACGAAGAAATCACAAATATCCGCGTGTGAACGAGAGGAACATGTTACCCCCCATCTCCAGCATACAAGAAAATTACTTCAAATACCTATAAGACACATAATGTCATAAGCCAAAGATCACATTCCAAATCGCTAAAAAATCATAAATCACTAAATCATACAAGTGCGTGAGTGGAGATTAAATTTCAGTCTCCCCCCAATCTGCAAGTTGACCTGATTCTGGTCTTTGATCTGTAAAACATTTTACCACAATGGCGGATTGTCTAATACACGGCCTTCTTCACTTGTACCTGAACCCACCGAGTCCGCTGTATTTAAAGTAAGGAACAACGAACCTTGCAAACTACCCGCATGCCCTCTTCCTCATCTTCTGTCAAAGACTTAATCTGCGCACTGCCCCGCACGGCTTGCTCTGAGACAGGTATGCCCTCGGGATCATGAGCATAATCAGGCCGAGATATGTGCGCTGGTATGAAGCGTCGTGGGCCTTGTGGAAATGGTCGTAATTTGCCTGTTCAACAGATCTTCAAACAATATAAAACCGTTTTATGATAATGCTTCGTACAATGTACTACAATATGGGACGCAAGATTCCAATCTTTTTGTATCAGTAAGGAGGAAAAAGGAAAAACATACTACCTTCAGATCTTGCTTTTTACAAACCACATCCCACACAAAAGAAGAATCAAAAGGTGCACCTCCATTTTATAAATACATTCTTCCAAAACCTTTATTCTGGTTTTCAAGTATAAACGTGGGTATACTGTGTATTATTTAATTTACTGAGCTTAAATTATATTTAATCTTACTGACCAGTAAATCTGAAATGTGGCCATGGATCATAATCATCCTTTTCATCTTTACCATCAACACCTGCACCTTCTGCAAATAAATAAATAATTAATTGAAGTTAACAAAAATATTTAATAACCCTTTAGGGGTGGGGGGCTTCCATAAAGCTTGCACATCAGTGCCATGCATATTAACTGAGAACAAACTGCATTTTTTGTGTTTCATCTTGTTCTGTAACTGTATAACGCGAATATTACCTCAGTCACAAATGCATAATAACAACTGCATCCTGGCAAGTACAATTTCGCTTCACAAATACACAAGCAGTGCCTAAACATAGTAAATGCAATTTGCTGACTGTGCATGGGAAAGCAAACATATGGCACTGATAAAACACAGGAACCTATGAACCCATGTAGGATTTGTTGTCCCTAAAATTTAGCAGCATAGCAACAATGCCTGACAATGGCTTTAAAAATACTAGGACTGGAAACTGAAACTATCAATTCATATTCATTGCCTTTAATACCTCAACGGTGAACCTTTTACAAAATGTTACTTCTGTTATGTATATAAATAAAAGAATAAATAAATACATCACCTTTGGAGCTTTTCAGAAACACTGAAGCTGTTCCAATGGTAACTTTAGTTGCTATCTTCAGGATGAGTGTGTGGCAAAATGAAGTGAAACTAAAAGAATGACTCATGGAAGATTAGACTGAAAGTGAGCGAAATAATTAGATAATCATCAGAGTGGAATGCTCTCCGATGGGCTGGCCCTTCGCTGCATACTCGCCGTGAAGATAGCAATTGAAATTTCAGCCAAAACACTATAAGTTCAGCACACAATGGGACCAAGTTAAACAAACTATGGATGCAAAGACCAAAGGGTAGGAATCTCGTATACTTACTTGCTATTTTGTGCAGAACCTTATGTGACTTCCAATTTCCTTTAAAGCAATCCTGAAAACGATATATACATCTTTAAATATGCATTACAGACCACCCAAAAGCTCCTAAAGAAATCAAAATTAAACATGGATTTAAAAATCCACAACTTGAATGCTTAACATATACCTGCACGATAATACATAAGGTTATACGTCGTCTACCGAAATCTGTCTCAAAAACACACAACGTACACAAGCATAACCCTACGCAAATGCCCAATCGGATCCCTTATAAAGTCTATGTAACTGCGAACGCTGTAGAATAAACAGAATTATTACTGCATGTTACCTGAGAACAAAAATATGACCCTTGAATCCCCAACTTTATACAAGTTGGGCATTGCAAC
Source organism: Zootermopsis nevadensis (assembly GCF_977971745.1). NCBI lineage: Eukaryota > Metazoa > Arthropoda > Insecta > Blattodea > Termopsidae > Zootermopsis > Zootermopsis nevadensis. The sequence continues at coordinate 602,440 of NW_028259162.1, read as the reverse complement.
TTCGCAGCAGAATTACAACCCGCAGTTTCACAAACTCTACTTTCCGTTGCAAATGCTGCCATTTTGGAACGCCTGGAAGAACCTACTTCCACAGGTAAAACTCTCACATATACTACAATGTTGGCAACCCTACGTCTTGCTGTTTCAACTTTTACTCAGTCGGCATGAAGGTTTACGACCTGACCTCCATCATGTTAGCAACTCAAATTACAAGCTTTCCTTCTTGACATCGTACGACCATTTCACCAAACCATGAACCCAACAGTCACATCTGTGAATCACATGTGCGTTTCCTCCACACGGATACTGTCAGAACACCTCGTATCCCACACAGCACACACCCATATAGTAACTTTACAACCTACATTATAATATACAAATCCTTCATAAACGTAATTACATTTCAACCAACAATTTTAACAAGCAAATACATCAACCGTAATTGGGTAAATATATTTTACAAAAATTCTCAAAACCAGACCAAACATTTACAATGATTTGGTAACAATACTACAATAAGCTACACTGCCCTGTGAATATTGCTTTCAACAAAACTACAACCAAATTCCTGAGGAAATCAATTTTCTTTTATTTCACTTCATTTGCATATTTCACATGCAATTCATTATTTCAACAAGTCAACACATGCATTTTTACATTTCCATGTTCATCCTTAAAGTGAAATCATTCTGCTTATAAATAAACTATGAATTCTTCATACTCAAATGTCTGTAATGGTACAGGTTGAACAAGACATGAATAAGTGTTAATAGAAGCAGGAAAGTGCAACATGAGGACTAACAATTACAGGAAGAATATTGTGCAGCACTACTCAGGAAATCAAGGTTTATGAAATGAAAACCACGTTTCCAGTTGCCATACACAAAATGGCATTTACATACATTTTATTTCTCATTTGTCTTCATTCCATATGCATCTGCATGAAATACAGCATTATTAGAATAAACATACACAATTTGTATGGGGAAGATCAAAGACGTAGCACAACTTTACAACTCAAAAAATATTCAACTTCTATCTCAGAAACTTGGTCACACTAAAACATTTACAACATATCACACTCAAACATTACTCTACTGTGCCTACGGCCTATTTCATAAATGCGCGAGACATAGGAATTGTAAAAAAGAATAATAAGGGGAGAGAGAGAGAGAGGAATTGCTACGCTCTCCAGGAATCTGGACAGATCGGAGTGTTTTCGGAAATGCTCTTTTCCAATAGATTCTTTTTCGTAAACACAACACAAAATGTGTGGAGTTGTACCACTCAGAGAAAAAACTCTAGTGGGAAAGGCGCTTTCTGGTGCCACACACATTTGCAGTAAAGGCTGGCCACAGCCTTTCACTGTGATCCGTCTAGAGCCAGGCTTTGCCTTCCCCTCTTGCCGACAGATCCCCCAAGTGCCCATCACCACAGGTGACGTTGGGGATATAAAAGTACATACCACGCCGCGAAAACTGAGGGGACTCTGCCCCACATCACTATGTGTTTCAACTACAGCTAAAAATCACAAGGACATCACACACATTAATACATAAGTTCATAAATTATTTATAAAATATTTTTTTTAACATGTCTGTATAAAACGCAAACAGCTTTTTGCAGCAGTTTGAAATTGTCCACTTTGAGTTTATGAGGATGAAAAACAGGAAGCGCACAAGGAGTGAACTTTCTATCACGTGGTGGTTCGTCCCACCCACACGGCGTGGTACAACCTTAAAATGTTAGGCTAGGTTCAGAATACCTACACAAATCCAGGAGACTTCATCTTACATTTTGCTCGACATTATGCTCAATATTTTTTCCTATAGCAGCGTTGTACACAAACATATTTGGGTTACAACATGTACTTCTATACTGCCTGTATTTATATAATTCAACACTAAAACAAACAGAATTAGAAAGTTATGAGGTGTTAAAGACGTGGGACAAGAAATGTCAGAGGAAGATTAGGTGGGAATTGTCCAACTCCTAGAAGCCTTACAAAACAGTGCCTTCCCCTTTCATCAATCGACCAGTTTCTTGGGCTGCTCCCAGGGGAATATGTTACGACCAAAATGGCCATACGTGCTGGTCTGCTGGTAAATGGGATTACGCAGATTAAGCTCCCTGAAACAAATATTCTGATTAAAGCAATGTCTGATAGCCAGGAAGTTTGGCGAAGAGAAGAGACAGGGAACTTTTAAGGAAAGGCCTTGTACTGATAAAGGGCAGACTAAGCAGGCAGGCAGATCAGGAATGGATAAAAGAGAGAAACACGCCCTGAAAATACTGTGAAGGTCCTGAAAGGTAAAGGTACAGCAAAACAGTTAATGTGGGAATACAGGGTAATGGAGAAAAATACCATAAAGGTTAAGAATTAACATTCTGAACCTCGACACATTTAGCAGCTAGCGCTTATTCCAAACCACAGCGGCAAATCGAAAGTTGTTTTCAATATACCTACTTGAAAGAAAATGTTTAAATAAAATATATATCAGAACCACACACTTGAATAATCATTTACCACTTACTTAACAATTCTGCCAGGTCTGAGATCGAAGTTCTTCTTCACAATAGCCAACAACTCCTTCTGAGACTTCTTCGATGTGCCATAATCAAACAGGGTTATAGAAATAGGCTCTGCCACTCCAATGGCATATGACACCTGTAAGAGGTCACAAAATGTATTAACTCCATACAGAAACTGAACACTCACTTAGAAAGTGAAGAAGTACCACATCTTTCGTGGGGCCAACCTAGACCCTTGGTACCTGCCCAATGTGAGATTAATCCAATCCAAGTCATCCATTTTTATTGTTACCATACTTCCACTTTAGCAAGACAAAACATTCTGTGCCATCCAATGACAAATAAATACCTACACCTCAAATACTCCGCAAAGACCCCTGCATCGGGGATTGCTAATGGGCATTAAACCATCACCTGCACTAAGCAGCGCCTGCAGAGTCCAGACTTCACCAAGGACTTGGCGACCCAACGAGCGGCATATGCGGCAGAACGATCCACCTTGGTGAAGTCCTTGCCGGAGAAAGCTCCTCCGCCATGTGCCCCCCAGCCTCCGTACGTATCTACGATGATCTTGCGACCGGTCAGTCCAGCATCGCTCTAAAACAAAACTTCCATGAGCACTGTCACCGCCTTCAATTTCACGCGCAGTAACAGAGAAAGGCCGGTCTCTCAGACACTTTGTATCATCATACAAATTCAAGAGTAGCAAATACAAATAAACATCACTGAGCAGGCTTTCAGCATCCCATTCATCTCGTTGAAGATAAAGTATTACCATTGTTTGCCTGAATAAGAATCTTTGGCAAGTATTTATGCATTGACTGCATCACTTATTAGAACTAGAAATATTCTGCATGGTCACCATGGTGATATTACAGTTCCCTTTAAACACAGGCACGAAATACAATCAAGCAGATACCGGATGACACAGGTATGCAGAGTAGTTAATAAGAACACCGAAATAAATAGACGTTGGTTTCTGCCTGGCTTCTACTGCACCATTCACAATCAAGTAACTTATGCCCATTTTAAAGAGCCCTCCTACCTGTGGTCCTCCAACAACAAACAGCCCACAGGGATTGATATGAAAGGTTGTTCTATCATCCAAATACTTCTCTGGTATCACCGCTCTAATCACTTTGGTCATCACATCTTCTCGGAGATCCTCCAGGCTTATTTTCTCTGAATGCTGAACAGAGACCACTACTGTATGCACACGCAAAGGGATGCAGGCGCCCTGCGACATGTAGTACTCACATGTCACCTGTAATAATGTCATACAATTCTGAAGATTATGCCGTGGATGATTTTGCCGCAAATGTTTAATTCACATGTAGTACTTAACATTAGGGTACTTCACTACATGTGCACTGATAAAATCACCAGCTTTAAAACAACCTGAATTCTGTTTCGGTCCACGGAGTTTGCGACTAGTTGCTTCGTAATGAACACTACCACTTCATGCTCGACCGTAATTCATATGCAACAAACATCAAACCTACCAACTTTGAATAATTTTGTTTTCTTTTACAGACGAAGAAACAAAGCGACATTTCACGTGGACTGGTTAACACAAGACAAAATGCATTCAAGAGCTTTCCCCCAGTTCTGTAAGCATGTGACCAATCTCTCAGCTCATCTCATCAGGTGGTAGTTTTGCATCATACAGAAATCAAGAGTAGCAAATACTGGCACACATCACTGAGGCAGTCACACTCTAGCCAAGATTAACGTATTAGCAGAGACGGAGCGATTTCGTTAGCTGTGTCCCGAGACGCAACTCGTCAGCTATCAATGTGGCATTTTCTAGAAGTACAGCCATCGTCTGATTACAACAGAACCCTTACCTGTGTTTTGGAGTCAGGGCGTGCCCACCAAAATTCACCACTTCGTCTCAGTTCTGCAATACGCTGGTTCAGTTTGTGAGCAAGCACAACTGTCAACGGCATGCATTCCTCGGTTTCATCGGTGGCATATCCAAACATTAAACCCTGCAATGCAACACAGCGTCAAACCAAAAGCCTTAGGGCTGGAACTAGAATGAAGGAAACAACGAAGAACCTGACAGGTACGCTGGTTTTTGGGCTCAGACTTAAACCTAGGATCTCTCAAACAGGAATCAGGTCCGTCAACAACTTTAATGCAAGTGTCTGAGCAGAATCTATACAAAATACAATCCTGAAATAAGCTTTATTCACACAATTTTTCGTCAGTGTTACATTCATTAATTGGGAAGGATTGCTGTTATTTAAATTTTCTACATAACCTCACAAACTGCACACGAGAGAAATACACTTTCTTACTTCTTCCAGGATGTGAATAAAAATATCAGATATTAGAACACTCAAACACTGGTGTCAGGTTTAAATTCTGTTCAGAGACATGGACATGCCTTCTGATAAAAGTTTCCTGCCAAAAATAAACTAAACAAACAGAAAACTCCATTTAAAATGAAACAAGAATCAATGACAGATTCTATTATTAGAGTTAAAAAAACAACAGTGCACTCAACTAAGGCTAGAAAGCGGAAACATCACAACTCAAAAGTTAAGACAACATGCGAAGTGCAACACAATTCAACCCGCATGAAATAAAACAAAGTCAGTCCTTAAGTACGTAAAACTGCATGCACGTCTAAGTTTGTGGCCAAGACATGCTACTCAATGAATTACTTAATCTGGTCCTTAATGACTAACCTTAAAATGAAATAAATTATTAATGAAGCAGTAATGATTTTACAGTGCTACATAATCACCTCATTTCTTCGCCATCCGACACTTCAAAATTAGACTCTATAGAGGACGTATTAGCGTGTACTTTTCACACACAGTCCTACATACATAGAAAAATGGTTTCTTAAAACACGTTCAATGGGACATTCGCAATATCACATTATTCCGACTCGAAAGACGCGCGGAAACAAACGGTAAAGAACGCCTTCCTTATTGTGTTATTTGATGCCATCTGTTGATTAGTTATACTTGTCTCCTCAAACTGACAAGCCACCAAAAGCCTCGCTAGACGGAACACAAACAGAAAATTGACGATTTTTCTAGAAAACTTCACGATAATTTGTACAGCAGAAAAACCACAAGAAAAATCTTTTGACAATCCGGCCTCATCAGACCTTTAATTAATTATTGTTAATAGCTCAATCAAAAGAATGAATGAAATGTAAACTGTGCATGCACGTGCTCCTACATTCAGTTACGTCAATTTCGAAGTCTCAGATGATAATCGTGGGGCTTACTCAATCTCCACCTTATTTAGACCAGCACCGTAAAATTCCACACGAACAGCCGTTACACGATCACCAATATTACAGAAACACAATGAGCAATGCAATGCAATCACCACACCAGAAACCCAACAAAACTAAAACAGGGTAGCACAGCTGAAGAGATCAGCAGTAAAAAGAGAAATTCTGAAGAATTTTCTCTATGTTAGTAATGCAAAAGAGAATTTCCATACTCAAAAAGCACAAATTATCACTCATTTCTTTATGCAGATTCTGTGTGCGGATAAAGAAAAATTTCTTTCAGATATCCACATGACCTACTTTGTCTGTAGAACAATTCTGACGATACAAAACTTAAGATTTAGAGACTCTCGAAATCACGAATGACAATTTTCCCACGTGTGAAAAGATCACCTTTGCATCACTACGTGACGCTGCGGATTGTACCGAGCCTGTTGTGATCTTCTGGACCAATAAACATTAAATCAAAGACATCAAAACAAAAAGAAAGGTACACACGTACACATTAGCGCAAAATTCCGGAGTTTACTTTAACAAGTTGTTAGTCCAAAGTAAATTAAATGAAGATAAAAGTTTGAACAGCAGAAACAGAATCAAAGTAAAGCAGAAACTCAGGAATCTAAAAACCAGGATTTTAATTTTTGCCATAAATTGTCCACTTAAGAATTATGAAGCGTGTAGTCAACTACGGCGAAAAACGGGCGCACCTAAAAAAATTCAGCCATCTCAAAGAGATTTAATATTACAGTATGCAAAAGGAGCATCCCATTAACAAAAATGCAGCACGAGGCTACGAGACTCAACCAAGAATTTATACCTGCATCTACCAGATGTGAAATTGCACAAAAGAAAATATATAGAAGGCAAACAACAATAAAATCACCTGGTCACCAGCACCAACATCATCATCGCTGCGGTTGAGATGAACACCTGCGGCAATGTTTGGAGACTGCTGATCGAGGGCCAGCAATACGTTGCAGATCTTGTAATCAAAACCTAGGTCGAGAAAGAAACGCACAACAGATGCGTATCAGCTGCATATGCACTACAATTACACCACATGTTGAACGTGTAAACCCAACGCATATACTGAATGCTCGACTAGTCTTGCCAACAAAAAATTCATAACCCCAGGCCTCTGAAAACAATAAAAAAAGTACGAAAATCAACAGAGGCCCCTCATTCTTTTAAAATCAACCACAGAAACATCTAAAGAATTTTTCTCTCCATTATTAGAAACCTATAAAAATTTATTTTCCCAACTTCATTCAACATATCGTCATGTACGTCCATCCATGTAACCACCACCCCCCTGTCTCTCTAGACTGACTCGGGTCCTACCATTCTCCCACTGGCGTAATTACTCTTCATACACGCACTCTGGTCAAGACTGCCCAACCTGCGCATTGATTAAAGCTACCTTCTGACACTCCAGACGACTGTATAAGGGCCGTCTACATAAAAAAAAAACTCTGCAAAACTCTTACAGTACAACAAAGAAAGTTGCTGCCTTCTCCGCTAACAAATGCTAAAAATATCGAGACACAAGGGACTATCGCGAGACATTTTCCAGACAAACTTCCCGCAGAAAATTGCCATCTTCCGAGTTGTTGCGCCCTGAAAACCTCAAATCCTACAAACTTCCCACAGCTGAAAGTCACCTATGTACTAACCTAAGCTGCTGACAGAATACAAAAAAGTTTCAATTATTGAATCCTTGCATCTGAGAAGTTTGTGCTTCGTGATATTCCACTGCCTAGCAGACAACACAATGCAACCAGTTAAATTTCCCACCATGCAGCCCATCTCTACCACACACGCACAGACACACACCTCGAAGAAACTGGCATATGAAACACTTCATGCACATTTTGTGATGCACAAAATCTACAAGTTATAAGTGCGGTTCCAAGACGATTGCTTTCATCAGGTACCGCAAACCACCAAGGATCTGCTATTAACTACAGCTTCTCCAGCTGCCCGAACTTTCATTCCAACAGAGCGCAAACAGAATTAACTCCATCGACAGCAACATTCTTCCAACTTCTTACGAAGCGAGTCCCTGCTGTTAGAAGCATGTTAATAAACATTTCAACCCTCATTCCTCACAAAACATAAAACCTCCATTAACACATTCAGATATCCTCTGAATCCACGGAATACCTCCCAGTCACATTACAAGAACGTAGATACCTGGTCACCTGCGCCAATATCCGTCTCTTCCTTGTTTTTGTGAACACCGTTGGCGATGTCAGGCGACTGCTCTTCCATGGCCAACAGCAGATTGCAAGTGTGGTAATCAAACCCTACGGGTGTCAACACAGAGCTAGCCTTAACCTGGGGCAAAATTCAAGACCCACCTTTTTTGAACTTCCTACTTTTAATAATACGGGCCACTACGTTATTCGGCGACGCCCAAACAATTGGCTTAGTTCATGAAAACAATATCACAACTATCAAAGCATTCTCACTAAAATACACAATACGTAAAGCAATTTGCCGGGTGCCAGTATCCTTGGGAGATGCACCTACACGTACCACACGACAAATAATTCTCAACGCTTTGTTACGCATTTCCTAAACCCTCTGTAACCTCATCTCAATTTCTGCTTCATTGCAAGAGAAATACAGACATATTATTGAAACAAAATGCAAAATCCCCATATTACATCAAGTTAAAAAGAACTAAATGAGCTCAAACAGTGCGCAACTGCCCACTTTCAACAGGCGCTAACTGGTATTCTCACGAAACAAAGAAATAACGAGGAACTGACTCACATAAGCAGTAATTACCAAATAATCACTTGCAAGAAATTATAAATTTTTTTACAATCAAACGCTGTAGTCGTACACACATTTACTCACCCTTTGATGAATCATCGTAACCAATATGTTTCACCGTTTCTCGTACAACCTTCTGGTAGTCAACGTTGGCCTTCGATGTAATTTCACCACACAGAAGGATCATTCCTGTCTTTGTAACAGTCTCTGCAATAACCACACAGAAACCAGGTGACTTCCAGATTCAAAATGTGCACAAACAAATGTCATATTTGGGGCATTCCCCTACGTCAGCTTTGCAGTTAAATTATTATATGCAAGATCAAGTTGAGGCTATGAAAATTTGTTTGTACCTTGCATGATAAATAATGACCACAATCGCATTCAAGATCAGCTGATACAGAACATGAACTACAACACAAAATTAGACAGTATAATTCATCCGAAACTAGGGCCACATTCAACCTTTGTTTCAAACTCTCAAGCTGCAAGCTTATAAACAAGGAAAATTCATTCAAGTGTTGTTAGAACATTACATAATGCCATATCCAGACTGCCAGTGTCCACTTATAAATATAAACTGTTACATCAAAGCTACTTCATATGAGTCTGACTGCACTTGAGCAACATTGATAGCACAAGACAGTCAGTCAACAGGACTAGCAGCAAATGTGTTAACACACTGTGACATGACAAACAGCACAGTGAAGTCTACATAATTTCCTAAACAAAACATGCTTTTAAAAATCTCTTCAACTTGATACACCTGCAGAATATGCTACCAAGCCTTTAGCATACTTAGTTTTAAATGAATGGGAATTAGAGTAATGTATGTTAACGGCTTTATCATATGTACACAATGAGCTACGGTAAATAAAACTTAATTCTTCCATAGAACTGAACTGTTTCCTACAGAATGACCCTCCTGGATACGCACATATTACAATCATTCTCTCCAACAGTTCTCAGGGTCCATACAACTCTTACTTCATGCAAAAGGACCTGTTAAAATATTTCCACTCACCACAGGCAACTTTTGCATCAGGATCCTGTCTCAGGTGGGCATCAAGAATTGCATCACTGATTTGATCACACATCTTATCTGAAAAAAATCTCGGTGTTAGAACAGCTCCATCTGCAACCTTAACCTATAATTATTCAGGCACACTGGTAAATCATTCACCAATACAACACAAAAAAAGGCAATTGAGATCATAAATGTCCTTGGTTTAAGCAATGGAACTTTGAAATCTACGTGTAACGGGAATTCGTAACGGTATTATATACATACGGGGGGAAATATAAACAATCATCGCCAAGCTCTTGCCAAATTGTTTGTCTGTAAATCCGATTTGCACCACGCGAAACAGAAAATGGCGGTATTGACACAACATTAACCACAAATTGAAACACGGGTCACGGTCACACTCACACATAAACCAACAGACGCAGCTTCGTTAAAGAGCGACTGAGTATACTCATTTACAAACCAGGGCTGGCAGAAGGCCATTTCCCTTAGAAGTGTCCACGTTGCGCACATGGTTGCGCGCCAATCAAACATGCACACAAACTCCTTTCTACGGTCAAAATTATAGAACGTTACCCACCTGGATGGCCTTCGCCTACTGATTCTGATGTGAAAAGGAATGTATCTTCCAAAAGTTCTGGCTCCATGTGTCCGTTTTGTTGATATCCGTTGATATACGGTGATGAAGTCTCGGGCATTCTGAACCTACGTCCTAACTCTGTTACCGCGTCGGATGCTACTGTGGAAAAGAGGCCGTAAGCGTCTCCTGCAACCGTATTTATTACCTCTGGTCTGTCACGTGACTCACTAGCCACAGAATGAGTATCGTCAGTCAAACTACAAAATTGAACAAACACATTTACATCAGAAATCAAAGTAATTAGCGTGTTCAACTGTCCATAATTTGCATTATGTACCAAGATGTTTATGCTTAAGTATGCAGGAGCAATACATTTATTCCGTGTGTTATTTCGTAAAACGGCACTCCCGTGTGAGATTTGCTTTCACTGCATATTTTCGTGCAAATCAGAAGTTTTACTTCCCATAATTTCAGAAGGAATTAATTAATGACAGAATTGATTTTATTAGTAGTAATAGTACAAACAATCCCGTCATTTCGTTGACAGTGAATTAAAGATGTAATGACATTCTGCCAAGACTTAATAGTCAACTATAATCATCGTAGCGTTGCACATTATTAACCAAATGACATGTAATATTTTCTGCAAAAAAGCCGGGCTCATTACTCTACAAATTCCAATTACGAAAAGTCAAAATATGTCACTTATTGCATCATAACATATTTAATATATTAATACTAAGTCAAAAGAGAGTTTTCTTTCTCAGAATTTCTAATTACAAGCATCGTATTTATCGTACAAGGTTTTGCAGACCTAGTATTGATTAGCGCTAGTAAACGCGGCGAGTTAGGTAACCACATTTCTCATCTCACAAAAAGTCATGTTACGCGAATGACGGAAACAAAGCGCAATTCTATTCGGTATGAACATTTGCTGTTACTTCCTATACTCAACGAATATTTATGGATCACAATATAGATACCTTCGATGTGTGCTCATGAACAACTGTGAACTCCATCTTCTGCTAGACATTCGAAAAATCGGGATACGAAAATGGTTTCCAAAACGATTTCAATCGATACACTCACTGGACTGACTGAATATAGTTCCTAACTATAACGCCAGATGTCGTTGTGGCATATGTACGTTACGCCTGTATACGACGTCATAGCAAAGCAGCTTTAGGTGCGTTCATTATATCTCCGTAAATGTAATTTTGCTGAAACTTTTAATGTCTTATTAATACGTCAGTGCATATATTTTCAGACAGCAACAATCAGCCAGGTTCAGTGTCTAGCTCAGATTCCTACTGAACAAGGGGATGAGGTTTATTATATCGAGTATTTGAGTGCGCGCGCACGTTCCACAGCAATTTTTAACCATTCATCGGATTTGAACTCATTATGACTGACGCAAATACGAATTTTACTCGGCCCTAATATTTCTTGGACTGGAAGGAAGATGAGGTCGTGTTTAGTCACAAGTGACTAATTTTCTCAGACGCTGCTTTGTGAGAAAAGATGAAGTTCACAGGATGTAACAAAACCACAGCGGAAGTGACTCACAAATGCTACTAAAATTTTAGGGTGACACAATGTTAGTTACACATGCAATTTTTTCAAGGCCGCGTGTAAGTTTTATGTGTATTCAATCCACCGTTGGCCGTAATTAATAGTTATTTGTGTCACGTTCAGTCAAGTGTTTTACGTGGTTAGCTCCTCTCACTGCCTCAGTAAAAATCACACGTCTTTTACATTCAGAGCAGGTTAGCGTTGAGCAAGACGGATTTCTTTCTGGGAAACTTCAAAACATCGATTGTAGTTATGACCTCACGGCGTTGCAACCCAGCAGGCAACAATCGACATCTTCGCCATGAGGACATCGAATCTAGGAAAACAGCGTAACAGGCTCTACAATAATCGACTAATAAAACATTTCCAGCCATCAACATGTTTTCATTTTGCAATAAGAGGACCTATGACTACAAGTCAAATTTGTAACCATTGGTTTCAGGAGTAAGTAACAACACAGTATTTAGCAGAAATTTATGAAAAATTAATGATTTCTGCTAATTCTATAAGGAGGATCACGACGTGAGAAATTATCGACGTTGGTCAACTCCATTATTGCACGAGTCTGCATTTGCTGAGTAACGATGGCTGGGAGTTCGGAGCGGCGACCGACCTCGTGGTACGGATCACTTGCCGCTAGAGTTCGCGATAACACCAACACAATGACGGAATACAAGGAAATATATTCTTAACACCGACGATGTTCTTAGCAGGTACTCTGGTTCGTTTAACGCTCGAGTAATTAAATAATTTGGCGAAAAAAATAAAATTCGCCCCAAAAAAGCGAATCTAGAACCAAGACGACAAATGAAATATTATTATTATTACGTCATCGTTCATGAAGATAATACGAGAACAGTCGAGATTCATTGAGTTCTATCATTGAACAGCTTCTAATGAAAGTTCTTATTGTGTGATTGTTGCGTGGGTACTCCCCCCTCACCCTTCCTCATTCATAGGCTCATCGAAAAACTCATTAAGGCAAGTGAGTCACTTGGAACAGCCTCGGAAAATTACAACTGCGTTTTTGGGACTTCGATTCTCGTACTTTTTGCTGTCTTGTTTTAGAACAACAGTCCAACAAGCCCCACCCCCACTATTCTCTACCCCCACGCAAAATTTAGCTCCAATTCTTCAAATTCAGTGCGAACGAATATCCATTCAGTCACTCGCCCCATTCAACATTTATGTAACACTGCTGAATAATTATTAAGAATGCGTGGAACCGCACCTGCACACACCAACGTCGTCCTACTCCGAACACGTGGTGCTCTGCACAGGGATGCCGGTTCGTACCCGGCCTCGACCGTGTTCAGTAAGTCTTCCCCGAATTAATCTCGCCGTGGGTTATGCAGATGTGATGACACGAAAAGAGACACGCATTTTGGCACAAGAAACAACGATAGTTTATTACTTATTATTTTCGTCTTACATTATTTCTTATTATTCCCCCGTCGCTTACATATTCCATTTTTATTTTATTTTTCCTTTCACGTTCTTAAAATAAACACCCAAGATCACAGTTACGAAGGAGAATTCTCGGTCAGTTTATCCATTGATTACAAACGTGGTTGAATAACACGTTGTTTCGACACGCGTTTACGACTTATAAAGAAAGACATGTCATGTCTCTTGGCTGGGTATAACAAACCTGTTTACGCAGAAAACAATTTTAAAAATAATATAAATCCTGGCATAAGATTAAAGAATCTTCCAACACGTTCCCACAACGTGACTTCTTCATGTACAGTTTACACAGTCAGACTTTCGTTCTACTAATCTCAGAGATATCTTGCGTTTCTTACCAGCGACTTTGAGACATCTGGTAGTATCGAGAGGAACGAATGATGAATTGGTAAGGATTTGGAAAGAAGCGGTCTTGACCTATCTATCCCTGAAGTTGCCGTAAGAGACGAGGAGGACCACAGCATCTTCATTTGTCGGTCGGCGCTCGATTTGTAAGATCGACAAGATTTATCGTTTAAATTCGATTTTAGTCTGCAGAAGCCATAAACAGCGACGATGATGACGATGATAACTGAGGGGCAGGATTTCAAATTATTATATGACGGCTGGATGCCACCTGATGTGGCCTGGTGAGGATACGAAAGGAGAAAGTCTTCAGGCGACAAGAGGCCAAAATTTTGTGTGTGCGCGCGCGAACACACTGGAATAAGAAATTGTAGGAGAGGGGAGGGGGGAATTTACTACGAAATAAGTGAAAAGTTTAGCTCTGATTGCGTGTTGGTTGGTTGGAAAGCATAAATTCTGAGTTGGAAATAAGTCCTTTAAACATTTCCTGCAGAGTCATCTCGAAAAGTCATTTTTCGGAAAGTCACTATGAATGAATAAATAAATAAATGAAGCAATTACAAGAAGATGTGTGCAGAATACGGACTCACTGACGTCTTTGATAGACGTCCAGTTGGTCCGCGTATCACGTGAAGGAGATCGCTGCTGTTGTAACGACTTTCATACGTCACTGTACCTGTCGTCTGTTCCTCTGATACGCTCGCGTGTCGAGCAACACTTGTGTGCGTCTCGTTCTGCGAAAGCATACCGTGCATATTACGGTTGAAATTGGAAATTCACTTATAACCCGACCGGCTTCGGAAAGGCGCTGGCATAAATCCCACCGCCCTGGGACGCACCCGGAGGAGCGAACACCCACACAGTAATTTGGGTAATCCCGTGATGACGTCACCACCCAGCCACGCAGGTGACCAAGCGAGGAAGTCATTCTTGCCATCAGCAGCGGTCAAAGATCGAATCCTGGCAGAACTGTTTCGCGATGCGCACACTTCCTAACTTGTTCTGTAATTGGACAAGATCTTAGAAAGAGGGTCTTGTGGATGATGGGTAATGATCCCAATGCCTGGTGGTTCACCTGCGTTCTAACTCCAGGCAAAATCGATAAGGACTACTTTAAAATATGAATGAGTGACTGTTGACTGGCAGACTTTGTAGACCTACGAATATTCGTGTTACGTACCCGTTTCAGATCACAATCCGGTCACCAGCTACCCGTAAGGTATTTCCTACATTTTCCCACAAAGTTAACTTGTGAAAGAGCTGTCTCCCGTCAAGATTATCTCTCCACGTCGTCGTCGAATAAGAATACCGTAACAAAGATAAGAATTTCCGGAACATCTGAAAGGAAAGATAAGCCCGAACGGGTCCCTCGGCACACAAGCGCGTCGAACACAAGGCTCAATTGCAGTCGCCAAGACCTTGGAAAAATAACTGTTCTTTTATCGCTAAGAGCCACTGACACTCTAAGGCCTTGAAGCCGAAGCTCCTCTTAATAACATTTAAGAATTCAGTCCGTACCGCGAAGAAAACACCACACTTCGCCATTACAAAGATCAATTGATTATCGCTGTTTGCAGCGAGAATGCATGAGCCGAAATGTATGGAATCCCGCTCATTGGAAAAGACGAGCAAACCTTGAATGACATTCCGGGCACTTATTAGACTGCTCTTACCGCATGAACAGATGTAATATTATAGTTTGCCACAGTTCAGTGAGAGTACCTCCTCTCTGCCCCTCCTCCACACTGACACTCTTCGCTGAAAGAACCCGCAGGCATCTGTATCACGGATGTTTTACAGAGATCAATCATATTTCGAGACAACGGAAGGAACATGGCTGCCGCCTTTACAACCGCACAATTTTATACAACATGAAGGATGACGTACAAGAAAATGGCACTCTCGGAGAACTGGCTCCATGTCCTGGCACTCGTCACTTCGTCCCGTAAGATGGAGGCGGCATATTCGTCCAGAACGTCACATGATCTAAACACTGCATGGCAAGAGAACCCCAAAATGGCATCAACCTCGCGCGTCTTCGGCACTGACAACGAGACCACACGCTGTATCGGAAGTCCCGTTCGCAGTTTAACGCGAAAGGTTGGGAAAAGAACAGCGGGGGGTCAGGTTCAAGGAACTGTTCAAAGATTTACCTGGACGGACTGGGAAAAAACTACGAAATCCCTCGGTTCAAGACAGTCACAGCCTCCGAACCGAGATTTTAACCGAGGACCTCGCGAATTCGGCTACTCCGTGTCACAGTCATTCAAATCCCAGTTTTGTTCCGGCGCCACCAAACATGCTACAACACATACCAGTCGTGACGACGTTTCCTCCTTCTGCGTTCACAAGCTGCCGAAGATCAACTGGCGGGTCTCCTAGTCTCGGTACGGGTCACCTCAGCCGCTGATATATAAGGCGAAATGGACCAAAACCTTCTCTGACGTCACAATACACATCCATCAGTCACGTGAAAAGAGGGGGAAGGGGTGTGATTTGCATACCGTCGGTAAGAAGAATGATGTTTCACATTATTACGCCATTTATGACTTGGGCGTACGTTTCTCGCCATGGACCAAGGAACATGATCTCCAATGCGACAAAAGGAGCGTCTTCTAGAATGTTGCACAGTTTAGTGGCCGACGTTTCAGAGGAACTTACTGCTGCAGCATCAGGGTGATAACCTGAGAGTCTGAGATATCTTCCTCTCCCCTCTAAGAATTCGTCGCGACGAAATCGACACTCCTTGGTCGGACGAGGTATACGTCGACTTCCATTTCGAGGCGAAGGATTAAGGTGAATCTGCAGTCGCGAAGTCTGTATGTTATGTTCGTGCGCCACACATTATTAACTCTGATGGATGTCTTTAAGTAGGATCTAAGGTTCTCACGAAGATGGCTGCCTCCATCATCATGGCCTGATGAAAGAGGCAGCAAGGACCTCTGAAACGTCGGCAAACTTCCACCAGACTACACGGAGCTACAACCCAGAACACAGTCACCTTCTTTACTTGTAATTTTTCACCAAACCCCACACTTCGAGAAACTCTGACGCAAAGAACTACCCAGGCCGAGATCGGCAAGGTGGTAAGATATTGTGTTGCGATGCTGTATGAATCTGAGAGGTTATTCGACTCAATTCTGAATGATTAATGGGAGGAAGTGGTCGTGTACGTTTCCAGCACTTCCCTGCAACAAGGATTCAAATCGTGCACCTCCAGAATGCGGTAGGTGAGATCAGAAAAGCAGTAAACTTCCCTTGCCACTTACACCCCTGAACTCTGACCCCCCCCCCCCCCCCTGCAGTAAAAACTTTGACAAACTGACTTTTAAATAACTGCGAAAAGGCTCCAGAATTTGGCTGAAAACTTTCGTTTTTTTTAAAGCTTGTAATAAGCTGTTGAGACTTCGTTTGATATATCGAAGCGGCAGGCGGGAATTTCTACGACGTAGCCAGCCACCACCCAGCATAAAACGAGAGTCATCAAGGCTGCATAAGTCTCAATGATCACATGATAACGTCGGACTAGGCGCGGATATAATTACGCAAGCAGCGAGAGAGAGAGACGGAAAATGGGGAACAACACACACGCACAAAAATGCGTTTCAGAAAAATGGGCCAATAGGAATATTAGGAATATCTGTTTTATTTCGGGCCCTCTGACGAAGCTTCCAGCATCTGCTGTGGAAAAGTAAAAATTAAAGTCAATACACGTGCCAGAATGTCTTAGAAGGTTCTCGAAATTATTCCTGGAAGATAATGACGCTAGTAAAACATGTAACCTGGACAAGGAGTTGCGTCGTCTTTGCGTCACAAACTCAGGAGGTTCATCTCGAGTCAAGATCTGCCAACCACGAGGATGGAGGTGGGGGTGGCCTTTGTTTCCTGGAAGCAGCGGTCTGCGATTGGACGCTAGGTCAAGGTTTACGATGGCGATCAGACAGTTCTCAACGCAGGCACGAGTACCGTTCGTGACTAGCGACAATCCGTGGTTGGTGCCTTCCAACAGCCGTTACCTACCACCTACAACGTCAATCAACAGCAGATCTGCAGTTTGACCTCGTGATTCCTATAATATTCTTCTGGATCGCGTAGCCTGGTAGAAGTTCACAAACGGTTCACCGCTGTGAGAATCCTCAGATCGTACTAAAAAGTTATTATTTCTCAAAACATCATTAATCAGTTGAACACTGTCAACGAGACGACTTGTGGACGAACTTGAGACTTTTTTTTTAAACTCTAAACATGACCCAGCAAAGTTTCCCCAAATTCGGTCTCGTCTCAATTCTTCGCGAATGTAATTTCAATTCGTTACTGTCGCTGCGAAATGTCTGAACTTCGCCGCATTCTACAGCAATTGTTTTTTCCATATCACTCAATTCAGTATTTTTTTTTATTTAGTGTTCTGTCTGACGACAGGTCCATATGAACAGGATCCTTCCATCCTTTTCTCGGACTGGGACCTGTTCATATACGTTCTTGGCAGATGATCCAGAAGTGGTTTGCCATTGCCTTCTTCTGTGTGTGAATGGAGTAATTGTTGGGATGCCACGGAGGAAAACTCCGTGTTGCCTAGACCACGGCCTTGCCCAACACAAGTTGTAAATTCGGGCACCGCCGGGAATCGAACCCGAGACCCCAGGATTACGAGGCCAGCGGTCTAACCGCTAGACCACCGTGGTTAATCTCAATTCAGTAGTGACGATAATCTGGCGTGCTTTTTATATCTTTTTTATTACTTTTTACGCATTTATAAATAATCTTAACTGTTCAGACGAGATTTGTCCTATGTGAGTTGCACTTCTTGTGGGTGTTGATTTTAGTGGACGTCTGTCCGTTCTCACTTTCTTGTCAATTTGTCTGCTGTCTGTCACGGAGTTTACGCGTACAACAAAGACGAGCGATAAAGCATTGCACGGATTTATGCGAAACTGACGTACAAACTTACAAGCAAACGATGAGTGTTCAAGTTTGACACAAACGTTGAATGAATCCTCGGTGGTCCACCAGCCACATCGCGACACGGATAAACCAAGCCCATCATATCTCATGGAGTGTGGCGCCGTGTAGCCTGGTGGAAGTTAACGGACGTTTCAGAGATAGCACGTACCTTTAAAACGTCGGTACGTCTGAAACGTCGGAAAACCTTACCAAACCACACGACGGTAACAACCCAGAAGAAAGTCATCTTCACGCTCTCCGCCGTGAGAGCCTAAAATCTGCTTTGAAAGGCGAATACTTTTATGAATGATATGATAATATTAAAATGTGTGACAAGAGGTTTTATCGGTTATCAATACTAAAGCAGGCAGATAACTGCCGACGTGAACATTCAGAGACAGATTTCTTCTCGCGCACGAAATTCGCCAGAGTTGGTTAAATGGTAGAAAGCTGCCACGCCCCTCACCCGAAGTGAAAAGTCCTGGATTCCCTTCCAGAAACCAGATTCAAAAGCGAATTGCGATGTCTTGCATGCGGTATCAGGGACTATCAAATGGTTAAAAACTGATTAATCCAGCTGATCTGGTGAACAGACACGACCTGATAACCAGAAGATGAGCTTGCACTTGTCAAGTGGAGTCTGCGCGTAACGGAGGACCTCTATTCCAGTCGCTGCTTATCGGGTGACCTCTGGTAATGAATAATTCAAAGAAATTATCGATAACTGCACAACAAGTAGGAGAGGCAGACGAGGAAACTTTTCAAAGACACACGAGCCGCCTCGGTTGAATTCTGCCACGGAAGGGGCTCTGCCTGGGGGAATCCTCCCTCCCCATTGACTCCGTAAATCGGCCACGGGTTCAGTTCCACGGGAAGCGGATGGATGGGTGGGTGGACCTCGGTTTAAGGATACGGCTCCTAGGCAAGGCAACGACAAACCCTACTGTCATCAACTTCGGCACACGTGTACAGTTACAAATTTCCCGAATCTACCGACTTCTTTCTTGATAATTTTCAGATGTAATCAGAACTTTTCTTTCTAAAAGAAACAAACACTTTTTTCAATATGTTCTACATAAATATATTTAATACCTCGATGACTTTCTGTGTCAGAGGCGTGGAAAAGTCAGTGTCTCCACAAAGGCCAGCGTAAGTTTTACGCTTCTGATGAAGAATTAGGTTTTCAGAATGGATCGTAATTGAGTTGAACCGTGGTGCAGCGTCTAATGATCTATTACACGCACAAACTTTGACACACAGCACCAGTGACACATTTGTCGTCGTTTCATAAAACTGAATAACCCGATCCGAAACGGACTTAAGCTACCAGCCAGCACGCTGCCTGTTTCTACTCGATCCAACTCTCGTTGAAGCATACACAAACGCTTACAAATAATTCAGTTACTGCGTCTCGTGCGCAGATGCAGACTACACAAAAGCAGAACTACATCCCTTTCTGCGTTAGTTTCTTTTTTCAATTAAAATATTCAGAAACGCTGTGCTTGCTTATCGAAGCATTTGTACAACAAGTGACAGAAATCAGGGTGTGTTTGATAAACATTACGATATTATCGACGTACAATGCGTGAATGAAATCTTACGATACGTGTAATGTAGTTTCCAGGTTTTAAACACGTTTATAGAAACACTAGCTCGACGCAATCGACAATTACTACACAAATGCTAATAAATCATGAACATATGACAACCTGTGGACATATTCCTGTTTCAGGAAAATGAACAGATAAAGTGTGATAAAATTAATGATTTAAGCGACATTTCCTGAGATATATCGTTTCATAATATCTTTGCATCGCCATTCATTGCCTGGAAATCAAGCGATGCCCTGGGTGTTCTAATACGCCATGAATCATGAGCAAACGACGTACAAATTAAATGAATAAATTTATGCCTACAATCATCCGTCATTCACACTGATGTTCATTTACTGCAGACAAAAGGCACATTGTGACGAGAGACTAGAAAAAGGTGATGTCGACATTCAGGTCTTCAGACCTTGCGCTCAGCACTCAGAGGTGACAAGCGACTGGTTGAAACAGAACTTGTCGAAAATGTAGCAAGATCAGAGGTAGAAGGCACGCGACATCACATGGAAAAGGTCGACTTGCGAGACCGAGAAATAGATGTAACAAAAATGCCAAAATGGATGTTCGGAGAACAGGTCATGAACACGTGATCTGGAGGGAGTTTGGCTCGTAATAAGTTCAGATTGCGGGCTTTTGTGACGGCGACCAACCTTCAGACTCCTTGGCAGGAAAGTTAGAAACAGGCTGGTGATACGTGAGGTCCTCGTGGGCAGGCATACCAACAAAATGCGGCAGGCATACCAACTTCTGAAAAAAGCAACTGAAGCAACAAAGAATTCCTGTAACCTGACTCTCGCTCAAACATTAATTTGGCAGCCACACACGCCTTCACGTGGTAAAACAGCAGCTAAGAGGCAAGCCTGCAAGTTCAGAGGTCACTGTGTGGGTGCATTTGCCGAAACGTCAGTGCAGCGTCCTTCTACCTTTATCTCAAAAAAACCTGGTATCAACCGAGAGCAGGGCACGCCCTGCGAAGGAAGCAGATAACCGTCATAGTCCACACGGATCGTAATCAACCGATTGGTTGATCGCACTGACCAGAGCAAGTAGTTCGCAAACTGCGGTTCGCGAAACATTAGTTGATGTTTTGATGTTTGTTCGCATAAAACAGTGAGATATTAAAACTCTCTTAGCTGTTACGACGTGCTGCTAGTCGAGGCCACTTTCTTTGAAAGTAGAACAACGTCAATTACAAGAAGAAGTATCCATCGTCGACCGCGACATTTGGCTCGAAGCACCTGCGAGTTTTAATCGCGTAAATATCAGCAGATAATTCACATTTCCCAGTGCAGGGTCTACCGGCATCCGAAACCGGCTTTCAGGCTGCAGCCGCGACGTCTTTCCGTGTCGCTCCCTTCACAAATGGACGCAGACCGTAAGACGGGCAAGCGAATTAAGCAACGAGCCAAGGCGAGGATCTCACGCACGATCCAGCACTGACAGGTGTAATTTGTGGCAGTCTTTATAATGTGTCCTTGATGCCCAGACGTCGGGGCCGAGATTCTGCGACGTCTGCTTCGCATTCGTAAGGATCCCGGCTTCAAATCTCGGTCAGGAGGACAAGTTCCCATGCCTTAAGTCACCTAAACACAAAGCTGTGTTATTTTCCAACATGAACTGTAAAGACGTCATACAATTTCAAGCTCCTCATCCGTTCATTTGTCTGTGGCAAAAACTGATAAGAGGTAATCAGTATTTGAGGCTACCTATCACTAACAAGACCATAGCCAGAAGATTAAGAAATCGATAAGATTTTAATGCGTTCGATGTTCAGTTTCAATCGGTCCAACCGCCGCGCCGTGCGAGTTCTCTTGTACGTCGGCATGAAATTGGCAAGATCAGTTCTCCTGTTCGTTGTTACCCTGCTACATCTCTACCCTGTAAGTAGCCTACTACGTACACGTACCTCCGAAACGTCTGTAAACTTCTACCAGACCACACGGCGCTACAGTCCAGAAGACGGCCCATCTTCGGGCTCGCCGCCGTGAAAACATCAGATCTCGCGACGAAAGCTTTCATCCGAGATGCTTCGCCGTGTATTCTGTTTGTGGGAGCGAATAAAGCCTTCTGCAATACCGACTGCTGACTTGGCTGGGGGAGAGCACAGCGAAGACTGCTCAGGCCAGATATTGTTTTAATTAGCCTCACTTTAATTACTGTTTACAAGTGACAGTTTCTGGTAATTTTTATCTGTCCGAGCCGTTCGTTTCTGTTGGCACTAAAAAAGTGCACCGGCTTCATAAATACACAGTAACTTACATTTTAGTGGCATTGATGAGGCACACATGGTGCCACGACGTTTCGGGAGATGGCTCTAATACCGTCTTCGGACTTTGTTACGAGGGACGGTTAATTTCCGAATTCTGTTTTCAGGGACTTGGTCACGCATTCTCGGAGGATGCGGCGGCCCTGACATGGAGGGTTCTTCAAGGGACGCCACGAGCTACCGACCCCTGTATGGGGACGGCAGCTGAGGACGGCGAAGTGTGTA
This sequence comes from Zootermopsis nevadensis, assembly GCF_977971745.1. Lineage (NCBI taxonomy): Eukaryota > Metazoa > Arthropoda > Insecta > Blattodea > Termopsidae > Zootermopsis > Zootermopsis nevadensis. The sequence goes on along the minus strand of NW_028259162.1, from coordinate 579,838 downwards.
ACGTGCGAGGCACGAATTACGACAAGGCCATGTTCCCACATGTGTCGAGCTGTTACTGCTACATGTACATGAACTCTGCCTTCTTCAAGCCCAACAGAACTATCAGGATGACAACCTGCATCACATCAGATAACACCCTGTTCCCGTGTTTCCGAGTGAGTTATCATCGCCTGCTGGCACTACAGTGCAAATCTTGAATTAAATCCACTTGTTACGACTGTCGACTTACCGCATAATAATTACACTCATCGCTGAATAATATTAGAATTCGAGATTTTCAAGGCGGTGAGTCTGAAGTCTGATACAAAAGTTTACCGACGTTTCGGAGGTCCTTGCTACCTCCATCATCCGACGTTTCCCACTCACGAGGCTTACTCATCGCCGTGATGATGGGGACAGCAAGGACCTCTGAAACGTCCGTAAACTTATACCAGAACAACCCAGAAGACACAAAATCTCAGCTACGCGCAGAGAATTCTGGGAAGAAGATAATCTTTTATTTTAGAAACCCCCTCGTCGAATAAACTTGTCAAAATTCGGCTCGCGTGTCGTGTCGCCCCACCGCCCGCAGACCAATCGCGTCGGCCACGCGCCTGGCACAATGCCTCGAGAAAAAAGGCGCGTAGGCACTCGCGACAATTTACTTCCGAAATAAATTAACTGGCCCGCGTAGAACCACCAGATGTTCGGGGGCGTCGTTGAAGAACCTAATAATTAATACACACGCAAGCAGATTGCGAACCACGGTTTGAGAATCACTGAACTGTAAAAACTGAGAACATTACGCAAATCTTCAGTCTGCAGTCTATTGCCGTTTCCCAAAACCAAGATTCGAAGTACGTACCTTCCGAATTGACGTAACCACGCCTGCCTTTCCTGGTACATTTCATCCGCAATAATTATAATCTGCCCGCAAACACACGCAGAGACAAAATGTCCGCTGTAATTAAGCGCCGTTTGAAACTACCGTCGGCTCACTGTGAACTGCGCTCTCTATTTGACGCACTGTTTCGCCTGCGATTCGCTACACAGAATTTTTCCAGCTTCCAGATCTGACGCTGTTGCCGTACGACTACACGAACCCCAAGATCGTGCAGATTCTGGCAAACGACTTTCAATCAACTGACGGCATCAGCAAGTGGATGAGGTGTTGCCACGCGGCCATCAGCTGCTGTGACAACATGAACAGAGAAGATGTGTACCCAGGTACGGCCGCAGCGTGAGGCTGACCGAATACCTTCATACTGTGACGAGGCAGACGATCCGTCTGGCTTTACCCCACGTCTCTATACATTTTCACGGCGCGTAGCTTAAAAGAAAGGACGACTTTACAATATACAAACTGCGTCTTCTGGGCTGTTGCCCCGTGATGTCCCCCAGAAGTTTACCGACGTTTAAGAGGTCATTTCTGCTTCCATCATCGCCCTGATGATGGAGGCAGCAAGGAAATCTGAACCTTCGGCAAACGTCTACCACAACACAGGTCGCAACAACCCAGAAGATGGCGATCTTCATACTCGTCGCCTTGAGAAACTGAAATCTCACGTAATTGTAATCTAATTTCAATTTTGTTGCCAACTTCCAGATACAACAAACAGTCGTCGTTGTTGTCTGTATTGCCATCTGATAGCAGCAGCCTGTACTACGAGTCAACTGACATCGGCCTCGAGGTCTACCTCACTCCTGTTGTTTTGTGTTTCACGAAAAGTGTCGGCCTGTTTCTGAGGGGGGGGGGGGATTAATCGTTTCTGCGTTCGATTAATGACGACTCTTCGACTGCGTTAATAAACAACGTCGAGAAATTGAGAGACTGTGAATGATAAATTTAGAAGGAATCTGTTGTGGCCTATTTTAAGGAGACATTCTAGAATCAAGATGGATGCCTCCTGGGATATCACACAGTGTAGTCTGATTGATTAACCGACGTTTCAGGGGAGCTACACACTGTAACATCCCAGAAGATGGCTATCTTCATAGTCGTCGCAGTGAGAACCTGAAATCTGTGTCAGAACCTTCCTCCAGGGACTGCGCCCAAAATACAAACAGGGGCGACGTATTTAAGGCCGTCTTTACAGATGTACTGCTTCAGAGGCTGTGAGGGTCACATCTCTGTGTTACAGGCGAGGGCTACTGTCCCGCGAACTGGGACGGGTGGAGCTGCTTTGACAAAAGCCCTGCTGGAACGACGCAGAACAAACCCTGTCCAGAATTCATCTACTTCGGCCAAGAACCATCCTGTCAGCGTAAGTTTCAGCAGTCGTAAATTCTCTACTTAAAATGTGAAACGAAATTCGACGAATGTCACAAACGGGCGACATTTTGGAAATCGTCCACCTAACACAATAAGTGGGTTGATGCATCGGATACAGGGCGGACTGTTCTTCCATTAAGAAATAAAATTTAACCGAAATTACGATATTATTGAATTACGAAGAAAATACATACCCCACATAATAAAAAAAATAACGCTGTTTCATGCGACGTCACATTCTGTTGCAGAGTACAGCGACAAGGAGTGTGACGGAACGGGACACTGGGATGAGAACACAGATTATGTGCCGTGCTCTCGCGATCACATCGTATTGCTGAGGGGTAGAACTTCATACCACGTGATCATACTCTTCATTTCGATTGGCACGTCACTTCCAGCTCTTGTCATCTTTTTCAGCTACCGGTAAGGTACAAAAGACTTGCCCAGATCCTTAGAGGCCCCCTCGTGTTCTGGAAGGTAATGGACGTCCAAACAGTGCAGCCACACTCAAAATAAAGACACACGAATTTCAGAATAGGAAGTGTATTTAATGTCGTAATTACTATACAACATCAGCTAGCACCCTGGAATGGATAAAATAAGATTCTGGGTCGTATTTTTTATGGATTACAACGTAGTCTTGTAGGTGGGAACCAGCGTTTCGGAGGAACATACAGCAGCCATCGTCAGGGTATAAAATAAAGGCATTATGTTCCTAGGAATCGTTCGTTACCAGAAATCAAAAGTTCGCACGTCAAATATGGAACATAGGACAAGCTCAATGTGAAATATTTATTTACACGAAGCTTTTAGAGCCTCATGCAGTGTTGCAGTCATTACTGCTGCTTCGCTTGTTTCAGAAAACTGTGGGTCACGAGGGTCATACTCCACAGAAACCTCATTTTGTCCATTGTGATCCGAAACTCTTTCAGCATTGCTGTGAAGTCGCTAATCATTCTAGACGCCATCAGCGAAGAAAGGGTAAGCACAGCAGAGGCCATGACCTCCTGCACTGGATAAATATCAAAGTTTCGGAGCAACAAACTGCCTCCTTCTTCAGGAAACTCGTATGACTTTAATTTTGTTTGCACCCGGTTCTAAAAACTGCTTGGACATCTTGGTGCCTGCCTAAATTTTCATCTGTAATTTATTTTCAGTACTGAGACAATAATCACGCCGTTCAGTACCAAATTACCACTGCAGTTGCCATAGCAACCATCGTATTTAACATCACAACTGTTACACGCGCGACCCCACAAAGCATTAAAACCGCATGTTTCTACCTGGTCCACCCGTGTCTTCTTGTGCGGCAGATTGGAGTGATGCAGTCCAACCCAGTTTGGTGCCGGGTCATCTCCTCCATGGACAGACTCGCCGGCAGTGCCGTCTACTCTTGCATGCTCCTGGAGGGGATATTCTTACATCGCCTCATCGCCGCCGCATTCAGAGGAGAGCCGAAAATGACGTATTACTACTTGATGGCCGCCGGTAAGATGTCGCCCAGTAAAAGCCTGCGTTCGACACCCCCCCCCCCCCCCCTCGCCCGAGTAAACGAAGATCAGACTTTTGTAGCTTAAAACACGCAAAAATTATCATTTTACCTGCTGTTTTGTATTGGTCTCTGATACTAAGGGAGGAACACGGATTGAGGGTGTTTGAGAAGAGGGTGCTGAGGGAAATATCTGCACCCAAGAGGGATGAAGTGACAGTAGGGTGGATATGACGTAAGAGTTTCATAATTCGTACTTTTCCCAAATATTCCTTACGATGATGAATTCGATAAAGATAAAGATTGCTGGGTGCATAAGAAATTCTTACATAATTTTGGTTGGGAAGCCAGAGGTGATGAGATTCGTACGAAGACTTAGGCGTAAATGGGAGTATAATATTAAAATATATCTTAAGAAACTTGATTTTGAAGGTAAGGCTTAGGTTAGTCTCGCTGATAATAAGGACCTGTGACGGGCTGCTGTCAACGTGGCGATGAACCCATCAGTTACATTCTCAAGAAGCGCCGTGGAGTTGTGGCCCTAGACTGAACGGACGAAATTTATTTAGGTTTCGCCATTCTTCCATTTGCGATCTGGGCCATCATCACGGCTGAATACAACGACGTCAACTGCTGGGCGGCAGATTCCACGAACAACGGGTACATTACTGATGGGCCTCGCATCCTTATGCTTGTGGTAAGTCTGTGTCCCCGAGAGCACCTCGCGGTGTTCCAGAGGATTTTCAAAACTCACTTCAGAAATCGTCTTAAGCCGCGCATCTCAAAAGTTTAATAATAACAGGAGGGAAATTTTCATAGAATATACCACGGAGAATCTCGTCTATTCACTTGAATATTTTCTTAAGAAATTGTACCAGTAAAGTAATTATACATACGACGGGGTTAAGTGTTCGTAAAAGTGCGTAAAATTAAGAATGGCTGATGCAGTCTCAGTCTCGTCCGATTGCACTTTTCATTTTTCGAAACACAAGACAAATTTCTTACCGATGCTAACACGAACTACAAAAAACACTTTCAGCAGAAGTTTCATGCATTCATGAAATCTGACCAAATGTGATCCGAGGTTCTCACAGGGGAAAAAATTTAGATTGTGGTTTCAAGATCATTTCTTGTTTCTTTTCCTACTCGGCAGTCCAGTCATTAATCATCAGTCCAAAGCCACAGGCTCACACGAAAAGTAGAAACCACGAAGAAGAATTTTGTTCAAAATCGGATTTAGATTTTAAGCCGCGTCGTTTCTTTAAATTCATCCTACGTTTCGTAACGCGTTTCAGTTGCCATCTTCAGGCGTTGAACACCTCGAAAGCCAATCTTCATACACTTAAGAACAAGAATAACGAAGCTCTTTGTTATGAATGTCTCTCGTTTCAGATTAATACACTGTTAATGCTGGACATTGTACGAGTCCTGTGGACGAAACTACGGAGGGTCAACACGGCTAAATCCGGGCATATCAGGTAAAGTAACACACACTGCGACTTGCTTCATTAATCATTGGTTCTGAATCATTCCTGATTGGCGGAGCAATACGACAACAGTGATTTTTCGGAGGGCAGGCGGGTACCTCGTCTCTCTATCTGCAGTGTATAGAAAGCAAGTGCCTATTCGTAGCTTAATTCATTAGTGGACATTTTATGAGGTACTTTGTGTTCTTATAGGATATTTATAAATGTACGTGTTGTTAAGAATAGTAACTTTACTGTCAAGAATGACGTAAATTCTAAACTGATACACGCATAGTCATTAATATTATCCCATAAAATCCGAAATCCCTTAATAGCATTAAATGTTAGAAGACACAGATCAGCTTACAAATCAACTGATTGCAGGACGTTGAAATATATTCAAAATATAAATATCAACGCTTTCGCGTGATATCAAAATAAAATAAATTGCCAACCATAGCATTCATTTTATTTTGATATCACGTGAGGGCGTTGAGTTGTTATACCACCCACGTGTTTTCGTAATGAAACACGACGACATGAATCTTTTGGTTGCTATGGGGAAACTAAGAACGGAAATTAATCGCTAGATAAAAAATGTATGTAGGGTACTGTGCATCGTTAATCAGAATCTGCGTCGAGCCAGAATGGTCTGCGAACTGCGGGTTGGTAAACGATGACGCGTCGTTAAATTATTACGTGTCTTGAAAGCTGCGATGTAATTTGAGCCCTCCCGTGTGTAATTATCATTGGCGATCGTTGTTATTCTGGCCACGAAGTCAGGCGAACGAATGACCTGCATCTGCCGAGTTCACGTCCTCCAAAGACGTGGAAGACCGTTAAAGACGATAAATATTTCACACTACACATTACTGTAAAAAAAACTACATCAATTGGATGAAAAATGTTATCACCGATTCCTCCACAAGTGGATCTATTGTTTTCACTCGCGTGATACAGTCAAGTAATTTTTGATAAAAGACAGGCGTAACACGTTCCACGTTATCTGACATCTGTAAGACACGCATGTCCATATACAGCGTGTTCCACAATCCCCAGACGACACTATTAAAAGCCTAGTACAATAAGATGGATAGAAGGAGTTTCAGACGTCGCTCTGGGTCCGAACCCGGGACCCGCGCGACACTCGACAGCAACGCGGCGTGTGAATGAATACGATCTTCTGATTGTGCAGACGAATGACGCGGGCCACCATCTTGCTAATGCCGCTGTTCGGTGTCCAGTTCCTGGTGACTCTGGTCCGTCCCAGCACGAAGGACTGCGCCCAAGAGGAGGCGTACTACTACGCCTTCTACACGATGGACGGGCTCCAGGGCACCTTCGTTGCTCTGTTCTATTGTTACCTCAACAAAGAGGTGAGTATTCTTCATGCTGAAAAGTCTCAACTAGTGGAATCTTGCGTTCAGCCGCACTATATATAGCTATATATTTAAACATACGTAAATCCATCTTCAAGTTCGTGCCCTACCACACGGGACAAGTTAATTACTTCGTCACCCCCAGACGATTAAACCGCACACCCTCACACACATTCATCCTATTCAACCCCGCTCTCCTCCCCAGCAACATGAGAGCTGAGATTGCCTTCTGGGTTGTGGGGCCTGCCTAGTGGTCTTGTAGCAGGTGTGACCTGGACCCCATGGGAACACAGAGCGTCCGAAGACCCAGATCACAACCTCGGCTCCCTCCGCGGTCAAAGCACTCGTCAGTCACTCGCTGTTGAACCCGCAGGTACACGTCCAGGTGCTTCGCACCTACAACCTGTTCATGGCCCGCCTGTATCGCCTGGTAGGCAAAGACTACGAGCCCAAACACCGCCCCACCTGGGCCTACAGTGAGCGACGTCCCACCGCCACGAGCTTCATCATGCCCGACGACGGAACGAGGCCCAGTGTGTCCACACGCGCCGATGCAGGGACTCAGAAGGACCCGCATCCTCACACCAGACGGCCGTCGATTGTCATCGGCACAGTGAGCGACATTCTAGCTCAGCACGAAGGCGCTCGGCCGCCCGGAACGCGGATCCCGCGGAGAAGCACGGCGTTTCCCAGGAATTCGTCCAGCAACGACGATTCGCAATCCAGTCATCTCGTCCCAAGTCAGTCTCACCCCACGAACAGCGCGCGGCAAAGGAAAGTTTCTACCATAAGCGAGGAGGCTCAGCCCGAGAACGAAACGGTCCAGACGTCTGGCTCATCGAGATCACCGAGCAAAGCCCACGATTCTGACGAGGACGTACAGGGTTCGAACCAAGAGAAAATGATCAGTTCACAAGATTCGCCTTTTGAGGACACCTCCACGGCAACAGAGGATCTGAACGCCGGACTCTCGGGACATACCCCGGACACACAGGCAAAGCAGAGGAGCGTGACGTCAGGTAGCGAGACGTTCGCCTGACCGCGACGTTCCGATGCGAGTGTCAGATAATTGAGAACCAATGGAAAAAAATCACACGGAATAAAAAAGCGATCCATCTTGGGACAGAGACTTTAGAACCGTTTCGACAGAGTATATTTGTGTTACACACCGTGATAACGCATTACTGTTGACAGGGGGAGGCTCTTCAGCCGATAATTGGAAAGTCTATGCAGTTAGCAGTTGTTTTTAAATCTAAAATAAACACCGCATTACAGTCTAACCAGCAGGCACAACGTCGTTAAATAAACAGAAGAATAACAAACGCAAACTACGCGTACTGTGCGCTGCAAGGCACCAGATACTGCACGTATTTGACGCAAAATAAATATCCGAGTCTGGGCCGGGTTCAAGATGACAGCTGTCAAATATTCCGTAGGACACTTCGGGGGCTGTCGGGCCATTGTCCGAAAACAAATCCCACCTGCGTAATTTTCTCGGGGAATTTTCGCAGCTTCAACCTGCCGGAAATAGTCCGCAATTGTGGACTAGTTTAAAACTCGGTGAAATTTTAAAATTTCCGAGGTCCAGACACTGACCTCCACCCCTAAGCCAGACAGACGAGTGATTACGAAACAGTTTGGAGACACGTTCTACAATTTCGGAAAATTCTGAGAATGTAGGGTGAGTCTGTGAAAAGGAATGGAGCAAAGGTTACCTGGTTTTGTGAAACGGTGTCAAGGGTAAAAATGTTGCACTTGGAAGCGAGAATGGCATATAGTAGCGGGCCATTCTAACCAGCCGAGTAGTAACCAAGGTTAAATTCTTGAAGGGAGATAAAAAAAAATATACGTTTCTCACGTCACAGAGTTATTGATTGCAGTTCGACAAATTCAATGCAGTTCAGGCTTGGACTCAAATCTGTTGATATTTTTGGACAACCCTTTTACTCTGGTATCAAAAACACTTATGACAATAAAAATTAAACAAACAAAATTAAACACAGTCACGGTGATGCAAGTTTGTTGTCCCAACACACTTAATGAAGTAACTTATTGCAAGGCCGACATCACCAGAACGAAAACTAAATCATTAATTACGAAATAAAACCTGACTGAGGTAAATTCTGTGCGCTACACAGGCGTCGAAGGACAATATGGATTTTCAAGTCGTAACACTTCTGAGAGTCGTTGGCTGAAGTGAGGTGACCAGTCGTTCTTCCTCGACACCTCCCAATTTAAAATAGACCACGAACCGATTAAACCCAGTTGCTCTCAATCAACACCCATGAATACAAATCTCGTCTCGTTCGACGTCATATAACCTCTGCACCTTAAGATTATCTACAACCAACAAATCAACCGTTACGTGCTGACTGACAGATCAGCACAGCTAACAAACAAACGAATGATATTTATCGTTGTAAAAATTTATTCTATAAATTTAATTCTCGTTCAACTATGAATCATTCAACAGGCAAACGCTGTCCAGTTCTTGGGGTGAGAATTATTAAGGTTTTTATGTGTAGAATCAAGAACGAGGCTGATAAATGAAAATCGAAACTTTGAGAGTTCTTACTTGTGCATTGCTTAAGAGTTTGCATATGAAAGGGCGCAGGTGATGATCACCTTGTACTAGATTCGAGGTTTTCACGGCGGTGAAGATGTGTCTGCTGGTCTTGTGGGTTGCAACGCCCAGCGGATTTGTTACCAGACAACATCCATCATCCTGGTGCTTTTTCGTGTCGGACTAACCCACGGTCAGATAAATATTTAACGTCGCTCAAATTAACAACGCAGGGTGAATACGAAGATTGCCGCAATTGGGCCGGTCTGCCCTCCCCTCGCTCACTTTTTGCGGAGATCAAGGACAGCGATCGAGCTGAGTGCAGATGAGTCGAAACCGAGCACCAGTGTCAGGAACTCCGTTGCTGGCGACGCGATATACCGGACCGGCCTCAGACAAAACAAGACATTTCCAGGAGAGCTTCTGCGTTTTCTGCGTTTTCTGCGTAAATGTTGATTGCGTGTGTGAGATTGTGCAGCAAGGAAAGGTAAGGCATTACGCGCACAGCGCAACGCTAAAATTTCAAATGAAAACATGGCAACTGAAGAAGTGATTGTGACAAAGTGCTTACTTAGTCTTACCTGCATTTTGTTCTGGTGTACCTAGTTCGAATATCGATTATGGCGTCAACTACCCTCTGTTCAAAATTTAAGTGTTTCATCCTGCAAAATTTCGGAATTATTCCCGTCATGTGACTGTGAATTTGCAATTCTACTTATTAACACTCAACGATACTAAGATGTCGGGCATTTTAATACAAATTTCAAGCAAGTTCCTTTTGTTTATTTTTAAAAAAAGGCCGCATTTACAGATTAAATAATGTGAACCTTTTTTTTAACAGAGATGTCTGCTGTACAAAATTGTAAATTTTATTTAATTACAATATAATAATGATGAGATGTTACTGAAAATGTTTCCAAGTTCTACAACCTGAATCACGTACAATTCATAATTTTGTGGTAATTTTTATTCCGTCCCTTTGCACCGCGTAAAAGCAGAACTATAACGGTCAACTTCATTCAATGAAACAAACGTTATTTACAGTGAGAATTGCGCGAAACAGATGAATTAAAAAATTAAGAGTGACTGATGGTTGAAACGCGTGCCATTCACCTTGAAACAATTAAAGGCCTTTCCGAGAGTGGAATCTGCAGCGAGTGCGACATTCTAACCAACTTCTGAACTCGTTTGCCTTGCCCTCAACACTGCAAGGACGGGAAACGAGAATCATGATACCGTAAACTTGGAATTGCCGCCATCTTGTTGTGGAACTGAGAGTAACAAACTTAAAACGCAATTTAAACACTAAAAGAATTGAATAAATATTTTTGCTTGACAAATGTCACGTACATTACTTGGGAGGGGAACATAATACGATACATGAAAAATACCCATTAAGTAATCATTTTTTAGCTTCCTGTTCGTCAGAGGGCTGTGTCCCCATGGGGCGTAGTCCCTGAAAGAAAACTAGCCCCGTGGATGGCAAAGCCCCTCGGTCTAACGAAGCTCCACTACCTCGATTAATCATCCAGAGAACGCTAGGTATAGAAAAAAATCCATGAAGCTCCTCGTTATGTAAGTTTCTCCATTCCTGCATGCACCTCCTTTCTAGCGTAATGCATGTTAATTTTAAGCATTTACTTATTCAATGAAACTGTTGACAGACTTCAAATAACGTTCATATAAACCTACAATGAGACTACTTACATTAAGCGAACTTACAGTTTCCCAAAGTAAGGTTATAACTGAGTTAATAAATTTATAATAGGCTTACAAACGGGATTTAACGAACACACGTCTTGTTCACTTCCCTTCGCCAATGCTGATTATTCACTAAAAATTTCAAATAACAATTGATCAAGCTCCTCCGAAACGTCAGTAACCATTACAAGACCATTCCTATAAACCACAACGGAAAAAAATATTTTTTTTACAATATTTCATGACATGAAAGATGAAATTACTGTCTCCAATGTCGGGGTGAGGTAATCTTCTCTGAAACGTCGATCAGTATCCACCAAACTACAAGGCGCAACGTCGCCATGAGAACCTGACACTTCATCTGACACAACGACCTAACCTAACCTAAACTAACCTAACCTAAACTAACCTAACCTAACCTAACCTAACCTAACTAACCTAACCTAACCTAACCTAAACTAACCTAACCTAACCTAACTAACCTAACCTAACCTAACCTAAACTAACCTAACCTAACCTGATGAGTTCAGAAACACTAAAATCTTTAATTACTCAATACAAATGTTCGCCATGTGTTCGCAAAAGTCTACCCCTCGATGCTAACCCGAACCAGTTCAATTCAGTTCACGCCTTGCTTACATTTTGCGCACAAAGAATCTTGTTGCAGTTCGCAGGAGCTCAGTGAATCAGTTCTTCACAGTTTGTCATACCTACGCCCAACCCCCCAACTTCAGCAGCAAACTCGTTGCTGAAGTACGCGAAGGAGCCCTGCCTCTAGGTCTTTGAACACGAGGACAAATCGGTTAGCGTCCCGTTCTAATGAGAACATTTCAGTCGCGTTTGAGCCACCGATGCCCCAGGGTTGACCAAAACGAAAATTGTCTTCTTCTTCTTCTCTCTCTTTTCAACAATCCGAGGCACTTATTTTTCGCCCGGAAGATCCAGTTTGTGCAACTTTTGTCAGACAACCGGAAGCAGCTGGCGGAGTGATACATTCATTTTCGATTTCAGTGGTCTTCTTAAACATTGTTATTTCCACCGGTCCTGAAGCTTTTGTTTGTGTGTGCGAAGTTTTACCTCGCAACTTGGAAACAAGACAAATAATCGGTGTTAAGAACGTTTATGAATGAAGATGCAGTCGAATATTACAGCTGTGAATTCGGTTTGTGTGTCAAAATGCAATGCGCACTACAGACAGACGAATGCCGTGAGTCCACTTCGTATCACGACCACACAAGCGGGTGTGGAATCCGAACGCTGCGCCATGTTGGATTGTGGATACACAGCAACGTCTCGGAGGAGCATACTCTTTCCATTCAGCCCTGAAGACAGAGGTTATATGTTCCTCCGAAACGCTGGTACCATTCTGGAAGACCACACGGCGTTGCAACTCAGTAGACCGACATCGACGTCTTCGGGATGTATCAAACACCTTGGCGAAAGGAACAGTCACAAGTTTCCGTGGTGTAGTGGTTATCACATCCGCCTAACACGCGGAAGGTCCCCGGTTCGATCCCGGGCGGAAACACTAATTTTAATTTTGCACATTGAAATTAAATTACTTATTATGTGTAATGTAGTCGATGCTCAACATATTTTACGATATAATTTCATTTTTCTCCTTTAAATAAAACCTCGTTACACAGAATTTCTGTTGGTAAGTTCGATTCGACAAATGTTAGAATTAGTTTGCAAACTGTTGCATAACACTTTCGTAACTAACACGAATTATATGAAAATCGCTGTGGTCCAGGTTTCCTTTCGGTTCTTAGCAAACCAATATTATACAAAATTCGAAGTGTTATTTGCTAAACATCGGTGATTTGATGTTTCACGGCGATGAAAATTTGGGTCACGGTCTTCAAAATGTTGGTAACCATTTGTAAGAGTTGGTGTCATAACCCAGAAGATCGACTCTGGAACAGCTACTAACCAAGAACATTTGCAGATTTTGACATGCGATATGGGGACCACGCGGTTGCTGCTTTTGACGATTACAGCGGCTCTGTTGGTAGAGACGCAAACTCAGTCGAGTTGGCTTCGGTGGTTAGATAAGCAATATCAAGTCGCACGCAGAGGTTTCACATCCGGACTACTGAAAACCGGAAGTGCGTCTAAACGAGGTATCGCCACGGCCATGTCAGCAGCGAACAGTCTGCGGGCCACCTCTCAGCACTTCAACGTAAGTAGAATTTTGTGGTTTGTTGTCTTCTGGATTGTGATGACGGTGGACACCAACGTTTCGGAGTAACTTATAGCATTCTTCTTCAGAGTAAAACACCCTGAAGACGGAGGCGTCCTACGCATCCGAAACGTTGCTATCCACTTACAAGACCACGATCTCACTTGCAACCCTCAGCCTGTGTCTTACCAGTTCAAACAATGACGGTAGTTGGTACAGAATCTTTAAAATAAATACGAGTCAACACCGAACCCGGACAACGGGCCACATCCTTAACCATTCCGGCTAATTAATATCACCATTTTAATAATATCCTCCGTTTAATTCTCAGTCCTCAAATTACCGCATTGTAACGTCTTCCTTCGCTTAAATTCTGCTGCCGTTCGCAAAGTCCAGAGCCGAACCCCGGGACCTCGCATTGTAATAAGATCTTTTCGCACCTGCGAGCTGAATCAGTGAACGTCTTGCAGAGCAAGTTCCAAGAGCCGGTGCCAGACGACTCTCCGTTCCCCTGCGACACTGGGCCTGAATCGCCCGGTGCGCGATCAGCCACGCGACCTACCAGCGTCCACCGCCTGCGCCCGGGTGACATTGATGTCGTCGGTGCGATGGGCGACAGCCTGACGGCAGGCACCGGAACTGCCGCGGCCGGGTTGGTCGAGTTGGCGATCGAGAACAGGGGGATGTCGTGGTCCGGAGGTGAGCCCACCCGCTCAGACTCCATGGAGCACAGTTCTGGAGCTAGACACGAACTTTCCTCCATTTTGTTCATTACTGTGTTCACAATTTCCCGTACCACACCAATTTTATCAATGCCCATTTTAATATTATCTCCCATCCACAATTAGGTCTTCCAAGTAGCTTCTTCCCCTAAGATTTTGATGTACGATAAAATATATCTTTATTCAGGAACTAAAAAACTTCCACTTTCATAAAATCTGCTCCGGAGAGAGAACAAAAATGCATACACAATTTTGATTGGGAGAACCTTTAGGAGGAGGGCCCTGTCGAAGTCCTTACAAGGATTTGAAATGTTTTGACGGCAGGCGGAGAGTCAACATGGCGCGAATACTTGACGTTACCCAATATCCTGAGGGAATACAACCCCGCCCTGATCGGATACTCCCTCAAGGACTCGCTTGGATCCGAGGTGAACTCGCAGTTCAATGTCGCCGAGCCCCTCGCCGAAACCAGAGATATGGCGTTCCAGGCGAAACTTCTGGTTCGGCGCATGCGCTCTGACAAGCGCGTCAACTACAAGGACGACTGGAAGGTAGGGACTGCGCTCCTTGCCGGCCACCAGGTTCCTACGCCGTGTAGCCTAGTAGAAGTTTACCGATGTTTCACAGGTGCTTGCTGCCTCCATCATCAGGGCGCTCATCGTCCTGATGATGGAGGCAGCAAGGACCTCTGAAACGTCGATACTCTTACCGGGCTACGCGGCGCAACAACCCAGAAGACAGTAATCTTCAGAATTAATAAATCACAACACTCGTATACATCACTAATATTAAGTCTCAAGTTGAATTCCGTATCCGCGATGGTCAATTTCAGGCTGCCGGAGGCATAAATCGTAGGATATAATAACATACAGGGAGAAAGAAAGTGTATGTTGTTCACCCCTTAGAATGTTCACAGTACGCTCACCTAGTCAATAAATTCTCCGCCTTCTTACGAAACCCAAAAGTTCATTACCGTGCTCACAAGACCCCGCCCTCCCGTCCCTATCCTGAGACAGACCTCGAACTTTCTACACCGATTTCCCCTCTGACCAGTTTTAATATTATACTCCCATCTACGTTTTGGTCTTCCGACACGTCTTTTCCCTTCAGGCTTCCAACAACAACAAAATTGTAGCGTACGAACTTCTCATTCACCCGTGCGCGCTACATGGCCTGCCCATCTTATCTTGATCATCGCAATAATATTTGGTGAACAACAACGGAGACCCTCAATATGAAATTTTATCCAGTCTCAGCTGCAACAAGGGGTTTCTGCGCAGTTGTCGGGATAGCGTTGTAAATGGAACACCGTGTACCATGCGCAAATTCTATGCAGAAAACATTCGTCTCTTGTCGTCTTCTAGAGCAGTGGTGTTCAACCTGGGGTACGCGAAGACATCTTAGGGGGTACGTGAAATTTAAAAAAAATATATTATTTTATGAAAACACTGAATAATCAGTAATGTAATTTATTTAATTTATTTTAGATGTAGATTGTACACCAACAGCTTTGGGGGGTACAAAGTTGAAGAGAAATTATAAAAGGTTGAATACCACTGAGCTAGAGCGTAGACTTGCAGCAGATCAGCGTTGCCTAGTAACCAACAACGCATATTTATGTACAGATGGTGACAATGATGATCGGAAGTAATGACTTCTGCTCAGAAATGTGCTACCTGAAAGACATTTCCGTCACATCGGAGCTTCACAAAAAAGAACTCACGACGGCCTTGGACTACCTGAGGGACAACATGCCACGGACGATCGTCAACTTAGTGGCCCCACCTCGTGAGTACGACCGTCCGTACAGCGTCTGCTTAAGACGTAGGATATTCAATTTTATAAGTCTTCCACTCTTACGGGAGGGGAAACAGATCGAGGATGCTCCATGAGAGAAATATTTGGACTTACGAGAGACGAAGTGGCGGGAGAAATCTGCGTATAAAGAGGTCTTTCCACTAAGGGCACTAGTTAGTGTTTCTGATCGCACGACATTTCATAGGTTGGCCAGCGCGATGTTGATTTTACATCAACAAATAATTAACCAGATCACTTAAAACCATCTACACCCGTCTCTCTGCACTCAAGAATTTAAATACGTAAACAACTTTCTTCTCGAGTATCAGAAGTCTGTCCCAGTGAAAATTAAGAAATACTTTATTTCATTTTTCGTCTGTGTCAAAGTTCCAAATAAGGCCTTTAAAGAAAATCTGAATTCATTAATTATTCTAAGAATACCCTGCTATAATAATTAGTGCGCAAAGATTATTATCACCACTAAAGGTTGTATTATTTTAGTGAAAGTTATCTGATAAAATGCCTTGGAATTTCTAACACTACGAACGTAACTTATCGACTGTTTGAATAGCCAAAAGCTGCTAGAAGCCAACTTAACTTCCTGCCATCTGTTAGATTCTGAACACGGCGAATATTTAAGCGGAGACAAACGGGAATGTTCGTTCATCGTCTATTCCAGAGCTGCGGATTATCCAGGATTTCAAAGGAAAGTCAGCACTGTGTGCCCTGATCAATGACGTTGAGTGCCCCTGTCTGTTCGGACTGCGATGGCAGCATCTGAAGGACAACTTCACGCAAATAATGCGAGACGTACAGAAAACAGATTTGGAATTGGTAAGAATTTGTTACAAACCACATTTCCCATTTAGCCCCCCCCCCCCCCCCCCAATCACTGTACCAGGTAAAATTTGAAACGCGGATATGTAAAATAATTTATGATCACTGTATTCCAAATCTTGCTTCAATCTCTAGCACCTGCAAAACAGCGCCAAAGTGTTTTATTCATGTAGAATTAAGTTCCACTCAAATAAACAAAATTTAATAACTACATCCAATAACAGCAAATATTTTTTTAAAAAAATTCGACGTTTCCACAGCGGAGTAAATTTGGGTTGCTTTTCTTATCGTCTTGTAGGGCGTTACCGACGTTTAGGAGAAAGTTGCAGTACCATCTTCAATACAGAAGTCAACATACATTCAAGATGAAGGCAGTATGTTCCTATCTGAAACGCTGCTAACCATACGCAAAATTACGCAACGTCAAAACCCAGGAGATGATGTTGTTATGTGCTTTTGCAGGCAACCAGCGGTCGGTATAATTCTAAGGACGACTTCGCCGTTGTTGGCCACAGATTCCTTACTGAGGCCACGATACCAAACAAGAGGACACCAAGAGGAGACGTCACCGACTTCTCGTTCCTATCCGAGGACTGTTTCCACTTCAGCCAGAAAACGCACGCAATGGGTTAGTTGCAATGCCTTTTAAGTGGGTTTGTGATGGAGTCTGCAGCGACTTATAAATTCTGAACTTGACGATCGATAAATTTTGTCACAAAAAATACAATCTTAACAGGCGTAGCTAAAGATCCTTTTGAGCTATACAAGGAATCCGACTTAAGGACAGCTTGTATTTCAAAAGATTACTTCACGATGGAGTTGAAAGGATGATAACGAAATGGGTGTTCCGAAACTCGTGTGTGGACAGACAGAGGTGCCTCAGGGTGCAGATGTGTTCTCATGATGTGTTGATCCGTCGTATTCTACTACCAGGAGACATCTTGCAGACTTTGGGATAATATTAAAATGGGCGTTAAAGAAATAGGTTGTAGTAATGTTGACTACGCACATTCCTTTGTCACAGCTGCCAATTCGCTCTGGAATTCGTTACTGGAGCCAGTAGGGAATAAGACACCTCACGCCGTCGAGCTACCTTTCTCACGTTTCCTGTGCCCAGCAGAAGAGAGCCCTTACATCTTCACAGACAGGAACAGCGTCACGTGACGACAGCTTCTAACCCCAACCACAACGCCCAAAAATGTAACACGCATAAACTGAAAGGACAAGGGGTCCTTGAGTCCTTCGCTCGCTTCAGGCCGCTGGACGGTTTCTCGTAAAACCTGATATTACAGGTCCTAACAAAAGCAAGCAGCCATTTAGATTTGTATAAAGATCTGATCTTACGTATAAGTTGTCTAATTAAAATAATAAACGTCTTATTGACATTTTCCGTCTAAAAGTAATATAAAGTAAAATAAATTTGTACACGCTAGAATAAATATATTGAGAGAAATGTAGACGCTCCTTTGCAACGTTGTTCTAGGGTAACATTTTAATATTTTTATGCTAAGCATCGTCGTTTGTGAGACCTAATTAATATTTAAATTGCGCATGTGTGCTTTGTACTTACGATTTATTCCGTACTCTAGTCAGTGTGGCTAACTTTATCATCTATGGAATATGTATTTATTTGATAGTTTGTAATATAAAGACAAAGCCTAATTAAAATCATTGGCCCCAGCCATTGACTAAGCTATCGTATCAACGATTATATTTTGATAAACAATTAATTACACCGTACAGCATAAATGCCATGATTAACGTTTAATGGTTCGAAACTGTGAGGTTATATCTGACGAAAGTTAAAGTAGACAAAATCTGTACTTACGTTAACATAGTCCCAAAAACAAAACACTGCCACTCGCGCTGATACTACTACTGCCAAAAAGGCTGTTATTTCTCAGCTTATTTTATTTTTAGGAAGAACTTAAGAAGTACAGATTGTCTACATTAAACGTGTCCGATATACGCTCAAACAGCTTGAACGTGGATTACTAAAAACACAATAGAATATGCAGCCAACTTCAGGGGAGCAAACTTTGCAAATACTTTTTTATAGTTATGAAAATGAAGTGTAGGCTGGATTGATCAGGCACAGTGTAGAATCCAATGGAGTGCTCTTAGAAAGTGGAAATACACCTTCGGTTCCATTAAAGTCCACGAATGTTACCAGCTGCGCGACTATTAGATTCTCAAACATTTTGCTCTGTGGAGTTAATTTATTAAATTCAGTTGCGGCGTTTGATTAGAATACTTAAACATGCTGATATAGGGGAGATTGGTCTGAAACTACACTTAATAAATAAATCAGATTAACAGGCTTGACCTCTAGATGCACGCTTTTTGTAATGTTGGAGTAGGAATAAATATTTATAGCACATGCAACTAGTCTTCCTATGTGAACTTGTAAAATATTAAATATAATCCAAATGCCTACAATTTGTAATTTTAGGCCAAGACTCTGGGTAAAATAACATCATCTCATGAACTACTATTATGTTTACCTATAAAGATTACGGAACGTGAACAGCATTATGCATAGGGAAGCTACATAGAAACCTTGAATGTCACTTAACCCGAAGTTGGCTGCCCTACTTTAACAAACACTGACTGCAGCAATTAGTATTAATTATGACTTACTTTCTGGAGTCTTCACTGGAAACCCATTTCGATAAGCTGATCACAAGTCTTAGATTTACAATGGTGATAAACTGCGACTGTAGAAAGTAAGAGAAACACCAGAAAACACTTTTTGAGCTCGAAGCTTGAAACCCGCGCTCGACCAACACGCCATTTTTCATGGAACCACCACGACCAACCTAACGGCACGAAACTTAAAGCCACTCCATTTTTTATGTTTCCCCTACACAGTCGATCGTAACGGGAAGCTGATAATGATGAGTAAGTGGATAAGGACGTGGATGGATGCGGCTGAGGCACAGATCTGGCCAGAATGCACACATTCATCTTAAGAAATTTAGAAAAATCATGGATTGAAAGATGTAACTGGTCTCCAGATCAACCTGACTGCACAGCAGGAGTGCCAACTATTTGACCGCAATTAATGACGCAATGGCTGCAGTAAATACTTAAACACAATGAATACCTTAATACGTGGTTACTGACCCATTGTCTCAACCGTACTATAAATCTGGAACTTCTTCCAGTAATTTCAATAACTCATTTTTCCTTACAATTGTCCTTCCATTGCATTATTACTCTTGACCATTTTTAAGAGGGTAATGGAAGAATTCACAACAGCTGTTAGTTCACAACAAATGGCAGTATATTAAATGATAAAACAATCTCAAAATAAAAAGTATTAAACATATTACACTAATTACTATATCCTATGTTGGCTACACTAATTTGTAAAAGCTGTAGGGTCTGTAACATAATTCAGAATAAAAATAACATCCATTTAATGACACATAAAGCAAAGCACCTTTAAATATACTCATAAATAATCTACAAGAAATGTTTCAGTGACTCAGACCACTGTTTCATATGCAAATACCGAGAGTCACCAATCCACCAGTCATCAGGGCAGGGATGAGCAAGGAACCTTAGATATAACAAACAAAATTAACCGTA
Organism: Zootermopsis nevadensis; assembly: GCF_977971745.1. Taxonomy (NCBI): domain Eukaryota; kingdom Metazoa; phylum Arthropoda; class Insecta; order Blattodea; family Termopsidae; genus Zootermopsis; species Zootermopsis nevadensis. The sequence continues at coordinate 559,857 of NW_028259162.1, read as the reverse complement.
ATGGCAGTTACTTTTCTTTCTCAACTGAAGAAAACTGACACTACTTTATGAAGCAAAATATTTGTATCTGAGAAGAGGAGAATGGCCAATCTTAAAAGACTAACAAATACAGACCTGGTACATGTATACACAATTATAAATCCTTGTCAATGGATTGAGACCTCTCTGTTGTGCTACATATGCAGTATAAAGTAAAATTAAAGCAAAAATTATTTGTCTGTTACTATACACAATTTCAAGAAGACTACACAAATATATGGGGAAAAAATGTGACCCTTGGCAATGAAATAAGTCTGAGCTACAGAGCAATCAATAAACCAAATTTCTATTGGTGGCAGTTGGTCTGACAGAGCCCAATGACACACAAAACAAGGCTTGCAGGCAGCCAAATCACCATGGAGACGGCAACATTTATTATTACTTAACTGACAGACCTCTTGCATGCCATTTATAATTGGATATGAGAAGACAGTTTACCTTATACCTCGTTCCATGCATCCATTAAAAGTAAAATGAACCTTCTTAAAGGTAAAGGTGACCATATCAATCCCATTCAAAATATAAATCAAATGCACTTGTTACACCTCAATAACATTAACTCAATCACTGCTGTTCTTGCATGCCTGGAATTTGACATTACTTGTCTGGTGAAAAGGACAAATACTTCAGAGTACACTCAGTACTACACTTTAATACTGTAATGTAAATTAATTTTTGCCCCAATCTCCTTCTAAAACAATTTTTTTTTTTTTTGCTGTAGTAGCTTGTATATTATCTTGATGAATTATATTTGATTCCAAGTCCAAAGTAGTTGCAATCAATTATTACAGACACCAAAAGATTCCAGTTATGACATATTAGTTATGTTGGAAGCACTGGCAGTAACAAAATACCCGCTATACAAACTTGCCTGCTCGGCATATTGTGAGATCGCAGACGTGCCATATTATCACGAATGAAGAGAGAGTTCCCATAAGAAGGCCGCCTTCCCGAGTTGTTGCACTGTGTAGTCTGAAGAAGTTTACCGACGTTTCTGAAGTCCTTGCTGCCTATAATGGAAGCAGCAAGGACCTCTGAAACGTCGGCAAACTTCTACCAGACTACACGGTGCAACAACTCGGGAAGACGGCCATCTTCAGACTTACAGCCGTGAAAACCTCAAATCCTTGAGTTCCCATATTCTGGCTGGAGGTCACTGAAAATAATTTGCTTCCTATATTCCGCCTGAATCTCCATATTACTGCTGAAACACTCCTCAGTTTATAAATCACAATTTTACAATTCTGCATTTCCATTACTAATATGACGATTACACTAATAAAAATAATGAGTCTGCAGTTGCAATGAATGTGAGGTATAACAAGATTTATATTAAGTCATCAGTAGACAATAGCTCAGTTTCATTCCAAACCCATTTCATTCACTTCAATACTTGTAAAATATCAGAAAAAGCACGTACTTTGAAGAGCAACATGGCTACTAAGAGTGAATTAAAGTTTGACAAGAGATTTTGCCTTTTGGTAAAGTTACTCAGGAACATAAAAACAGAAGTACAAAGCAGAAGTTCGCTGGTTCATCCCCACTGAGCTCTCTCGGCATTGAAAACTGATGCTTATCGACTCGCACGGTCAATGTTATTAACGCCCAACTCTTCTAGCTGTAACAAAGATAAACAGCTTTATTCAGTGATCACATTTATCCTATCAGGTTTTGGAAATTATAAATATGTACCTTTTTCTGGAAGTAAAGGTGCGTCATCAGACGAGATGACAATATAACTATAAAGCACATTGCCCATTCTTCTTTGAGAAGCTAGTGGTTATTCACCTGGCCAAGAAATTTCCCAAAATTCTTCAGCTGGGATGTTGCACCATGCAGTCCGATACAAGACCTTGGAAATATCGATAAAGTTCCGCCAGACTACATGGCACATGATCCCATACACTACATAGTGTTCAGGCAATTGTAGTACATTATTTGCTAATGAATGATTGAATGAATACCTCTCTCTCATCATCGACTTCATCTTCATCATCGCTGCCATGACGAGATGCAGCCGGAGTGGTGTGGCGTGATGAGGATGGTGAGGGAGGCTCTGAAATGGGGCGTGGGTAACTGAATCTCCCAACAGAAGCATCATCATCTAAATCAAGGTCAGAGTAAACTTTCTGGAGAGCCTTCATACGTGCTTGTCTGTAATACTGCAACAAGACAATACAACTACTAGTAAAACTATATCGTGTCACAGTCCGCCGCTTAAAATGTAAATATGGGGAAAACCGACATGTAAGTATGCAAAGAACTGGCTAATAAAGTGGTAAAAGTTGGACTCTGATTAGGGACAGATCCAGTTTAAACCTGAAGCCAGACGATCAGCCACCTGTACTGAATCTTAATTTCATGTTGTCTCCCCGAGATCTAATCCAAATGCTCGGAAAGCAAATGGTCATGTCAGAATGAACATCCACTTAGTAATAAATATTTTCCCCAACTCACAATTCCAAGGTTTCTCCAGTCCAACAGATCACTGAGTCGTTCCGTTCGGTTACGTTGAATGATCCTTTGGCGTCGGTTGAGTTTGGCAAAGTCATACATATACTGCGCTAATTGCTGCACCGATCCCTCAAGTGAAATATAACGTCGATCCACGACATAAATTCCATAGCTCATCGGGTCTGCTATGTGTTCTTGCATGAAGCAGCCAAACCCTGTCGCATGACAAAATGACATACCATATAATAATCAACAGAGCATCTTGTAAAAATTCCAACAAAATAATCATATTTGCACTTGACAGAACCTATACTACTAAATATCAACAAAATTAACATAAAGTTTCATATTTTCCAACAGAACACAGGTCTGAATCGCATCTTTAACAAAAACAGAACAACTACTTGTTGATATTCATCCCTTGGCAATGAGGCAGAGAATGAGGAAAGAATGAACCTATCTTACAACAGCAGGCCACACGATAAAGGCGCAGTTGAACAATACCGGCGTCAAACTAAATGGCACGCAGCACCCAAGCACACACTGAACTAACAATACATAACTACATATTCAGATTAGTAATGACAAGGTTATTACACCACCTGGTCCAAAGGCCAATTTTTGTATTTCAGACACTGTGATTTTGCAAAAAGAAAGACACAATACACGATTTTGAACCGAATCATTCCTGATTATTCAGATAAGACGACAATGAAAATTCTGGCTGGGAAGTGACAATCAGGAAGAAAAGAACGGTGAGGAGCCTAATATTAAAATAAAGTGTTTCGAATAAAATTGTGCTAATGTAGATTATTTTGGATTTGTACAGGACAAGGTGTAAAGGTGAGACTGAATCTATACATTCTGAGAAAGTCAAGTGTTTAATCTTTGATGATGATGATGATAGCAGCATACTTATCAGCCGAAGACCTATCTCTCGTTTACCTGATAGGTTCGTGGTGATAGATGGGATGCCCATCACAGTGCACTCGGCAGGTGTGTAGCCCCAGGGTTCGTAATAACTGGGGAAAACTCCAAGATGACAACCTCGAACAAACTCTTCGTAGTCCAATCCAAACAGAGGGTTTGTTGATGACAAGAATTCAGGGTGAAATACAATCTACAAATTATATTTGATTCAAAAAAAAAATAAATCATCAAGCTCACACTACACAGTATCTGGAATCAGAATGTCAAAATACACACCACTGCACCATATTCAAGTAGGAAAATAATGTAAGGGGCAAGGTTACGTTTCTTTTACAATCCTCATAAACTCACCAGTCACATTATATGATGGCAAAATGTATCAAACATCAGTGTCATGAATGAGAACTGTACAACAGGTCTGAATATGAAATATCTGAACAGCAGGACCTCCGAAGTCACGGACACCTTCGAAAGAACATGTAACAACTGTAATGATAATACCGATGCAAATTTAGTTCAAGTGCATAAAATCTGACGTCTTACCTTTACACGATCATGAATTGTGTTGAATAACTGACAACGCCTAATGGAACAGAGCACAGGGTCGTTCCAATCATCCACAACATTGTGCGTTGTGATCGGTGGCAGTCCATCTCTCTGTAGCGCATAAATACATCGTTTAATCTTCACCATGTCTTCCTTCTGTAGAAGTTCGCTGGGATTGGGTAATCGTCCACTACAAACATAGTAAATCTCACTGAAACATCCTCACCCTGAGTTTCAGCAGCATACAAGTACAATGATGTTGATATAGACCATGGGTGAGGAACCTATGGCCTTAAGGCCACATGTGCGGCCTTTTGACTGGATCCAAATTTTACAGAACAAATCCTAGGATCAACTAAAACAGCGGACCTCCATGCTGCAACCAAATATTCGAATGTTTTCCAACAAAAAGCAGACACAACAAAGTCATTAAAAGATTAGTTAACTTTAAAATTAACAAACAGTTTTCATTTCTTGAAATTATTAAGTACATAGTAGTTAGATTTTTACATTTTTAAGTATATCTAATTGAAGTTTCTTAAATGCGGCCTTATTTGATTACAGCTAAATTAATGCGGACTTCCAACATGAAAAGGTTCCCCACCCTTGGTAGAGACCTTCAAAAAAAAAAAACTATGAAATATTACTGTCATGTTCACACCAAATGTTCCTTAAATGCATAGTAAAAAATTTACAATGCAGTACAGCTGTTAGCAATTGCACTTGTACTTCGGTAAATGTTTCGCACGATACTTACGCATATCAAGAGAGAACAGTTTAGATAAAATATTTTTAAAACTCCTGTACTGCAGATGTATGACAGAATTCCAGCTGTGTCTGAATGTGTTTAAAGATCACTGGCATTATCATCAATAACAAGCAACGTGAAATTTATGATACGCTAAACACAGGAATATGATAAAAAGCTTGTGTTTACCTAAGACATACTTCATACATCCTTTTGCCCATTTTTTGTTGAATATCATTTAACGTATCTCGAAGACTCTTTGTCACGGCATGTCCTCGTAAGCTTTCCACATTGAAATTGTTAGTTTTTGCTGGAAATATGAGGAATGCTACCACAGTTACATCAGGATGAGAACTCTGTAACAATACATGAAAGTGTCAATCTGCAAGTACCAACTACTGCAACATGTCAGTAACTGTTATGCTTAACCTGTGTTAAATGTAAAATCCTTTCTGCTTCAGAACGTACATACGTACACTATTTGATTTCTATATATACATTCAAAAAGTTCAAGAGCTTCTGAAGCTGTGAGCTGACTTGTCATCATGGCAAGTTTTACTACACACCAGCTTTAAAGCAGTTCAACTTCTGCTGTCGGTCATTTCTGCCACGACCCTTACCACTGCTGCATGCACTTGGCTATCACAGCATTTTTCACCTCCTCTGCTGACTGCCTTTCAAGAGGATTTTCCATCTCGGGGACAAGTAACACTCACCAAAATTTTAAAATCTATCAGTAAAATTTAGTTTGGGCACAAACATTACATTTCATGAAATTTGTTCAACCAAAATGTTGTAGTGCATATGCAGACGATACGTTTCTGAAATTTAAATCTAAACTCATACTAAACTTCAAGCTGTTAGAAATATAATTGAACATTTACCACAGAGTCCTGCAACTGTCTTGCGTTATTTTTACACACACACAAAAAGAAGTCAATTTAGGTACGATTTGAGGTTTTCACAGCGGTGAGTATGAAGATTTCTGTCTTCTGGGTAGTTGCGCTGTGTAGTCTTGTTGATGTTAACAAACGTTTCAGAGGTCATACTGCCTCCGTCATCAGGGCGATGACGGAGGCAGTATGACCTCTGAAACGTTGGTTAACATCGACCAGACTACAAAGCACAGAAGACAGAAATCTTCAAGTCAATTTAGTATGGCAGTCTTCAAAGATGGGAAACAATTACCTCTCTAGACAGCGAAGATAATTCCACTGAGTAACTTACCTTCAGGTAATGATTTAATCGAGCTAATGCTTCAATAAATATATCAGCTCCTTTGTTGCCAAATTCATAACGACCAGCAATGAAGAAATATAATGTCTTATCTAAATCAAAGTCATAGTGCCTGAAACCAGACAGATACACCAATCCTTACCACATGGCAAAATTCATCTCAATAAATGCATCACAAGTGTAAAACAAATGACTCCATTACACGTACAACCCAAAACCTCACTTCTTTGCAAATGTAGGCATCTATTTGCATTCTTCTTTCGCTTGCTCTCCTGATTTCTTACTAACAAAAAGGTAACAAACTTTTCTGAACTTCAGATTACTTCATTCTATAGCAAGGATTTCCTTTGCATTTTAAATGTCGAAACAAAGGAGGGGAAGGGGAGACGCTAACTACAATTCATTTCATATTATTAAGAATAATTATCAAATGCAAACATGTGCAGTTAAACACTCTTTCAGTATTTACTGATGTGAGGTCTCTGCGTTTAATTGCTTCCACTGCACAGCCATTGTTTGTATTTTACATTAAATAGTGAAAAGTGTTTAACCACCGCCTAAACAGTACTTCGGATGGAATAAAACTAACCCATAGAAGTGTCCTCGGACAAATTCGTGGATTTTATCCTTGGAGATAGCATGTAGATTCTGAAATTCATGAATGGCAGAGAACTTCTTCACATTTAGTCCATTTGGAGTGATTACGTCTGGCTTCCTTTTCAAGAGATGTTCAGACTCGTAACCGGTGATTTCTGACACGGTGGTGAAGACGTGCGCAAGATGAGATGCTGCGCGCTCCATGCAGTAGCGATGGTAGATTTGCCTCTTCCCAGCCTCCTCATCCACAGCGAACTGTCACAATTACATATTTACTGTTCATATGCACATTAGTGCAATAACAACAGCATGAGAGATAGATAACACACGTGACTCAGTCGTTTATTAATTTAACTGACGCCAAACCAAAAGTTGAATACACATTTCACATGACCATCACATCATTTTATATTCTATAAACAAACTGCCTTAACAAAATTGCATGTTATTTAAAGAACTGTTATCACACATCATATAACGACTCAGAATTAAGTGACATTCAATTTGCACCCATCGTTATATTTTTTGTTTGTCTAATTCTTACTACTGAATGTTGGGACCTAATAAATGGAACATGACGCTGTCTGATTCCAGTTCAACACAACTCATGCTTTCAGCAGGAAGGTAAAGATAAACAGAATGTATTGTAACACAACAGCAAAAAATAAAATAATAAACAACAGACCCAAATCTAAAGACAATCGTCAAATACGTGGCATGATCGAAAAGTTCCGGGACCAACCGACTTAAGAGCCGGCGTGGTAACGCAGGATGTTTGGCGTACATGAAATAAATATCTCTGATTCAAAGCTGTTTACATTATAAGTTTACAGTAACTGTGCGTGCCTCTTTAACGGTACAACATACCTTGTCTAGGTGGTTATAGAAGTCCGTGTTTCCAGCACATAAGTAACGTCCCAGAAGAGTCGCGTGTGTCGTGAACACCGTCGCCACATCTACGTGCCGAGTACGGAGAGCGATGAGACCGACACCGGCTTGCCATTCATGGAAGTGGGCCACTATTTTTGGAACGTAATCTGAATACTCTTCGGCGACTTTCCGAAACTGCAGAATTATTATACGCGAATAATTTTAGTTGTAATCATGAAAGTTCTCTAATACTGAAATTTTAACAAAAACCTGTATTGCATGTGTGCATGTACAATTCCAATTCAAACGGAAGGAGAGAGTGAAATATCAGAGGAAATTTTGATTTCTGTGCATTTCTTGTTACAAGTACTTGTTTAGTTCTCATTCTGAAACAATGGACATAATTAAATTCAATGCCACAAAATGATGGCCACACATGAGGAGGCGGAGAAAGGCCATGCAAAAACGTAAGCAAAATAAATTCTGTTTGGGTATAATCAGATAACGTAAACCGACTCCTCAAATATTTTTCTTTCCTTCAACTGAATACGATTTACAGAAAATGATGAGACTGACTTTCAGAAACTAAATTTTTAAGGTAAACTTCTACCAGATTACACAGCGGAACAATCGAGGGGAAAGCCATCGCACGTAATTATTTTAATACACATTGAATTCCTTATTAACCTACGTTTCTATCGCATCAGTCTTTACGAAAATCAAAACGGCTTTAAAAGTTTTTGTAAAGATTTCTAATGTGAAATTTAATCACAATCTGTCCAGCCCCAATTCTTGAGACCGAAACATTCTGATGGATGTACGACATGAAGAACAGTAACAAATAAGAAGTTTCAACACACACACACACACGCCTACCTCTTCTATGAACTGTGCCACCACATAACCAAGAATTACAGCATCATTAGCTTCAATGTCAAGATGAGGGATGCCCAAGTTACATTTATTCCAGAGTTCTTCTTTGTACTCGTCCATTTTCCAGGCACCAGACCCAATATCAAAGAGAATGATCTGAGGATTCCCATCTACAAGCCAGGTTCCTGTGTGGATCTAAATACAAACACAACCCAAATTTAGTTAAATCACAGCAATAAATATACCATCTGCAAATGCAACATCAGATTTCTGTTTCATCAGAAAAATTATCACCTTCTACCCACAAATCACATTTCCACTTTCCTGATTTGAAGAATCGTTCACTGTATTTTACCAAGTCGGGGAGGAAACATCTAAAATCAAAAAGCCCACTGCTTACCGTAAAGTCAAACAACCAGAAGTCAAAGCACTTGGCAATGACAGTAATAAATAAAGACTACATTCCGATTCAATAGCGCAATAAACAAATTCTGTCATTAAATACAAATTCAAAATATGTTGTGTTAAATCGTTAACACGTTTCAGTAAGGTAAGCCACTGTGTTACTTTGCAGCCGACGTTTCGTGCTTTCGATTAGGCACTTACTCTCCCCCGCACCACTACCAGGAATTGGACCGCAACCCTGGGCCGCGACACTTAGGTCTCTTTCCCTAACGAGAGAACAAAAATTCCTTTTATGCCCTGAGAAGAACACGAGAACCTACAATAGATCAAATAATGGAGACAATTACACAAGACTGGATCTTACAGTTTGCAGTCTACACCTAGAATCTTCAAGCTATCAAGAAAAATTATTGGTCACGCATGCAAGGCACGTGGTGGAATAAAGATGTTCACATAAAATTTTTGTCGTTAAACCTTGTCGAAAACTCCGACACGGTTGGAAGGATAATACAGAAACAGACGCTGGAGAAACACTCGGGCCGTGAGGGTGTAAATTTGATCTGTGTGAAAAGGACAATGGACCTAACTGGCTCCAAACGGCATCTTATAGGAGACTTTTGTGATGCCGAAACTTTGGGTTCATTTCGAACAGAACTGCTTCAAGATTCAACTGACTAGGCAATGCCCAGTACAAGGTCATTCAGATTTATGTAATGCTAGGGACACTTACCTTGAATCCCTGTTCCCTCATCTTGCTGACAGCCGTGTGTAAGGGTCCGGTGAAAACTGATTCCTCCACTTCCGTCCGAGCGGAGTGCTCCTTATATGGACCGAGCAGGCAGTACTGATCTCCCATCTCCTCAGTTGATACGTACGCCTTTGATCGAATCACAGTATAAATTCCTCCGACTGCAACATCAATGCCGACAGTTATCGTCTCGCAATGCGCATATAAGAGACAGCTACTCTTTTCGGTAAGCTCCATGCCATGGAGGTAAAGCTCCACATCAAAATATCTGGCAAATGAATGCTAAAGAAGGTCATAATCTTGGTACTTCATTAACATGTATTCACCAAGACTACTAAAGCTTGGATAGATCAGGAAGTACATAGACGTAGAACACTTATATTTGTACTTCACATTTCTTAAAAAGGAAGGACGAACTGGCTCAATTCAAAAGCTTTTTGCTTTATAGGGACAGAAACTTCCTATGAACGACGATTTGGATTTTTAACTTCTCCTGTTGTGTTATAGATAAGACGCATATGCTGTATAGCCAGAATTTTTTTGTGGGGTGGGGGGGGCAGAAAAATGTGGCAGAATGTCGGAGTTACCTCCAACAATTTTCAGCGTTCACCTTCACCTGAGCCAAAAGGTCGAGCTGTACTTCCACTACCACAAATATTTACATAAATGTTAATCACATCTGTCTTTATTTCATACAATAAGCTGTTTTCTGAGAAACCTTACGAAACCAGAGTTTATCTTTGAGTATGCCTAACGCAGAGGTTAAATGGACCAAAAATGAAATTCGCTCATGACTTTTACTTAGCCCCCACATATCAAGCTTCATTAAAATTTGTCAACACTTGACATAGTGAATGTTCACAGACAGAGAGAGAGATGGCTTCCACGCTGTGCATTTATTTTGTTAACGTTTCATAAGACCACACAATAAAGAGCCATTCTTAAAATTAAGACTCGACTATCACTTTTCCATTTGTTTCGGTAGGGAGTAGCGGTAGGAGGTGGGGAACCATATCGCATGATTCCACATTATATTATTAAAGCAGAAAAAATAAATCTGCTGTTTTACCTGCAGGGAGAAACAAATGAAGTGACGATCTGATGTTGAAAGAGAAACAGACAAGTTACATCAATGGTTGTAAATATAGTATCTCGGAGAACAGCCAAATGTGTGACTTGTACATACATCCTTGGCAGAGTGCCATAAGAAGCAAGGTCATGTTCTAGTTAACACGATCATGAGGTCAGAGAGCCAAATGAAGGCTTCCAGATCACTCAACAAACATTTATGGGGGGGATGAAAAATAAAGAAGTTAATGGCCAACAGATAACAGAAGAAAATATCTTACTTCATGGAAATTAAAATAATGAGTCAGGAATTTTGGAGTAAACTGTAATTTAGTGTTGGTCTCTATTAAGTCCCTACTTCATGTGAGCTAAAATTTAACCTTACCACCACCACCACCAAAATAAACACTAATCTTACAAAACAAATGGCACATAACAGAAGACGACATCCTATTACGATGTACAAATTTAATTCAAAATTCCCTTTCATATTGTATTTAATAAAATGCATGGAAAATTATCAACAAGACCAACAAGATGATGGGGAAACTGAAAAACAACCGCATTCCATTGGAAAACGCCACTCCACTCCTGTCTCAGAACAAAGCAGTGACTGAGAGGCGCTACACAATAAAACCATACAAAATTACAAATTAAATATGGTGTTCTTCTTAACATTTCATTGCAGTTCTACTTTTTGTTTGCAAGCCAGTGAGAATGTATCGGGAATCAGAAAGAATGCATTTCATTTTAGGCTTTTTGCGGCCAAATCCATTAGTTTTGTACAGCCTTCAATAAAATACATGAAACATTCTCTCACCTTTATTAGCTACTTCCCACGCAGCTTCAAATGTCCAGCGATTCTGGCAAGAGGCCATCTCGCCTCTATCCATGAATGCAAGCAATTCATTCTGGCTTTCCATGCGGTAGAACCGCCGTGATGCTCGATCCCTCGACATTCTGAATGATGTCTCTCGCTGCAGTACCCCTGCTATTTAAACATAATATTGAAAATTACACAATGCATTCAACTGTACAATACTTGCACATGTGCAACGCAATCTATATGCATACACATGAAACGGAATGCCATTCATTAGCTCATTCATCCCCATATTTCATCTCCAAAACTACTTACTTGACAGATTTGGGCAATATGTGGTGACCGAGGTACGCACCAAAACAAGTCCAGCATATTTCATTATGTTTCAACATAATGGCACATTAAATAAACACATAAATATCATCTATTTCAATATATATATATATATATATATATATATATAAATAAATAAAATGAAAACTGCATTTGGGAACTCCCAGGTTCAAGTCTTTGTCCAGAGACCAGCTATCCTGACAAGTTTCTCATACATTTCTTCAGTTCCTCCAGGAAAATGCCAGGATATTACATTAAATTCATCCACAACAGCTTCCTTCTGCAGCCTTTTCACTTAGTTAACGATAAATCATCATATCATACAACACTAACACATTCACAGCTACTTACAGCATCATTAAACAAACAATAAATACTAAGAAAGACTGAAAATTATTTCAGAAGTGTTACATCAAAGTTTTTATATCCTTTCCATAAATTTGATGGAAGTGAGAACCCAACAAGCAGAAAATCCACCATGACAACGCGCCTGCCCTGTCTGCCCAACTTCTGTGGGAATTTTTAGCTAAATTCAGTATTCCACAAGTGACGCTGCTACCCCACTCACCACTCATGACTCCCTTGCGATTCTTTCTCATTCATAAAGTTATACAACTACTGAAAAGCTAAAGATCGGATAATGCGGAAACATGTGAAAGCAATGCAAGTGTTAGTGACGCCAAAAAAATAGTTGGAGAGATGCTCCCAGCAGTAGGAAAAACAGTGGAATAAGTGAATATGTCCTGAAGAAGACTGTTTTTATGGGCAATATGTCTCATCTCGACAACTACATTATCCTTGCTTCCACAGAATGAGTCTTAATATTTGTTGATCACATATCACAAAAGTCTCACAAACAGATAGCCTATAAAAAAAATTGCATACAGAAAAGTTTAATTTGATATATTCATAGCTTATTTGAGAATTCTGCCAACAGCACAGATTACATAGTGCCATGTATTAGAATGACTAGTAAACAATGAACTTTAAACATGCAAATGCACGTGGTTATTACCATTTTATGTAGCTCAGAATTTACCTACAGAAACTGAGTGGAAAAATAAAAACTTATCAATGTGGCAGTTTCCACGAGCTGATATTCGAACCCGTGATCTCCAAAATTTGAAGGAGTACCAACGTTTGCACTATATTTTATTGGTTGATACAGCATTCGCAAAGAACACATACGGAAAATAAACTACAACTGGGAACTGGCCTTAAATGCTAAACCTCTTTGTAAAACTAACCTCAATTTTTATCAAGTCAATAACATGTTGTTATCTAGCGATACCAATTTCACAATCAATAAGAATTATACAACAGCACTTTAAAAAAAAAAACCTTCGTACACGAAAACCATTTTCAGCTTAAAATTACGTTTAACATCCATTTCATGAACCCCAAAAATTCACAGTCTTGTTATGGTGCATACGGACACTATTAATGTAATCATTACTGACGACTATGTAATTTGTTGGCACTGAATTAGGCGCAGTTTTCAATGGTATTTTATTTCTCCGTTGATATACATACAACTGGACAACGGTTACAGTACGAAACGTTGCCCCACGATGTTAGCATTATAAATGTGACGAGAACATAATCAGAGCGAATAGTACAAATGAAGACCTAAACCTGTCTGGAATGTGTCAAAGTTGATAACCATTTAAAAGACACCTAATAATATGTAACTTTACTACCAAGAATGCCTTGTTTTGTATCATGCAAATATGTTTACCTTTTATTACTCAGAATCAATTTAATAATCAATACAATCTCAATATTCCAATTCGCCGGTCAACAGAAACACTATCGAGGTCGTTGAATTAGACTTCAGAATATCCAGAACACATGAAGGTCAAACAAAACCTCAAACAACTACTAATTCACTCAAGAGATGGCAGTCTCTTCCGAAGTTAATTTTTACCACCCAAATGTCCTCGTTCTCCAGACAACCAACTTAATTATTTAAAAATATTGAGTGAGATTTCACTTTCTCATGGCGACGAGTATGAAGATGATAACGTTGTTGAATGCTGTGTAGAAGTTTGCCGACGTTTCTCAGATGCTCTCTGCCTCCATCACTCATTTGTGCACAATTTAAACACAAGATGCAGACATAACCTATTTGTGCCAAATGCTAATCTCAGCAAATTTAAAAAAGGGTGGTTACTACACAGTTATTAAATTATTCAGTAATATTTCTCATGCTATAAAAAGCTGAAGTCATGAAATAAATGTATTTAAGCCACCACTAAAAAGTAGAATTGACTTTCAACAATAATTGGCAGTTATAAATATATATAATGATGGTGATGATTCAATGATGTAATTACTTTACTGTAACATTATGAAAAATCACATATATTTGTAAATAGCTGTTAAAACTATGTATATACCCCACTGTATTGTATCTGTATTATGACATATTCTACATCCTTGGCTTAGGCTTATGAAAGATCTATAGATTGTAAATAAATTCTATTCTTTTTAACTATTTTATTATCTGAGGATGACCCCCCAGGTGGAGACCATCTTCATGCTCATGTTCTTACATGCTCTTAATTATCACCCTGATAATGAAGGTGGTAGGAGTCACAGCACACTCACAAAGTGGTACCCACTTGTTTAATGTTATAGGCCTATTTCAAAATACCCACATATCTGCAATGTAGAATTGGCAGCTACGGGGGGAAACAATCAACTGAACTGCTACTGCCATCTGAATATTTGGCTATGTCTACTGAAAATTACTGAAAATGGAGCAGGTACAAAGAACTTGCTGAAATGAAATGAAATGAAGTGCTTATAATAAAAACTGTTCATCACTAGTAGGATTTGAGGCTTTCATGGCAGTAAGAAAGAAGATCTTCTGTGTTGTTGCACCATGTAGTGTGATAGAACATACATATTATATGGAGCAACAACCCAGAAGACAGCCATCTTCAAACACTACTCATTTTGCAGACAGCAATGAAGCCTTCTGGGAGTCCCATGACATTTCTCTAATGCCCAGTTTCAAGAAAACTGCTTACATGATTATAATGTCATTATATATTTACTAGACGATGGATAATATCCAAGGAAATTTTTATTCAATTGACTCTTCACCATCGTCAATAAGTTTTAGATTTATATATATATCTTGTTCAACAATGCCATGAATAGCTCTGGTTACATGGCATCAAATAATAGGATGATCAGTGAATAATGAATGGAAAGGATGTGGGTAAAAGTAGCCATGACTTAACTTAAGGCGCTATTCCAGCATTTACCTACAACTGAGGCAAATTACAAGAAATTATCAGGATAACAAGTTTCCAAGCTCAAATTCGAACCTGGAACCTCCTGATTACAAAGAAAACCTGCTAATGACTCAGCTGTGATTTTTCTTCAGAGGATATTAAACATGTAATGCTTCAGAGACCTCCTATGTCTCCATGCTTGCAGGAGAAAAATATATTATTACCTCCAGCCACAGCAGAGGTCTTAAGTCCGGTAAGTGCTACATTTTCAAATAAAAATCTAAAAATTCTGCACAACAATCGATTACTATTGGTAAGCCTGCCTTGGGTCACGTAGGATTCGACATTGGTTGGCTTAGTGTTCATCAGGTCACTTGAACAAACTTTCTCAAAAGTACGTTATGAAAAGCTTGTGCATGACCTCTGATGATTACTTCAAAGCCTTTGTTGTAGATACGTCAATGTGCGCAGTATTTCAGAACACATTCCAAGAAGTGCAGTCCAGATAAAGAAATGATTTCACTTGGCTGATGTAACATAAATTAATTCTTTGTCACTACACTTCCCACAGAAAATATTAAAATTAACCTTTAACTCACACGCGGATATGAGACGGAAATGCAGTAATCCATCATTAGTTTATTCTGGCAAAGTGTGATGTGCCACAAGAAATCAAAAATTTATAATTGTAAAGGTATGTTCCTATGTAATGATATTTTCATAGGGTAATATCTGTCAACTGCAGGTCATTTCTTGTCCATTAAGAACCGAATATTTATGACAGCTCTGGAAGTCACTGCGGTCACCAATTGTTTAAGTTTACCATGCCGAATGACTTGATAATTATATGCAACAACAATACCCTGTTATCAGAGCCTACATCCTGTGTCTTTGGAATAATGAATGGTAAAGTGAATTGTAATTCGCGGGACACCATTTAAGTCTAAAAACTACTGAGAACAAAGGTTACTTTTTGACCCAAGCACATGATATGTTGGATGCATAAATATACAGGCCACAGTTTTGAAGTGCTTCAGGTACGTGAGAAAAGGAATTTGGGAGACTCTTAGAAACAGTGTTGGTGTGTGTGTGGAAATCTACAAAACTCACGTAGGTTACAGAGCAGTTAGCTGACTGACAAACAGGAAAGTTCTAAGATAAAAAGTTTTCTGGATGTTTTCCATCGTCTAATAAAATCATAAAACTGCTCGACGTTTCGGAGATGGGACTCTATCTCCGTCTTCAGGTGTACCTACTCAGCTATTCCCTATCTCCGGATTTAGTGTTATTGTTGTTACGGTGGATTTTAATGCCTTGTGGACTTCAAAGTAGGTACATTCCATTATTTGGGAGGAACATACTACCTCCAACTTCAGCCCTGAAGATGAAGGCAGACAAAATACTCCTATCTACTCTCTTTTTTTAAAAAAACTGACATTTTCATCACTGTCAGAATCTCAAATGTCACACAACAATTAAGATATGTAAAGCGATCATGTGTCATACCATAGTGAAATTTAGTTTCATACTTACAAGGCGGAATATTCATTACAAGTGCATGAAAATCAAATACTCACAAAAACATAGGACATATGAGAGGTTAGATAAGATGGAACTGAGTATGTTACAGTATAGGAAAATTTTTATGAAGATGTGAAGTGGAGGATGAACTGGTTCATTATTGTGGCCAATGGAATATGCAATTCTGAACATTCAGAATGTTAGTCAGCCTAGACAGAAACCCCTATCATCTTAATGTCATCCAACAGGAAATCTTCTTTTCTGGTTTCAGCATCCATTCAGATAGAATTAATAAAGGCATTATGTTGAAAATGTCTAGGAATATGGTTTCTCAATGAATTTTGTATAGTCTTGTCTCTCGTTGTTCAGCCTTGGAATAAAACATTCACCTGATTCAAACTGACAAAACAGTCTGCGTAAGAAGTGAAATTTTCCTTATGCGTAATGAAGAAGTACAAAGTAAAGACATTTAGAGGTGTGATGGTTTAGCCCGATGCTTTCTTAACCTCTGAAATAGATAAAGATTGAAGGTTGGTTTCATACTCTGGATGTCTTACGCTTAGAGAAAGAATCGCTGGCACCCATCGGATAGGAGGGTGGTTGGACCCCACAGCTGGTCTCGTCATATGGCAACGAGAAATGATCCTTCCCGTACCATAGATCTGATTTCATCGATCCATTCAGTGTGTGATTCAAAGACCTAGAACGTGTTTTAAAACTAACAACTTCAGTACATTACTCTGAGCTTTCAGCTCTGTTGTCTTTGAAGCTTTAAGTGACTTAGGCAAAATTTATAAATTCACTGTTTAAACAATTTTTCAGGTAAACAAAGAAGAGGACGAAGACTATGGAAAATATACCAAAGTTTTTCCAGGATAAACATGTACTTGTTACTGGAGGAACTGGCTTCATGGGAAAAGTACTTCTGGAGAAGATACTTCGTTCATGTCCTGATGTGGGTAATATTTATGTCCTGATGCGACCGAAGAAACAGAAGGACCCCAGAGATCGGATCAAGGACATTACTGACTTGCCGGTAACATATCTTACCAGCAGGATACAGTTTAATTACTGTTTAATATATTATATGTTAAGCTGAACTCATTACAGGACCTACTTTATTTAAAATACATTTAGTAATTGAGACTTCCGTTCCTTCGAGGAAAATACAATGCATGTCCGTTGCAAAGAGCAGCCAGTTAATTATTTTTAAGAATATAATCACCAGTCCCTCAACAAACATTCATCTTTACAACAAAGTCTTTGTTGTGTGACCTGTATTTCTTCATCACCACCATTACCTGGCAGAGGAACCACTCTAACAAAGGGTTGCTTATCATCGTTTCTCGTCCAAGCTCCTTCAACCCTTCTCTTGTGCCCAAAAAATAATTATGAATAAATAATTGCAAGATATCAAATTTAGATATCACTATTCTCAACTGAACATAATGAAACTGTATAAATTTCATACCTGTCAGTCAATAGTTCTTACCATAATATGGAACTAAGCAACAAATACAATATTTTTGTATGAAAATTGAATGCAGAGGTCATTTGGGACACTAGCAAAGATGTTGAAATATTAAAATTAATCTTAATAAATAAGCTCTGACTTGGATTAAATTGGTTCATGACACAAACCCAGTGGTAATTACTTTGTGGTAACAAACACAAATATGGGGGATTTTTTTTTAACACAGATGAATGACCATGACTGCTCATTGAAGACTTATACCAGCAAATGAATTAACTGTACAGTTTGTTACAGCAGAATTTTATTTTGAATGCCCACAGCTGTTTGACGTACTAAAACATAAATATCCAGAGAATCTGAAGAAACTAGTGCCTATATCAGGTGACTGTTTGGAACTAGGGCTAGGTCTGTCACCAACTGACCGTCAGACATTACAAGAGAAAGTATCCATAGTGTTCCATTCGGCTGCCAGTGTCAGGTTTGATGACACGCTGAAGTATGCGACACTCATAAACACAAGGGGAACCCGGGAAGTTATGCTACTTGCCAGAAATATGAGGAATTTAAAGGTAGGTTTGATCAATTTATACAAAAATCAGATATCTGGTTTGGCCACACCACTGCATTGCACTTTATATTAAATTCATAAGTAAACTTTACCAATTTTTCAGTTGTGTGTGCGGTAAACAACTCGGGTCATAATCCACATCTTCACGGCACGGAAGAGCTCAAATGTCATTATCCCGTATCACGTCAAATTTTTTCCCTTTGAACTCTTCGAATTTAAACTCCTACGCTGTAAATTCTGCAAATTCGACAATTAGATACTTCAGGGCACAGCGCTGTCCTGCTACACACTGCTTGCACCACTGTCATTTTGAATGAAAGTAACAGTAATTAAATTTGCAAGATCCTGCCATTTCATCCCACGTGAAAGAGAATAAACTGCACTCACAGTCAGTCCCAGAACCTACTGAGAAATAGTAGTTTGAACAGCAGATGAAATAATTCAACTGCCTTTAATTTGTTGCTAAGGAATGTCATAATCTCAACGGCTTTTGCTCGTTGAGGCATCATTGCAGTGAGTCGCTTGGTTTCCAGGTGTTGGTCCACGTGTCCACATCTTACTCTAACTGTGACAGATCAGTGGTGGAGGAGATTGTCTACCCACCGCACGCTGACTGGAGGAAGATCATCGACATTGTGGAGAATACTGACGAACACACACTGAATGTTCTGACACAAAAGTATGCTACATGTTCAAGAGCTAACTGTGCTGTGTTATGTACACGGCCACTGCATGACGAACCGCGTTGTTCAGAAGTCCCCACTTTCATTACTTAGTTTACAGTCAAAATGGCAGCTTGTTCACTACATACTATTAAAGAACATGTAAATGTTATGAATATGACTTTGTGGACATTGCAAGGAATATTTGAGAAGTTCTCGAGTAATCCTTCATGGAACGCACATTTCCGCTATTCTTTTTTGGCATCACAAAATCCAAGCAGCATTTTGTAACAAACACTTAGAAGCATACATATTTACCAATTCCAAAATTTCAGGTACAATTAACTTGACACTATGTGAACGGACTTCAATGTTTTTAGTTATCTGTCACATCACGAAACAAAGAATGCAACTCTCTGGTAGCAGAACCTGAAGCTTCGATGCCAACGCACGATCCTGACAACCAAAGAGCCTGAGATACATGTTAATGTTATCTTCTCACATCCTTCAGTATCTGAAGTTGCCACTTTCATATATCAAAATTCAGCGTCAGCTCAGCCAGAATCAAACTCATTCCTGGAGATTTATAACATTTATGTTTCTCAGGCAAATAAAAGTTAAAGGCAAACCACAATTACAGGTACTGAAATAACATTCATGAGGCTAACAGATAAAAACACTTGGATGGAAGAAATGAAGACATTCTGAATGAAGTAAAAACATAACCTAAACACAGAAAAGTTTCAATTATAAACTCAGCTGTGCTCAATAAGTAGACAGAATCCAAAGAGACAGGCAATCCAAGAAATTACAAACCACCGCATGGATTAAAATCAGAGGATGACCTTTAAACAGACTTTTGGACGGCTGAGGCCAGAATTGGTCGACAATGACCTAACTCTTTGACTACCAAATAATGATTTTGATGATGATAATGATGAAATTTCAACTTAATTGATGCTTGATCACGTGATAACAGTTTGGCAGTTTGTATCTGAGGCTCTTAAATCCATTAGATGCTCACATGAATGTTCAGCCAGTAGATTTACTTGATTTAACATCTAAAAATCAAAATGTTAACAACACACAAATATCTTTTTCAAATTCTGAATTGAGGACAGCATCTACCATGATATATCAGTAAACATACACTTATTAAATTTCAGGATCCTAGGGAATCTTCCAAACACATACATATTCACCAAGTCAATCGCAGAGCACGTGGTCAAAGATCTCGGAGAAAACCTTCCAGTTGTGATAATCAGACCCTCTATAGGTAAGAACAAGCGTTTAAAAGCAAACCAACTGAGAGCACAGACTTCGCAAAAATTCTAACAGCTTGTTCTCTGATTTCTTCGACAGTGATATCCACACTGAATGATCCTTTTCCTGGGTGGATAGACAACTTCAATGGTCCAATTGGTCTCTTAGTAGGTGGTGGTAAAGGAATTCTCCGAGTATGTTTAGGCAATCCAAACACTGTCATGGACCATATGCCAGTTGACATCGCTATAAAAGTCATGTGTATAGCAGCCTGGGAGAAAGGAAGTTCCAAGTAAGTTCTTCCATATAAATAAACTTTATTTGTTTGTGAAAGAGTTGCACGATCAGGGCTGAAGATGGAAGAAGTAAGGTCCTTCAAAATGATGGTAACCACGTACAACAGTCTATAGCGTCACAAACCATAAGAAAAAATCCACGGTTTCACCACCATGAAAACCTAAATTTCATAAACCAGACAGGTCCTCCATATTTAATATTCCTCTCATTCCACGTTGGTAATGCAGTGTCATTTAAGGTGGATGTGAACAAATGAGAAGTTAAACTGTAAGAACATTGATTCAAATTAAAATTTAAAAAAAAAATCAATGGAAAGTTTCACGTCTGTTCGAAGGCTACTATTAGAAGGACATCACTGCATGAGTTTGATAATGCATACGTAATTGTTCATGGCTTATTTTTCTTAAAGAAGAATTATTCATAAATTAAAAGTCTTTATTATTGCTGTAGTGGGGGTGAGACCGTCTGGTGCCGCAGCCACCGACGAGCCCACCGACCTTCCTTACTTACACAACTTTAATTTCTAACTTTGCAGATCATGTTTTCATAATTTTCGTATGTTACAAGGTGAGTTGGCTCTGTGGCAGTATAATGGACTCTCGCACAAACGGACATGAACTGAATTCTGGTGAAAGCCATATTATTTTTATTTTACATAACAATAGGATGAGCGGAAACAACATTCACATATTTTATAATAATAATAATAATAAGCAGTGTCAATGAACTGAGTTTAAACCCACTTATCAGTTACCATTAATTCAAAACATTTGATGTTATTCATAAATTTTATTATTCATTTTCCACAGCGACATTTCCGAGCCTTCGGTGTATAACGCGACGTCATCAGAATTGAAGAATATAAGTTTAAGGGAACTTGTTGATTTAGGTTTCGAAGTAATGACTGAGTGTCCTGTAGACAACAGCTTGTGGAAGCCATACGTTTACATAACAGATAACAAACTTTTATACTTCTGGAGGATGGTCCTCGTGCACCTAATTCCTGCTGTACTGGTCGACTGTCTACTCAGACTCAGCAAGCGGAAACCAATGCAAGTATCACACGCCACACAACAGAAACTTAGATTTACATTTCTAGTTCCCAAATTTATTTAACAACGCTTTCTCAACTACAAATTTGTACAGCATCAAATGGCGGAATGATCGTAAACAATAAATTTGTGATATATTTTAACGTACTGTTCATAAATTGTACGGAGGGACCGAGGAAAATTACAGAAGATGTATTTTACAATAACCAACATCCAGACTAAGAATCAAAGACTAAAATCATTCTAAGAGACAGTACGTGTCCAGTTCACGTTACTAATTTGTTAAATGGTGTTCCTAATGGGAATTATGGCCTAAGGAGGCATTACTGGCAAAACCAACTGCACATTATCAAACACCCCTTCCCCTCTAAGCCTGGCAAACTGAGGGTTTACTAAATTTCCACTGGGTGCATCACAGTATTTTTGGATTTTAGAGGAATTAATGTTTTAATGTCATAATATTTTACATTAACTGAAAATCATATATGAGATGTAAGGAGAAAAGAACAATATAAAGACAGATACCAACAAAGTAGAGTAAGGGAAAGATCAATGACGATAAGACACGAAACCATACCAGGTCACATGACATTATACCTCATGGGTTGAGGAATATAACATTTTCAATGTCTATAAAATCCTTTCCAGAACTTAGAACCTCACCATCATTTTCGGTTTTAAGAGTAAGTACACAATCTTGGTGTCTGAACTCAATCTGTATAGTTTGAGCTGCTGACAGCGTCATTACATAAATCATAAATCATTCTCGACAAGGCTACATAATACACGTCCGAGATCTGAGAGTGTTGATGTAGGTCTTGTGGAACATATCTTCATGTTAAAAAATCTGTTTGGAGACCGTTTAACCATAATTTCTATAAATAAAAATAAATAAAAAAATATATAAAAAAAATTCTTGAGCTCAGTTAAGTTTGAATTTTGTGATGAAGTGACTGGAATAAAGCTGACTTATTTCAGGCTGCTTAAACTTCAACGACGCATCTTCGTTGCATCAGTAGCACTGTTCTACTTCGCAACCAACACATGGCAGTTTAAGAATGACAAGATGCTCTGGCTTAGGGACCGAATGCACTCAAGTGACAAGAAAGAGTTTGGTTTCGATGGCGTTGAAGATCTTGATAATAAAGAATTCTTTATGAATGCTACAAAGGCAGCATCAGTTTACCTATTAAAGGAACCTGCAGACAAGACACACGCGAGAAAACATTACGCAAGGTAAAATGTAATAGTTTTTTCAAGTCTCAGTTATACACGTAAAATTGTGGTCTTCGGGGTTGTGGTGCCATGCAGACTTGTTCTGGAGAAATGTATCACCATCATTTTCAGGGTAGAAGTCCCAAGATGGCATGGTGTCACAACCCAGAAGATCACAATTCATATTTTCACTCCGGGTTAGTTCCTGGCTACTATTTGAGACTCGGTTCCAACTTACATTTTTCGTGCCTAATTCACGCAAATGATAAGTATGTGGGTCAACATCGAGTTACATTTTTCACTTTGATGAACTGTTTTGAATTCGCGGAAATGCACGTGAAAATGTTGAGAGGTGTGCTACAACAAGGTGGGAATCGGAATTAGGTGTGTTCACCAAGGATTTGAAGTGAAATCGTAAACACTATCAGACCGAAAGACGGCTGTATACTCAGAAAGACAGTCAGTTAAGGGGACAGTTCACTGTTCTTAGTTACAACATGGAGATTAACCAACCTGATAAAACTAGAATTTAAAAAATGTTTACTAATAAATGATTTCATTACATTAAGAAAAGTATAGTAACGTACCACTTTAAATATTTTCCTGTTCTGTCAAGTACTAATATCATCAGAAGCGTTGCTAATTCCATGCCCAAATACTTGAAAGCCATCCCTATTTTGCACGAGGGCTTATCTAGCAATGTTCTGTTTCCTTCTGCAGAATGTGGTGGCTGGATGCAGTTTTTCTAGTTCTCAGAATTATCTTCATCTTCTGGGTTGTATACAACAGTACAATGGTGCAAAATTCACTTCTCAACATCTGCACAGCTATCACGGACGTCATCTACTACGATGACCCGAGTAATTTGTCGCCGTCAGACACGCAGAATGATCATAACATTAAGCTACCATAACATATTCCACAGCCTACAACAACATAACAACAACAAATGCTAAATGTTGAACATTACAGAATGCAATGAGCTGGCATTCATCTTGGTTGGGATTAAATTTATCATTCAGATCAGTTCTTCGTCTAATGGACGGGACACAAAGTGACGAGCGTTCTCAGATTGCCTGGCACAAAACAAACTGCCAATTCGCTGTCTCAGCAGAGAAAAACACAAACACAAACAGAACAAAATTTGGAGAGAAAGCACTCGCTTTCCGCATGTTCATGTTGCGGTTCTGTGGAAGATATTGCTGAATTTAAAATGAATCTAAATAAAGAAAATTATTTCTGTTGACCACCCTGTAGTTCAAGAACGACTGAGTGACTGGGTGATCAATATTTCTGCATTACCAATAGTTACCAGTCACTGGAAAAAATTACGTAAATATTTGCTTGTGTTCGCGAAACAAATGAAGGAGTATCACGGCCAGTCGCCACCTACAGGTTGGCATCTAGCCTATCACGCAATTATAATTTTCACAGAGTCTCGGCATTCGGAAACAACGGCGGATCCATTTTCTTTGGTTGCTCATCAGTTCGCTCAACTTGGCTTTCTCAACTGCTTCGGCTGAACAAGAAATAATGACGTGAAATGAATGACGACCGCGAAGAATTTGTTGCATTTTTGAGATACTATCCCAGAATTTGCCTGGACAGACTGATAGTGAGGGGAGAAATCCTCAGTCAGGGTAGACGGTCGCCAAGTCAAGATTCACTGAATATTCCCTCTGACTTTCTTGAAGTGAGATTTGGGAAAAATAAAGACAATGCGCCGAAGCAGGTCGCAAAATAAGAAGGCGAAGCTCTCATTGTGCATCTACGACAGTGAAGATACAAGTGCCCATTCTGTCCATGTGACGGAGTTAACATTTTCCAACTGCGCGTCAGAATTCTACAGGCGTCAACTGAATTAGCCTTACGTTTGCACTTTGTGGCTTTCTGGAAACTGCCATCGCCAAATAAAACTATACGTGAACATTTTGTGTCTGTGAGTGTAAACAAAACTCTTTTGCTGTGAAATGTGAGTTTCCATTAATTATTATAGAAATACATGCTAAAATATTGTATCATTAAAATACTTTGTAGCAGTTAAGAAGTAAATATTAAATGTCTTGGGGAAATCAAAATATTTTGTAATGTTTTTTCTGTTATTATTTATTTATTTAGTGTTCTGTCTGACGACAGGTCCATATGAACATGATCCTTCCATCCTTTTCTCGGACTGGGACCTGTTCATATACGTTCTTGGCAGATGATCCAGAAGTGGTTTGCCATTGCCTTCTTCTGTGTGTGAATGGAGTAATTGTTGGGATGCCACGGAGGAAAACTCCGTGTTGCCTAGACCACGGCCTTGCCCATCACAAGTTATAAATTCGGGCACCACCGGGAATCGAACCCGAGACCCCAGGATTACAAGGCCAGCGTTCTATCCGCTAGACCACCGTGGCTGTGTTTTTTCTGTTACCTAATTAAAAGTTCCCACCCCCCCATATGAAATATAATCAGTCAGTCATTTACTAAGACAGAAAGCAAGATTTTGCCTTTTTCATCATTACTCAGAAATTTCTGTCACTGTGAGCTCCACCAGAGACTCACAAAATCAAGAAAATATCGAAACAGGATTAAAATATAGCACAGAGATCTCCAAACTGATTCTTAGCAACAGAAGGAAAACGAGGTCAGGTCGTGAGAGTGCCGTTGAGTTCCTTTCAGAATTTGTAAGTGGCGTTGAGTGTAGTAATTCCTTGCACAACGCTGCTAGTAGGCGCCCGGTTGAGCGAAGACAGCCCGCAACTCGCAGCGCAGGAGAGCAAACATTCTGATCACCTTACCGACAGGCATAAGGACTTTTGAGCGAGTAACGAAAGACAACAAAGCTGTTAGGGAAACTAACAAACAGAATCTATGTGTACAGCACAGCACAGCATGACGGAGCACACAAAGGGCGACTGAATGTCACTTATACAACACACAGTTGTGCTTTCATATGCACACAGCACACCTTCAGAATTCCCAAGGTTCAATATTGACATTGGCAGCTTCCTCGATAAATTGGTTTTATCGCTGAAAGGACTCAGTACGAAGTCAGAGGTCTCTTGGGGCACGCAGTTACGTCGCTTAGAAGAAACAGCTTTATCCCGGAATGCAGTAACGTATTAAATAGTGTGAATAATCGGAAATTAACGTGTTTTTGGTACCACGACTCGGTTCTCACTTCTTACTCGTATTCCTATCTAATGAAATTTATATAGGGTAATACAGGTAGACCTCGATTTACGCCGGGGATGCGTTCCTGGACGAACCGGCGTAAATTGAAACTCTTTTTATAATGTATATCAATGGGATGTCCCAGCACCCAAACATTTGACGAGTAATATAATTAAATTACATTTAAAGCTCTGAAATAACGTAAATAAAATAAAGGGAATTTAAAAAAATATATTTTACGCACTACCAATCGGCAATTCGTTGGTCCCCGCGATTGATGTGTACAGTCATCTCTGCTGTTATGCGATAGCTGCATTCATGTAAGACGCCGACCTATAGAAAATCGCGTAGTAAAAATAACCCCGGTACCTCCGCAGAGATTAAATTAGTCCTTCGAAAGTTTAAAGCACCAGGAATGAAATTGCATAAGAGAAAACTCGCATATGCAAAAGTTTGCATTTCACAAACAGCTTTTACCGATTCATCGATCTCACCGGAGCAAATTCGCGTTAACGAAAGAAACGTAATTGCAGAGATGACTGTGTTTATAATTTTTATTCAAAATCAGCGATGTAAGAATTACGATTTAGTATAAGAATCAGTACGAGATACATTGTAAAACGTTATAAATAATAGTAAAATATATTTTATTCACTTTCTGACTTGGTGGTTTCAAAATCGGCGTAATTCTGAATCGGCGTAAATCGAGGGCTACTTGCATCTGTCAACTGCAGGTCATTTCTTGTCCATTAAGAACCGAATATTTATGACAGCTCTGGAAGTCGCTGCGGTCAGCCGAATGACTTGATAATTATATGCAACAACAATACCCTGTTATCAGAGCCTACATCCTGTGTCTTTGGAATAATGAATGGTAAAGTGAATTGTAATTCGCGGGACACCATTTAAGTCTAAAAACTACTGAGAACAAAGGTTACTTTTTGACCCAAGCACATGATATGTTGGATGCATAAATATACAGGCCACAGTTTTGAAGTGCTTCAGGTACGTGAGAAAAGGAATTTGGGAGACTCTTAGAAACAGTGTTGGTGTGTGTGTGGAAATCTACAAAACTCACGTAGGTTACAGAGCAGTTAGCTGACTGACAAACAGGAAAGTTCTAAGATAAAAAGTTTTCTGGATGTTTTCCATCGTCTAATAAAATCATAAAACTGCTCGACGTTTCGGAGATGGGACTCTATCTCCGTCTTCAGGTGTACCTACTCAGCTATTCCCTATCTCCGGATTTAGTGTTATTGTTGTTACGGTGGATTTTAATGCCTTGTGGACTTCAAAGTAGGTACATTCCATTATTTGGGAGGAACATACTACCTCCAACTTCAGCCCTGAAGATGA
The DNA here is from genome assembly GCF_977971745.1 of Zootermopsis nevadensis. NCBI lineage: Eukaryota > Metazoa > Arthropoda > Insecta > Blattodea > Termopsidae > Zootermopsis > Zootermopsis nevadensis. Next base: position 532,375 of record NW_028259162.1, on the reverse strand, counting down.
AGGCAGACAAACCACTCCTATCTACTCTCTTTTTTTTAAAAAAACTGACATTTTCATCACTGTGAGAATCTCAAATGTCACACAACAATTAAGATATGTAAAGCGATCATGTGTCATACCATAGTGAAATTTAGTTTCATACTTACAAGGCGGAATTTGGCCACATTTTACCTGATCGCCATTCCATCACATCACTGACTTGACGCTTGGCAAAATCCAAAATTCTTTTGTGTCCAGGTAAGGTGGTCCTAAGTACAGTCCATAGAAATTACGTCTGATTTAATGTTGTCTTAACGAGGACCAATGAAATTTCAGCTGTGGGTGTTTCTGCCCACTGTCAATGGCACAGAATTTTACCTTTGTTCTTCAGCAAAGACGTTTCAGCTGAACCTTCTTGCCGTCAAGAATGCTGTACCACCGACATACAGACCTAGAGCTTGCCGCTTGTTCTTGAACAAAGAATTTTTAGGTGGACGTTGATTTAAGTTTTGTGTGTCTGTAGAATTTTTAAGTCTGTTACTATAGCAGAACGTTCTGAGCTGATCCTTACTAAGTTCAGCTGCAGCTCGTCAGGAGCAATCCTCATGGACGGACGCAAAATTCTGTAGGCATTTTTCTCGCCAGAGCAGCTTTACGAGCACAGCAGATCACAGATGAACGAAGTCTCTTTCCATCCTGAGTGATGATAATATTTTGATATGAATAAGTTAAGTGCAGTTTATATAAAGATGTTAAAAAGTGCTTCTTTTTTCAAAACAGGCACCTGAGAAGATTCCGACATTGATCATTTCGGTAAAATCGTATCCGAAACAATACGACAGACCGTGATGTGTTGGTAGCATAATTAGTCACCGCGACTCGCGACTAGGTGACTACGGAGGTATGACTTCAGACGCCCTAACCGGGAATTCTTTTCACAAGCTGTACCTTCCACATTTTCTTCTCAAACAAATATATAAATCATGACGGTGATCATAACTCATAAGCGTCTTGAGTGGATGTTCCAGTGAAAGATTTCTTCTTGTGTGCACTCAAAGCGAGTATATTGGCTGCGACGTGAATACTGAGGGCTGGGAAGGCGACGCCTCTACCCACAGCGGCCGTACCACGGTATTCAAATGTCTGTTCGCTCTTGACCACGGAGTGTCCATTTTCAATCTAGCTACAGCGACACGGAATGCCGCGAAACTGGATACAATATTTTGACGTAAATATGTCTATATTTTAGGGTCAGTGTTATTCGGCAAAAATGTTACGAAAAAGTGTAACTTCATTGTTATGTTACCTAGGAAACCTCATCTGTTTACTCGGCATTGTTGTTACCTATAAAACATTACCTTACATTACATTCAGCTACCACAGACCCATCTTAAGCGTAACTAATTCAAGTTAATTAAGCAATGTCTTAATCAAACTTTACTCAATTGTAAAGCATGTATAAAGGAAATATTTAGAATAAAGCCAATATATAAACTTCCTTTCCGTGTAGACGTATTTACGTCAAAACTGGTATTTAGAACTATGTCAAAGACCACGTACAGCGCATTATAGGTTCAAATGTCTGTGTCCATTTTCAGTCTAGCCACAGCGACGCCAAATGCCGCGAAACTGGATACAAACCCTGGTATTTAGAACTAGGTCAAATTATAGGTTCAAATCGCGACCCTTCGGCGACGTTCTTTGCTTTTCTCATTGATGTATAGTAAGTTCCACTCTTCAGATTTCAGAATTTTGAGAGGTATATCTAATGACAGTTCCCGGTTAAAGTCACTTAGCATTCAAGCGTAAATATTAAGATGGCTGTCTTCCGGTTTGTTGCGCCGTGTAGTCTGGTAGAAGTTTACCGACGTTTCAGAGGTCCTTGCAACCTCTATCATCATCTCTCATCGCCCTGATTATGGAGGCAGCAGGAACCCCTGAAACGTCTACGAGACTATGGCGCCCCTGAATACAGCCGTCTTTAAACTCGCCGCCATGAGAACGTGACATCTCTCAACAATTTAAATGTGTTCTCACGTCTGAAATTTTAGGTTCTCATAGCAAAGATGCGATCGTGTCTCTTGGCTTTGGTGCCGCGCGGCCATTAGGCAGGAGACGAACTGGGGTTTCGGATGACTACGTGGCGTCCAAAATTCAGGAAACGACCCTCAAATCGCAGCTGCAGCTACGTCGTTCGCCCGAACCTCGCATTTCGTGCAGAAAATCCGGAATTCATTTGATCGTAACAGCGAACAACATTCCTTACACATTTTCATCTCTGCATGAGATCTGAGGTTCCCATGTTTCGTCTCCTGAGTTGCAACGCCTTGTGGACTTGTAGGCGCGTGGATACCGACGTTTCGGAAGAACACGCCGCCTCCATCTGCAAGTCCACGTGGAACTGCAGCCCAGAAGACGAAGACCAGGGTGAGGATGGAATTTCTTGAACCACCGAGCGTGACTCGCGGGGATCGGTTTACTTAAACGTCATGACACAATTATCACGCGATGTTCTATTAATATTGCGGCCAGAATGATTAATCACAGCGTCGTAACAACAGACGCCTCCCTCCCTCCCTCCACTTTCCTTGTAGCAGCCAACACCTCCGAAAAACCCAACAACCGAGTCCCGTGAACAACAGTTGTTAAGAGTTTGACATTCGTCTAATTTACCGTCGTCTGGACCAATCAAAGCCATTCAGCAGCTGTTATTGTAGGTTAACGCTGCAAAATAAGGAAGGAATCGTATCCAACAATTACACCCGTTATCCTCACACGTGCAAGCTGAATGGGAAACATCACGCCACGGCTAAGACTGGAGCATTAGCCCCTTACGTCATCAGATGGGGTGACGAATGAGTAGGTCGGCGAGCGTTGGCAGTAGGACAGTCGCCAGCCGGCAGAGAAGTCGAACTGCAGGGTAGAACAGCGGTACGTGCCACACAGCTTTTCCGTGTTATAGCTGTAAGTACGGGTTTGCAACATGTGGGACGCACACCAATGAAACAAGAAAATGTCTGCAAATTTTTGTGTCTTTCTGACGACTCACGTTGGCTGAGTATCTATTCTACAAAGTTAGGAATTTTTGCGGTAAGGGTGGAATTTACATCGGGGTGGTTCTGCTATTTATTTAATGAATCGCGATTTCTGTAGGCAGTACTATATATACTACACAGCAACCAATGACAGGCTGACAGTGAATTACGAATTGGAGATTGTGTGGAAGGAAGCGGCTGTGGCCTACTTAAGGCATTGTCCCGAAATGCTCAGTGAGGAACGCGAATCGACAGTGGTAGGTTAGGTTAGGTTAGGTCGAAGTGCAAGGTAGAAGATTCACAGGTGTAGATGGCAGGCCTGTCACTTGGGGCACAGCACGCGTTCTTTTCTGAGGATTTTGGTGGCATTTCTGCGTTTCAGAAGTTGAACCGAGGAACGCCAGGCCAACCTTACAGCATGACGTCGTCAGCTTTCCCGCGTCTCTCCTAAGGAAATCAATCGTAAAATGACAACCGATTTCCGGGACCTTCCGAATACGACGCGAAAGCGCTCAGCAACTCGGCCACGACGTTCAGTAATTACCTCCTGAAACGATATTTCATGAATACCGGCTACTGATGTCGCCTTGAGCATCGGGCGGATGTCCGACACAGACTTGGCCCCAAGCAGCGCACAGCTTCTCCTCTCCACTCGAAAGGCCGACAGATTAATAATAGTTCCGTCTACGAAACGTACTTCGTGTTCTGTCTGCCTTCTGTTCGAGCATGTTTCGCGCCGACAAACATTCAGTGACTTCGCCCGAGAACAGCTGAGAAACGCGTGTCGAGTTATTCTTGTCCGATTTTGACCAAAACTGGAAAATGCAGACAGATTTTAGAATAAAAAAAAAACACGAAAATCCGTTCCGACACGTTATCGCCTATCTGAGTATTCCCCGGTGTCACGTACACTTACATCCGACGTTTCGGACGGCAGCTGTGCAGAGTGCGCATTCAGGGCGGCGTAGTGCCCTGTGACAAGGACCCACAACCACTTAAGACATGAACTGACCTTGGTTTAATTACATCGGCCTTGAACAGGGCACATAGCGCTGTGGTCTACTGTTGCATATCGCACGTTTCGAGATGCTGAGAAACGTCGACTAATCTCGCATCAGTCGTAAATTTTCGCTTATCTCGACCTGAAGAAGACCCTTCCACAAGGTCATCTTGAAATCCGTAGATAACTGCTTTAGTAAGCTGTACTAGTGCCTGAGATTCCCTATCAATCTTTCACGTGCTGGAGTCACTTATACATGTAAAAGCTGAGGGAAAGGGTCAAGGTCATCACCAGTGGTCAGGCTGCTTCCTCGTGCCTCTTACAAAGCAATTCATTCACGACCACTTGTTCGTCGTGTCCTTGATAACAAGCTCACCATTATCCTAGGAAATACATACACGCAGACACGCCATGTTGATAGTGACCACAAATTTGTTTCAGCTCAAAATCCTTGCCCTCCAGGAACGCAGGCGTATCATAACATAAAACAGCGCATTCGATGATAAGCCGGTGTGCGTTTATCACGAATTCTAATTACGAAAGATTCAACTCCGCCTTTTTCTAACTATAACGTAAGAATTTTACAATTTCTTACAAACAAACAAAAATTCGCGGCACACGAGAACTTGCGATGGGACGGTTGTTATGGATGCGAGACCAGCAAAGTGTCGGGACCTAGGGCGTTATTATGTGGATGACTTCGAAGCAAAGCTGGAATGAGCAGACCGGAAGAACTCGGAGATACATTCATTTATTTATTCCAATGCCACTTCGTCCGGAACGAATCTCTGTTGAAGCCACCCGGGACTGAGATCTCGTATCCGCGGTGAAAAACCACCGCCTATTCGCCTGTCACGGAAATTACTGAAACACATTAAAACCTGTTATTTCATTACACTAATCACAGTCTCATTTTGTTAGCGCTTCGAGCGAGCGAGCGAGCTTTTGTCGACTCGACTAACCTAACCTAACCTAACCTAACCTAACTTAATCTAACCTAACCTAACCTAACCTAACCTAACCTAAGCTAAGCTACCCTAACCTAACCTAACCTAAGCTACCCTAACCTGACCTAACCTAAGCTACCCTAACCTGACCTAACCTAAGCTACCCTAACCTGACCTAACCTAAGCTACCCTAACCTAACCTAACCTAAGCTACCCTAACCTAACCTAACCTAAGCTACCCTAACCTGACCTGACTTAAACTGTGTGCGCGCATGATATCGCATCCCTTGTTGTCTTACTCCCGACCGACTGTCAACACCAATCACACCAATTGATGCAGGGGAAATGGTTCGTTGTCTGAGTAAAATGGCGCTGAAAGCTTGCACTATGAGTCAAGCTAATTAATCATTACAAACTAATCCTCTCATCATCCATTTCTTAACGCAGTGTCGTCGTGATCTTTGCAGACACATCACTGCCGCCGATGCCATGGCTCCAAACTCGAGTTCTGTCACCGAAGACAGAGGTGCAGGAGACACAGCGCATGCGCCACAGAACGAAAGGAGGGGCGCAGGCGCAGAACCATACCCGAACTACAGAACGGAAGTCGTGTGGCCCAATGTTGTTGTGCACGCTTATCTCAACTTGGCTGCCCTCTACGGAGCGTACCTGATGTTCACTTCGGCTAGGTTACCCACAGCTATATGGGGTGGGTGTGTTCATAATTGGTATAATCAGAAACTTGCTACAACTTTAAATACATTAATTGCTACAATAAAATATCTGCCGATGTCGAACGTAACAACAATCCTGTTTCAGCCTTCATCTTGTACGAGGCAGGGATCCTCGGCATCACGGCTGGGGCGCACCGCCTCTGGTCTCATCGTGCCTACAAAGCAACATGGCCGCTGAGGGTCTTCCTCGTGCTCTTGCAAACTCTGGCTTTCCAGGTACGACAACTCTCTCTCTCTCTCTCTCTCTCACGCGGCAGGAGCGCAGTGAATGAATGCGGATGTCTTCCGGGATGTTGAGCCCAGACAATTCGCCCTAATGACTATAGATAGGCAACAAGCACGTCAACGTATGTCAGGCCACGCGGCGCACCATCCCGGAAGACAGCCATCTTCATGCACATCGGAATGAGGACGTGAGACCTCATTTAATTAAAACGCGACAAACGGCGAATATATATAAAGGACAATTTACATTGCGTTAAAATTTACATCTCAGACTGCGCCACAACGCAGTGGTGATTTGCAGCACTACCTGCTCAGTTTGAATCTGGTTTTGTTTCTTGAGATCTCCCCCAACTGCGTAACTTTCATCGCGTCCAATGACACGTGACTGATGTTAACGGATTGAAACGGACAGACAGACTTTTGTTTTCAAGTACGAAATAACGGAGAAAAGCACGAGAATTCCAGTAGCTTCAAGAATTGTAACATTAAAGTGAAGAGTTTTTTTATCTCTCTATTTTTTTTTTTTTTTTTTTTGCAGACTTCAGTGCACGAATGGGTTCGCAATCACAGGGTGCACCACAAGTTTAGTGACACAGATGCCGATCCTCATAACGTGAATCGCGGTTTCTTCTTCACCCACTACGGCTGGATGTTGACAAAAAAACATCCGGCTGTTAAGGAAAATGGCAAGAAGGTTGATTCTTCAGACCTGGATGGAGACCCCTTGCTCATCTTCCAAAAGAGGTCAGTATTATTCTGACTTCAACCAAAACGTTTATGTAGACGCAGAAGAAATTGTTCGATAAGAAATGAGGAACTGCTTTTCCACTGTACAAGGTCTTACTGAGCAGCCTGCATTAACCAGTTGCTTAAAGGTAAGTCCACGCTGCTGACGTTCGTGTTCGGGCTGCTGAGAAAATCCGTGTGTACAGGGGACTCTGCAGCGAACCTGTCGAGGCCATGGCTCCGGGCTTGGACTGTGGTTCGTGATATCGTCCACATTCACAGACAGCGAGCGTGAGCAGTGTGGACGGCGTAAATTGTGTTTGAAGGCATCGGTCAGTGGCCGAGCATACATCGCGTAAGATCTCTTACATGATCATTATCTTTGCAGATACTACATGATTATCATGCCTATTCTGTGCTTCGTGATACCAACCGCAGTCCCTGTGTTTGTGTGGAACGAAACTTGGTCAAATGCTTACCACATCGCTGCTGTAATGCGACAAGTCATCACACTTCACATGACTCTCATCACTAACAGCGTCACACATTGGCCGGATACGTGGCGAAAAAGACCGTATGACAAGTAAGTACTGGAGTACACTTCGTCTGGATCAGATAACAGGACGATCGGTCTCAATTCGTCGTCTGCGAAGTCAGTTGCCTCTTGACGTGTGAACACAACATGGTTCTTCAGGTCGAGAGTCTCGCGCACAACCTTCAGTGACACGCGTCATCCTAGCGTCTTCGATATAAATCTCCTTTTCTTTTTGTAAAAAAAAAAAGTTGTCAGTGGAACGACGGTTCCGGAGAATTTGACGTAAATACGTCTATACGGAAAGGAAGTTTATATATTGGCTTTATTCTAAATACTTCCTTTATAAATGCTTTACAACTGAGTAAAGTTTGATTAAGACATTGCTTATTTAACTTGAATTAGTTACGCTTAAGATGGGTCTGTGGTAGCTGAATGTAATGTAATGTAACGTTTCCTAGGTAACCAGGTTACACTTTTTCGTTTCACTTTTTTGCCGAATGACCCTCCCTTATAGATGTATTTACGTCAAAAAAAATTGCAGGCACATCCCTTACACGCACGTATCTAATTGGTGAAGTACTGCTCCTTGTAATATCAAAAGTTTCATATTTCATTTTAATAATATATTACAAACGCGATCCCTGCATCAACGCCCCGTTAATTTCAACGGGCAGGTCTTTTCTTCCGCGATATCTTCTGTTCTATGATGACACACATGTTCACGCCGTGTTCCTCGTCTTCATTTCTAAGAGACGCTTTTGTTCCTTGCAGGAGGATCTGTCCGTCAGAGAACTTCTTCGTCTCCTTACTGACGCTTGGCGAGGGCTGGCACAATTTTCACCACGTGTTTCCCTGGGATTACAAAACGTCTGAAATCGGGTACAACCGCATCAACCCGACCACTCACTTCATTGACTTCTGCGCGCGCATCGGGTTGGCCTACGACCTGAAGACAGTGCCGACGTCGATGGTCAAGAGGCGAGTTCAACGCACGGGCGACGGCACCCACGAACTCTGGGGCTGGGGCGACGCGGACATGAGCGAGGCGGAGAAGAAGATGGTCCAGGTCGTCAACGAGAAGGCGACATAGCGAGGAGCACGTCGCCGTTTGTGAACGAAAGACGGAAACAAACAATCTGGTGACGGTTTGGTTTTCACGAATGTTGCTACAGGCACGTCTCTGTCATAACGCTAGTAGCACCTCTGACTCCACTGTATCTGAAACTCTGGTGAAGGAGAAAAATACACTTTCTACTGAAGTGCAACCATCCGAGTCTGGACTTGGCTTTTATTTAATTTAGAAGATGTCCGATTTGAAAAGTACAAGCCCTCTTGGATTTTCCTATCCCTAATCCGTTCTGGGTTCAAGTCATCCCCACATCACAAACTAACAAAGACTGGACAGTCGGACACTTACAGCCCTAACCCACCTTGAAGACGGCAGTTAAGGTCGAAACACGTACTGCAGCATGATACAATAAAATGTGTGTAGACAATAATAATAATTGCAACTGTATTTATCGCACACCAGGATACACATTGTAAAATTACAAATCCACAATGAAAACAAATGTTCATCACCTAAAATCAATTTTCATTTCATTTCATTTCACAAGATTCAGACTTCAGTTTACTAATCTTTCTTACTAATTACAATCACAGTTTCAGTTATTGGCACACGTTTAAAGTATGGTGTTGCCATAACAACCACCTTGCTTTTATTCAGATACTCCAGGCAAATGCCGGGATAGTACCTCAAATCAGGATCAGGGCCGCTTCCTTCCACATCCTTTCTGAGTCATTATTCACCGTCGTCTTGTCATCCGACGCTTTCTGGTACACGTACTGAAAGCGTCCTTGAACAAACCATGAGGACGGAAAACGCGTTAAGAATGTCTCAGTCGACTCTCATACAAAGCCGGAGGTGAAGACTTCGCGTTCTTCACCTTCACGACACCTTCCAGAAAATTTTAAAAACTTCAAAACAAACTCGCAAATGACATTGTAGGCTGTTTCACGTTACGGAACTTTCCATGCACAGCGCCTGGCACGTGAATATACGTCAATACGTAACAAGTAATGTACGAAGCAAGTTTATCCCAAAGGAGGTTTCTGGAAACATTTGACTTCGGTATATCATACAGGGAGCCACGGTGGTCTAGCGGTTAGAACGCTGGGTTCTCGGGTTCGATTCCCGGCGGTGCCCGAATTTATAACTTGTGTTGGGCAAGGCCGTGGTCTAGGCAACACGGAGTTTTCCTCCGTGGCATCCCAACAATTACTCCATTCACACACAGAAGAAGGCAATGGCAAACCACTTCTGGATCATCTGCCAAGAACGTATATGAACAGGTCCCAGTCCGAGAAGAGAAAAGGATGGAAGGATCCTGTTCATATGGACCTGTCGTCAGACAGAACACTAAATAATAATAAGATGAGGTGGTCTAGCGGTTAGAACGCTGGCCTTGTAATCCTGGGGTCTCGGGTTCGATTCCCGGCGGTGCCCGAATTTATAACTTGTGTTGTGCAAGGCCGTGGTCTAGGCAACACGGAGTTTTCCTCCGTGGCATCCCAACAATTACTCCATTCACACACAGAAGAAGGCAATGGCAAACCACTTCTGGATCATCTGCCAAGAACGTATACGAACAGGTCCCAGTCCGAGAAAAGGATGGAAGGATCCTGTTCATATGGACCTGTCGTCAGACAGAACACTAAATAAAAAATAAAATATCATACAGATCATTTTATTTGTTTTCATTGTAACTTACACAACGATTACACATCCATCACGCACTCTACTTACTCATTTTAGCCACAAGTAAACATTAGAACAACAAGAAATAAAATATAGTTCACTTAATGATAAGCAAGTTTCTTGCTCAATTAAGCAAATTCTGAAGAATTAACACACATAACAAAAGATTAATAAACTACTGCAGATGTGTCCCGGGTACAATTTCTAAAACCATATTCAGAATCTCTTATTACGTGCTAACATTAATGGACAATATTTGGACAACCGGGAAGCAATCGGACAGGAAGTTGTTAGAATTTCTGCCACAGGAGATGCCATAGGGAATGATACATCTCAGTTTTGTGGACGAACGAGGTTGGGGGTGGAAGCAAGCGCACGCCATTTTATTCCGTTCATCCAAACACGGAATGGACTTTGGCCAAACTGTCAGCGTAGGCCAATCTGGGACACACCTCACTACGTCAAACCCCGCGGTCGCAGCTTCAAACCAAACGCGTGTGGTTAAGGGACTGTCGTCTGGCCAGTTAGGAAGGAAACGCTGGAACAATTTACATTGGCGGGGTAGTCACACACGCTGACCTTGGGGTTGAAGTGGAGACCAGGTGCGCACTCCATGCAGTACACCCTTCCACCATGACACTGATAGTAGAAGCGACAGTCGTTGGGGTTTGGGACGTACACGTGTGCTGAGGGGTCAGCATTCTGGCAGGTCTGGGCGGAACACCCCGCGTTCTGAGGCCAATCGCACGAGTTGGCCTTGGAGTTCCAGTGCAACCCGCTCGGGCAAGACATGGCCACTGGAGACTTATGGTTGCAACGGTAGAACTCCGTGCAGTTGCACACGTTTGGGAAGAAATCCATCTGGCGCTGAGAATCGCTTGGCGCACAGGTCACGTAAGACGGAACGCAGTTCCCTCCGTTCGGATGCAGTACCAGGAGCAGTGACAGAGTTGCGAACGCTCGATCTGTCGGTACAAACATTTTTTTAAGACGGCCGTCTTCTGGATTGCTGCGCCGTGTAGCCTGCTGCCTCCATCATCGCCCTGTCGTAAGTGCCTACCGGACTACACGACGCAACATCCCAGATGACCGCCATCTTTATACTCGTCAAAAAATTTCCCATCCTAACATTCACTTCCCTCTTCTTCACAGTCCGCCACTGGTCCCTATCCCAAGCCAGATTAGCCCAGTCCATACCCTAGGTGAAGGTCCATTGTAATAATATTATCCTTCCCTTTATGTAAAAGTGGCATCTTCTCTTCCAAATTCCCCGCCAAAATTTTGTATGCAATTCTCATCTATCCCACGAGTGCTTCATTAACAGCTATCAATAAACTGTGAGTGTTTACCTGTTAACATGTTATTATTGAAACAGGATATTCATTAACAAACAACGGGAAGGATCGATTATGAGCCCCGTCCTTTATCGCCGTCAGTTCAAATTGTCTACAAATTTCAGTACGATGCACGGTCTCACGGTGCCATTCAACCAATGCTTCCGTGCGCTTCGATCTTGGTCGGTAATAACATCCGCGTCATAATGACCACAACAGGAAATCCTGAAGGTTCATGCCTAAAGATGGAGGCAGTCTGTCCCTCCGAAACGCTGGTTCAAAAGGCGTTACTACCCAGAAGACCAACACACACGTCATGAAATTTAATTACACACACAATTCAAAGTCGACAGGCTACTAGAAGTTTGTATGAGCAAATTCTACCCCGGGAAAAACATCCCCGACTTCACAAGTCACGTCACGTTTACTCTCCCTTTTATTTTGTTGCCTACGCTCATAAATACGAATTATGCGGCCAGGCGAATTTCTGCACTGTCAAATTTAGCTCAAATACCGTCTCATGATTCGTATTTAGGATATATGCTTTGATTCACGTTTGCACAAAACACATTAAAAAGTTACAGACCTCTAGCAAATCATTAAGATTTAATTACGGGAACTTACTATCTTCCAACAAATATGTGAAGATGAGAGATTATGAACTTCTCCAAAGTGTAGTAACAAATCAGATTCCGAGTTCAAACTCTGGAGCGTCAGTGAATTTTTACGAAGTTTCATAAGGCCCTTTCTACTGAACCTAGAGTTCAGGATTCGTGGCTGTAAACCAGTTTAATACGGGCCGAGTTACCTCAAAGTTCACATATTGACGTATCGCTTTGCAGTCAGATGATTTATCGCAAACACAGAGTCTCCGAAAGAAATGAAGGTTAGAAAATGACCTCAGTCTTCGAAGTCTGGACATCCACAGCCCATTTTAGTTCGCTGCGCTGTGTCAAAGTGCATTGTCAAATTCCGTTTAATACAGTTTAATTGATAAACTACTCGTTATGAAATTGGACAGTCAATTTTCCGATTATGCTAATTAATGTACACTCTTACTTTTTACGAACTTTAACGTCGCTGGCACCAAATACTAATGCACCGCCGTGCATCAGCGGAAGCTGCTTCTGTCTGAAGATTCTAAAATTACATTAAAATTGTCGATCCTGTACTGTGTTTGTAATGGAGCTAGTTGTCTTCATACTCACTCATGAGAGGCTCCATCTTCACGGGCAGAGAGACAACTGGTGGTTTTCAGTGCGTATCTGATGCTCTTTTATTCTCGATTTTTCCCCCTTCCATGTCCCAATCAATTTATCCACTAACTGTAATCTGCTCTTAAATAAGGAATTATCTTGAAAGTGCGCTGCTTATTACAGGGTGTCCAAACTAGTAATACTGAAATGCACGTAAACGTTGCTTTTCTGTTTGCATGTGCTTCACTCCTTCAGTATTTCTACGAGACTTACGCTGACCACAAAAAACGCAAATATTATTAAACGTTGTTAAAAAAAAATACGAAAAATGGTGACAGTACGATACGAGACAAATCGACCTAACCTTCCGGACACATCATCGCGGCTCGTTGTAACTTTCTTCACTTGAGCGTCAGACTAACAGAGGCCGCACTAGGACCGGAACGCAGGTACGTCGTTCCACAGTCAAACCCTTCGCGAGAAATGTCGTCTGATGTCTGTTTTTCGAGACACTGGTTTCTTCAAGCGACGACCCAAGAAACTCACGCCTTTTGTGAAAAGTGGAAACTCGTCCCTTATAGCCCCTCACCACACTCAGCCAGATCAATCCACTCATACCCGCCACCCCTCTCTGTTTCTTTAGAAAAGATTTTAATATTACCCGACCCCGCCTAGACCTAGGAAGTCCAATCAGTCTCTACCATTGGCGTTTCAATCTGTCGCCTTTCCCACTCATATAATTCTCCTAATATTTGGTGAATGGAACAAAGTATGAAGCTCCTCACTGCGCACTTTTCTCCAGTTTCCTATCATTCCTTCCCTGAGCGCCCTCTTCTGGGACACTCTCAATCTGTGTTCTTTCCTTAACGCAAGAGACCAAGTTTCACACCCATACAAAACAAAGGTCAAACGACAGCCCCCCCCCCCCTCAAACCTTGGTACTTCACTCTCATTTTCTTGGTTCATTCTTAACGCCCACGCCCACAAGCAGTTACCAGTCACAGCAGAATTAACTAACTAACTGACTAGATTCCTCAGGAAACCCGAAGGTTCATCACCGAATTAACCAAAGCCCTCCACCGGACCCTGTCCTGGGCCAGCAAAATCCAGTCTCCTTCAACTCCTATCTCTCAATGATCCCGCTTAATATTATCCTCTCATCTACGTCTAGGTCTCCACAGCAGAATTAACCCTCCAAATAAGGACGAAGCCCGGTAACATTTGTATTTCTCGAATTACCATATTTCTCGGCCCACATTTGCGAAAAACCTTGTAGTGACCACTGACCAATATAAATTAATTTCATGCTAATCCCTTGATCACGGCGTTTTCAAGTTACGTTATAATGCCAATATCATCTGCTCGCGTTATCTACTTTCATTGGGCATTGCCTATATCTTTAATTAGATGTACAAGCCACGGGCTTAAGTCATAATTACATGCTTCATACGAGAAATTACAAACTCAATCAAGAGACATGAAACACTTCAATACAATAACTAACCACTGTGACCGTTTGCTTACGGATTAATTTATTTCTACTAATTGAAATAATTAATACGAACCGAGAAATTAACATTTCCACTGATGTCAAAACACGGCTATTATTAGAATCCAACGCGAAGTGATCGGGGCGATGATGCAACAGCATCAGTTCGTATCAGTTGATATTGATCTTTTGACATAATCGCGTCGCTTTTGAAACTCTAATTACGACTAAAATCATTGAACACGTCGATTTAGTCGTTCGTGGTGCAGAGTGACAAGCACTGTACAGCACGCTCCATAAGAATTGATCGCAGTGAAATGCACCCCTCGCCGGTCGCTGAATAAATTTGACACTGCCAATGTTCCCAAAACAAAAACATCGGACACAAAAATTGAAAATCCCGGTTGTAAAAGACAAATGCAAAACCCGCGGATATCGGGGCCGGGGGGGGGGGGGGTGATGTACTTAGAAGCAAGGGGCTTTCCGCCGCTACCTTCATTGTAGATTACGTGCTTGATGCTCCTGGCAGTTTATCACTGTGGGTGCAAAGCAACTGCTGTTTGGTAGACAAGACGATCATCAAGGCACTGAATATGGCCACAAATTCTGTTGGGGTCGACTTTAGACAGTTTTAGGAAGCGCAGGTTTCGTGAGAACGAAAAAGGTGAACGAGTTCGCTACGCTGCGTGGGTGACGTCTTTCAACAGTCAAACATGCTGACTTATTTTAACGAAATTTGGTCATTGGAGGTTGTGAGGTGGGTCACAGTTTCGATTAAATGATTTGGCAAATAAAAAAGTTTGGAAAGTGGACTCCACCGTGAACGAGCGTTCTAAAGAAACAGATCCGGCTGATTTTCTGATAAGATTTCATTGCATCTTAATAAAGGCGTTACAGTCAGCCGGAGAGATAACTCCGCCGAGCAAAAAGCTCCGACCATATTCTTCGGTTCAGTTCGCGTTGACTTCACACAGCGACGGAAAGTACAAACAGCAACAATTCAGAGACAACGCAAACTTTGAGCAGAGAGTGCCTGATCTAATCAACAGCTTCAAAAGTTCTTTGTTCGTGTAGAACTCACATCCTCTTACACTCCAGCACCACGTCTGAGACATACAACTCTATAAGAACAGCAACTGAAAAATGGTGTTTATACAACATTTAAACAGTACAAGAAAATCAGCGAAAAAATATCATGAATTTCTTCAATTCTGCCCATTTTGTATTTGTGTCATAAAATGGGATTCAGATAAATGTTCAGTTTTACCCGCGACCCTCATATCTCAGAAAAAATAAAAGCGAGAGCCCACGATCTGTAAGAACAAATACCGAAACTACAGCATACACGTTTCGGGGGCACCGTCACACTGCCTTCTTCACTTCAACACTTCTATAAGAGTAGCAGCAGCAGCCTGACACTGTAAGTGCTTTATTATAATCACACGACTAATCACATTACTGAGCTGACAAGAACAAATTTAATCTCAGTCAACGTTTTAACTTCTATGCCGAATGGGGAAAACTCGAACCACGTGGCTGGCAACACGCAACACACGTGCACACGCGGTCAAAGAGAGGCAGAGAGAGAGAGAGCTTGCGATACATTACACAAGTCGGGTTAAGCCACCAATTAGACTTGTGTCGAGATTACGGACTGAAGATTCGATTCGATTCCCTCTGCCCCCAACGTCCAGACCGGCGCTGGAGGCCACTCAACCTCCATCGGTTCCAGGGGTCCTTCCTCGGGAATTCACGACCGGTTGTGAAGCTATTCACTCATCTCGATCACACTTTCAGGTTAAGAATACGTGGAGCTTTACCTCCACGCCTACCATTCATCTGCATCACACGGTGCTTATTTAAGCACCAGGGACAACCCCGTCTTGTCCTGACGAATTCGACGGCGTCGTCTTTGAAGACTAAATAAAACATTGAGACGGAAGTTGGCAATGCAGAGAGTGGGGGGGGGGGGGGGGGTTTCCATCTGGCCAAGAACGGGGGCTGGCGGCGGGCTCACGGTGAGAAACTTAGACTCCATAAAAGACGATAGATTAGCTGAACGTATTATCAGCTTCTGTTGGACTATGCACTGTGGAGCCTTTTATCGGGCACGCGAGTCCCAGGCGATGTGCCATAGAAACAGCTCCACTGAACGCGTTTGTTGGCATCGAACACCTACATTCGTTCGCAGGAGCCCTTAGTGCGTAATACATTTTCTTCAACGGCTCACAGGACACGACCACGGTTTGAAAGGGATCTTGAATCAAAGAGCCTGTTGTATCCAAGTTTTCCTACGATTTCTTCCCGGAACACGACAAACTTAAGAAACCCCAGAAGGTGGGATCGCTTTCTGGCAACAGTGGATTCATTATGACAGACTGAGATCAATAACTACCACGCCCTGAAATACGTATGGAGGAGTGGATGTATAGCTCCACGCATTCTTATAACCTCTGCACTGGACGGAGGCGCGGTCTTAAACGAGGTAAAACCAGAGAACTGATGACTTCCAATCCCACTTCAAAGCAAACGCTAAATACGTACTTACAAACGAATTCTCACGTACGACTTTGCTTTAAGGAATGCAATTGTGGGCCAACCAAGATGATGGAAACAAAACACAAGTGAAAAATGATATATTTAGCAACTGGCAAACGTAATTCTGGTCAACAACGAAATCCGTCGTCATGAGTCCATGACTCCTCCACCACGCCCAAACCTAACATCAGTAAATTAAATTAATAATAAAAAACAATTGCGGAATATTTACTTAACAATAAAATGCAGATTTATTTTGCATCTATAAAAAAAATCTTTAATGATTACCAAAAGGTCAGAACACGTCACACTTACAAGCCCATTAAAATGCATCAAACATTTAAATACAATAACGTGGTACACTGATTCATTATGCAGCAGAACTGTCCTGTTATTTGGTAGCACTATGACCTTTTTATCCATTATCTAATATTTACAAACACCGAATCAATTCCAAGGGTAACTTCAAACGACAAACAGACACTTTAAAATTTTATGCCAGATACAGTCAGAAAAAAAACCCATTAAAATACGCATAAGTACACTGAGACAGACCCAAACAGTAAAACATGATAAGGCATCAACAAATACCAGTTTCCAAACTGGGTCCAAATTTGGAAGAGAAAAGCTTTAAAGTGGGGGTACAATGAGGGTCATATCAAAACGTTCGCGTGTTTTGTTCCTATTTCGTGGCTTCCAGGGATCGGGTGAATGAAGAGCATCCACAAAATAGCCCGTCTCCGATTTCCCCTTACATCTTTCTCTACGATATCGAACGCTTGTTAAATATTCTAAAAATGTAGTCACTCTGTGACTGAACGTTGCAAGACGCACGCATTCCGAAATGACATTTCTGACACAAGACAAGCTCAGTAATAATATGCAAGTAGCCAGCCACGGCTGTACCAGCTCCGTCCAATAGAAATTAAATATGGAGCATAACGCTTACAAATACGCTAAACTTTTAGAATAATTACTCAGTCACAAAGCACAGAAAGTTTCCTACGAAAAAATAAAGTGTGTTTTGCCACCAGGGAAACGATTCTGCTGGACTCTGGCGGTGTTAGATGAAGACTCAAATTTTATACAGACGCAGGTAGAACACACGCATGGACTTCGTATCACAAATGACAGAAATCAAATATTAACATCCGGTCATTCTAAGCCAGGTATGTCCTGAAACTCTGCTTAAAACTGAGAAAATTACAACTACCTGCATGCAACGTATTTGAAATACTGTTTGAATATTTTTTTCTAAAAATTATATCAATTATTTGATATTTTCTATTAGTGATAAACTATATTTTTCAGTGAATGTACTTTCCTTCCTTGAGTGAAAGTAATGTTAGGGAGGAGCCTCAAAGTGTCTGGGGTGTTGGCAACCACCTCTAAGGCAGGTCCACATTCATCGCTATGAACGTGGACACTTGTGACCGGTACAGTGGGCACGCAGCCATGGCTCTGAGGTCCCCAAAATATCTGTTGCGTTCCTACCTTTGCGAAGACGGCCAGGTGTTGCCAGCAGAACGCAAATGTGGTCCTTCACACTTTCTCTTCAAGCTCCACCGACACCTGCAAAAGAAATAGAATCAGCCAAATGTTCTAACTAAAATGTTTTTTTTAATGGTACGTACTGATCATCTGGCCACCGCCAAGTACATGTGACATCCTTTCCACCCGCATAATTTCCACAAAGTGATGGATTTAGCTGTCCGCTGGCGCTCTTAGCCTAGTCCGCTGATGGCCATGCGTTCGATACGCGTCAGAGACAGAATCACTTGTTGTTTTTTGCATTCCACAAAGAATGGTCGTGTTTTGTTACCGCATACCCAGTGGCCCTAGTCTAGCTCCCACCTCAAAAGTTCGTCCATCCGCCATGTCGATATTACCAACTGTAAGAAATTACATGCCATCAGATGTGTCCAGCGACTCTCGATTTTAAATATGCTGATAGGCAGACAGACAAGCGCATCTAATCATCTGACGCTAGCCTTGCAGTTAACGTCGTCAAACAGAGAAATAATCTCTAGTGTAGTTGAACTGGTCTGGCCTTGTTATAGGAATGAGCGTTCATTTGCTTAACGACGCTTTCAATTTATCACTCGAGAAGCGTCGTTAAACAGAGAGTATGCGGCCTAATTTGAAAACAATCCCAGTCTCCGAGACTTCCATTTTCTGAAAATGAACATAAATGAAATCTGCAACAACAAAAATCGTACCCTACGTCTAACGCAACACGTTCCTCTTTTGTTTTATAAACCAGCTGTTATTGATTTGCTTCGTGAGTACCGACGGACGAAGGTGCTTTGGTAGACTCAGCAGGGGTGTTAAAGCACTTAAAAAGCATGATGTCAGAGCCAGCAATGGATTCTTCTGGCTCAGGTCAGGAACCAGAAATTTGCGACCCCTGGTGGACAGAGTACAAACTGCATAAAAGCCGGGAGAAGTATTTATCTACTCGAGTGAGTTTCGGTTTCTCAAGCAGGACTTTGCCCCGACCCCAACGTATGAAATCACCTGGACACTAACGTAATGCAGTAGAACTGGATCCACCGATCATGGCCGCCGAACTTGTAGGGAGTGCCCAGTATGCGGACCACTCAATGAAGGAAGAAAGGAGTTTCCGTCTGTGTCAGTGTAGCAGTTTAGAAGCCTGATAATTGTTGTTTTGTAACTGCGCTGTGTTAACAACATGCCACCTGTTCGTTGCAATCTCCTTTCTGGTCATTGACAACGCCTCGTATCTCAACACTCAGACAGACAAACTAAGTCCAAGTCAAGCTTCGGCACGCTTACGTTATGTTGCGTAAGGCTCGGTTAATTTTTGTTAATTTACAATACGTTAGATGAATTCATGACAGGTTAGGTTAGGTTAGGTTAGGTTAGGTTAGGATAGATTAGGTTAGGACAGGATAGGTTAGGTTGGGTTAGGTTAGGTTAGGACAGGATAGGTTAGGTTGGGACAGGATAGATTAGGTTAGGACAGGATAGGTTAGGTTGGGTTAGGTTAGGTTAGGACAGGATAGGTTAGGTTGGGACAGGATAGATTAGGTTAGGACAGGATAGGTTAGGTTGGGATAGGTTAGGTTAGGAAATGTGTTGAAAATGTTATGGCACCATCTCATCGCGCCAATCACTCTTTGTCACGCTTGATCATGTTTGGTCACGCTTTGTAAATCTTCGTCACGTTTCGACTTATGGTCATCCATTGTCATGAAGTGAAAGAACGTCACGCCTAGTCACGCTATCTAGTACTCTCTGTATTGTTAATTTTCTAGTGATGTGTAGTGTAGTGAAATCGACTTTCCTGTGTTACATAACGTGGTGATATTTTATTTGGAGTGTGCTGTACGCGGCCTGCTACTTCTGGTAAGCGACTCGCTCCGAGGTTCCAATTCACAAAGTTCAGCGGCCAAAATCGCTGGAACGCGGTATAGCTGCACAGAACGGTTACTTGATCGGGTTACGTCAGTCGACGGTCGAATCATGGCGTCATACGCTTCAACAGGTGCCTCTGACGTCATCGTCGATATCTGTTTCTGTCACATAATCTAAAATGTATTATTAATTGATGTTACTCTTAAGTCAGCCTTGTCTGCCGCTGACAAAGAGACAAAGCAACCAGCGTTACACACTTCTCCATCCCCACAGTGTCCAGCAGGGTCGTCATCCTAACTTTAGTATTAAAAGAAACTGAGGGGAAAACGCAACTTGGGAGAACTGATGGCAGACGGGAGCCGATCACATCACGAGATGCCAGACGCCAGAGAGCAGCAGCAGTAAGCAAACCCCACAGTCGGTTGCAATGTCGTATTTACACGTTCCTAAAGACTGCAGCAGCTGATGGCGATGAAGCGGTGGTCTCTGCTTGCAAGACCACACGGCGTCACAACCCTGAACACCGACGTCGACATGCTCACGGCCGTCAGAACCCGACATCTCTCGTCTTCCCAGTCAGTTTAAACGTACGGCGTAATACTTCCCTAAAATAGACGACAACCGCTTCCTTCCGAACACCTCACCCATTCATCGATCGCGATCATCTTCCCGGTCACAGACGGACCAAGCTCCGAATAAATCGGTCAGAAGGAATCCGTGCACTGAAATCCCAAGTCTCGCTCACTGCACGCACAAGAAGTGAAACGAACATGACTTCAAAGACGGTTGTGCTAAAATCTACGTTCGACGCCATCTAGACTCTGGTCTGAAGATGGAGACAGTACGTTTTTCTGAATCTGCACCGAGCGGAACAACGTCGTCGTTCTCAACAGCATAAAAAACCCCGAAATCGGATAAGACGTGTCGATAAGAATAAATCAACAGGTTTTTTCGTAGAATGATAATAATCACTAAAATGCGTAAATGCAGACATCCATCATAAATGACAAAGCATACGAAGACGTTGAAGCGTCAATGCCACTGAAATCCGAGGCTGATATAATTGTTCGCGGTCCGAATGACGCACTCCCTGAAATCCCATCAAACACGTGCTCTCAGACTGTGGTTGGCGAATCCTTCGGGTCAGAATCCGCAATGTGAACTTTTGAGCGTTTCAATATCACTGAAAGGCAAATTTTCAACTGCATGTTCGAGATTAATTACTCGTTCTGCCCTGCTTTGTTTCATAAAGAAAAGAGCTGACTGGCTTAGGTGCGTATTCATGGGGTTAACGTACGTCCGATGACAACTTCGTACAGCCCTACAAAAAAATCCAGTAACTCGGCTATGTGAACCGTATGACGGATAAGTGAACATGACCGGAGAAAAAATCAGTTTTTGTCACACAGAATTCTTCCTGGAACTCGTCCTTCATTTGAAACCGAGAAACAATTCATTCCCCCCCCCTACGTGAATAACTACATTTAGATCCAAGACTGGGAAACAGCCCATAAAGCAGACTGCGCGGCGATACGAGACATCATATCGAAATGATATCGATAGATCGAGCTGCTAAGCAACCTCGCATCTAGTAAGCAGAGTTACGTAATGTATATTTAACACTACGTTTTGGAACAGAACACACAATCAGTGTTGCAACAGCCAATTCCTGACCCCAAATGCCCCCCGGTCGATATTACCGACTGTGGTAATGGCGTAGGGCACTGCAAATGTCTTGCTACTGGTCGTAGGCTTTTAAATAACAGAGCCTCCGTTCGCTGAAATTTCAAGAACCTTGCAGAATTCCGAACAATTATGGTCCATGGTCATTGGCCCCCATGTTCAAAATATATGGTCCCAAGGTCACAGTCATCGACCAAATGACCGGAGTGACTGGTCTACGTCCAATTATTTGTAACAGAGCGAAAGTGGAAAAATTTAAGCTACGCGGAGATTTCATAATTTGTTTATAACCTGAAGTACAGTACTTTTACTATTTTACAGTTTTTTTATGAGCTGGTATCTGGGGAAATACGTTATCAGCAACACTGATTACGACATTTGAGAATAATTCTGCAGAACTGTTAGAAAACATCTCAACAAGATTTCCGTTTGGATTTATATCAGGAGAGTGCCAAAAAAAGCAGCTCTCTTGACGTCTTGTTCGATAACTTTTTATGTGAGGCAAAGTGTCCCAGATCGCTTGTCACAAAAGGGCTACGAATCATGACCAAGACAAGCGAATATTTCACTGGCGCACCAAATGAATGGAACAGCGAAATAAGGAACAGTCCGGTAGAAAACGTCACGATCCTGAGCCAGCTCCATCCACACACTTCGTTCATGCGAGCCCAATTCCCTTCCGTTTATCCATTTGATGTTGTATTCCCATCTTCCTCTGGGCCTTTCAAATTCTCCATTCCTCGCACGCTTTTCTCGTCCTAGCCAGTTGCCCACTTTTAGCAGACGTACGGCCTTGCTACAACTTAAATTGGACAATAAATATATCATTATATTTCGACCGTGCAATACCAGCATACGAGGTGCGATCGGAAAGTTTCAAGACTGTGTCAATAGCGGGCGAACCGGATGTAGTACGAGCTTCTGCCTTTAGGGGGTGCAGCCTACATTCATAGTGAATCAGTGTGCCAGCCGGCATCATCGAATTAGCATTTGTTTCTTAGTTACGGGCGTTTTGGTAGTGCATTACACCGACCCTCCTGCGATTTCGGAATGGCGGATTTTCATGAACAAATCAAATTTTGCCAAAGACTCGCCAAAACGGCTACGGAAACGTATGAAATGCTAAAGCAAGCATTTGGGGAGTCCGCAATGGGTCGTGCACAAACTTTTGTGTGGCATTCACGTTTTAAAAATGGCCGAACCTCTGTCGATGATGACGAGCGTTCTGGACGACCATCTTCGAGCACAACGCCCGAAAATGTTACGAAGATTCGGCAGGCCATTCACGAAGATCGACGTCGTACCATCAACGACTTGTGCGACATTGTTGGGATAGGCTATGGGACCTGTCAGCTGATTCTAAAGGAAGAACTCCACATGCGACGCATCATGACAACGCGCCAGCGCACACCGCCCTCAAAGTTCGGCAGTTTTTGGCCTCAAACACCATGGCCGTCATCCCGCACCCTCCTTATTCGCCGTGTGACTTCTTCCTCTTGCCAAAGATGAAAATTCAGCTAAAGGGAAGGAGATTTGAGACGATAGAAGAGATTCAGGCAGAATCGCAGATGGTGCTTGACAGGCTGACAAAGAAAGATTTCCAGGGATGCTTCCAGGCTTGGCAGCGGCGCTGGGATCGTTGTGTTCACTCCCAGGGGAACTACTTCGAGGGTGATGGATGAATTTAATACCTGAGATAAGTGTACGGGTTTTTATAGGCGCAGTCTGGAAACATTCCGATCGCACCTCGTATATCAACATGTATCACTTTTATTCTCAAATATTAATCGTATTTAGCAATTACAAGCGTTAGATAAGCTCGTCACAATAAAATGATAACGTAGGTAACGATTGTTCTCAAATTGGAGCTTATTATCGCCTTTAATTGATAGGACCAAAGTTTAAACACAATTTAAAGTGCCTATATAAAGAGCAGATCGCAAAAATCTTCCATTCATTCAAGTGAACTAACTGGTGGAAAAGACTTGCAAAAGTTTAGTCATGAAAGGTAAAGAATCAAATTTTTTTTGAGCTTTAATGTTTCGTCTTTGTTTGTCATTCGATGTCGTCTAGTGCGTGTGCACGTGTGTACATGCATACGGCACCGAGCGGCAAAGATGATGATTTCGTGTGGCGAATCTGTTCGTCGTGGAAGAAGGTTGTGCTTGAAGTAGCACAGGGGAGTTATTACCGCATCATTGACCTACAGCGGCTGAGGAAAACGACAGTGTGGTTGGTCAAAATTACATAATGACGAACTCCATGGTTTGTGAACTTCACCAGATATTTCAGGGCGACAAGACCAAGGATTGTCGCCCTCGATAAACTAGTGGTTAGCGCTCGCCCCGGGGAGCAGCTGCACTCATTCAAGATGTTTGTGTGTTTTCTCAGTCCCTCCAGGTAAAAGAAGGGACAGTACTTTGTAACAGGCCACGATCGCCTCCTTCCAAATCCTGGCAAATCGTCCTACGACTGGACGCTAAATAATTAGTGCTATGAAACACACGATTAAATAAAGGAAGAATCAGTAATGTATTAGTCACCGATTTCAACAACACGCAATGTTTTGGTTACAGCTGAAAACAGCTCATCACTTCAGCTGTTTTTCGTTTTGCACGTCGCTCTTCGCATGAAGAGACACGGGTCATCGCTTTATTTTTGTTTGTGCTGTGTTCTTTTACCATTGCGGCGTGGCCTACCTGTTGAATAAATTTGTTGTTCCAGTAAATAAAAAATACACTCCACAAAATGACCAGCTTCTGACTGAAACGAATTAAAAAGAATCAGAACTTCAGTTGCTAGCATCAAAGCTGATCGGCTGCAGGACGAGACGAAACAACCGAAAGTCGTTTGTGCTACTCGCAACATTTAGGCATAACAATAAGGCGACCTACGGTGTCAGATAACACAGAGTATTTTGTTTCAGATTACGTCTCACCCAAGTGCGTGGCGCTGATGTCGGCCCTGCTCTGCATTCTCCCCACGGCATGGTCCTGGCCAGTGCCGTCGTGTTCAGTCGCCCGACGAGTGGGAACAGCAAATCTGTTCTTCCCGCACCCAAGCGACTGCTCAGCTTTCTACAAGTGCGAAGATGGAACTGCTAGACTGAACTTTTGTCCAGATGGCCTCTACTGGAATCCGATTCTGGATATCTGTCAGTTCCCCTTCGACTCTGGTTGCGTGGCACACAAACATCCAGCTAAACCACACACCACGGCACATCCAGCTAAACCACACACCACGGCGGTTCCGACTCCCGAAAAACCCGCCGTCACTTCTGAAGAACCTACAAAACGACCGGATGAACCTGTTACCACACCTGAAGAGCCCTCAAAATCTCCTGAAGAATCCGCCACGACTCCAAAGGAAGTTCCTACAACTGCAGAAGAGCTCTCCACGACTCCAAAAGAACCTTCAACAACTCCTCAAGAACCTTCCACAACTCCTGGAACACCATCCACGACTCCTGAAGAAACCTCAACTACCCCCGAAGAACTTTCCACTACGCACGGAAAACCTTCCGTAACTCCTGAAGAACCTTCCACGACTCCCGAGGAACCATCAACAACTCCTGAAGAACCTTCCACGACTCCTGATAAACCTTCCACAATTCCTGAAACGACGTCCACAACCACAACACAAGATACTAGTACGACACCCAAAGAACCTTCCACAATTCCTGAAACGACGTCCACAACCACAACACAAGCTACTAGTACGACACCCAAAGAACCTTCCACGACTCCTGAAACGACGTCCACAACCACAACACAAGATACTAGTACGACACCCAAAGAACCTTCCACGACTCCTGAAACGACGTCCACAACCACAACACAAGATACTAGTACGACACCCAAAGAACCTTCCACCATTCCTGAAACGACGTCCACAACCACAACACAAGATACTAGTACGACACCCAAAGAACCTTCCACAATTCCTGAAACGACGTCCACAACCACAACACAAGATACTAGTACGACACCCAAAGAACCTTCCACAATTCCTGAAACGACGTCCACAACCACAACACAAGATACTAGTACGACACCCAAAGAACCTTCCACAATTCCTGAAACGACGTCCACAACCACAACACAAGATACTAGTACGACACCCAAAGAACCTTCCACCATTCCTGAAACGACGTCCACAACCACAACACAAGATACTAGTACGACACCCAAAGAACCTTCCACAATTCCTGAAACGACGTCCACAACCACAACACAAGATACTAGTACGACACCCAAAGAACCTTCCACGACTCCTGAAACGACGTCCACAACCACAACACAAGATACTAGTACGACACCCAAAGAACCTTCCACGACTCCTGAAACGACGTCCACAACCACAACACAAGATACTAGTACGACACCCAAAGAACCTTCCACAATTCATGAAACGACGTCCACAACCACAACACAAGATACTAGTACGACACCCAAAGAACCTTCCACGACTCCTGAAACGACGTCCACAACCACAACACAAGATACTAGTACGACACCCAAAGAACCTTCCACGACTCCTGAAACGACGTCCACAACCACAACACAAGATACTAGTACGACACCCAAAGAACCTTCCACGACTCCTGAAACGACGTCCACAACCACAACACAAGATACTAGTACGACACCCAAAGAACCTTCCACGACTCCTGAAACGACGTCCACAACCACAACACAAGATACTAGTACGACACCCAAAGAACCTTCCACCATTCCTGAAACGACGTCCACAACCACAACACAAGATACTAGTACGACACCCAAAGAACCTTCCACGACTCCTGAAACGACGTCCACAACCACAACACAAGATACTAGTACGACACCCAAAGAACCTTCCACCATTCCTGAAACGACGTCCACAACCACAACACAAGATACTAGTACGACACCCAAAGAACCTTCCACGACTCCTGAAACGACGTCCACAACCACAACACAAGATACTAGTACGACACCCAAAGAACCTTCCACGACTCCTGAAACGACGTCCACAACCACAACACAAGATACTAGTACGACACCCAAAGAACCTTCCACCATTCCTGAAACGACGTCCACAACCACAACACAAGATACTAGTACGACACCCAAAGAACCTTCCACGACTCCTGAAACGACGTCCACAACCACAACACAAGATACTAGTACGACACCCAAAGAACCTTCCACGACTCCTGAAACGACGTCCACAACCACAACACAAGATACTAGTACGACACCCAAAGAACCTTCCACAATTCATGAAACGACGTCCACAACCACAACACAAGATACTAGTACGACACCCAAAGAACCTTCCACGACTCCTGAAACGACGTCCACAACCACAACACAAGATACTAGTACGACACCCAAAGAACCTTCCACAATTCATGAAACGACGTCCACAACCACAACACAAGATACTAGTACGACACCCAAAGAACCTTCCACGACTCCTGAAACGACGTCCACAACCACAACACAAGATACTAGTACGACACCCAAAGAACCTTCCACGACTCCTGAAACGACGTCCACAACCACAACACAAGATACTAGTACGACACCCAAAGAACCTTCCACGACTCCTGAAACGACGTCCACAACCACAACACAAGATACTAGTACGACACCCAAAGAACCTTCCACAATTCATGAAACGACGTCCACAACCACAACACAAGATACTAGTACGACACCCAAAGAACCTTCCACGACTCCTGAAACGACGTCCACAACCACAACACAAGATACTAGTACGACACCCAAAGAACCTTCCACGACTCCTGAAACGACGTCCACAACCACAACACAAGATACTAGTACGACACCCAAAGAACCTTCCACGACTCCTGAAACGACGTCCACAACCACAACACAAGATACTAGTACGACACCCAAAGAACCTTCCACGACTCCTGAAACGACGTCCACAACCACAACACAAGATACTAGTACGACACCCAAAGAACCTTCCACCATTCCTGAAACGACGTCCACAACCACAACACAAGATACTAGTACGACACCCAAAGAACCTTCCACGACTCCTGAAACGACGTCCACAACCACAACACAAGATACTAGTACGACACCCAAAGAACCTTCCACAATTCCTGAAACGACGTCCACAACCACAACACAAGATACTAGTACGACACCCAAAGAACCTTCCACCATTCCTGAAACGACGTCCACAACCACAACACAAGATACTAGTACGACACCCAAAGAACCTTCCACGACTCCTGAAACGACGTCCACAACCACAACACAAGATACTAGTACGACACCCAAAGAACCTTCCACGACTCCTGAAACGACGTCCACAACCACAACACAAGATACTAGTACGACACCCAAAGAACCTTCCACCATTCCTGAAACGACGTCCACAACCACAACACAAGATACTAGTACGACACCCAAAGAACCTTCCACCATTCCTGAAACGACGTCCACAACCACAACACAAGATACTAGTACGACACCCAAAGAACCTTCCACGACTCCTGAAACGACGTCCACAACCACAACACAAGATACTAGTACGACACCCAAAGAACCTTCCACCATTCCTGAAACGACGTCCACAACCACAACACAAGATACTAGTACGACACCCAAAGAACCTTCCACCATTCCTGAAACGACGTCCACAACCACAACACAAGATACTAGTACGACACCCAAAGAACCTTCCACCATTCCTGAAACGACGTCCACAACCACAACACAAGATACTAGTACGACACCCAAAGAACCTTCCACGACTCCTGAAACGACGTCCACAACCACAACACAAGATACTAGTACGACACCCAAAGATAGTGGCTCAAGCTCCGAAGAAGACGATTCAGGTTCCAAACACGATGATTCAGATTCCGAAGAAGATGATTCAAAGTCCAGAGAATTTTTGGGAAGTCGAACAGGACTGAGAAACCAAATGTCTTAATACTCCTCAAATGTTCTGAAATGTGTGAATTATCAGCTGCGAAAGTCCCCCCTTACTCTTTCCGTCGTCTGATTCTTGTTTGCTAAAATACAAATTTGAAGTCCTCGCTGAACTTGAAGAATTGGTTCAATCCTGGCGAGACTTCCCGTCAGTTTGAAGATGAGTGTTCTGGACGGTACGCCGTGTAGTGTGGCAACCGCCTGCCAGAATACACGGCGTAACATCCTGGAAGACAGTCGTCCAAATAAAATTCCCATTTATAATAGTCTTCATCTTCCTACTAATATTAAAATTTTCTATTTTCACTGAATCAGTCTACGTTGCACGCAGCGTAGCGTAACGCAATTTTTGCTCACAATAATCCGAAACCCTTTCCATAAAATGACAAAATATTTCTCCCCTCCACATACCACTATACTCCGCTGATTTCCACAACCAGCGTTCGTGAAGTTATTGAATTTAATGAACTAGTTCATTAAATTTCTTGATTCTTGTAATTTTCTGAATGTAGTGATTGGCTGTACTTATTTCAATATAATTTAATTCTGTTAAACTCAATAAAAATATAATATAGAAGAATTAAACATTAAAGTACTTTGATACAAGCTGTTGATTTTGTTCCCGAGGGAGTGTCCGGAACGGAAGGTTCGCTTATCAGGCGTGATGACTTCTTCGTACATCGAACAACCATACAAGCTACAAAACTGCTGTTCAAAAAATGCTTCATATTATCTCATAAAAGAGATGCACTAAAAGTATCGATTAGGGCAGGAATTAAATCGCATTGAGTATCGTCACTGAACCAGTCAACGACACGGATGGCTCAGACTTATCCAAACAGCCGCCTTCAGGGCACCAGTCACAGCGCCCCACAACCTGTTCATTTTGCAAAATGGAACTGTAAGACTTTTATTAATTTCAACAGCGGAAAGGTCTGTTTCAAGTGACAGAGGCGAGTTTGTAATAAATAAAGACTTTCTTTCATTACGTTAAAATACGGAATTTATTTTTTTTTAAAAAACGTTCAATAGCTATCGTTGATACAGTATCTTCCTTGGTAAAGGGCACTTGAAATGTCCTGCATTAATAATTCCAGAAGCTTCACTGACATGTATCTCGAAATTCCGCCACTGCACATCACTTCGAACTTCCTGAAACCACGTGTTCATCTACGCGTGTTGCTAACCTTACGAAACGGACTAATATGAAACAATGCAGAGTATGTTGAGGCGATGCGTACCACCGAAACGTCGGTAACTGCCTGCAAGATATCCAGACCCCACAGCCCAGAAGACCACAATCAACCTTCAAATTTCAAGAGGCTAGTTGTTTGAAAATAATTTTCTTCGGTATACGAAATTAATCGCCGTGCTCCCAGGCAACTTCTCCGACATCTGTTGGACGCATAGTGCCTAAGCACCAGGCGTTTTAAAGAGCGTTACAAACTTCCTACCTGAATATTACCTGACTACAAGATCTGTGACTGATCTGCTGTTACAGTATCGAAGAATCCAGTAACTGCAATTATGATGCGCTCCTCGGGCATGTAACTTTGCAGTCTCCTCTCAAATATTAGAGAAAATTCACTGAATTCGGGCACACGCAAACAGATTCAATGAACAAGAACGTTCAATGCCGCTAGCACAAAAGCGAGGCTCTGAACAGGATCGTAATTTAGTTCTCATTGAAGTTAACACATTTCTCTTCCTATTATAATCGCTGCCAGACTTTTTGCTCGTCATTCAAAATTACTTCTTTCCAACTGATTTCCATACAAAATTCCTGTCGTATTTATCATTTCCTTCGTCCCAGGTTTTAGTCCCCCTCGCACCCCACCCGATTTTGATTATCCAAGTAATAGACCAGGTAGAAAGGTTACAAATGACCAAGTTGTTTGTATTACGTCCTGACATTTTGCTTATAAATTTGTTCCAAATTACAGCAATTTGTGCTAAAACATACACGTAAGAAACCAAGTCCAGTATCTTACTAAACACTGGGCAAAGTTTATTAATATTTATGTACAGTGCTATACAAACGTGTTACGTCATAGTATAGCCTATTGACGTACGACATTACGGAAGCAGGTAAATTAGGGGAACGGTTCAGAAATCGGATTTGAAACAGGTGCTGCGAGAACAAAAAGTCTTCGTCACGAAGACCCCTCACAAGCTGACGTGATTTTACACAGCAGGACACTACAGTTCCAAAAGCTATTTATTATTCTTGTCGTACACGTATGTGCACACTCATTTTCGTTAACAAGATTTATTCTCTGGATTTCCCATTCAAACAGTCTTCTTATTGCAGTAATGACTCTCTTGTCGGCATTACGTCACACTCTGCTTGTACGTCCAATTACTCGTTTCGGGATCCCAGTGTCGGACCCCGCGACAGTCAGTGGCGACAGTCAGTGGCGACAGCCAGTGTCTTGTCCCCAGCGATCGCATGTCACCTAGTGTCGCCACTTACCGTACTAAGACGGTGAAGACTGACTGAATCTTGGGTTATTTAACGAAGCTGTACCAAATGCTGAGATTAGGAAACGATAATTTACGATGACAGAAACGATCACGATGGGAGTCAAGGCACGGATCTGCAAGGAGGAGCGTGTAATTTGTTCCAAGGTCTTATCCAAGCATTCGCCTACAGAAAACGAAGAAAATGATGGAAAGTCGGTAGTCGCTGAGATAACCTGCCACTGCTGCGTCATGTACTTGGCATGGAAGTGATATCACGCTGCACCGAAGTTGGAGGAATGTTGTTTCCGCGTTATGTTAACACTTAAGGATGCCCACTTCGCGGTACGAACATTTATTTCGGAAACTGATGCCACGTTGGAACATGTGAGACGAACAAAAAGACCGCGCACAGCTCTAGCCTCGGCGGACAGGATTCGCGTCGAAGCCGTCTTGCGTTTTAAGTTCGCTCCCGTTCACAGCCTTCTAAACAACGCTCAAACACGCTGCTCCTACCCAAAGCGAAAACAACCTAATATTTTGGTGACAATTACGAAAATATTTGTTCTTTGTCGTGAGCAACAAACGAAACGCTGTGACAAGACAGTAAAAGGAAGTGGTATAGATAGTTACCACTGCCATATATAAATGCTTAAAAGCAATAATCTTCTGTCGTGGTATATTTCATTTTCCACCAAAAAGCGCCTTAATGAAGACTGTCTTTCAAACTAAGTGATTTTATAGCACTTTAAAAAAACACTTTACACTTTCAGAAACACGTTACTTAATACAATGTCGATACCACGCACATCCACGCATATATGAAGTGGCATTGTCATGTAAATGCTTAGCGTAATATGTATGACGTCACAACTGCATCTGTGTGCCTTGCAATTGTACAGTTTAGTCCATGTTGGTTACTAGACGTTCCACTGTTCGCTGTGTGTGATTAAAAAAAATAGGATACGAAAGGAGACGTCCACAGTCGGAAGTTCATTCCCTCCCCCTGCCGCGTGCCTTTTAGAGGAACAGCGCGATTCATCTCGCCTGTCCTCGCAACGAAGGATCGAACGTTCTCCTTGCTCAGGTCACGTCGATTACGTGCACATTCAAACTCCCAATTTCTTCATTGCATCTCTACACAAGTTATTAGCAACAGCAGGAATGCAGTTCCAGAAACTTCTTTGCTTTGTGCAATATTTGTCAGGCAAAGTTTGAAACGCGCACTGACCATGAGCAAGTTCCTCTTTGCGTATTTGTGAACCACGACGCCGTTAGAAAATGAGCAATATCACGTTCCCATTTCAACGGCGGCTGGCGACAGATATCCGAACATTACCAAGAAATACGATTTCGTAAATGCTACAAACATGGCGAGGGTGCGAACCATTTTAAGTCTACGCTAATAACATGGTGGAAATCCATTGATGTTACATATGCAGAGGAACATAACCTCACTTCTTTGCTTGAAATTACTCACTCTATGGTGCAGGCTTGTCACATTCTTCATGGAACCCTGGACTCAAACCTGATCCAGCTTCATCCGGATCGCTCCATCAAATTCCTGTCTCCCTAAGGTCCGTCTTAACATTAACCTCCCACCTGTGCCTAGGGATTCCCGGGGGTTCCCCCCCCCTTCAGGCCTGCCAACCAATACCCTGTCCCGCCTACCTCATCCTCCTCGATTTAGTCACCCTGACAACATCAGCTGAGGAGTGAAGGCCGTGAAGCTAATCATTTTGAAATTTTCTCCATGATCCGTCTTTTTTAACTTTCAGGTCCAAATATCCCCCTCGAAGATCCTCAATCTACATTCCTCGTTCAAGGTGAGAGAGGACATTTGAAATTAAACATTAAAAATTAACTACAAACGTAAAGTACTACAGAATTCTTGCAATTACTTATGTTTTGTGTGCATCTGCCTCATTGTTCAGGTACGCGATAAACCATCTTATCGATAAAACTGAACAATGAGATACACATTTCAGGAATTTAAATTAAAGTTCAAGAACTTGCGATTATAACAACATACTTCCACACAGCGGCAGAATCGGTAGGATGACGCAATAATGATAAAAACGCACGCAGCGAGGCGAAGTATCGGTTACAGAACAACACAACCTTAAACTTTGCTCAAGGACATCGTCTGCCTCCGTATATGGTGCACCCACGTGACATCGCAGGAGCCATCGGAGGAAAACACTAACAAAAATCACGAACAATAAACAGCTCGTGAAGCAAAAGCCAAGTGGCGTGTCCTGGTCTAGAAATCAGGTCTTCGGGAAAAGCTACCATGTCGAGTCCCCTAACAATTACATCACAATGCTAATTTATATATTTATTATATTATTTATTTAGTGTTCTGTCTGACGACAGGTCCATATGAACAGGATCCTTCCGTCCTTTTCTCGGACTGAGACCTGTTCATATACGTTCTTGGCAGATGATCCAGAAGTGGTTTGCCATTGCCTTCTTCTGTGTGTGAATGGAGTAATTGTTGGGATGCCACGGAGGAAAACTCCGTGTTGCCTAGACCACGGCCTTGCCCAACACAAGTTATAAATTCGAACCCGAGACCCCAGGATTACAAGGCCAGCGTTCTAACCGCTAGACCACCTCATCTTATTATTATTTAGTGTTCTGTCTGACGACAGGTCCATATGAACAGGATCCTTCCATCCTTTTCTCGGACTGGGACCTGTTCATATACGTTCTTGGCAGATGATCCAGAAGTGGTTTGCCATTGCCTTCTTCTGTGTGTGAATGGAGGAACCGGGGAAGCCCCCGGAGGAAAACTCCGTGTTGCCTAGACCACGGCCTTGCCCAACACAAGTTATAAATTCGAACCCGAGACCCCAGGATTACAAGGCCAGCGTTCTAACCGCTAGACCACCTCATCTTATTATTATTTAGTGTTCTGTCTGACGACAGGTCCATATGAACAGGATCCTTCCATCCTTTTCTCGGACTGGGACCTGTTCATATACGTTCTTGGCAGATGATCCAGAAGTGGTTTGCCATTGCCTTCTTCTGTGTGTGAATGGAGGAACCGGGGATGCCACGGAGGAAAACTCCGTGTTGCCTAGACCACGGCCTTGCCCAACACAAGTTAGGAATTCGGGCACCGCCGGGAATCGAACCCGAGACCCCAGGATTACGAGGCCAGCGTTCTAGCCGCTAGACCACCGTGGCTTATGGTTTAACAATAACCATAAAAATATTCCGCTGTTGTGTCATACAGTAAAAGATTTGTTTTAAAATTCGACCACAGAAAAGGTCGTAGCCGCTGCCCGATTCACACACAACGCTGTCATACGAGAATTATGGTCCAGTAACAAATCTACCTTAGGGTTTTGTTGCTGCGGAGATGAACTTAAAATATTTTCAGATCGCGTGTGCCGCGTTATTGAATCCTGCGCTCCTATACATTAACACCGCCTCCTTACATATCCCTATCCCAGAGGAAGATACGAGCAATGAATAAGCTGTCCTCTTCCGTATTTCTGAAGACCACGTTAATTAGCAGGACGTTGCATGGAATTGGTCAGCAAGAAACTCAAAGGTCACAAACTGACCATGTCAAACGAACAGAAAAGAAAAATGATGAATTGCCGGAATTAGCAAACGTGAATAAGCAACGGCTGACAAATTAAATCCAGCAATGTTGCCAACCTCGTGCAACACCAAAACCTGCGTCTCGCGTTTCGCCCCAACGCGAAGCCTTGGAGGGCGGACGGACAGCTGTCGCTGAACACATTCGATCTACTTAAATATTGCAAACGCCAAAGACCACAATTACGTACAGAAATAGTCGGTGTCAGTTCATTCGTGATCAATCATTATTTATCCTGAATTGTGAGCCTTTAATTCACTCCTAAAGGTTCTTTGTTTACGATCAATAGAATACGAACTTGTATCAGCACATAAAATATATGAATAATTCATACGACTACAGACGTTACATTTAAATCCCCGTCTGTATGTGCCTTTGACCCCCTTTCTTTCAAGTTCTGCTACAAAATCAGTTCGTTTTCTAATTAATGCGGCTTAACATCACCTGATTCATTCACATTTTCAAACAGCTAATTTATCTCAGATCCATTTTAATGTTGAACATCCATTACCCTCTCGGTCTTTCAAGAGACTGCTACTCAAATAGCTTCCTCATCAAAATTCTGTATTATTTACTGTTTCCTAAGCTACATTTCCAACCAATTTTAAGCCTTTTTCAAACAAATGGCAACCCATAACAATTTAAAGAGATTTAGGTTAGTCAATAATTTTGTCGTTCCGATCTCTTAGAACGAATATTTTTTAAAAATTATGTTCCTAAGTAATTATGATGTGTGTGCTTCCCTTAGATTAAAATATCGTATTTCACAACTGTTAAATTTCCGTAATAGTTGTCTTAATTTTTGATGGGTAATCTGCTATTAGATAAAATCACATGGTTTGCAAAATCACTTACGGCGTTGGAAATTAGATGATACTACATCTCGTAGGGAAATCTTGTAATGGCACAGACATCTCATCTGTTCACAAAACATACTTATTATTTATATTTATTTATTTAGTGTTCTGTCTGACGACAGGTCCATATGAACAGAATCCTTCCATCCTTTTCTCGGACTGGGACCTGTTCATATACGTTCTTGGCAGATGATCCAGAAGTGGTTTGCCATTGCCTTCTTCTGTGTGTGAATGGAGTAATTGTTGGGATGCCACGGAGAAACCGGGGAAGCCCCCGGAGGAAAACTCCGTGTTGCCTAGACATACTTAGCCAGCTAAAAACATTCAAACATCCCCCACACACGCCTACGTGTAGCTCTCTCAATTTACCTCTATTTTCGAAGTTTTATAACCAAATTTCTGCACGCATTTATTGTTTCCTCCTTGTCCGTTACGTGTTCCGTCCATCAGGGTCTAATTTGCTGCACCGCAGTACCGATATTACAGCGACAATAACTGAGATGCTTTCGAGGGGCAAATATCACGACAGATATTAAGATAATTCTACCGTTTATCTATGTCTTCCCCACAATAATAATAATAATAAACACGAACTGAAGATTTTCTCAGAAACGTTAATAGTTAGGTAAAAACAAGTTAAGACAACTTCACATTACCACAATTAGAAATCATTTGATTTTCTAACACGATATCATCTTCAACTTAATTACCGAGAAATTTTCCATTCTCGGTAATATCAGTAATTTTATGCTAATGTCTAAACATCTGGAATCCAATCACATCGAAGGATCTGACGGAATTTCGATTCAACTCGTGGCAACGCTGCGATAAATCTCATTTTATTTCTACTTATTGGTCTTAAGCGTACTGGCAGTGACCGTGACCTTTAGCCGACCTATATTAGTCTCAACAATGAGCAGATGGCCGGCAGTGCACGTAACGAGACCTACAGAGCCATGGACCGGGCTTCGAGCGTCCGCCGCCTCACAGGTACCAACTAGTATTAGCTTCTGGATTCTGAAGACGTGTGTTTCGCTGTGTCGCTGGACGAATCTCGGTTGGCAGCCATTTTCGAGTGACAGAACGTTGGCTAAAGCATTATTTAATTCTAAAATATACAATTTAAAAAACTATAACATCATCACAAAAATATTGTGAAGTGAATATATTTTTGCAGGTTACTGTAAGTCTAGGGCAGTGTATAATGTCTGCAGCTGTAAAATTACAAAATCCATAGTAAATATCCTATAAACATTTCCCTCCAGAGCAGGAAGAATATAAAATATCAATTATCTTGTGCAACCAAATAAAAATGTAATCAGGCTGATTGAAAGAGGTCATGTTCGTAAGTTATGTGTATTCATATCCAAGGAAATTTTTATTCAATTGACTCTTCACCATCGTCAAGAAGTTTTAGATTTGATATTCATATTTATGTTTAACTTGACTTTAGTCATGCATGCAAATGACGTCCTCATAAACATTCTACAATATCCATGCCAGTCGCAACGGATATAACAATATGGTGGGTCGGGAAGAAATGGACAAAATGTTTGACCAATTTTATGCAGAAGTCTTCTATTTACATTATCATGACTCGTTTTAAAATTAATGTAACCTGAATTTTTATTTTGAAGTTCAGGTTGTAAAGGTAAACTCCTGCAACCATCAAATGCAACTACATTACAAATATTGCAGTTGTTATAATCGGACGCCCGTCATTTTGACACTAAGTACACAGTTTGAACTTGATAGTGGTAATTATTTATTTACTAGAACGGAATGTAACAGTAATATACCTCATTTTAAGACTGCAAGCAGAATTACCACAGCTGATTTTTTCAAAGTGATTGTCCGTAATAAGTTTAAGAGTAAAGTAATGTTTCTGCCATTAAATGGGCTAGCACCGAGGAACAAAAACCACGTGTTTTGAGGGTCATTTTACAGAAAATATAAATTATTAGCACAAAAACTTTCACAACTGAAAGCTAGGACAAAAACGAAATTTAAAATTAGGACACTTACTGGGGTGAAATTTGTTAATATCGCGTACAGAAATGTTATAAATTTACAAATATATATTGGTCATAATTAAAAATCCTGCATAATGAAATTCATCGTAATTCACTTTTCCTTCCGCGGTTAAAGACTGAAGGTCTCTACGTTTTATTTTATTTAAGAAAATTCTGTTAATCAGATGGGTATTTAACGACTCTATATCAACTGCTAGTGTATGCAGACTCGAATAAAAGTTCATACGATCATTACGTACACAGATTTGAAGACTTGAGAGGTATCAAGTCAGTTGAACAAGTTTCTATCGTAGTTCTTCTGTTTTCCTCCGGTAATGGGCATTCCCCTGTCGCTCAACCCCCCCCCCCCTCGAAGGTGTGCGACAGCCCTGAGCAAGTTAAGGGCTTCATTCTGACCCCGACACTTGGCTGGTCTCGGAGTGATCACACACACTCACATCTCTGCTGCTCTGGGGGAGGCGACAACCCCTTTGAGGCCTCCCTGTCTGAAAGCCCATAACTGACAGAACATTCACTGGTTATGGATTGCAAGGCGTAGTTGCAAATATTGGCAGGGGCGCTCTGACGTTTCTGCTATGCGGTCATTCAAGGTCCCATCTAACTCTCATGAACCCGCTTCTGTCCTCGCTTGTTTCCTGCCATCATGGAGCGTCTCTCAGGAAGTGAAATGTTTATGTGCAAGATTCTACAAAATTGGGCAGGATATTGTGAAGCGTGTGTAGCAAAGCACTGGGGCACGCGGGTCGAGAACCTTGACCCTCCAGGTACGCGCAGGCTAAATAATTATTTATTATGCACACTAATCAGATAGCATATCTAGTCACGTGTTGCGAAGAGATCGCCAAAAAACTTGTTTCTTGTCAGATATCGCGTGGGCAGATTGCAAATGTCTAGGGCAGCCTCAAGGACTGATTGGATTCTAAGAATGGAACGAAGATGATGAAAGACCCCAAGGTCTGGGTGACGACCTGTGTGTAATTCCGAAGGTCTCAAATGTGGGGTATGAAAGTTGTTCTCACGCCGCTGCCCCCATGTCGACACCAAGACTTCGAAGTGGCAAAATCGACTTTCCTCGGAACGCAATCAGGTTTTCAAGAAATTCATCGCTCTGGGCGAATATTTTAGTAAACGGTCACAGATCTTGGCCTGGTGTACTCGCGGATACGGGACGCCATGATTGCCTCAACGTATAGGTCAGTGGCGGATTCAATTTGTTCGACACGTCCACCGTCTGAGATGGATTCGGGAGTTTCTTTACTACTCAACTGCACGCTCTTCGCCCGTCTCAGTTACTCACTTCATCAAGGGTTCTGAATGTTCATCCCCGTCATCGCAAAATCACAGCTCGGTTCAGTGCATTTCCAACATTTTCTTACTTAATATTATATTATTAGTACTTCTACTGCGTACTGAAGATGTTCCCAGTTCGAATCTTCGAAGGAACAACTCGACAAAAGCGAGAAATGCTTAGCACACTGCTCAGTCTTCCAGGCGCGTGCCAGTAATTAATTTAAAATACACCAAAACACGTAACTCTCCCAGTATTTTCCCTCGCGTCGCATAATCAGCCTCTAATCTGACATCAAGCAACCTCTGTAACAGATACAGCCTCGTTTAACACACCACAGACATTGATTCGCGATTTTCCTGTGTGCAGTAGCCGATTTGGGGAGTCCCGCCATGACCTGCAGCTTAGCGCCTCTTACGAGCGTTATGTCACACCTCCCCTCCTCCCGCTGTGACTCGAAGGTCCGTCGTGACCGCGTTTATCCTCGCCCTTTCAATCCTAACAGGCGGACATCTCCCGCTACGCGAGGAGGTAAGTAGCCTTCGGTGCCACGGCGAGTAGCGGTAAGCTCAGGGTTGTAATTGATCGGGTTTCCGGTAATCCCCGCTCACATCCGCCGCGGTTTTCCAAGACGACGAAGTGCGTAACTGTGCCCACGAATATGTGTGACATTCTATTCTTAAGTCGATAACTAGGAAGACATTTCTAACGTAGAATCTGTATAAAGTAAGAAGTTCTTTCAAACTTACAACAATAATAAGTACTTCCGTAGCATTTACAATTTAAATCAACAATAATACAACAGTTGTCCGGCTAGTATTCGGGCACATGGCCATCCACTTACGAGACAGCACGCCGTTTGCCTGTGCAGTAGCAGCCCATTACTTCGCAAGGGCGTTCTTTACCTTATTCCAGAATGAGCTTTCCACGTGTCCGTAAAGTAGCTCGGAGTAGCTGGGCATAGCCCATTAACCTCCTGGAATGCAATGAAGCGACGACTAAGTCGCAGTTATTTAATGTACGTAGCGATCACTTTTGGCCTCCCCTTAGGAATATAAACATATTATTATAAATTATTGCCCTTTTCAATAAATTTCTGAGACCCAGGATTCTAATTTTGTCAGTGGAGGCGCGTTTCCAGTCTTATAAGGCAGAAGGTCCCACGCTGGTCGAGCAGAGTGAGTGACGACGACATTTTTTTTCAGCTTTGCTTAATGTCTGCAAATACGTTCAATAAACTCGCACGTTTCTTCCATCTCTTTGAGATACACACAGCCTGCGTATTACTCCTGTGCCGCAGGTCCCGTGCTAGGCTTGCTGCTTCTGGTGGCCAGTGGGGGGGATTGCTGGCCGTGGGGGTCTGATCCCTTCTGCCCGCCTGGTCCAGAACCAGAGTGCCCCAGAAACCCTGCAGACGACACATCAAACTACTTCCCCCACCCTACGGACTGCCACTATTACATCCAGTGCGACGGCAGCAGGAAGCCGATTTGTCGTCAATGTGGTCCCACGATCTACTTCAGCCCGAAAGTTCTGAACTGCCTTTGGCCGCTGGCCGCAAAGTGCGAGCACAACGCCACGACAAGACAGGACAGTCTCCTGCCCCCGATATGTGGGCCGGACAGGAGACATCATCTCGACTGCGACCGCGAAGGCAACACTTTCAGAGACCCTTCGTCCTGTGATCACTATTACAGGTGCACGGGAGGAACAAAAGTGAGAAACAACTGTCCGTCGGGTCAGCACTACAACGGGCTGCTTGGTGCCTGTGACGATCCTTGCAAAGCGGGCTGCAAACCCGGAGCGAATTGCAATCAGAGAACCACGTCATTCCGGACAACATCTACGACTTCAAAAGCAACATCAGCAAATTGTATTCCTGGAGTCAACTGTCCCACCAGGAGTACCACCACTCCTAGCTGTATTCCTGGAGTCAATTGTCCCACCAGGAGTACCACCACTCCTAGTTGTATTCCTGGAGTCAACTGTCCCACCAGGAGTACCACCACTCCTAGTTGTATTCCTGGAGTCAACTGTCCCACCAGGAGTACCACCACTCCTAGTTGTATTCCTGGAGTCAACTGTCCCACCAGGAGTACCACCACTCCTAGCTGTATTCCTGGAGTCAACTGTCCCACCAGGAGTACCACCACTCCTAGTTGTATTCCTGGAGTCAACTGTCCCACCAGGAGTACCACCACTCCTAGCTGTATTCCTGGAGTCAACTGTCCCACCAGGAGTACCACCACTCCTAGCTGTATTCCTGGAGTCAACTGTCCCACCAGGAGTACCACCATACCTAGCTGTATTCCTGGAGTCAACTGTCCCACCAGGAGTACCACCACTCCTAGCTGTATTCCTGGAGTCAACTGTCCCACCAGGAGTACCACCACTCCTAGCTGTATTCCTGGAGTCAATTGTCCCACCAGGAGTACCACGACTCCTAGCTGTATTCCTGGAGTCAACTGTCCCACCAGGAGTACCACCACTCCTAGCTGTATTCCTGGAGTCAACTGTCCCACCAGGAGTACCACCACTCCTAGCTGTATTCCTGGAGTCAACTGTCCCACCAGGAGTACCACCACTCCTATCTGTATTCCTGGAGTTAATTGTCCCTCCAGGAGTACCACCACTCCAAAGTGCATCTCTGGAATAAATTGCCCTGAATCAGTAACTTCAAAATGTACAACTGGTTATAACTGCCAAACAACAAACAGATGTGTGTCTGACTATAAATGCGAAGATGAGAAAACCCCAATGTGCTTCCCGAACAGGGATTGTGACAATCCGCGGCCAGAATGCCCTGTGTGCAACGAGGATGGAGAGACGTTTGCGCATCCTCTGAACTGCGACTGGTTCTACAAGTGTGAGGGTAAAGTAGCGGTGCCCGTGAAGTGTGGGTGTGGGTTCCTGTACAACGCACGATACAGAGTGTGCGACTACCCCTGCAACGTGGACTGCACGGGTCGAGCGAAACGTGCGACACAACTGAAGATGTTCTGCCAAGCCAACGCGAGCCACTCGAGTGGCACCATGGCCTTCAGTCAGAACTCCCTCAGGTCCAAGTGCGGGCAACTTTAATCCCGAATGGATTGATTAGTGGGCGTCCAACTCACAATATCGATGTTAAAGTTACAATCTAATGATATTACCTTCCAGCCTCGAACCCAGTGTTGCAAATCAAAGCTAACTTTGTGTTCTCTGCCCGATGCTCCAAGATGAAAAATACACTGCCCTGAAACACTGAGCCAGACGACTAACAGATAATGAATTAAAATTTAATCGGAGTGAACTTTGTGAGGCACTGGCTTGTAAAGAAGATGGCCTCAGAAACAAAGTTTTCAAGGTCTTGATGACGGAGGTTACTGCAAAAAGATTCTCTGCGGTCTGTACCCACAGTTGATATTATACGGGTACGACGTTTGTGTTTACAGATTTGTATACTCAGATTCGTATCTCTGGGAGACTTTACATGATATAATTAATTCTGACGCTTTGACAAAAACTGTCACAGTAGATGATTCAGCCGTGTTCACTGGTATCTCCTGAGTGTCCTGTGGTTAGGCGAAGACCTAACTTGTTCTTTCATGTATTTAGATGCTGCAAACGTTGTTACCAGAAAGGATCTTTGGAGCTTGGTAGAAGGGCTTACCGTAATAGCAATTAAGTTTGACACAAGTATTTCGACGCGAAAACAAAATAAAATACACCTAATAAGCTACACCATTTCTCTACCTGAATGCTCGTTTAATCAAAATTGTTTCTCCGTACAAATTGAGGTATTATTTTTTTTGTCATTTTCGTGTTGAATTCGTGGTCATGGGGGCGATGGGTGGTGGTTTCTACGGTGGAGGGGATGCAAGTAATGGCAATTTTTCTCTCGCTATGGTGTTGGTGTACTTGAAATACAAGCATGATTCATAAATAGTACAAAAACATTAAGAAAAATTACTCCTATACGTATACACGTTTCTAGGAATAAAACAGGTCTGCATGAAACAGTGTTGTAAAACTAATCTAATCGGCGAAAGACACAATCGGATTTCAATTTCGCTGGAAACACACGCAATTTAAATTCATATAATTTGATTTCTGTGGGATGGAATCTGTTGCAAACATGATCTGCTATAAGAATGTTGATTAAATTTTACATTTTTTATATGTATTTAGAATAGATAAACTAATCAAAGGTATCAATGCTTTTTAATGCCTGAAGTATATAAAACATGTCTTACTAATTTAATAATTCGAAATGAAGTGATTATCAGTGTATGTATAGCACAATTTGTTATAAAACAATAATAAATCCATAATCTTATGAACGTTTATAAAATAACTGTCTACTAACATTCCAGTACGGATAAGAAGTCTCATAGGATAAGAATATGAAAGTAGCAGTAATTAATTT
This sequence comes from Zootermopsis nevadensis, assembly GCF_977971745.1. Taxonomy (NCBI): domain Eukaryota; kingdom Metazoa; phylum Arthropoda; class Insecta; order Blattodea; family Termopsidae; genus Zootermopsis; species Zootermopsis nevadensis. Next base: position 489,200 of record NW_028259162.1, on the reverse strand, counting down.
CACAATGGCTGTGATATTTTATATTACTTACGATATATTACAAATCAGACAGTAAAAGATAAATACCTTTTATTCATTACTTAACCAAGAAAAATAATTCATTGTCAAATAAAATTGTCTTCATGTGGAGAGAACTGTCAAGTTAAAATTATCATCATCGTAGCTCTTTCACTCTATGTTACGTCGAACCCAGTTCCTGAGGATCATTACATAGCAACTTCCGGAAAATACGTTTTAAACTAATGATACGTTAATTCAAGATGGGTTCTGTTCCTGGAATGGCTTTCTTTTGTAGTCCCAAGGCGAAGTGATTGCCAGGAGTGTCATCTCCACATTTTTCAGATCGCTCTTGTAAGTTTCTATCTGCACCAATAATTGTCATTAGTTACACGTTCTGAAGATTCGGTTAAGCTGATGAAAGATCAATATTCTAGCTTCGTGTGGTGCGTCATTGTGAACAAGATCATTGAACACTTTCATTTTGTTATACAGCAATTCAGTTCTGGCGTAAAGAATGAAACAAAATGTCTCTCGCTGCGGGATTAGAACAAAATGCAGTCATTTATTTCAGCGAGTACACGCGAAGAGTTCTCTTTTATTAATCTTACTATCATTATTATTACGAAGACCATCCATTATGCATGTCATCCGAGTGTAAGTCTGAATGGACGTGTGAGTGCGTACGTGACCTATTAGCGAACAACCGGATTTATAGACGAGTCAATGAGTGAGTGAGCGGGAGACTTTCTTTGTCAGAGAGAATGAATCCGACGCCAGAGGCTCTTAAAGCGGTCGGAGCACTGATAACCGGAAATGGGCTCGAGATGCTGGACCGCGTACACTTGGGAAGAATTTTCTCTACTCTGAAGATGGAGGCAGCGGCAAACGGTGGTCTAGCGGTCAGAACGCTGGCCTTGTAATCCTGGGGTCTCGGGTTCGATTCCCGGCGGTGCCCGAATTTATAACTTGTGTTGGGCAAGGCCGTGGTCTAGGCAACACAGAGTTTTCCTCCGTTGCATCCCAACAATTACTCCATTCACACACAGAAGAAGGCAATGGCAAACCACTTCTGGATCATCTGCCAAGAACGTATATGAACAGGTCCCAGTCCGAGAAGAGAAAAGGATGGAAGGATCCTGTTCATATGGACCTGTCGTCAGACAGAACACTAAATAAAAAATAATAAATATATAAGACAACTAAACAATTGTTATATTAGTTCGTTGTGGATCTGATATCATTTAAACCAATTAATTACAATTAATGGAAATATTTTTCATTTTTAACTTCAAATTTATCCGGATGTTGTAATTCACCTTCAGTAATAACATTACTACAAAACAAGTTAAGTATCAACAGAATTATGATTTTAATTTAACTTCGTGACACATCCGATAATTTTTAAAAATTTAAATGACATACTAATCAACTGACCATTGTAATTTAACTAAACTTCGTAACAATTACATTAAAATCATTAAGAAATTAGCTGTTCCCTTCCACTTATCTCCGTGACAAATATTTTACACACTCGAACGCAAACTTAAGCACGGAAGTGACTAAAACGGCTAAGCGGGATTTTAATCATGGTTGCTATTTTAAGAGAGAATAATAACTGATGAGTAATTTAACTTTAAAGATGACGCAACTGTGGGTACTCATTTAAGAACGTTGGGTGTACTTCTTAGTTTGCATCGACATACAAGATAATTTATCAACACATACGCAACGCTGTCTGTGAGAACTTTTTTAAACGCCGTCTCAGGGGAGGGGCAGGGAGTTGGTAGGAGAAGTATCCTCACTGCAACTTCATTATAATATTTACGGAGGACAGCAAGGAAAATCCGAGGCAATGAAACATACAATTATTTTCGTCGCCTGAAATCAATTTTCGTCCGTGACCTTCCGTGCCCTGTACTGGTATAACTGTGACCGCGACGGCCAAGGAGACCTCATACAGAATTAAACATGGGTTTCGCAACCACCAGGTCTTCGCCAGGCTCCAGGAAACACGACAACGGTGGTAAAAGGATCGCTACAGGTTAGTGGGCACAGCGCTGTGGCGTGTACTTCGAACCCAGCCGTCCGCATTAAACTCAGTTGTCATCCGTTTACTTCAGAATCGTTTCACTTGTGGTGCAGAATTAAGTGGATCTGAACTGTGGCCATCAGTTTCCATGAACTATATACAGGGGCCAGAAGTAACCCGATACAGTTTCATGATCAACCTGAGATTAATTTTCCCGCTTAGTCTCAATCACGAAATCACGCATTAAACTTCCAGTGATTGAAGTCAAGTTTGCATTATGCAGATTCGGTAAAAGAAAACCAAAGCTTACTTTTCTTCACTCTGTAAATTAAAGCCTACGTCTTCAACAAATCTGTGACTATAAATTCTGTATTTACGTATTTCGTATGATTCTCACTGTAAACAGCGATTATTTCCTTAAACAGCGTTAACCATTCGATTTTTGTAATGGTGAAGAGAAGTGTTTTCTTCGCGGTACGGACTGAATTCTTAAATGTAATTTAGACGAACTATGATTCTCACTGTAAACAGCGATTATTTCCTTAAACAGCGTTAACTATTCGATCTTTGTAATGGTCAGGTGTTGTGTTTTCTTCGCGGCACGGACTGAATTCTTAAATATTGTTTAGAAGTGCTTCGTACTCCAGATGGATAATGAGCAGTTCTATGTTTCTTACACGCAACGATATTACGACACTAAAATATTATTTAGAACTTAATTCCACGAAAGAAAATGTTAATAAGGCAGAGAAAAGAACTTGAGTGTAATTTAACGTTGGACTTCGTAAACAAGTTGTGTAAACCGGAGTGTTTAAATGGCGTACTTCGCCTTCCGTTAAGGAAATTCATGAACTGAACGCATAATAGTAAGTAGCGTCTGTCTGGCTGCCCATTTCAATACAAGAATACAAATTCTTCAAGTCACAGAGGAGTGAACGCAACTTCTGGGAGATAACATCACGTAGGCTACATGTAGCAGTGATAATTTTCTCAAAACCAGGTCGTATCTGCAGAAAATTAATATGAAAATGGATTAAAACTTTCCACTCTTTCAATTAATATTTAGGAACGTAGATATAGTTTCAATTGTGCTTATTATATGAGTCAAACGGACGAAATGACATTTACATAACGCGGTACAATTACTGAAACTTTAACTACAAAAAATCCCAAAAATTACAATAGTAGGTTTTTGATACTTCAGAGCTCATATTACCTGAAACTTAGCACAACGATCACTTGAACTTCAGTGCATGTAAATTATGCAACTATATTTCTATAATCCTTTTGATAACAACGATAAATGTTATTTGTTATAAGTTTCAAAAAATTGATTTTCTTGTCCTGAACTTCAAGGCCTTGTACCGCTTTACCCTGGCACAGGCGAACTTGCATTCAGATTCCTGCTCAAATGCCTGCAGGTCTTCTGCTGCTTCTCGCTGCAGCTGCTTCGGACTGCTGGCCGTGGGGTTCCGACCCTCTGTGTCCACTGGGGCCAGAACCTCAATGCCCAAGCAATCCGGTGACCGACTTCGACAACTACTTCCCTCATCCATCCGACTGCCACTACTACATCCAGTGCGATGTCAGCAGGAAGGCGCTGTGCAGACCGTGTGCTCCCACCACGTTCTTCAGTCCCGGAATTCTTAACTGCGTGTGGCCGCTGGACGCAAAGTGCGAACACAACGCAACGACGAGACAGGACAGCCTTCTGCCACCGATATGCGGGCCGGACAGGTGTGAAACGGGGCTCAAGAAGAGAGATTACTCAGACTGTACGCATTATTTTATGTGCAATGGAACGTTTGAAGACCGGCGAGAATGTCCAGCTGGTCAACATTTTAATACGAGGAGCAATGACTGTGATGATCAGTGCACGGCGGGTTGTGAGAACCCGTGCACAATTCCGGAATGCCAGAATTACTGCAGATGTGACGAGAACACACCTCCGAAGGTAGATCCTTACGACTGCACAGTCTGCGAAGTTTGCAGAGGTGGCAAAATTGTGAAGGAGAGGTGTCCCTCAACAACATGTCGCACAAAGCCGTGCGATCGCACCAAACACCCTGAAGACTGCCAAGGTTTCTTTGATAACTGCACCACGGCGTGGACGAGGTGTGAAGACAACCTTCACTTCAACCCAGTAACACAGATGTGTGAAGATCCCTGCACAGTGGGGTGTAAGCCCCCTTGTGAAATTGCAGGGTGCGCGTGTCCATGTGACGAGAACACACCTCCGAAGGTAGATCCTTACGACTGCACAGTCTGCGAAGTTTGCAGAGGTGGGAAAATTGTGAAGGAGAGGTGTCCCTCAACAACATGTCGGACAAAGCCGTGCGATCGCACCAAACACCCTGAAGACTGCCAAGGTTTCTTTGATAACTGCACCACGGCGTGGACACGGTGTCAAGACAACCTTCACTTCAACCCAGTAACACAGATGTGTGAAGATCCCTGCACAGTGGGGTGTAAGCCCCCTTGTGAAATTGCAGGGTGCGCGTGTCCATGTGACGAGAACACACCTCCGAAGGTAGATCCTTACGACTGCACAGTCTGCGAAGTTTGCAGAGGTGGGAAAATTGTGAAGGAGAGGTGCCCACTGAGTCTAAAGGACACATGTCCAGAAAGTAAGTGCTGTGAACTCAGAAGACACGAAACAGATTGTCATTTATACTACAATTACTGCAGTATGACTTGGTCTCGTTGTCCAGGAGACCTACACTTCAACGAGGTCACTCGAACTTGCGACCACCCTTGCAGAGCTGGCTGTAAGGATCGGCGAGAAATCGGGGCGTGCTGTCCTGCTGACGGAGAAGTTTATGAAGATCCATGTACTTGCGACATGTACTACCTGTGTACGAACGGCATTAAAGAACTTGTTAAGTGCGAAGACGGTCTGCAGTATAACAACACTCTAGGCCGTTGCGATAATTCGTGCAGCGGTGGCTGCCCAAAACTTTTCGCAGGAAACCCGGAATGCTGTGCCTCTACAAGCGGAAAGCCTGAACCCCAGTGCCCCGCGACCACGTACCCCATATTCTTGCCACACCCAAGCAGCAGTCAGTTCTTCTACAAGTGCGTGAACGGCGTTCGATCCTGCATCCGTTGCCCTTTGCAACGTCGGTGGAACACTGATACGGATACCTGCGATGAGACGGCTTGTTCCAGGCCCGAGACGCCATTCTACTGACACCCAGGTCACACCAGGTACCGAGTTCTCTGAAAATCTTTTGATCTGTTCACAGTTTCTGAAGCCTTTCAAGTTTGCTTTTGAGAGACTATTATAATTTCTCCATAAGCCACAAAGCAGAAAAACATTGCGCCAGGATGTGTACGGGCGGTCAACCTCTGCTCTCATGTTGAAGGAATGATCGGTCTTCAAGGCTATCCGGTACCCTAGACCGTAACTCCCCTTAACGTCCTCCTCCTCCTCCTCAAGCCACTGTCTAATTAGTGACGGTCCTGTAAATCCTAACACCGATGTAGAAACGTGATAATTAACCTGCGGGCACAGGAGGAAAACAAAAAACTCTGTTGTCACTCGTAGGATGGAGGAACTAAAAATAAATCCAAGCAACACTGAAAGTATGTGCAATTATGTAACTCACTTCATTCACTTACGAAACGCCTTGCAAACCGGCAGCAAACATTACTTAACGTTCCAAACGCGGCACAGCGCATAATCACAACACAAAAAGGCTTTTTCCTTCTTTAACAAGAGTCGGGGTGATCATATTAATTAAGATTAGCTTCACGTTGCGTGTAGCAAGCATCTCAGAGTCCGGGGATGACTGTCTTTTGGGTTACTGCGCCGCCTAAACTGGTAGCAGTCTAACAGCGTGACAGAGGTCCTTGCTGCCTCCATCGTCAGGGCGATTCTATCAGACTACACGGCGCAACAACCCAGAAGACAGCCATCTTATACATCTGCATCTCCTAAACGGAAAAGGCCACTTGATTTACTACGGTGTAGACGGAATGCTTATCTTCTGTGGTGAATTTCTCGAATAGCCGAGTGAGAATTAGATTCTCAAGGACTCGGCTACGTGCAGTTAATTCTGTCACTACAGTGACGAAGAGTGGCACAAGTCATTAGTGATTTCTCTTGGCCACTACAAGACCCGCTCAGCCCCCACTCGTCCGGTGTCCTTTGACAAAGAGGCGAAGATACAACAGAAATCTGTGCCTCCAGACAAATTATTAATAACCACCCTTCCGTAATACATTTAAAGCCAGTAGTTGATACAGCATAAACGACCCGTCCCTGTGAGCCTTCACGGCGTGTGATCAGACGCGTGATGACGTAACTCACAAAAAATACAAAAATCCTAAACTTCATCCTTCCGAACCCTCTGAGTTTCGACAGTCACAATCCGGAAGAACATCGTCATTTCAGATTACAAGATGTTTCACAAACCCTTGAAATCAACGGATACATCAATTACACTCGTCTCAATTAAACGACAAGAATTAGCTCCACGCAACACAAGAGTCCGGTCTCCGAAACGTCGTAATCATTCGAAATTAGTACGACGGACAATGCCCAGCCAATTTGCGACCGTAATAATTCACCACGGCCAGACGCCTTAGGATTCCACACCGCCGCCTCCCGCCGCACTCATCGGCCTTGCAGGTAGGACCGGTCACACGATCCGATCCACTCAGTGGTGGAGCCTCCGTCACCTGTCAGGAATGCAAACTCTGTTGAACAGCGTCCTTCTGAGAAGCTGCTAGTAGCTTCGACACACAACAAATTCCTCGATTTTCATTATGATGCCCAACTATGGTCCTTATTCTCAGCCACATGAATCCAATGCAGACCCTCGCATTCTATTCCATTAAGATACATTTTAATATTATCCTTCCATGTGCACTTAGGTCTTTCAAGTGTTTTCTTCTGTTCAGGTTTTATTCCTCGTCTCCCGTGCGCCCTACAGCATCATCCTAACAACATCTGGTTACGAATAGAAATGATGGAACTCCCCATTACGCAGTTAAATCCACCCTCCTGTCACTTCATCCCCCTTAGCTCCATATATTCTCTTTACATCCCGTTTGTGTGTTCTCCCCTTAATGCGAGAGGCCGAGTTTCGCACCCATACAAAGCAGCGAGTAAAATTACAGTTCTTCAGATTTAATTAGTGAAAGTCAATCACATACTAACGGCAATGCCACTGGATTTCCGAACGCCGAAATGGAAGTGAGATCATGGCCACAACAACGCTGGGGGCGTCACTACAGAATTCCCCAAGGTTGTCAGAGAAACACAAGTCATTCACTCTCGACAACTGACAAGCGGAGAGCGTCAAGGTTCGAACGTGTGCTCCCAGACCCGAATACACCGGGAAAATACCTTAAAACAGTCCACGACATTTTCCTCCTCAGCACTTAAGTTTCATTCTTTGGTTATTCGACGACGCTTCGTCAAGTACAAAATGTACACAAATCAGAAAGCGACAGGTAGATGAGCTACCATGTTCAGAAGACATGCAAACAGTGGGGCGTGTTCCCTGCCTGCTGCAACACAAGAGTTCTGCATTCTGCTGACGAGGCTGACAAAGGACCTCTTCACACCTGAGGCAGTACGTCCCCTCCCCAAAATCCATAAATTACCTTTAAAATTAAAATAATTCCATTAATTACCTAATCTTCCGACTACCGACTATTCACATGTCCCAAGTCACAATTTATATATCACTGCGTCTCATTCGAGTACTTTGTCCTTAAACGACGCTGTATTGACTGTAGAGGTTAAAAGGCGTACAGGCTCCAAAGAATGCAAATGGCTGCCTTTCTTTGCCAAGTTTTGAGTCCTTCGTCTGCGAGAATTAATACAGAATAGAAACGACGTCCATCCGGGTACGCGGTGTGGATTCGAGCGGATTACTCCCAGGTAAAAGCCAGAAGAGTCAACGCTTCGAACAACCGCGAATTCCACAGACGAACTGCCGACCCCAGGGATCGCAACTTCTTCTTCCTGTGTCTTCCCGGAACAGCCGTTCCCACTCTTCTGCCAATCCACACACGACTCCGAAACCACGGCTCGCGCAAAGTTCAACGTTAAAGGAAAACAACTTGTCGACATTTAAAATTCTTCGCATTAGTCACTTTTATGAATAACACAAAGCACATGACTGGCACGCGGCAATTTAGAAACGATATTTGAAAAAAAAAACTGTAAATGCTACACAGACTTAATTTAATCATCAGTGACGTCATACTCCACACCCGCTGCAGGTAAATCACTTAACGATGCTGTGTCAACTGATAAATGTATCTAGCGTCGAATAATGTGTAAGAATGGTTATGAGGCGTGAATCAGCAGAGAGGACACCACAGTCGTGGTTAATAGGCGGATTCGCATGTTATTTAAAGATGGTATATCAAGTACAGATGATATTTAGCGTCGTATAAGATAAGAGGGTGTTTAAGTATCTTGACTTCGGAGAAAGCGTGGTTGTGGGTTATTTAAAAAAGTAAGCCTTATATTTGTTGTCAAGAACTGAGTAAAATCACGTATTTTAAATATTATATGTTACAAGAACTTACAAGGGCGATATGATGATTTAAGTTTCAATGCTAGGCCACGCCAAAGCGACTTTCATGTCGCGGAGTTTACGACGAAGCCACTGTCTGAAGAACAGCTGATATAAATGACGTTTCGAGAGTCAATTTTCCTACTATCTTCAGTAATATTTTTATTACTTTTAACACTTGTAAATGTTAGGTTCGGAGACGAACGTTCTGTGGCACGCACCCAAAGCTGCGACTATGCCGACTGAAAATTGTCGCCGTCAGAAAAAAACATTTGAATTTCAGAACTTCATTGTAGTCGCAAGGCGTAACATAGTCTAAATGACGGAGTGGTAACGTTTCTTAAGCGCTCCAGGTTAAAATCTTTGCCATGCGATCAACTACGATTGTATCGTGGTTCTCCTCAGCCCTTCCAGGAGAAAGTCCGGATAGCATGTTGTAATATTCCACGGTCACTTCCCCCCTAATCTTTTAATTTCAAGGACAGCAACTGCGTGAATTGTAGCTAAATAACAGTTGCCGCTGACGTCATCCATCCACAATTCATGTCTGTTACTTAATGTGGGCCGATCCCCCACACAGTTTCAGGACGAAACAAGCATAAACTTAAAGGTAAGAGAACCCAAGAAGGTATGGACAAACGAAGACGTCTTTGACACAGCAACCGGTCGAGGACAACCATAAAGAACATCGGGGAAGGCGTCATGGCAAACAGATTCAATCCGTTCTTTAGTGCGCGGTCTCTAACACCAGCACAATGAAATGGATTCCCTATTCACTGCTTCCGGCCTGAAATCCCACATAACTAATTATGTACTCTTTGTGTCACTCCGCTGTTGGGCTAAGAGGCTGTGACGGGAAACAGCGATACGTAATCGGGAATCCTCTCGCCTTACAGCTCGGCTGTACTGCTAGTCCAATTACTCCGTGAAATCAACGACAGAAAATGTGCATACAAATTAGCAGTTGTATCTATTCGTTTAGAAAACTTAGAGAGAACCAGCTGAAGATGACCAGTTAAGGTCGAAACATGTAGTGGATTCTTAATAAACATTTAAAACTATAATCGAAAATTGTCGTGCACGCGGACTGTCAACCTAACGTCCAAAGCACAGAAGGACGCATCCCTGAAAACTCGAGGGATCAGGGGATGATCCAGGATCATTGCCACGAACGTCGTGGCCTATGTTGCGATAGTTTCGCCATTCAAGAGACGTAGGCTACTGATAGAGTCACAGAAAAAAAAGGTTCCCATAAATTTCGCGAGGATAATATCCTGAACAGGACGCGATTGTCCTGATGATGTAACAACCACCTCTGAAACGTCCGCTGATTTCTACAAGGCTACATCCCAAAATACAGCCATGTTCACAATCTCTGCCATCGGAGCGCAACATCTCGCCTGCTTTATCTCCCTTCTGACTCATTATTCGCAATTATCAAGCGCATACAACTCAACCTTCACAGCTGAAACAACGTCGTAAATTGGCCGAATACACAAACATCTCAGGACGTATTAAGAGGAGTTTTACGCATATCTGCAAGTCTTATGAGCACGGTAAGTACATTATATAAGGTCCAAAAGGGCGCCATGCAAGGTCTACTGGTACCTGTACATCAATCATGTCATGCTACAATCATGTTTCGTTTAGCAGAATGTACGTGTTTTGCACGAAGCACGCTTTACGGGCTAGTTTGCCCTACATGATCATCGCACAACACGAAAGTGATACCACTAAATGAACCGGTGGGAGCGAATTTAGGTACGCCGTACCTCGTAACGTAGAACACAAGACACAATTGCTGTCAAACCTTCCGATTTTAGCTGTGAAAAAAAACCTTTAAAAGGGGGTAGAAAGAAAGCTAAGGCGTCAACCCTGAAAGGGGGATGGAGGGCCATGAGGAGGCCCCCAGAACATCTTGCGAAATTAACCGAATTACGTACAATAGGTCACGAATTCCGAGAACAGTAAACTACGTAAACTTGACATGTTAAGTGATCACAGTCGCTCAAAAGATTCGATATATCTCGCAGCAGAAGATCTCGATTTAGGGACTTTCTTCTCCAGCGACGTTCCGTTCCAAACAGGATGAGAGCGGTCAACTGGTTGGTGATTCACTGTAAAGAAAAGAGGCGCGTTGACGAGCCTTGTGATGCTCCCTTCTGGAGGAATCAAGGCCTACTAGAAATCAAGATTTTTCACCTTTCAGCTTCTTCACGTTTTAATGCAAAGTTCATCAGAAAGTCGTAAAAATTGCCGGTAACCTTACAAGAAACATTTTTTCAATGAAATTAATAAATTATGCCAGTGTTATAACTGTATGTGGATGCCACCTGCCTTATTAATGGCGACATTCTCTGAGCTTTCACCTAAAAACACAATCGTTTAGAGCCCCTCAAAGAGCATTACTAGCCGTGTATCCACATATTTTGATTATATTTGATGCTGTGGAGTCGGAGTCGACCTCGATATAAAATCTTAAGAACAATTTCTATACCGTGTCAGACGCCGGCGGCCTCACGCTTAGGGAGATTCAACGACGCGTTGGTGTGGGAATAATGCTTTGTAACTTTGGCTCCGTTACCTTTAGAACACAAACTGTCTACAAATGAACCAATTTCGGCAATAATATTTAAATATAGGTTTTAAGACTAAAAATTAGGCTGATGATTTACGTGGTGGTGGTGATGAAATCTCTTATGGTACCATTTACCATTTTAGTAGGTTTACCCTAATTGATGCATATTGAGCTTTTATGAAGGAGTCGGTTTCGGAGATTTTAGTACCGACTCCACAACACCTGATTGTGGACTTCTACCCAAATTGTCGACAATTCTAAACTGTAATTAAAGTCGTCCAAAGATTAGCAGGCATTCTACGCCACACCAAGACACTCACTTCTCTTAAAATTTACCATGGGTCATAATTTGAAATTTATGGTTTTGTTTGAAACAGCCGAAAGGATAAGAAATTGATTCAAAAATGAAATACACGTTTAAAACAATTTTATTTTGAAAATAAGTTATCGATCTTTGCAGTTTATTTTACTGCGACTACTTATGAGAAAGTCGACTTTAAACATCGTTTTGATTAACTTTGACTCTCATTAATTTTTGTATATCTTATTCCACTTTATCTCGTCTCTCTCTCTCTCTCTATACCTCTCACTTTCTTCCATGGTTTTCTTCTGCACCTATCCTACTTTGGACCTCCTACATTATAAACCTTCATCCCCTCTTCAATTTACTCCCTAAAACAACGTTTCTTATCCGAAACGTCTTTCCTACGAGGAATAAGTTGACGTTTCGTGCATCATCAAATTGAAATATTTCACGAGCTCACTGTAAATCCGCCATGAATAATTTACACAACTTTATTAAGTGTTCTTGTTGGGACCTGACGCACGTGATTATGCCAAAAAGCCCGTTCTAACGGTGAAGTGTGGTGTTTTCTTCGCGGTACGGACTAAAGACTTAAACATTATTCAGACAGGGTTAAAGCGTTCTTACAATTACGCAAGACCTACATTTCACTTACGACGAATAACAAACAGTAAGTTGAATTCGTCTGCGACCTTGAAACGCACAGAATTCGGAAACAGTTAACTTCCTGCACCTCTCGAAGAGAACGTCAGATCGCGGGTCGCTTTGACTTGTTTGGGGTGTGTCATAGCACGTCAGGAGATTGATTACACGAGGACGAAGGGAGATGGCAGTGGAAGCCTTACGTTTACACAGCCAATGCCCATTCAGCAGACGAACAAATTTCATACTTCTTATTAAATATAGGAGTGAACGTGTGTGTGTGTGTTGCAGGGAGGGGGGGGGGCAGGTTCCATGCAAACAGCATCTCCCCTCTTGTTTGTTCATCATAACGTGCGTTAGTAAAGCTTTAACTGACTTGACACATTATGACTTCCAGTGGGGGGGGGGGGGGAGGCAACGGGAAAACACGCACATAAGTCTCAAATATTTTACCTTGACAGTCCCAAGATCCTATAAGGATGAGACACGCGGATAAACCCGACAGATAGTTTCATTTGAGGTCTTAAATAGCCCCCACTTTGTCACCTCCGTTTATAGGACTCGTCCGCTATAACAGTGGCCGACCCCACGGTGTCCTCTTCAGATTCAGTAAACCATGGGGCCTGTCACGTCCTCCTCAGGCTCCAACAGTGAGCGCCAAAGCTGGAGCTGCGCGGTCGTCTCAGGTTAGTGATTTCTGGTTTTCACACCCGGGTGCATGACAGGCATCAGTAACGCATTAACAAACAAAGTGTTCCACGTTGCTACCTCAACATAGGCACTTCTAATCACACTGCACGTGCTGTTTTTTTTTGTAATGCATCAGAAGTTTCATCTGTGATATTCGACGACCTTTAAGAGGAAGTAATGTCTCACGTGGGGTGAATTCACTGTGCACGTGAGTGCTTTTTTATGCCACGGAAAAAGTTACAGGAAATTCTTGTCGTCCTGATGAGATTAAACCATCAGTTTCAAAATCCCTTCAGCGAAGGACCTTGTATAATGCAAAACAACAAGATGGCCTCCACGCAAAATACACAGTTAGAACAGAGAAAGTCAGCAATATTACTAAAACATTGGATCTCAACTTGTGAAATTCATTTCGAAGTAATTCATAAATATAACGATTTAAATGTTGCATTAAACATTTCTTACACGTTATCAACAGTAAACTTGGTGGCGGTGTAAATATTCGAAATTATATCTGGCGACCTAAAAATCAATGTGAATTATCACAAAACTGTGCACTTATCGTCAATTCACACTTACTGTCCATCACGTCATACACCTGAACAAAAAGAGGGATGATCGCGTTCTTTACCGAATTTACTGTAGAGAAATGAGACGGAATTTGGAATTGTGTGTCTCGAGGAACATGGCCGAGCAGAGCACTTTAGTGTGACGTCATGGATAAAAACCACAGCCTACATGTTTCAATAGCAAAGTAGTTATAAGTTTTGAACTGGGGAGGATGTGAGTGAAATGGTACGACTGCGTAGTTTAACCGTTCGAAGCCCGAATATCATTTAAATAATATTAACATGACAGCGATCAATTAGTTGATTTTTGAGGAAATAATGACTTTTAATTCCGAGAACAATATGAGACCATAAACAAACTCTGAGAACAAAATGCAGTGTTACTCTAACAGCATGTATCTCCGTGCTTTTTAATTACTGTAAAAATGTGAGAAATATCGATTCGGATGTCCATCAGTACAACCGAGCCAAATTTCACCCCCCCCCACCCCCGCGTTCCCAAACAAAATGGAATCGCGTCGATCACAACAAGTCCAATGTGGGGTCGGATTTAATCTCTGTTTGTCAGATCGCTAGACGCCGTTTTTGAACAACCGCCATGGAGCAGTTACGAATCAAAGATCACAACGCGAACATTTCGACTTTCACCGGAGGTGGCCTGCGTGGATGTAAATTAGGGCATCAAAGGACACTAGCAGCGTCGAGCGCTCGCACGTAGCATACTGATGAACTGAAGTCATGGTTACGTAAGCAGCTGTGAGGAAAATCATAATGTCAAGGTTTTAGCGGAAGAATGAAACAAGGCAATGTTTGAAGTTATCGAAAGGGAATGGCGAAAACTAGCAGATTCCGTGCTCTTCACTCTCTTCCACGTTGTGCCTCAACAAACATTTGATCATCGCAACGCGGAGGAAGAATAAATAATCGCTAGTTGCCCCTAACTGCGCTTGGTCCATTCGCTTGTCATTATTACGGCAGTGGCCGTGATAATTATCGTAAACTTTACTGACAAAGAGACTGTACAATCATTGTCTTCTATTACCATTGGATGGTAGGAAGTTAACCAGCCGTGGCCGACTTTAAGTAAATGGCTGCGAAGTGCCTCAACGTTCTGCTGAGTTCTGTAATTTAACCCTTTAAGACGCAGTGGTAACTATATGTACCACCTGCTTCACACAGTTAATAACTCTGCGTTTTGTATGTGTGGGTTTCGGATTCTCAGTGTAAACATCGATTAATTCCTTAAACAGCGTTAACCATTCGATCTTTGTAATGGTGAAGTGTTGTGTTTTCTTCGCGGTACGGACTGAATGCTTAAATGTAATTTAGACGAGCTTCGGGCTTCAAAGGGTTAATAAGGAATTCACCATCACGAATATTTGAGGTGGTTTTAATATGAACAGAAATATAAAATGTTTAACTCTGAACTATTACCATGATGATGATGATGATGATGATGTAGGATTTGAGGCTTTCACGGCGGCGAGTCTGAAGATGATTACTATACTGACTATTTTAATAATAAATACAGAGAAAGAAAACGCAATGAGGAAAGTCAAAACAGAGCAGAACGTACAATTTTCCAACAGAAGTGCGTGTTCTCACTGACGCTCCTTGCCAAAGCAGTTACTCGTACGTCTCATGGTCGTGAGCAGATTCTTTGCCATGTCTCAAGCGCCTGCCCCCTGCCTTAAAGAGGGATAGCGCCCCTTCTGCCTTGACATTCTGTATTATCGTCATTATCAGAATCATAACCTTGTGCTTTCAGAGTCTGCACGTAGGAACTCCTAAGAGCACGCTAAACGCAAATAAGAAAGATGTCAGCCAGCGTGAAGTCCTTGATGACGGGGAACTGTGATATTCAGCAATACAGTCGCGTTTAAAACAACCAATCAGGTCTCTCCTTTTGTTAACCAGTTGATTAACTGCGATCGGTGCTAAATGGACTCGCCTTTCTGTCCGCTCATGACAAAGTCAGCTCTCTGGTATCGCACCGTCCACTTTCTCTTACGTCTGACGTTACTAGGTTACCTTGACTCCATAAAGGATGGACTAAACTGACATTTACGCTCATCCGAAATCTGGAACAGTTTATCGCTAGAAATACGTGAGTGGAAAAAGATTACGTAAATAGCACGCGTCCGTATATTAAATGCACAAAATTAATAATATATTTGCAAAAATAAAAAGTCTCTTCCAAAGAAAATGGTGGACGTTCAACCATTTTTCTTGGTAAAAACAAATGATAATTACAAATACATATGGCTAATTTCTGCGATGATTACTCATCGCCCTGATGATGGAGGCAGTAAGCTCCCCTGAAACGTCGGCCAGTATCTACCAGGCTACACTGTGCCCCAGAAGGTAGCCATCGTGACTCTCCAACCTCATGAGAAACTATAAATGTTCACGAAATAGTCGTAGAAAAAATTAATTCCGAACGGGACTCGCCTAGCTACAAGACAAACAATTCTGCTCCTTTATTGCTTCAAAGATTTCGATTAGTGTGCTCCCACAAAAATTTATGAGACGCTTTTTGGTCCATCAGGACACAAATTTGGCAGTGGCAAAATCGGACCAGTGACGCGGAAGTTACTTGGGGTCAACTGGGTTCACGCATCGACGAGGTTTGTTCCTAGATAATGACGTCATCAGGGGATTTCCCAAAGTTGTGGCGTGACTAGAGATTCCCAAAAAATTAATTTCGCGCGCAGAAAGGATACGAACTTTATTTTCGCCCGATTTCAACTAAACTTCGATGTTGCTAGAACTCCCAAATATCAAAATTCATAGAAAAAGATCCGTTCACCGGTTCTTGAGTTGCTACGTCGTAAAGCGAATGGGCGAACTTTTTGAAAGTTAGTAACGACCAAACTGTGATCAGGCAACAGGTGATAACAGCCCGGATTACAACGCCTACAAAAGAGAAGCTTTCTAATACATGGAATCTGCAGCACTGTTAAATTAAATTTTCTTGTGGCTTAACAAGGATCTGAAAGCGTTGTTAATATTTTTAGGCTCAGACTGTACCCAGGACCGTGCGCTAATGTTTGCACTATCACTACAACTGCAAGTGAATGCTAATTTATGCCGTACAATAGGCGAGGCTGGCTCGAGATGGATCGCTAATTTCAGAGTTCACAAGCTTCACGCAGGACATCTGTGACGACGACTGATGGGAAGAAGCCCTGGTTACAGAAGCCACGGCCTCGAACTCCGTCCCGTTTGATGGCGACTCTGTGCCGAACTACGAGGTCACGAACAGGACGACATGAGCTCGAAGTAACACAGCTATTTTCACTAAAAAAAAACATTATCTGAAATATGTTTCGACTCCCCGTGTACATAAGGTTCAGGGTTCAGCTTCAGGCTTTTGTAAACACGGTCATGAGCCTTCTAATTACATAAGATACGGGTAAATTGACTAGCTGACTACTGTCAGCTCCTAAAGAATGAGTCTTACTCAGTGGCATTAGTCAATCTGAGTGGGAAGCCACAAAACTTCATTACGCAAAGCACAAAAACCGGATGTGACAAGGACAAGAATAAAAACTCATGAAGAAGAAGATTCCTTGCAGATTAGCCGCTAGAATGGAAAATTACGAACATAAAAAAGAAAGTGACTTATTGCAAAAGTTGCAGACGTGAGACGTTTACACTGAATCCATACAAGTTGACGTCTCTTACGGCGGGGCTAATAAAATATGGCCTTCGGGACAGATGAAGCCCGCAAGTGAAGGATTCCCCACTAACCAATCCGTGTCAAACCTCCACGCACTCAGAGAAGACCTACATTTATTATCATTAATTTTCTAAAAAGTTGTAGGCCTGTCACGTGGGAGTTTAAGCTCCTGGGGCGACTGAACCCAGCAAAATCTTTTCCAGCAGCTGGCATTGTCAGTTGCGAAAAATTATGTCCTGATGATGGAGGCTGATATTATCTCCGAAACGTCGGTCTTTTGTCGATAATTGACACATTTTGTTGCCCGAAAAGATTCTACTGATAAGAGGCGACGTCAGATTCTGACGGACATTCACAGGGGCTGAACCTGACACGTACACTTTTGGAATTTCAAGCTACAAAATTTCGTGCAGACAATTTAAAACCGAGTAATTACAAATTCAAATACAACAAAAAACCTGCCCGAAAATATCAACCATTTCCACTGGTAGACGACATAATGTACTCTTTGGAGTAAAATGAAATGCTAAATAAAGTGATCTTGACGAAACAAGACGGGAGGTGACGTCAGCACGTTGCTTCTTTGGCAAACGCGGATTAAAGGGGCTACATGGACTTCGATCGCTCGAGTTACGTAAGTCTCGAAATGAGTATCGAAGTTCTTTGTTTTGATAATGTGATTCGAGGTCACTGATGTGGTCCAAAAGTAACCTGGGTTCCCAATGTTGCGAGAATGTATTCCAACCATTAAATCGGTACCACTGTCGTAACGAGGCATTCCAACACTGACCTCGAGTAGTGCGGGTTTGATTGTTGCTAAGGAAACCGCTTCAGACAGACAGACAGACAGCACAAACACTTAGAGCAGCTTGGTCTCGTGAACTGAACAGTGACGAAATCTGGCGGATCCATCACATTTACATTCTTAATTATCTGAGTTACCTTGGAAACCACAGGCGGTAACTCCGATATTGGACCGTTGACCTTAAAAGGTGCCGGAGTCCGCCAACGCTGCGTATTAGGGCTCCGAGAACTGCGATGAACGCGCAGTTAAATTCAAATACCACGCAAAACTATTGGCTAACCGCTTATTCCATTTCTTAGGCTGACAAACAAATACCATAAAGTTCAAAAGCGCCGGAGGTACAGAAGCGAAGTGACAAATGCCAAGGGCCCATCAGTCAGCGGGTGAAACGAACACGTCACTCGAACCCACGTGTTTCTTAAACACCGGACAGAACTTCACGGGAGTTTTGCTATCGACGTTACATTACGTTCCTTCTGCATGCCTCGCATAAGCAATTATGGTCCACGAGAAAAGATCTGCGCATTCTTGACTATCACCCCCCCCCCCGGCCGCCTTAACCCCGACAAACGAGCCATCTGGCATCTGCGTGACGCACTAAATTCTGTGGCGAGGAGAATAATTAACATTCTGGGGGGGGGGGGGGGGGGGGGGGTGTCCGATATGAACTCAGTCACACACTTTCTTCACCAGCGATCAACACTCGTACATTTGATTTCTTTATAGATCATTTAACGACGCCGTCAACATCTCATATTACATAGCGTGATTAGTGGACAATGAATTGGAACGGATGTGGATGGAATATGTGGTGGCCTCACGTGAGACAATATTAAAGCATTTAAATGATGGGACTGAGGAAAATCACTAAATCCTCGGTCGGCGAACATCACGAATAAGAAAGAGAGACTCGTATTTGTCCAAAACCAGGGCGTAGAGTCTGTCGAAGTTCAGCGGTGGAGTCACGTTTCTCGTTCTTCCACCCCTCGCCGCCCCTTTTCTATCAATTAATTACCTTCGTCCCTTTATGTCATTCATAAGGACTTACAAAAAAATATGCCTAATGGTAGCAGCACGTGTGAAACTGAACATACACCATTTAGCGTTACGATAATGTGATGGCATGACAGACGGATATGTTTGTGACCTGGATGTTATTATTTTAGTAAAAATCGAATGTCAAGATCATCAGGCAGGACTGAATTTACTATGCAGGCAATTATAGAACACACTGCCAATTATAAAAATATATTCGTGATAGCCTGCAAGAGACACTTGTTCAGGTAAGCCTGAAAATGCCAAACTTATCACACACAAATCTGTCACAGACGCTGCTGTGAAGCATGTTATCAGTCGCTCTGGACAGTTAAATTTCCAACATTCCGGACATAATAGATCTGAGGTTCTCGATGCTGGCCTTCTAAATAGCATCACCTACAAGTTCGCACGCGTTGCGACCCCAACATCGACTGCCCGGGTAAAGATCGGAGTAACATTTTACTTTTTCAAAACCCGCTTAATTTTCCGCAGGTCCCACGCTGATGGTACTGCTAATCCTCGTGATTGGCGCGGACTGCTGGAGATGGGGCTCAGTGCCCTCGTGTCCCCCGGGACCTGAACCAGAGTGCCCCGAGAATCCCGTGGACGACACATCAAACTACTTCGCCCACCCCACGGACTGCCACTATTACATCCAGTGCGACGGCAGCAGGAAGCCGATCTGCAGGCGCTGCTCCCCAACGACGTACTTCAACCCCAAGACGTTCAACTGCGTCTGGCCACTTCTCGCCAGCTGCGAGCACAACGAAACTACGAGGCGGGAGAGTCTCTTGCCGCCCATATGTGGTCCAGACAGGGAATGCTACGAGGAAGGAGACACGGAGAGAGATTACGTGGACTGCTCGCGTTTTTACTTGTGCAAGAACGGAAGCAAAGTTCGAATGGAATGCCCAGAAGGACAGGCCTTCAGTGCCAAACAGGGAATATGCACCGAAATTGAAGAAGCAGAGTGCGACGATTACACGTACTTAGAAACAAAACGATGTAAAGATGAAGGCAGAACAGTCAAAATAAATTGCCACTCTTACATGATATGCAAAGGAAACAGAACGCAAACATTCAGGTGCAACACAGATCAGCATTTTGACGACACGACCCTCACGTGTCTACCCGGATCCTGTGACAAACCTTCCTGCGAGGACAAGGAAGATTCCACTGACTGCTCATATTACTTTAAGGACTGTAATCAGAGAACAAAGTGTCCTGAGAGTAAACACTTTAATAAGAAAACGAAACACTGTGAAAACCAGTGCACGGCCGGTTGCAAAAATCCAAAAGATATTCCACAGTGCAGACAATGCCAAGAGGAAGGCAAAATACTACAATGGGATTGTAAATCTTATACCACATGCAGGGATGGGATCCCGGAAACATTCACGTGCCGGGCGGATCAGCATTTTGATGAGTCAACTGCCACATGTACAGCCGGTTCTTGCAACCCTCCTGTCTGCAAGGACAAAGAAGACGCTACTGACTGCAGTTATTACATCAAAAACTGTGACCAAAGGACAAAGTGCCCCCTAGGTCAACATTTCAACAAACTAACAAAAGCTTGTGAAAATCAGTGTACAGCTGGCTGCCAGAATCCAGAAGATATTCCACAATGCAGACACTGCCAGGAAGGTAAAATATTGCAGTATGATTGCCACTCATACAAAATATGCACAGGAGGGAAAATTGTACCCGTAATTTGCAGAGATGATCAATATTTTGACGTGGCAAGTGGTAGTTGTAAACCAGGATCTTGCAACCCTCCTACCTGTGAGGACAAAGAAGACGCTACTGACTGCAGTTATTACATCAAAAACTGTGACCAAAGGACAAAGTGCCCCCAAGGTCAACATTTCAACAAACTAACAAGAGCTTGTGAAAATCAGTGTACAGCTGGCTGCCAGAATCCAGAAGATATTCCACAATGCAGACACTGCCAGGAAGGTAAAATATTGCAGTATGATTGCCACTCATACAAAATATGCACAGGAGGGAAAATTGTACCCGTAATTTGCCGAGATGATCAATATTTTGACGAGGCAAGTGGTAGCTGTAAACCAGGATCTTGCAACCCTCCTGTCTGCGAGGACAAGGAAGACGCTGCAGACTGCAGTTATTACATCAAAAACTGTGACCAAAGGACAAAGTGCCCCTTAGGTCAACATTTCAACAAACTAACAAAAGCTTGTGAAAATCAGTGTACAGCTGGCTGCCAGAATCCAGAAGATATTCCACAATGCAGACACTGCCAGGAAGGTAAAATATTGCAGTATGATTGCCACTCATACAAAATATGCACAGGAGGGAAAATTGTACCCGTAATTTGCAGAGATGATCAATATTTTGACGTGGCAAGTGGTAGTTGTAAACCAGGATCTTGCAACCCTCCTGTCTGCGAGGACAAGGAAGACGCTACAGACTGCAGTTATTACATCAAAAACTGTGACCAAAGGACAAAGTGCCCCCTAGGTCAACATTTCAACAAACTAACAAAAGCTTGTGAAAATCAGTGTACAGCTGGCTGCCAGAATCCAGAAGATATTCCACAATGCAGACACTGCCAGGAAGGTAAAATATTGCAGTATGATTGCCACTCATACAAAATATGCACAGGAGGGAAAATTGTACCCGTAATTTGCAGAGATGATCAATATTTTGACGTGGCAAGTGGTAGTTGTAAACCAGGATCTTGCAACCCTCCTACCTGTGAGGACAAAGAAGACGCTACTGACTGCAGTTATTACATCAAAAACTGTGACCAAAGGACAAAGTGCCCCTTAGGTCAACATTTCAACAAACTAACAAAAGCTTGTGAAAATCAGTGTACAGCTGGCTGCCAGAATCCAGAAGATATTCCACAATGCAGACACTGCCAGGAAGGTAAAATATTGCAGTATGATTGCCACTCATACAAAATATGCACAGGAGGGAAAATTGTACCCGTAATTTGCCGAGATGATCAATATTTTGACGAGGCAAGTGGTAGCTGTAAACCAGGATCTTGCAACCCTCCTGCCTGCGAGGACAAAGAAGACGCTACTGACTGCAGTTATTACATCAAAAACTGTGACCAAAGGACAAAGTGCCCCCTAGGTCAACATTTCAACAAACTAACAAAAGCTTGTGAAAATCAGTGTACAGCTGGCTGCCAGAATCCAGAAGATATTCCACAATGCAGACACTGCCAGGAAGGTAAAATTTTGCAGTATGATTGCCACTCATACAAAATATGCACAGGAGGGAAAATTGTACCCGTAATTTGCAGAGATGATCAATATTTTGACGTGCCAAGTGGTAGCTGTAAACCAGGATCTTGCAACCCTCCTGTCTGCGAGGACAAGGAAGACGCTGCAGACTGCAGTTATTACATCAAAAACTGTGACCAAAGGACAAAGTGCCCCCTAGGTCAACATTTCAACAAACTAACAAAAGCTTGTGAAAATCAGTGTACAGCTGGCTGCCAGAATCCAGAAGATATTCCACAATGCAGACACTGCCAGGAAGGTAAAATATTGCAGTATGATTGCCACTCATACAAAATATGCACAGGAGGGAAAATTGTACCCGTAATTTGCCGAGATGATCAATATTTTGACGAGGCAAGTGGTAGCTGTAAACCAGGATCTTGCAACCCTCCTGTCTGCGAGGACAAGGAAGACGCTACAGACTGCAGTTATTACATCAAAAACTGTGACCAAAGGACAAAGTGCCCCTTAGGTCAACATTTCAACAAACTAACAAAAGCTTGTGAAAATCAGTGTACAGCTGGCTGCCAGAATCCAGAAGATATTCCACAATGCAGACACTGCCAGGAAGGTAAAATATTGCAGTATGATTGCCACTCATACAAAATATGCACAGGAGGGAAAATTGTACCCGTAATTTGCCGAGATGATCAATATTTTGACGTGCCAAGTGGTAGCTGTAAACCAGGATCTTGCAACCCTCCTGTCTGCGAGGACAAAGAAGACGCTACTGACTGCAGTTATTACATCAAAAACTGTGACCAAAGGACAAAGTGCCCCCTAGGTCAACATTTCAACAAACTAACAAAAGCTTGTGAAAATCAGTGTACAGCTGGCTGCCAGAATCCAGAAGATATTCCACAATGCAGACACTGCCAGGAAGGTAAAATATTGCAGTATGATTGCCACTCATACAAAATATGCACAGGAAGGAAAATTGTACCCGTAATTTGCCGAGATGATCAATATTTTGACGTGCCAAGTGGTAGCTGTAAACCAGGATCTTGCAACCCTCCTGTCTGCGAGGACAAAGAAGACGCTACTGACTGCAGTTATTACATCAAAAACTGTGACCAAAGGACAAAGTGCCCCTTAGGTCAACATTTCAACAAACTAACAAGAGCTTGTGAAAATCAGTGTACAGCTGGCTGCCAGAATCCAAGTACAATTTCAGACTGTTACTTGTGTGAACCGGAAGGGAAGACCTTCGAAGATCCTTGCAGTTGTGAAATGTACTACAAGTGTGTGGGTGGAGTGAGAGTCCTTGAGGTATGCGATAGCGGTCTCCATTACAACAGAACGCTTGGTCGATGTGACACCCCGTGCACTGATATATGTCCGAAATTGTTCGCTAGAAAACCGGAATGTTGTACCTCGACCAGAGGGAAACCGGAGCCACTGTGTCCCTCGACAACGTATTCCGTGTTCCTGCCTCACCCTAGTGACAGTCGCTGGTTCTACCAATGTCTACAAGGCGTTCTTTACTGCAACAGGTGTCCCCCAGGTCACAAATGGAACACAGATGAAGACACGTGTGACAAATCCTGTCAGTGTCCGTGAGACGACACTCGCCATACGTTCAAGATAGGCTACTGGCTAATAAACGGTTTCACTTTGAAGTGCGTCAGTCTACTTTCGAGTTCATGAAAATCCCCCGCCCCCAATAAAACACGCTTTCCGGGTCAGATCATGCCAACGATACACAACATTTTAAGAGAGACATATGTTATCGGATGACTCAAACGAATGGGACACAAAAAACATTTGTAAACACAACATACACTACAATTAATTGCAATCCAAACATTTTCTTGTAATATACAAAGTATATTAACACCACTGCTTCTCTTATTTTAACACAGATGTTCATCGACCCTCTGAAGCCAAAGACCATGTAAATGACACGTAAGAATTCAGTCCGTACCGCGAAGAAAACACAACACTTCACCATTACAAAGATCAACTGGTTAACGCTGTTTAAGGAAATAATCGCTGTTTACTGTGAGAATCATAGTTCGTCTAAATTACATTTAAGAATTCAGTCCGTACCGCGAAGAAAACACTACACTTCACCATTACAAAGATCGAATGGTTAACGCTGTTTAAGGAAATAATCGCTGTTTACAGTGAGAATCATAGTTCGTCTAAATTACATTTAAGAATTCAGTCCGTACCGCGAAGAAAACACTACACTTCACCATTACGAAGATCGAATGGTTAACGCTGTTTAAGGAAATAATTAACGTTTGTCATTACAAAAATATGAATCCCATGAATAAAAATAAGAGTTCCTGATGGTTGAAACAGGTGAGGCACATAGTATGCACGTGTACACACGTGCATACAAATTTTAACAGAGGCGTCAGGGTTGTCCGCGTTCCCAAACTTTCAATTTCTTTCGACCTCTGCATCTTGACATAGCCTAATTTCAGTTTTATGCTCATTTGTTGGCATCGTAATTTGACCCGAGGTGTGAATGTTATTATAAAGGACCACATTTAACCGTGTAATTAACCGGTCCTTGGAATTCGCCTGTGTAACATGACGTTCGATGCGAAATTATGTAACCAATATTAAATGTACAGATACGAGTACAAATGTAACAAGAGTTTCATAAACGCCTCGTATTCACACTGCCTGTTTGTTAATTTCACTGCCAGTATAATGATCTGCTGTTGGACCAACTGTACAGCATCATTGCCATTTTTAGGCCAAATTAATTTGAAGCAAGCATCAGTCTTTCTGAAGAACAGAGTTTTTTCTGAACGCCATTTGCTTTTAGGCCCCGATTTATGTCCGGATGTTCATCAAATACCAAATTGTAAAAGTAACAAAAATCTCCGATCTTTTAACACGCGAACATATATAGTAGATACTTTACCCGTATCTGTAATGTAAAAAAATAATATATGTGCGTAATTATTGCGTATTTTAGTTTTCTACGGCTCATTTATCAACTACGGAAACGCTTAGTTACAATTTTATAATGAAATTTTTCATCTAATTAAGCTCAAATTGTTGGGTAGTTTTCCAAAATTAATTTACAACATTCATTGCCAACTTAACTACACAATAAATTGTAATCTGAAGATAAATGATATAACTTGAATCTAGGCTTGAAAAAATACATTAGCTCAAGAATTATTATAAGAATAACACCCAAAATTTTAAATATTGCTGTCTTCTGGGTCATTGCGCCCTGTAGTCCGGTAGGTTTCCAGATCTACTAAACTACACGGTGTAATAACCCAGAGGACAGGAATCATCAGACTCACCGCTGTGATAACCTCAAATCCTACACAGCCAAAATTTTACCAAGATTTAATATGGTGAAGAATGTTATGAAAGAGAGACTATTGGTTAACTGAAAACAGAAGAAAATGTCTATTCTGGCAACCAAAGAAGTGCACAGAAGCAACATTTCCATTTCAATATCTGTGATCTCATTGTTGCTAAATTTAGTTGCCATTCTTGGTTGTTAACAACAATTGTTTGTACATTTTGGGGTTCAATTGTTGCCACTTTGTTAACCTGAATATGATTAATGTGCACAGGAAAATCTTGATACTTTATTATGTAGCATACAAACTAATAAATTGAACCAGAAGCTGATTTTGTATACTTTTAAAAGTGTAATGTAAACAATTTATTCTCTGTCTGGGCTTTTACGACTAAGGAATCAATTACTCCGCTCCTAGAACACGGCTACACATTAAGCATGTGTTAAAATGTGTTAATGCATTAATACCCACAATATCAACTAACGACAGGTTACGTGAATCTCAGCTTGTAAAAAGAGTGCAGATGTGGATCGAACCCAATAAAAATGCTAGTACAATTCTAGTTCTATCGCTGCACCGGTCTGCACTTCCAAGCCCAGCTTTCTTAAAATTCCTAATACTTGCTTGCTTACTAAATGGAGCCGAGTCCTTCCTCAGAAGCCAACAGTCACTCAGCCACTCCAAAAAATTCCCAATGGAACCCGAAGGTTCATTTCCGTGTTCACAAGAGCCCGCCACTGGTCCCTATCCTAAACCAGATGAATCCAGTTCATACCACCCCATCCTATTTCTCTAAGATACATTTTAATATTATCCTCCCACCTACGTCTAGGTCTTCCTACTGGTATCTTTCCTTCTGGTTTGCCCACCAGAACCCTGTATGCATTTCTCTTCTCTCTTCATGCGGGCTACATGCCCTGCCCATCTCATCCTCCTTGACCGTTTTCTATTAAAAATCATGTAATATTTCTCATTCATGTTACAATTCTCCAGTCTGGTAAAAAAGAAAGTCATTCACTGAAACAAAACTTTGGTTAGAAAATGTTGTATTCAACAGGTGCTGATACGAGGCACCTGTTCCAGCTAGGCCTTAGGCCAGACATAACCAATCATTATTTTATAGCACAGTCTTGTCTTACCTTGTTCAAGTCTTCGGTTGCCACCTCAAACCTTTCTCTGACTTCCCCTCTCTCGTGCACACGCAAGTATTATCATTGTAGTCGAATAATGTAGCAAAAACACTAACCAATGTCCACAAAGTTTGTAACAGCTACTAATTCTAAAATAACGCGCCATAATGGCGCAATATAGACTTGCAAACGACCTCTTTCTCCAGCATTATAGTTATTTTGCCCTAGTTTATTTGTTCACGAGCAGTCGTTTGTACCTGTATAATGAAACGTACTTCACGCACCAACTTACACTCACTCGGAGTCAAAATGAACACGCAAAACCTGCAAATATTTATACATTTTTACCCGATTTCATCACTCACACCGCAGAAGCCATAAGAGTCACACTCTATCAGAACTGCCTGCAACTAACACCACCCTCCCCTGAAACCCCTGGCGAAAAGTAATTCGCACACCGTAAACAGAGAGCGAGTAGCTGTTGTCAATGAAACGCAACTGAACTGAATCATGGCCGGCTGCCGCAATAATAGGTCTCGGACAAGCTAACCAAACTTTATCCAACGTTGAAACCGCTTCATATCAAAGAAGCCAAATGTTCATTTCTGTCTAAAAATATCTCCTCATATAATTCAATAATAAACGACCCATTCATGTGGTACGACGTCGTTAAATTTTTCTACAGGCAATCAATCCACAATATAAACATTACCTGAAAGACACTAAAAACTATTAGTGAGTGGCTGAAGGACACAATGTCATCACAAACCCGATACCAGAGAAGAGAACTTCGTCAAGGTTTCCGGCGTGGAACCGTGAGCCATTCTTTGTTTGTTTAAAACGTAGCAGATATATTGGGGAATGCAAATTCGCATGTCAGAGAAAGAAACTCATGTTACAAGGATGTTAATACAATTTGTCTGCTTAATGTTAAAAGGAAACATTCCTGTACCAACGTTCCGACCCTGGCCGCCCCTTGGGAAAGATAAACACCCTACATACAATGATGACGTAATCTACTGTTGCAGCTGGTGACAGTACGTTTCGAGAAGTCTTTCCAGGGACGCTCGATATAATAAATTGCAAAAAGTGCATCCATCAGCTTTGCCAGAACTGTTAGAATACTTCCTAATACAGGGCTAATCTGTTGTGTAATGCTGAGATTGTACTCAAATCTGTTAATCACATTACATTCCGAAAAATCTTGGTATAATATTTTTATATTAATTTAACGGTGTCTTTCACTGAAAGATGACGGGATTGTAGGGAAAGATTTTGGGCCGGTGGGGGGGGGGGGGGGGGGGGGTCGCGCATATATTAGTTAACAAAAACTAGAAAATCAAAAAATATTCGTGCAGATTAGCAGGTTCAGAAATTCGAAACGGATATTTTAGCAGTAGCATTGGTGCTGAGTTAACTTACAGAGTGCATGTTTTGTATAAAACCAATATCATTCATGGTTACCAACTTAAAAATGTGGTGACGGAAATAGAAATGTATTTCAATTTTTCTCAGCTGTTCCATTTAGACAAAAGTGACTAGCACAATCGACTTAAAAGTATCGAATAACTCGCCATATTCAACCGGAAGACAGTGGAAGAAAATCGAAAGATTCTAGTCGACCATCGATTTTCTTCGCCATATGTAATCGGATGACAGTCGAAGAACACTATCGCGTACTTCCGTTGTTTTTTCGAACCTCTATATTTTCATTCGTTTATTGTTATTCGAAGAAATATTATAAAGAAAGCAATTTAATGACTCATTATAATATTACAGTTTCCTTCTGTTGAATGAACACGTGAAACACACGCATAAGCCATCTATTGGAAAGTAACTGTAATATGAACCTGCTTCCGACAGATGGCACGAGCTGTTACTTGACTACGTTCAAGTGCATGCCGGTACATCAGAAATTTTTTTTAATATCCAATATACGCTGTACAAAGTGAAGTCATAATAGGGAAGTAATTTTGTTCGTCCGCGCGTTTCAATAATAGAGCCGGTTAACAGATCTCGACAAAATCTGATGAACAACACGATCAAGAATTTGTGGCCCTACCATGACTTATATTGCACCAATGCTTAGTTTCTAAGCAACGTCCTTTGGACTAAGTTCCGACTAACTTAATTTCGCCTCCCTGCTTGCAACTGTTTAAGGAATAAAATATTTCGTAACTTAATTCATTGACACAGTAATTCATTATTTGTGGCGATCCAAATTTTGAGTGCTGTCAACTTGTGCTTCCGACGTTTCAGAGGAACATACAACCTCTATTATCAGGGCTTAAATTAGGAATATCGAGACAGTACCTTAAATCAGGCCATGGCCGTTTCCTTATCTACTCTTTCCAATTAATTAATCGTATTATCAGTCAACGTTAATGTAAACTGAGCTGATTACAGTGCCCTTAAATAAACCACAAACAAGCAAATGCTTCCAAAGTTACAAGAGACGTAAATCCCACGCTAATATATTCCCTGTACTTGTTTATTTTATTATTCTGTTTCGACTTTTAAGGCTGGATATTGTTCAGTGAGGAATTATGTCACTGTTTTTGACAAGAAATTTTGGCGTTCATAAATTCGTCTTCCAAGACCGAGGGACACAGAAACCTCGACCCAGAACAGTAAAACTGGAGGTAGACACGTGTGTTGTAATCATTCTAGAATGGACGATTCGTTAACAGACAAATACGTGAAGAAACAAGCTAATTCCAAGGCAACCAGGTATCGATATTCCATAACAATTGAAACTATTTCTTACATTTTCTTCTAACACGTACAGACGCACTTTATTCTCTTTCAGAGAGTTTGAAACTGTTAAATCAAAACCCCTCTGTGTGCGGTTGCAGGCCGACGCTGACAGTTATTTATGTTTGCATCGATTAAAAGTTCACGGCGAAGAATCTACAGACAACGGACTTAGTTCGTATTCCAACCACGGGAAGTCAGTAGCTCTCTAGAACTACGACTTGATTCACCTTCTGTTGTTTTTGTCGTTGTCTTGGAAACATTAATGCATCCATCTACAAGCTGAAGCAGTCTTGAAGTGGTGACATCTTTTGATAATTGTGCCGCTTGTCTGATATTCTCGTATATAATCGTTTATTTACACGCGTGACAGACATGTACAAACCACGCAGCGGTTCACATGAACTCTACAAACGGGTTTAGGTAAATACAGGCTCGTTCTCGCCTGAGCTGCTCATCAGAAGACTTGGCGTGTGAGTTCGATAAAAGTTAGAATCATTTACCGTCGTCAGAGACAAATGTCTGCTTTGTCTGGAATGTCTCAGTGGAAATGTCACGCTTGAGATAATTTTACCCTTGTAAATGTTCGTGTACTTATCGCTGTTGTCTTAAATGTTGTTGTTTATACTGGACGTGTTCAATTGTTGTCGAACATCCGTGATGGTGTAATGACAGTTGAGTTTACGTTCTTCTGTTACTTACATTGTTAGATCACGTAAAAGTACATTGGTCTTCATTCAAAGGCAGGCACCCCCCCTAATCAAATTTCCGTTTCAGACAGATTTTGCTGCAAACATGCTTAAGCGTAAGATTTAGTAATTCTTGAGAAGATAATTCTTTCTTTACAATATGGACATGGGAATGCAGATAAAGATGAAAAATAATCACGTGACATCGAGAAACGCGATTTGTTAATGCATTCAGTATTTTTCTCATTGCACTTTTTTCGTTTTGAGCAGATACTGATGAACGCTAGTAAGAAATAGAATAGAATTTATTTACATTCCACAGATCCGTCATAGGCCCAAGCCAATGATGTCATAGCACAAATACAAATTACATAGTTATGATAATCATCTACAGAAACAATTACACAACACAGCATACCCACTATTGATTACATGTATTTATAAAAGCTGAGAATTTTTGGTTGAGTTGTTGGAATGGTGTTTGCGAATAGCAAGATTTTAAATTAAACCTGGCATTGAACGATTACCCAAGTAATACTAGCGATAAATACCTTAATAATTACTTATTTTATTAGACAAATTACCACACGAAATAGAGTGCTTGAAAATATATTGGCCTTTATCGAACGCAGTTCTGTATCGGCGATGGTGGTGTAATGGTGAGCATAGTTGCCTTCCAAGCAGTTGATCCGGGTTCGATTCCCGGCCATCGCAATAAATTTTATTTAGGTTTTTTTTTACTTGAAACTACTGCTGAGAAAGTATAAAATGGTTGAACTAGAACGTCCAATCAACTGATGGGGATGTACGCAAATCGTTTTTCACATATTCATCCAAGATGGTCAGACGCTCCTCTACGTGTGCAGTTAGAGCTACCTACCTGTCGACTCCCGAAGCAGAAGCTACTTTTGTCTCGTGGTCATGTTCTTGGGTCGACCACTCACTTCAGACGACAATAATTATACCGTAGAAATTCGAGTTGGTGAACATTCTGTAACTACAGTGACTCATGACAAGACAGGTCATTTGGAATCACAGTAGTAATGTTACCTGGGAATAAAACTTTTAAAAAATTCAGCCCCTCGTGGTATATAAGGGACAGGGTTCCTACAGACGATACTTGCTACAACAATTGATAAAATAAATCAGCAACCAGGGGTGTAGAACATTCAGAAGTGCAGGTGTTTGATTACAAAACTAAAGATGCTGAAATGTCTAAATAACTTCTGCTGTAATACAGTCTCGTTAAACACAAATTGATTCATGCTCAGTGACTTCACTAATTGGAAGACTGTCGTTAAATAATAACCGAAACAGGGGAAATCTATCAGTTAAGATTTCCGTTGGTATTACCTGTTACAGGTTCCATCTGTGTCCACTAGATAGCAGCATTTGTCAAATATCCTTAGAATGATCAAATCAAGGAGGATGTAATTGAAAGGACACTCATGAGATAAATGAGAACATTTTTCAGAATTTTAGTGTTAAAATCCATTTGGAAATAGACAACTTGAGAGACCTTGGCGTAGACGGGAGGATAATATCTAAAGCTAATCTTCAACAAACAATATGTGAAACTGCAGAATGGACTAAGCTGGCTCACCATAAGCTCTAGCGTCGGGCTATTGTAAACCTTAGGTTCCATAGTATCGGATCTTTGTGGACGACTGGCGCCAAGTAAGAAGGCGAAACACAGAGCTGCATCTGTCCATGTGTACAGCGTCTTCCTGGGCAGTGAGCCGTCTCTCGTCACATCCATCTCTAGTGACACGACAATGGGGGGGGGGGGGGGGGGCGACCATTCACCCCGACAGGGCTTCATATTCTCATCAGCTGTGGGTTTGCTCTGTCGACCCCAGTGACCCTGGAACACCGCCCGGGGCACTGGCGTTTGGCTCTACGACTCCGTCACAAACGTTACTGGAGCTCACGATCATGGATTCATCTGGCTCGGGGTAAAAGCCGTGTACACCGAAATTAACCATTCGGTTCCACAAAAGTGGGAAAATAATTGACCAGATTAGGCGAACGCCACTTTCTTAAAACCTGTACATTAATAATTGTAACTGAAACAGTTACTTAGAACTAAAAACCAGTTTATAAGAAACAAGCATTTGTGACTGTGTTGTGTACTGGTGGAGCGAGTTGTTTATAGGAAATTTGAAGTGCCTTTTTCAGTTACGTTGCAACAATTCAACAAATTTACCTTGAAATGACACCCGTTTTTTAACATGAAGTCTAAGGGGGGGGGGGGGAGAGAGAATGCTTTGAGATTGTATGTTTTCTTGTTACGAGCCATTGTTTAGTAACGCAACTATCTTATCATCCTCACAGCAGCTGATATTGAAACTGCAGTGCAGCAGAGTCGATTACAAGAGACAGTTGGGCGTGACATTGAAGTGCCACATCATAGCAAGTAAGGCCATCTACTGTGAAATACATACATCAAAATCGAGAACCCCAAGATCGATATTTACTGACCAAATGGACTGTGCAAATCGTTTGCGATACAAGATGGCGAATCAGTGGTTGGCGTGGTTTGTGCTGTTCTGGAACGTTTTGTAAATGTCTAAGTTTTGAAAGGTATTTTAATTCAACAGGTGAACTTTGAATAACGTTTTGTGCTCCGATCAGAGTTGCGTTGTTGTGTGTTCAGTTACGTGGGATTAAAACACGAGAAGACAGTCCTGTATTAGAGCACCGTCTGGAGGACGAGGTGTGTACTACACTTAACATTTTATGTAAAATTGATACTAAGACGCATTCTCATGTTACTGTGTATAAGTATTGTATCTTTCATCTCGCTGATTTGTACATTTGTGTCACAGTCGTGATAAACCATAAACCAACCGAATTTTGAACAGGACTGAGCTGATTCAAAGTCCAACGGCCCAAGATTGGTTTTGTAACGATCTTCTTACTTAACTTAATCTACCTACTGAGCAGAAAATTCTAGTCCTGTTAAGCCTTTGTGTTAAACACGTAAAGTGTTATATTTGTGTATTAAGACGAATAATACAGATATTTTTATTTGTTTTAGTATATTACTAAAATGGAAGCTTTTTGTTTGATTATAAATGACTGCAGGAAACATTCTAACGAAATTATGCAATATTCGAACGCGTTTGTAAAATATTATAGATTGCAGTTACTTTCTTAACTACGAATAATTTAGATTTCGGTCTGCGTTTTTGTTTTGTCGGCCTCGGTAGCAGCGTAGGGTCCTATTACGCTGTCACACTAGCATAACAATTCTTTGTTAGCCAAATTAGAACTCGTAATGAGTTTTGGGAAGAGCTTTTGGCGACTGTCTATTTGAATGCTACTTGAGAAGAAATAAGACTGAGACTGCAGTGTGGAGCGGAGTCACTGCAGTTTATCATAGAAAGCAGTAGCCTTCATTTGTCAGTCGGTAGTAATGAATTGCGTTCCTGCCCCTAGAGCGCAGAGTCGTCGTGCTCGATCGAGTGAAACCGCCGTTCACAGCGCGTAAACTGATTCATGTTGATACGTTTCTGTATTTGTTAAGCTTACTTTCTTGTTTTTGTCTCCTTTTCCCAGTTGAATTCAGAAGTATCCATGACAGCAATTACGTAGCACGAGTTGGTATAAACAAACCAACACATAAACTATCATAAGAAGTCCGTAACTTCATAAATAACTAAGCGATTAATTAACCCTTTGAAGCCGAAGCTCGTCTAAATGATACTTAGGGATTCAGTCCGTACCGCAAAGAAAACGCAAGTCTTCACCATTACAAAGATCGATTAATTAACTCTGTTTAAAAAGAAGTATCGCGTTCAGAACAATATACAGCGAGGACATAATAGTTAATGATTTTTGAGGCAGGTGGTGCTTATAGTTACCACTGGGTTTTAACGGTTAGAGAAATTTTCTGGCAACAGAATCCAAAGAGTCAAGCTGACAACATAACAGCTTCCACTTTGCCTAAACTGCTCACAACGAACCTGTCCGTTTATATATTTTAATATTATACTCGGTGAGAGCTCGCTAGAATCTGAGCTGGGCAAGACGTATCGAGGTTTCGAATTTTGCTCGTCTTTTCTGTTCTCTACACCCTGTGGCTGGAGGATTAAGCTCATCCGCTCTGTTTGGTTGCACGAAAGCATGGAACTTTGCCTCCACAGATCGTACATAAAACTTTTCTTAAGCTTCCTTGCGTCCAATAATTTATTTTTTTTAGTGTTCTGTCTGACGACAGGTCCATATGAACAGGATCCTTCCATCCTTTTCTCGGACTGGGACCTGTTCATATACGTTCTTGGCAGATGATCCAGAAGTGGTTTGCCACTGCCTTCTTCTGTGTGTGAATGGAGTAATTGTTGGGATGCCACGGAGGAAAACTCCGTGTTGCCTAGACCATGGCCTTGCCCAACACAAGTTATAAATTCGGGCACCGCCGGGAATCGAACCCGAGACCCCAGGATACTTATTGTCTTTAATGCTTTGCATCCAGATGCTTCACGAAACGCTGTTCAGTTCGCTGGAGCTTGGCTGTGTTAATCACATAATAAGTAAGTCAAAGTGCAGTCAGGTGTTTCACAGCCAAGGAGGAACCTTGTTTATTTTCTAGCCTGATGGCTAAGCCCGTCTTTCCTACCACACAGTAACTTATTCCGTGACTTGGGACTAGCGCGATGTTTCAAGTTCTTACATCATTTGTCAGAAGCCTTCCGCTGAAGTACGCAAACAAAGCCACGCCCATATCCAGCCACGGTAGTCATCATCACGCCCTGGCCGTCTTTACTCCCAGGGAGGAGATCCGCTCTCCGTATCTTTTGGACAGCAGCGTCTCAGACGTTTCTGCAGCGAGTCCGTCACTTGGCCGACTGAGCTGACGTATTCTTCTGATTTTATTCCTGCTAATTGTGTTCCTGCTGTAAATATTTACCTTTGCCTTGCAACTGCCGCTATAAAGTACTTGCCCGCTCTCGGTGAAGGCCTACACAATTATCCAGAAATTTTCGAAATACGCCATCTGCTGTACGAGCGGACTCATGTTCGTGGATCAGTCTGACGCATTCTTGCGTCCGTGTGAAGCGGTTTGAGGATTTCCCGCCACATGTAACTGCTTCCGAGAAACTGCAGGCGGACGGTTCGCGGTTGCAACTTCTCTTAACCTCAAGGGCGTCTTTGAGCGTCGGAATTTAGGCGTCGCTGCAGTTAATATTTGAATAAAGCGCAATATGAGCTTACCTTTACATTAAAAGTAAATTAAGTTGACCATTTATGCGTGATCCGAGATCATTAACCTGCCTATTGAATTACATTTTGTTGTTGAATTATAGGTTTACATTTCCTAAACGTAACTTTGAACTGAAAGTCTGTGTGGTATAAGTTATGTTGTGTCAGTTCTGCCCCGGACTCTGGGTTAAGTCTCTCTGAGAAACATCAGCTCGAAACCAAAACACATATATAAATAAATAAATAAATACTTTCCTGGCATTCCAAACATTCTCAGTGAATTTGCAGCGGAAGCTTTAAATGCATATTGGGTGACAATTAAATTGAAAGTTGTGTTCAAGAATTTTACAGTGGCAAGTCAAATGGACGGGTGAGCAATTTACCAGTATGGCATTTTTCATCTGACAGTCGCGCTGATGTAAAATGCGACAACTAAGAAAATAAATTACGTCGAGTATAATGAATTTATGAACAACAGATGTAACGAACTGTAACCATTCAGATGGAGCGTGAGGCACAGACAACTCGCCATCCCCCTTTTTACTCCGGTACTCCGTATTATTATGCGTTCACAGTTGCGTAATTGCCTGTACTTGAATGACTTTCTAGTTTATGAAACTTCGTGTGATTTTCTAAAATTTAAAATGTGACAAAATGCAGTATATTTCTTAGACAGCTAGTCTTTGTAGACCTGAATTGACGTCAGCCATAACGACGCTGGTAGCAGTTCGTCTCGATATCGGAGAGTCACTTTCCTGTTTTATTGGGTATTGTGAAGGCGCGCAGTGAAACAAATGGAACACGCAAGCTGAGCGGGCAGACTGCCAGCCGGGCGAGTCGTTCGTTGCGGTTTAATAAATGACTTATTTCCATGTAATTTATTGCAAATAAAGCCTCCTCTTTCTAAAAGAACCACCTAATCGCATGTTCTAATTGCAATTCAAGAACGCGATGTCTGTGTAAGTGACTTGAGATCTTTATATTCGGCGTGTTATTTATGCGTCTATCTGGCAGGTTCTTCGTGGTCTTACCTCTGTGCCTCCCAAAATTTATCGCGTATAATTTCATATTCAGGGGGTCTCGAATACTTGTCAGACCGTGTGTACAGCGACAGGCGTTGCCAAATGCTTCGTACAGAAGCGACTTTATCCACGCGTGGGCGAAACGGGGGATGAGTCCAGTTGTCTTTTAACAAACGAGGCAGTGATTACAGAGTCATTCCATCTGCTAGATATGAAAATGTTGCAATCTAAATTAATAACATCTTGGCGGTGTCTGTCTTCTGTGTTGTTGGTGACGAATCGACGTTTCAGAGGTGCTTGTTGCCCACGTCACTAAATGGTCTCATCGCCCTGAAGTTAGAAGCAGCAGGAGAGTCTAAGACGTGAGTCAGTTTGCATCAGACTGTACGGCGCAAATTCTCAGAACTCAATAATGTTCATACTCACCGTGAGAACCTGAGATATCACCGTAATGTGTCGTACCGGTGGTCCATGTGTGATGCGGCGAAATTTTTTTTTGTCGGTGACGATGTAAGGGAATTTTTAGATTAAATCAAATCAAATTTCGACACGCCTACAGCCATAAATAACCAGACAAATTTAGTGAACTGTAAATCCAGAAATCGGCTATTTTTTGCTCACATTCTGGAACGTTATTTTGCAAACGTGTTGTGCCGTTACGTAAGACTCAGGAAGCAAGAGACTGTCTTCACCTCGAGGTCACCCGTTCAGGATCTGCACTATTCCTCTTCCTTCAATTCTGGAAGCCGGTTGAGGTCCTC
This sequence comes from Zootermopsis nevadensis, assembly GCF_977971745.1. NCBI lineage: Eukaryota > Metazoa > Arthropoda > Insecta > Blattodea > Termopsidae > Zootermopsis > Zootermopsis nevadensis. The sequence goes on along the minus strand of NW_028259162.1, from coordinate 452,228 downwards.
CCTCCTCAGCAGCCTTTCACATTTCAGACAAGCTCAAGGTACTCCTGCATTCCTGAACCCCGCATAACAGCTGCGATAAACACTCGAAAAACATGGCGAAGCTGAGAGGCTGCTAGGAGGAGCTTCAGAATTTACATTTCTCGCCTTGTACTGAGCTGCATCCACAGTTCTTCATATATATATATATATAACGCTAATTCATTTGACGACTTGAGTGGGGGATCGGCCAATCTGAAGAGAGAGTACCAGAAGAATTAGGGATTCAGTCCCGCAAGTTCGGTATTCCGGGGACGCCATTTTGTTTCTGTCTTGAACTCAGCGGCAGTTTGTATTAGCATGTAAGTGTTGATGGGATGGGATGGGCCGGGCATGTAGAAATGAGAGGAAAGTAATGCAGAAGTCTTTTGGGGAGGGCGAAGAGTGCACGTGTGTGATTTAAGTTCAGGCACGAGATATGCAAACGAGCTTTCGTCATGATGGTCGTGGATGGCGTTTTTGGTTCCTTAAAACTATGAAGCTTCTATTCGGTCGGATTTTCAAGAAATTCTCTGCTTTTCATCAAACCAGAAGGTTCAAAACAGCCATTTTTTTGTCCCTATTCTGAGTCATGTGACTCCCGTCCACGACCTTATATTCTGTTTACGATTAATTTTAATATTATCATCACATTTACGACATGGTCTTCGGACTTACTTCTTCTCGTCTGGATTCACGAACAAAATCTCTCGAGCTCACAATTTTCTCTCCAGTGCGTGCCAGATGACGTGATCTTCGTCTGCTCTGAAAGTATTCTCGTGATTTTCCTCAGCGAGTCCCGGTGACTGCTCGAATAATACCATAGCCGCTTCGTCGTCCTCCCGTCTTACTCGGCACTAATGAACCTCATCACTTCATATGGCGTCGTTAACTAATTAAGCGGGGCTTCTTCTCTGTCCTTCGGATTTTGTGTCAGTGTTCAACTGTGGAGTTGGAGGCGCGTCGCTGGCGAGTTATAATTTATACCCTAATTGCAAGGTAAATTAATAGCTCTTCTGTTTATGGAATTGTCACATATAATGGTCGTGACTGGGCCGCAAGGCTTCGTGTTTTACGACGTGGTACAGTCGGTTGCAGTAAACTTGAGGCGTAGTCGCACGTGAAAGAGACACGTATTGACGTACAGAGAACACGTGACTCAACACCAATCATTCGTGACTCTGTCCTATTTATAAAATAACTCATTCGTATCAAAATATCTTTATAGTTAAATACTGTGCAAATTTCCGTCATAATCGGCTTTATTCACCGAAGCGTTCAACTCCTGCCTTTTGCAATAAATTAATTCCTTCGAGACGATTTGGGCGGCCGTGTGATTAATTTCATTTCCGGGGGATAATTAAGCAAGTGAGTAAAATCTAAGTTTTGTTGCTAAAATCTGAAGAGTTCAAAGTTCTGCTTTTATTACGTAACCAACGTCCTGACCCGTTCCTCGCGATTCTTGGTAGATGCCTCGGTCAGCCTAACGCTGCAAACTTCTTGTTCATGCGATTCTTCGCTTCCGTAGGAACAATTAATATTCAGGAAATTAATAATTTTGGAAATGTACGTTAGAACCGCCAACTTATTCGTCCAAATATTATTTCCTGTCTTCTGATATTCTGGGAATCAACAATTTCCTTAAAAAAAACCATCGTTCACTTTTGACACTTGTTTGTGAGAAATATTTTAAAAACATCGTTTTAACAGTTAATTAAGAGCTGTTCTTATGTTTGAATATCATGTGATAGGTGAGAAATGCATTCAACTTTTAAGCGGAGACGAGAGGATAAAGTTAGAATGGATTTCAAAGAAGCAGCGCGGACAGGTTTGGACTGGATTCAGCTGGCTATGAATAGGTGTCGGGGCGTGCATTTGCGAACCTTCGGCTTTCATAAGAGTCGTAGGATTTCATGTCCAGTTTAGCATTTATCAGCTTCTCAAGAAAGGACTCTACTCTGTAGAATTGGTTAATTAAAAGATCTTTGTAGTTTGCATGATTTCCACGCAGTGCGTGATGCAAATTAAAATCGCTCGCTGTCAATGTCCGCCTTTTCTTCGCGTTCGGTTCAGAACAACTTTTTAATTCTGCTAAGAAGTTGAAAGAATGTTGACCCCGGACTTCTGGTTTGTGGCGCCGAAACGTTGATGCCCCGCATACAAGATTCACAAACCACAATCCACATATTCGCCGCTGTAATGTCTTCAGAACCCATTAAAGAACGCGGCTTTTGTAAAATAAATCAGCCTTTTCGATTGGCCTGCTCGCGCGACTGATGGTCAGTCGGCCCGAAAGGCTACGTCACAGCAAGGGGCGCACGTTCTGAAATCGTTTCTTTTAAAGTAAAAGTAAATATTTTTAAGGAATCGCCTCTTTGACCTCAGTGCGTGACCCCTGTGGTCACTGCGAGGTCAACATCAGCAGAGGTAAATGCGGGTAATGCCTTCATCGGGATTCGAAACTGCGTTTTCTGCGTACGGGAACTGTAATCTCTTGCCGTGTATTCTTTGGACAGCCCTGCCGATGGGATCAATGCACAAAATTCGGAATAAGTTGCCAGGTCTTGATCTGACACTTGAACCAAGAGGCAGATTCCGGCCCTGTGTCTGATTTGTCTACTGCACAGATTTCAGTTTCCTAAGCAACTCCCTGGGATCATTTTCTACTTTTTTTTAAAAAAAATTCGCGTCGGTTGAATTTTTTCCTGCAAAATGCACGACGTCAGATTTCGCTGGAGCTCCGTCCACGTCTTTCTCCGTTATTGCAGACTCTTTACTGTGGACGTTATCTTAAGACGGGCCACACAGCCGCCTCCTTACATATCCTTCTCTGTTCATCTTTCGTTGTCATCTTCCTGTCTCACTCGACGATGGAAAACGTGATCAGTTGTAGAAGCGCCGTTATAAAACGTGATGATCAATCCTAACATCACATTCGACGTTTAATAACTCCTGCTGAACAGGCTTTTTGTAACTGGGGCTCCCGGAACGTAACACGTCTTTTGTTTCTCAGCGGCAACTTTAATTAATAGCGCTAATTAGCGAAGCGGCCTACTTCTTGCTGCTGATACCGACGCAACCGACGTTTTGAGACGACGTTACCCGGGCAAGTGACGTCACGCCACTGAACGCGTGCGCCGTCACTTCCCGCGCGACGTCGAAGTCGCTTCCTTGCGCTCTCCTGCTGACGCTGATTGAAACTGCGTAATGGGGAGGTCCATAGTTCGTACCCTTTACCGTACAAATTAGTAATACGAATATGACATCAAATAATGTAATATAGATTGGCTAGGCATGCAGCACGAATGAGAGTGATGAGCAAATGCATACAAACTTTTAATTTGAAAACGTGAAGTGAAGGTCTACTTGGAAAACCTAAGCATAAATGGGAGGATAATACTAAAATATATTTCAGAGTAATTGGATTAATCTGGCTTAGGACAGGAATCGATAGTGCTCTGTTGTGAACACGGTAATGAACACTGAAGTTGTATAAAATCTTGACCAGCGGAGAGTACTGAAAAGTTCTGAAGAAGGACTTTTGCTACATGGAGTTTGTTTATTAATTGGTGCGACTGAGAATGTGTCATTAAAGGCAGGCAGACAGTTAATTGCCAAACTTGGTGACGACATATGATGACGTTTCGTCAGCCACTGCCTCGAACAGGTGGGAACGAACGCGAAGACAAAAGGTCCTCTTTGGTGCGTCTTTATCTGAGCGAACACGTGTTCTTTCCAGCAGGTGCACGCATAATTTGACGTGCCTTTTCTACGCGCGAGCGCAGACGCATCTGCGATTCAGGGCAGTCCACGTGCAGTTGCGTCTCGTCGTATATCACGAGCAATAAATTTGTCACGATCCTCCGATCAAATAACCTGTCTTCTGCGCCGTTCATTTAAATCTCTGCGCGGATGGGAAATTTGTGTGTATATATTTCAGTTATACATATAAGTACAAGCAAGTCCAATTGAAAATCAACGCCCGTGGTACAGGTTGATTCACAAGTAGCGATCGAGAAATCCATTGGCATAGTTTGACGGCTGGGGCGAGGATACCAGCTGCACATGTGACGTCAGTTTTGAAGACATTCGTTAGTTTGAGGCACTGAATCAGATCGATAATCAAGTGTTTATTGTATTTAAAAAAGGAGGATATACATTTACGAGCATTGGACCAAAGTATATGAAGATATGGGTTGCGTATTTAGCACAGAATGAGTCAAAATCGTCATGTCCTCAACCACGGGGGACCCTGAAAAAACACGCGTGATCCTTCGGGGCACTTGGGGTTTTTTGTGTTCTGCTGCATTAACGGTTCTGAAAATGGGAAGTTGTGGTTAACGCAGCTGAGCCCACGAGTCTCTCTCTCTCCTCCCTTAGAGGATCTACTCGTCTCCTGGTTACTGGCTGGGTCTCTCCTGCCATCCAGTAGCTGCATTCTGTACGAGTTCGCTTGTACATTATTCAAACGAACTGCCTCCCTTTTCAAAGGCCGCGTTACGTCTTTACCGTGCATCGTACATGGAATAATAATGCGATGTAAAACATGGCGGATGTATATGGTTACAGGATTGTAGAGGTCAAGGGTTCGCAAAACATCTCTTCTTCTTCTGCATCCTCCTCCGCGTCCCGTTTCAGTCGTCTTCTGAATCAATAAGATGCCTTAGCCTTCGGTGCCATCGCTAGTTAAGACAGTGCTGCTTAAACCAGCTCACAAATTGCTTTAACGTCCGTTTCGTACTTGTGACAACCAACACTCTGCATGCGTTTCTTGTTTCCGCGTGCCCTTTTCACAGTTCGTGCTCCTTGATTCGGCCACCCGCGTGACCCTGCAGTACTCTGACGACCTCCATACGCTCACCGACGCGATGGCCAACATGGCGGCTCAACCGCAGTAATTCGAGAGGGCGTCGGTTCGAACCACGGCCTGAACCGCCCGCCGTCAGAAAACATTTTCGTGATTTTCCTTTTCTAGCAGAAAGTCCGTGTAGTTCTTAGAGGCCCATAATTCGTGTACCTTCTGGATAAGAAAGATATTAAAAATGAGTTTTACGTCGCCAAGGCTGTCTGCACAGTGCGCAGTGTGAGGGCTTGCCCCATCGGCGTCGCCGAAGGGGTTCTTTCTGCTATTATTTATTTTTAAGACGCCTCCCCTCCGTCTCTGCGTACGTAACTGCTACAGAACGGACGGAATTCCACGAAATTTGATATTGGGGGACAGACGGGTCTCATCCTGACCCAACGAACGATCGGTCAGATTGCTTTTTTGCAGAAAATCTTTTGGCTGTGATGCGACGACGTATTTGCAATTCATTTCCAGTTATTAGACGCCGTGAGTACTGAATAACATCCATTTTGCTGCCGGTCCATTTCAACGTTCTTTCTCCATTCTTCGCGCACTTCTTCCTTTATCCCTCGGCCTCTCTCCCCACTTCGTTCCATCTCTCGTCTGCCCTTTAGTCTCCCATCTTCGAATTTATATTCGCCACATGAAACTCGCTGAGTTATTCTGCTTCTTCAATGATCTCGATCAGTCCCGGTCTCTTTCGACATTTTTCTCAGACGCTCCATACGAACACTGGGATGATACCTGAAATAGGCCACGGCGGGTTTTCCGGACATGACGTACAACTGAAAACTTGGTCTCATGTTTCATTCGGCCCTGTCCAGTTCATACTGCGTCGTTAAACAAACTTACAGCTATGGTAGGTTTTAAATGAGGCCCTTCTTGTGGGTAAGGGACTTGTCAGGAAAGCGTCGGCCAGGGCTGACTTCTACGTTCAGTGAGAAACAATAATTCCTGATGGGAATCGAACCCCGGTCATACAGCCATATCAGGCCTTCCGGCCAAGGCTTGAAGGAAACTGGGGCTTATCCAAGGAAGTGTAAAGCACCCTGTGTCTTGAACTGGACACGATGGACTCTAACTCAGCCGTTTAAGTGAATTAGCGATCTCTTATTTCAAAGCTTAAATTGTAAAAGAAAAAAATGTGGCTAGGCAATTATTCATGATCATTACCTACGGCGCCACACCCGATAACTGTCAGAGCAGCAACTATTGGAACTAAATTACCACAACCGGTAGTCGATGCAGTACACACACAAACTCATAAAACGAGCTACGAAAAGTATCTCCAGTCTTCGCTTGTTTCACGTTAACTTTTATGGGGGCATTTTCGAGGCAAATCTGGATTCGAGGTTGCTCCCGTAAGACTTCATGGCACGTGCTGGACTGTTTTACGTGCTCTTACAATCAACAGGAGACGTGCTAATCGTCCGACTGGCGATTATGTGTTTCACTCTGCAAGCGTGCACGTCCCAGTATAGGCCAGTAAAGAATTGAACAGAAATCATTCGAAGTTTTGCTGCTGTGTTCATAAACAGATTACCACGTGTCACTCATTAGAAGAAGTCGAGACTGCAGGATTGTTTCATTACTTATTTTTCTTGTGCTCTAAGTTACCTGGTGCAGAATTATTATTAATCATAAGAAGCTGGGCATCGTTGTCTGATAGGCCATTTATTATGGCAGTTGTAGTAGACGAGCTTAATATTAAACTATCTACAAAAAATATTATTAATTGCTGCACTCAAATCATTTTGAATTATTGTTGCAAAATCTACTGTCTGTGTCAAATTATGTGTTGTTAATAATGAGATTTTTCAGGTATCTTTAATTAAGATAGTCTGCATTTATGTCGCCACAAATTAAGAATTCAGATTTTAGAGCATACAGCTACTTCGATGTAGCATCTAATCCTCATAGAAATTTATTAAAATCTCCTGGAGGAGCTCCGTATAAGTTTAATATAATTAAGATGAGCGTTTTCGTGTATAGTTGAATTGCGCGGATTTTAAAATCCTGCCCTTTCAGAAGTATTAGTTTTGTTGAAACACTGATCTTTCTTAACGAAAACAGGCACAGGTGCCTTCTGAAGGGTTTGTCCGCAGGTGCTGGAACCTAATAAATAAATTTATAGTGCGAGGTGCAACAAAATTCATATAATATTAATATTAGAATTTTACAAACGACATAAATTTAATTAATTAATAAAGTTACAAACTTAAAGGTAAAATAAGGATGGATATTTATATTTTACACACATGTACAACGTTTATACTAATAAGTATGATGCTTAATTTAGTAAATGAAGCAGATGGCCTATTATAAACTAACTTAATATATGATTCGCATGAAGATGACCCAAAGATGCCGAAACATGTAAGAGGCAAAGAATCAGATTGTTCAATTGAATAAAAATTTTCTTGGATAGTATCCATCGTCTAATAAATATAGATCGGGATTAGCTCTATCTAGTGGGTCCAACTGTGTAGGAACCTGAAGACGGAGATAGAGTCCCATCTCCGAAACGTCGTTTTACGTTTTATATTTATTAGACGATGGATAATATCCAAGAAAATTTTTATTCAATTGACTCTTCACCATCGTCAAGAAGTTTTAGATTTGATAATCAGATTGTTGTTACAGACGTATCGAATATTGAATGTGACCATCATGACCAGTGTTTGAAATTCAATAATTGAATGCGTGTTTGGATGCTCAGTACGAAATCAATTTTTTTTAACTTAAATCAAATGTCGAGGCAGCAGGATTTAAATGTGTGTGAACATGTGAACAGCACCGGTTTCGGGTTCTTGTCAGAATCGAATGACAGGGGAAGAACAATGTTCAGGTCGACTAGCAGACACGACGTGGCCCATGCACCACTTCACTTAATTAATAAATTCCACTCAAATGAGTCGGAAGTCGTGAGATGTTCAGAAAATTCCTTGTAATTACTTTGGAGCGCAGGTTTCTTGTGCGGATTCCGAGCATTTTAAAGCTCGTTTTGTGGATGTAAGAACCAAATCCCGTCGCTTCACCCGGGTACTGGGGTACCCGATTCTTCCCTTCGATCGTGCCGCCCTGCTTATCTGATGTCGGGGTCAACTTGTGTCATTCTCGACTGACCCGATCTGTGCGCCTAACCCGAAAATTTAATTTAGAGTTGGCCACGACGTAGCACAAAGAAACGCAGTCAAGCTGGTTCTACCTCAGACATTTACAGACCACGAAGCCGTTGACCGATGCAAGGATTCGTATATTCGTGGCAGTGGCGGCTCGTTAACCCCCGCACGCCGTAGATATTCAACTGTCCGAAGTATTTCCCGTTGATACGAAACCGGAAATTTATCGCAGTTGCCAGTTTTTTTCCCCGCAGCGATTTCAGTTCAACGCACACGATATCTCAGCCCGCTTTATTATCTGTGACGTAGCACATAATTAATTTCGAATTATCTTCCTCAGTGTTCTGAGTAATGAGCCCGAATGTAGAGGCTTGACCGTGGTTTATGGGCAGATAAGTGGTTTATCACATTATTATTATTATTATTATTACCCTCGAGAACCGCAAAATTCGACGCCGAAACCGCCAATGTAATGCGCAGGCAAATTTTGTCTTCTTGCGCCAAAAATACTTTTAAGGAAATTAGAACAATTCTTTTGACTCGAGACACGTGTGACACCGAAAATGCCTTGCAGACGAGACGGTTCTGTTCTTTAAACACGTGAGTAGTGGAGTGGCATCAGCCGGCAGACGTCCTTGTCTTTGAGGCGTATTCGTCGGAGCTTCTGCCGTGATCAGCACTTCTCCACTTCAGCGGGAGGGTCCCCGTTCAGCTCCCGCAGAATAGATTCGAGACTGCGGTTTTTCGTCTCTGGCAGCTGAAAGAAAGTGAGCAAAGCCCCGGCATAAGAAACCGCAGCGAACAACCAGAAGCAACCGTAGACTTCCAGCAGGTCGACTAGAACGTTGAAGAACTTGGTTGACAGAAAGGCTAGCATCCAAAGCGTGCAGTTCGTGACGCTTGTGGCTAAACCTCGGGCTTCGGGTCTGAACGTCTCGGCCATTACCACGAACAGCAAATCAGCTGGGCCGGCGATAACGCAGAAGCTATAAAGCGAGACGCATACGATGGGAATCACTCCCAGCGCAGAAACGTCGAAACCGAATCGATCCAAGTACAGGTATGTGCCCAGTCCGAGAAGACAGACCCCTTGGACGATCTGGGTGCAGATGAGAATCGGTCGTCGACCCGCGAGATCTGAGGAAAAGCACGAGAACAGCGAACCTGACAAATTCACGAACCCGAATATAATGGACGATGTTTGTGGCGAGATATTAGTTCTCGATATCTCAAATATTGACGCACAGTAACCATACATGACGTTCATGCCAGAGAACTGCTGAGCCACTGAAAGCGTCAGTGCTATCAGGAGTGCCCTCCTGGTGCCGCGAACAGACAGCAGGCCTAACACAGACCCGTTGTGGTCGTGCGTTTCATTTGTGTGTACAACTGCCTCCAGCTTCCTCATCGCTTCTTCGGCGAGACTGGGGTCGCCTCGGAGACGCACGTACGCGTCGAACGCTTCCTGCCTCCTCCCTTTTCCCAGCAGGAACATGGGTGACTCTGGGCACCAGGCATACGCGAACAAGAACAGAATGGGGAAGGACACACACACGACTGCGGTGTGCTGGATCGAGAGGTGGGAGCCCACGGCGTACACGCAGATGGTGCCGATGCCTGCCGCCACCCCGCGGAAGTTCCCGAGAGCACCCCGGACGCTGTCCTCAGATATCTCGCTCACGTACATCGTTACGAAGACGTTGACGCCGGCAATGCACAGGCCCAGAACGAATCTTGAAATGAGCAAGTGCGTCGTTGAGTCGCCGAAGACGACGAGCAGATATCCGACGATGGCTGGCGCGGCGCTCAGGTACCCGGCCGCTTTCCGTCCCAGTCTCTGGTTTATGTAACTGTACGCGGGCGAAAAGAGGAAGGCGGCGAGGAAAGGAAGGGAAGCCAGCCAGGACTCTTGTTCCTGTGTCACGACGTCGCCGAGCGTGGTCTCCGTCGACCGGAGCAGCGGAAGTGTGGGCGACAACCATCCGGGTACGACGCCGTAGGCAAGAGTGATCAGGTTCGCTGAAACATGTCAGGAAACGATACTTTAGCCCAACAACAGCGCAGAAAGGACAAACGAAGTCATTTCACACAGTTGACGTTCTGTTTCAAACGCCATCGCTTGTAAACTGAGGTCGCGGGTTAGAATCCCGTTCAGTGCGTGGAACTGAGCACGGTTTTCTGTGTTATCCTTGCGATGGAGCAGGCCTTGGTTACATATTGGAAACGGACCTCAATTCTATCAACATAAGGGACAGACGAGAGAGGACGGAGGTCAACAGAGGCAGAGGGAGGTGAGAAAAATTGAGTGGGACAGAACTTAAAATAAGGGATTTGATTTTCTTAAATATTTTGAAAACATTATTTATAATCGGGATATAAAAATGTAGAAATTCTGACAGTAACTCTTAATGCCTACCTTCGCTTTCCTTTAGCTGATATCTGAATTACGATTATCTTAATTATTTACGACACGTAATTCCAATTTCGGTGAATGTCCGCGGAGTACCGGAAGTTAATGACAGCTTCTATGCACAGAACGGTACTTATACTTAGTATGTGGGACTTGGGCTGTGATTTGTTTGCCGCGTTCCATAAACCCTCGCCTTGAGTTCAGGAGCTGTGAGAGACTCTCGCAAAAATTACGTTATATTAATTTTGAAGAAAATTTTTCGAATTTTACTTTTCATTTTAATTTTCTATTCTTAAATTTCCCACCTGATTTCACATAAATGACACTGTCTTCCCACGAATGTGGTAGTGTGCCTTATTCGTATGTTTTGTGTGCTTACTAACAATCCCCGTCTCTCCGATAAGTCAACTCAAAAAACAAGTCCTTTTTACAGTTTAGTCTATTAAAATTTCCATAAATCTCATGGTGTGGTTCAGCATTGCTGTGCCATTTGTGTGAACGCTTATGAAGTGATGGGTGCCTCATCGCCTACAGTATGTTCCAGAAGTTATTTGGTTGCGAATTACAGCGAATTTCGTTAATTATGATAAACTGCAGCGTGCATGTACCTTGATAATACGATTGGGAAATAAAGTGAAATTTTGTAGATTACCTGCTCGCCCCCCCCCTCGTAATGTCTGCACGTTCACGTGGTTAATACAAACAGACATTCGTTTGTTTTCACAGTTTACATAAATTTCAAAAAATGAAAGCTGTTCTCTTTATCTCTGGTAACAACGTAGTGCCGACACTTCGCAAGTTAAAATCAGCCGAGTTCCTACCTGCAAGAGCAGCGGAAATCTGACGATATTTCCCCTGGATTCTCTGCAGAAGCGCGAGCAGATCTACGCCCTTCATTCTGCCTCTGCAGCAGCCGTCAGCGAAGTATCTTATCTGGAGCAAAGCAGAACTTCGTTCAGTCACTTCACAAAGCCGAATGTCGTAGAGCCCATAGGATAAGTTACTTTTAGTACATGATAACGCGACCCTGGCAGTTTTTCAGTCTGTTAGGCATTGAAGGTGACCTCAGCGTATTAATCACCTAAGGCCCGATGCACACGAGCGGGTTATCTCGGCGTGCGTCATGTGAGGCAATGGTGTCACTCAAACTTTGGCGGTGACGCCACGAGATATCCGCGCTCGCCGATCCCCGCGAAGCAGCAGTCTGTGTGAGAGCATAGGGCAGTGCACGCGTGGTTCGCAACCCTCGCAACAGCTACCGCCTTCCAGTCATGGATGCATCCAGTTTTGCTGCTAGCTCATACGAAAATAATTATGAAATTTACTTTCATCTTCTCTTAAATCTGTCACGAACGCCCCTTTTAACAGCCGTGAACTAACCAACGGGTGTGTCCAATACTTCCTATTGCGTTCTTTAAGGATGTATTCATAAACGAAATAGGCAAACACCACACGTTTTCTTCTGTACACATCCATTTTGGTTGCCATCCAATCTAGTACTGGTGAGAGGTTTTCGGTGTGCACTGTCACGGGTTTCCGCGCTCCGAGCACGCGCGGCATTTTCCATCTCGCGTGTACCCGGCAGCGACTCACGCGAAAATATCAAAATATTTGATCTCGGACTTTGGACGCCGACCGCTTGGCTGTAACCTAGGACAGCGCCACACAAAGAGCCAGTTTTTTTGATATTTCGTCTAGACCCACGCAACTCGCACCGCTCGCATTTAATCGCTCACGTAGGACACCGGGTAAGAACGACTGAAGGCTCGTTCCCAGTATAGCACGACGGAATACGTTTTGCTGTTAGGGGTGTGTGTGTGACAATTATTGAGACGTGAGGTCAGGGCTGTGCCCAGGCACTCAAAGAGGCGATGGGGCGCCGACTTGGTCGTCCTGTCACTCTGGCCTGCCCTGAGCTAGTGCATAACCAGGTACGAACCGGCAGGTACGTCTGAATTAATACCACCCCGTCGTCCTCACGAATCGAATACTTGTTCCCCAAAATTCAAGCTGTTCCGTCTAACTACTCGGATTCTAAGTTCCCCGGGCGTACTTTCAATCCATTACTTTTTCTATTCTGTTTCTCCGAAGTGAAAATGTTATGATAGGCTACTGTATTTTTTTAAATATAAGCCCATTTAAGAAAAAATTGTAAGTAATGCCTATGGTGACAGTGTCATTGCTTTTCGTTACTTGTGACCTAGATCTTGCTCTCGAGAAGGCCACCTGCGGTTATTTACACTAAGAAATAAAGAACACAAACGGGTTTTTACAATTCGATACATAGGCATTTCATAACATTCGTATTTCGTGGTGTGTCCTCGCATGATTAATTAATTACTATCCTTGGAAATTATAATGTCATTTCAAATTTAAAAGTTAAATTTCAGTTTCAGCCAAATTAATACACGCACTTGTTTGCACTTATCAAAACATCTAGCAAATCCAATTGTGCTGAACGTGAACTAACCCCTACTTGACAGACGCATGTCCGTGTTGTAGTCTGTACGTGTGTGTTTCTTGCTATTTTTCTTTGTGATGAAGTCGGTATCACCATCGAGAACACCATTATCAGGCAGTAGGCACCTCTGAAACGTCGGTCAACTTCTACGACACTGCACGGCGCACAGTCTGAGAGCGCTGTCGTCTTCCTGAAACGAAAGTTCTGTACCTAGGACGGATATCAGCGTTCTCCGCTCCTTCGCCTTTTCGGGAAACCGTCGTCCAATTCCCGCAAGGTCGATTCATCGATTTCGGCAGACTTAAGAAACTTAACACACAGAAGCAAACAGCCAGAGACAGCCGCGAGGTCCCAGGAGGTCAACAAGCCTCGGAAAGAACTTTCTGGAGAGGAAGGTCGGCTTCTTTTTTGGCTGTGTGTCTTTCCATCCAAGTTCTCCTTTTCCAGATAACGAACATCAGAGTTTTATGAACTGTTCGTGTCTTGTTTACCATCGCGTTTGTGTGTGTGTGTTTTGCAATTTATAGATTTATTTTAATATTTTGTCATCATTTAGAAGATTTTATCTTATAAAAACTGAGTTGTCCTTCCTGTTTAACGTAGTATAACTCCGCATAAAAATGTAGTCTAGTCTGACAACGTAACGTTTTTACTGACAGCTGCTGTTCCAAGGCCTGAGAGAGATAATCAGAGCTGTGGAAAGAGATCTGTAAAGATGTGTGGAAAATTTCACGATAAACATCGAAGATTAATCTGAGTTTCATAACGCTGCTAGAGGAGGAAATAGTACTTTACTCTGAGCACAGTACGCGCATAAAGGGGCCACGTAACACGAAAATAACTTCTTTTGACGCATTACTGAAACATCATCACTAAGTGTGTGGTGCTGAGCCCATCACGAGGCGCTGATAGTCGCTCTGTCTTTCGTGGAATCCGGTGCTTAGGTCTTCCAAGTGGTTTCTCCGCTTCGAAATTTCCAACCAAAATTTTGTACGCAATTCTCATCTCATGCACTAGGAAAAATAATTTACGTTCGGCCACACACACGGGTACTTGCTCTCTGCCTGCAAGAACGACACGTAGGGTACATCAATATTTTTAAAAATTTCTTCCGAACGAAGTGGCCCATCTGACGTTCCGATTTGTTCAAAAGATTTTTGATTTTCATTCATTTAATAGCCGTCGCGTACCTATTTAATTTTTAGTTCTTAGTTCAGTGTAGAATAATTATTTGTTTTATTTCATAGAAATTTCACCCCTCAGTATGTTATAAATATAATAACGTACCTTGGGTTCAAAGAAAGTAGGAAGAAATCACAACGCCTCGTTATATCCGTTCGCCTGATACTGGAATCCAACATTACGCGGCTGTCAGGTGGGTAGCCAGGCGTTCAGGAGCTGAAACAATTTGCTTATTTGATTGATTGATTGTTATTCATCCTGGTCGGAGGCTGGAGCGTGTTTATCGGGTGTGGCCCATCCAATGTTAATAATCGTGTTTGCGCTGCGGGCAGGGGGGAAAACAGGAGTAATTGTCGTACGGAGTACACAACACTCGCATTTTCAAAATGAAGTTTAGCGTTTGTTTGTTACATTCAAAGCCCGCAGGCCTGCATTATATCTGGGAAAATGATTTCCTGATTTTTGCTACAGATTTTTCATCTCTGTAATATCTGGACTTGCTGTTGCTAACCCACGTCATTCGGACGACAGACATGAGGACGCAGCCTTTCGTGCGGTGTTGCAATAAGATCAGGAAATCTTAGTTGACGCAAAAAAGGGGCACAACTTCTAAAAAAAGAGCATAAAAACTTAATTAAATTTATACCGCGCCATATTAGACAGCTAATAAGTAGGGTGTACTGCCAGTTGTTGAGACACAAATTCCCTTTCTGTGCGTGTGTATACAACATTTAAATTCCTTTCCTTGTGCTAATGAATAGACGAGTTACGTCATCTTCAAACGCACACGTACGCAACGGGCGGAGCTATGAATTGTGCGTAATGGAATGATACAAAGAATTTTTCCCCGTTTAATCCTAAAACGTTCATTGCATACGATTGTAATCCTCTGCCCATTAAGCTCAACGAATTGGCCAGTGATAACAAAAATAAATCGATCGATCGTGGAGGCTCTCATGTTAAAAGATGCTTCTCCAACACAGAGAGTCCCTTTTCGTGTTTGGGACATCCCCGTTTCCAGTGGCTTCAAGGAGACATTTTCTTCTGTTGTTCCTTATTATCGGACGTGATCACACGATGAAGACAGCGCCTAAAATCCCCGATCCCCGAGGAGCGTCTACGTCTTAACCTTTTTACCGTTCACTACCATCGTGTTATTCAGTGTTACATGTACTTGATACAGCGCTGTTTAATAAACCAAAGAAACATGCAACATGTACCGTACAGCAAAACAAACTGCCCTAAAGAAAACCGCTGAACGGGGGCGCACTTCGCTGTTTGTTTGTCCAATGTATTTATTTATGACTTATTTAACGACGCTCTCAAACACCGACGTTGCCCAGCGTCGAATGGTAGAATGACTGACGAATAATGAGCCCGGGAGGAGTTTCAATGAAGCAATCGTGGCCACGGTATTTTACTCCAGTGTCTGAGGAAACCCACGAGAACCTCAGAATAGTCTCGAGATATAAACAACCGGGGACCTACCGAATATGAAGCAGGTACCGACCACGAGACCTCTTGGTATCCGCCGATGGACGCCGGGAGATCAGTGTGAGTTTCGTCACAACAGCCTCCTTACAATTCGCTTCCTACTTGTGATCTCTCGTGACCGTGTTCAGGCAGCGTCGTTAAATAACCAAAGGAAAACCAGTTTCCACCATGCGTGTAGGTATCCGTCACACCCTGAGCCATGGTGTGGGAACATTGCATCGGGTAATTACAGCACAGTGTTTCGTGATGCGCTGCTCGCCATGATTGACAGCTGACCGCGCCCCAGTCTCGCCATATCACGAACGCAACGTGGCCGAGTCCCATGCGAATTCAGTGCCTGCCCTTTCTAGAAATCGAGTCCTTGGTTAGGTAATGAATGTTACGGATCGATTAATTAATCGATTCTTTTTCTGTGCACAGAATCCGTCGTCAAGGAGTTGCGTTGTAGTCTGCTATTGGTTCCCTGTTTCGAATACAAGATGTTTCTTCATGAACACCTTTCGATTTTGGAGGTCTTCTTGGATGTAATGTTGCATGGATTTGCAGATAGAGAGTAACGTTTCAAAGCAACATATTTCCTCCACCTTCAGGGATGAAACGTCGGTATCTTCCTGCAAGTCCACATACAGAATGCACCGTTTGGAAAGTCGAATTTTAATTGGCTGTGACGTGCACGTATTGAAGAACGTAGAACGTCATTGGTAAGAGAAAAATACTGCACTTCATGGACATAATATTTGGTTTTACAAAGAGAAGTAATCTTACAGATGGTAATAGCCCTATGTAGAAGTACAGTACAGGGAAATGTTTTTGACTCAAACTTTATTGCAGACCACATGACCGCGACGTTTGACGGGTGGAATATCACAATCAGCGTGTGTTTGTTCAGGCACGACTGTCAGCGCGACGTATTTCATATTGCCTTCTTGTGATATTTCCAGACAATTAATTGCAGTGTTTGTAATCACCCTGTGGCAACCGAGCGACTGCGAACATCCTCCAGTCACTGATCACGTTTCGCGAGAGATAATTAAAGTCTCAGTCACACCCACGCCTACAAGTTCCAGGGAGAAGCAGACGCTTTCCCACGAGAAACGAGACGTCGAGTTAATTCCAAGCCCAACCTTAAGATACATTTTTCCGCTGTTTTCCCCCATAAGAATACGCAAATTTGAATGTATTAATAATTTAACTTCATACAGCGCCAATTTGAACCTGGGAACCGGGTCATCATGTATAATTGGCGTACTGAGTCGGGCCGCATGCGGCCCGCGAGCCCCCAGTTTCACATCCCTGCTCTAAACGATTTATAAAGTCAGCTTCGTGTTTTCCGTTACCTTCACTGCCCTGTCATAGCACAGACGTGATTAAGATATTATATTACGGCCGTAATTTGTTGGGAAATGTTTCCCGTAGCGTTATTACGATACTGTGGGGGGGGGGGGGGGGAGTAACAAAGACACCGAATGCTAAGGGGCCCCGCAAGATGAGAAAATGCGTAGAAATACTGAAAGGCGCTGGCTGGCCTGTGTGACTTTGACGGAGAAACTTAGATTGAGGGCGATGTTTCAGGGTCTCACGGCGAATTTGTTTACATTCCATAGATCCTTCATAGGTCGAAGCCAAGGATGTCATAGCACATCACCTCATAGCTTATCAACTTCGTGATGGAGGCAGTAAGGTCCTCTGAAACGTCGATCAGTAGCCGCAAGGTTAGACGAATTTTCTTTGATTCAGGTTGGTTGCGAGGAAGGTGTTGAGGAAAATGTTTGGTGGTGTTTTCTCTAAGACACGAACTCAGGACAACGCACATGATTGCCTTAGACACGCTGATAACACGATGAAGGATTCTAACTAGGACTTACACGCCGCGGAGTGTGGGGGAGTCTTAACTGACCTTTGTCGACTTTAAAACAGTAAGAATTCTGACCGAGGTAACATTTGCTCGTACGACTGAAGATGGCTGTCTTCTGGGTTGTTGCGCCGTGTAACATGAAAGAAGTTTACCGACGTTTCAGAGGTCCTTGCTGCCTCAGGACCCTGACGATGAAGGCAGCAACACCATCTTCACGCACGTCGCAATGTTTGGTAAGGCGAATGGTTTAAGCTATTTGCGACACGTCTTTTCAACTTGCGATGATCACATTTTAAGCGATGATCGCACACCCATGACACGAACTGCACCCATCTGTGACACGAAGCACTCGGCCAGGTGATTTGCTATCTCCTACGCGCACGTGCGTGGCTCAGGATTCTTGCTAAGTGCCAGTCGTTCTTACTGCAAACAGCCGTCTTCAGTAGCCAGGAATCTTGAAAGGCAGAAATCGCAGTAGCCGCCATGGGCATCGTGTTACAGAGGAATGTCCGGGCATGTTCATCTTAACCATTTAAAGACGAATGAAGAAGAGGGGAGAGAAAGTGTTAGAGACCCTGTTTTGGACGGGGAAACATCGAGAAATTACTGACTAAGAATGTTCCCGAGCATTGCCCGCACGTCCTTGTGGTTTAGTTAGGTTCAACAGAAGAAAATGCTTTCGGATGTAGAACCAGCCGTACGAGATACATCGCGGGGGAGTGGAGCCAAGATTCCTTGCGTTTTTAACCTCGTTGTCCGTGAGGAACATCCTTCAGGGCCCTAGAGTCTGAGGCGATGTGGCCATTGTCGGGAATCGAACCGCGGTCGGCAGTGGGACGAGAAAGTAGAAGCGGCCCGGAGATGTATGTCCTGTTATTGCCGCTGTGGTGCGTTACTATCGCTAGCCGTGCCGTGCCGTGCCGAGCGAGTCGTCAGAGGGTAAGTCGCGGTCTCAGTGCATCGCGAGCCGGCTGAGGGTCCGGGCGCGAGTCGTTCGCGCAATTTGCGTTTGTTTTTAAGTTTAGTTATTTTAAGTTTCTTTACGTTTAAGAACAACAATTTAATTACCCGTAAAAGAAGACTCATTCAAACTTGTGTTGCGTGTCCATTCTACAGTTTATAGTGGCAGAAACTTACGAATTAACTGACAATTAATCTGAAAGAAGGGTGTGTTTGTTACACGTTTACTGTAACAAGCAACGTTACTTGTGGTGATTGTTGTAACAGCGGGATTGCAGGTGTTTTCATGCTGTTTCTGTAGAGACGAACAGGTGAAGTTTAGTTGATTCGTAAAAGTACGAGTGAAACCCATATCTGGAACACTGAACTGGCATAAGTGGGCGTGTCCCGTACTGTTATATCAGGTCACACGAGAAACTACCGTGTAGCAAGTGGTGTTGGACGGACAAAACACTGGTCTACGCTACTGCGTTGAACAGCCCGTTTGCATTTCTCTCTCCAGCAGTGTCTGCTCACAATAAAGGTGCTAATATAAGCACGTGACTATTACGTAGATAACAGCTTATGATAAGTACAGTCGCTCAAAATACGGAGTGTTGGCAGGAGGTGTCAACCATCGCAAAGGAATGTGATTACCGAGCTGTGCCTTAAACAACACATCGGATGACGATCTTTTAAGAAATATTTGCAGCGAGACATTTAAAAAGCAATAACGCAAGGATACGTAACACCGACTTTATTTAAATCTGATAAATAATTGATAACAGTGCCAGTAGACGAGGTTGTGCAATTTCCCACGGAAATAAATATATATATTTTATTAGCATTGATGTTTTTAAGAGAGCTTCTCAATTCGCAGTTGTAGTTTTTTTTGTTTGTGAAGCAGCTGAATGCGCACAGCCGCCATATCGCGTGACGTATGTCATTTGTTTTAAGACGTCGCCATTTTTACATGGCGCTGATTGCAAAATAGCGCCAAATACATCCTGAAGATACAAAACGTGACTTTACTATTTATTGACATTTGAAAACTTGTGAGTAGCCGATGAGGAGTGTTGGTTGATTGCAGCCTGTGATCTCAGAATCTGTTCGCGTTCAACATTTTTCCCATTCGGAGAGTAAGGCAGACATCGCAATCAAGGTTCATGGTTTTCATGGTGAGTACCGTTAATTAAACTTACTAATCTCTCGGTCTTCTGTTGGTTAATCAATATTTCTTCAATGTTTACGTCTCACATCACACACCATTAATGTATTTGTTTCTGTCAGTCTCCGTTTTTCTGTTGCTCGTCTAACGTAACCCAAAATGCTCTTTTGGGACAGGATTTTTTTCGCGAGATTTCATGTTCTCACGGCGGCGAGCATGAAGAATGTTACCCCTTGTAGTCTGGGTCTGATGATGGAGGTAGTAAGATCCTCCGAAACGTCGCTAAACTTATACCAGACTACGCGGTGCAACAACCCTGAATACAAAGCCATCTTCAAGGTTTCCTTCCGTTGTTTGATATCGCTTTAACCTCTAATCCCTACTTGATATTTTTTACGCCTTTTTAATTTATTTTGGAGTTAATATTTGGCTGCTGATCACAGAACGTGCTTTTTGAGCATCCTTAGTTTTTGTGCGTGATCCAAATTGAAAACCTCTCTGTAAGGCATAATTTTTAGCTGGTCTGCTTAGTGCGCCATTGTTTTAAATAACCAGTCTGTGATCTCTGAAATTCTAAATAACAGAATTAGTTGTATTTTCGTCTTTTGCGTCTGTGTTTTGTCCCACGGGAGGAACCCATTGTAAAAAAAATTTTAACACCTGGCTCTTGCAAGCCGTATTTTGACTCTGCTTGATAATTTACAAAATTGTGGGCTGTTCAACTATATCAGCTATTTATTATGAGATATTTGTGCTTATATCCCGTCCATTAGACGAGTGGCAATCGAAAAGGGCTGTCTGTTTGTGTCTTTCCACCAACGCAGGATGCAGCTTGGCCAAGAGTTCCTTTCGCTTTTGACTGTTTTCGTAGACGTGCGCAGTGGAAATGACCGATATTCGGGAAAGTCGTCTTGTGTTTGGTTTCCCGGTGAGGAAATCTTAAGATTGCGAGGTTGCAAGGGTCACATCCATGATGCATTGCTGTGCTGATCTCCTGTAGTTGAACCTTGCTTATCAGTAGATCTTGAGGTTGATTTGCTTCTGGTAACGATGGTTACTGTGTGCTGTGTAGATAAAGTAGGTACACATCTGCAATTGGTTTCGTCTTCCTGGCGCCTCAGCTCAGTTCCAGCCTTTGTTTGCCGTTTCCAGTCGTAGATCTCTCCTAGATGCTGTTCAGAGGATTTCAGGATTCCTCAGTCCGTCCGTCATAAAGCCTGTACATTCGCTGGACCAAGTAAATATCCCTGGCCTGAATGACAGTCGAAGTAGCGATCCCACTGTTCAGACGAATAAATTATTGTAATTTTACAGTGAAATTAATTTTCTTAGCAGCGAATATAAAGATGGCTGTCTTCTGGGATGGTACGCCGTGCAGTCTGTGCCTACCTCTCAGGTGCTTTACTGACTCTGTCGTTGGCACCGATGATTGAGGCGGTATTCACATCCGAAACGTCGGCAAACTTCTACCAGGTTACACCTTTTGTTTTCCTCATTGAACGCGTCTCAGTTTGCTCCTCCCCGCAAAGAACTCCGGATGTTATAAAATTTATGGAAAGTCGATAAGCAAATGGAGATTTGAGTTGTGTGTTATTGTGATGTGTCATCGACTTCAGTGTAAGGGTCTGTTTGCTACGTAGGATACTGATGGTCGGTGATGGAAACTCAGTTTTGTTTATGCGTGTAAAACCATTTATTAACTTTTGTTTAGTTTAGTCCTTCACATCCCAGCGGTAAATATATGTACCATGTGCTTTAACAATTGGGAAGTTGGATTTTTATATAAACTTTTCGCTCCTGTGTGGATCTATTTATCTATTCGGTAGGGCTCCTTGGACGACGAGTGGTCAGCCCATCGCAAGGCCCCTCACTACGTGCGCACATGCGACAGCGCAACACAGAAAGGCGCTGACAAACATCCATGCCTTGAGTGGGATTCGAACCCACGGTCATAGTGTCCAAGCGCCGAGGCCCACGCCTCAGACCACTCTGCCCCTTTGATTCGCAAGTCTGCATTTCGCCCACAGAATAAATATATTTGTCACGTATTGTTCTCAGTGTAAACAGCGATTATTTCCTTAACCAGCGTTAATCAGTTGATCCACGTAATGGTGAAGTGTCGTGTTTTCTTCGCGGTACGGACTGAATTTTTAAATGTTGCTTAGATGAGCTTCGGACGTAAGAGGACCACTTTTTTATGTTTTTGCATCTGTTGAGGAGCCCTTTCACACATTTCAACTGCGCACTGCCGTATGCGAGTTTCGTAAATTTTAAATAATTTTGAGAACCACTTCCTCCAGGCCTGAGTTGCATTTTACGTCTCGTTAAAAATTAACCTGAAAGAAAAATGTGTTTCGTACCGATCCTAATTTCACGGGCGCAAGGGTGAGCTCAGAGCAGGAGTTGGTGCTGGTCACGTGGTGTCATAAAGCTTGTCTTAAGACCAGATAAAGTTCAGATAAGAAGCAGTCAAGTGCAGTCCAGTAGCAGCGCCGAGGCACTTATCTCTTGAGCCGACAAACAGTCCAACAGCCAACAGAATTTGTGTAATGCTTTCCGTGGCGAATCTAAGTCTGGCTGTTACGAAAAGTATTCTCAAAAGTTTTAGGTGGGGTCACCGTCAGGAGTGGATTCTGGTCTAGAAGTCTGGTTCTTCGTAATTCCGCTTAGTAAAACAATTATTTCTGTCCAGTGGTCCGGGGGTGAAGCGGCCGAGATGAAACTCCGGACATTCCGCCTTCGTAACGAGAGACCAGGGCGTGTGGATAGACCGCTTCTAGATGAATGTATTCTGCACAGTGCCCAGTCTTCCATTAAGCACTCGCATTAGCATATTTCAACCTGGAAGCAGCTTCGAGTGTGTGATGACAGCGTGTATTAACTGATCTGTCATTAATTCTACCACGCCTTTCTAAATAATACGGATTCCTTCTTTGATGCGATACGCACGTCACCACCGATTATAGAATCACTCGAGAGATCTCATGTTTTATTCTCATTATGACTTTTTTGCAGGAATTATGTGGAGAGTGCGCAGACTCTAAATGACTCTTCTGCGGCGATTTGATTTTGGAGTACTAACTACGGTGATGTCTCATATCCCCACACATTTGTTATGAATAAGGGAATTAAAAATTTTGACTTCGTAATGTTATTGATTCATTTTTTAATAATGCTGCCTTCACATAGGCGTACGTTATAATGATGCTGTTAAGTTTTATCTTAATTTTCCTTGACCGTTCGAAGCCGGCGGTAACTATATGTACCACTTGCTTTAACAACCAATAATTCTTCATTTTGTTTTTATGAGTTTTGTTTTATTCTCATTTTAAGCAGAGTTTATTTCCACGCGTGCGCGTGTTTGTTTGTTTGTTTCGTTTTGTTTTGTTAGCAAAAATATTCCGTGGGTTATTTGATGACGACTTTTCAGGTGTGTAGATTATATAATGTCGATTAAAAACTGGAAGATATCGTCATTGGTGGGTCTCGGTGCATTACTCGCAAGTAAAGGTTTTGGAAGAACCACAATTATGATTTTGTGAAGACTTCTGCTACGTTCGTAAATATCATACATTCAGACCGGAGTTGACTCCGTTGGTAAAGAAGGACGGACTATAAAAATTAATAACGCGCTCGTGATTGGTCGCTTTCGTAGACGTTTCGACAGCAGAATGCTTTGAGTGTCTAAACAAAGCAGTTAAGCACCAAAGGAACAAATGTGGCCGAAAGGGATAATTTGAAAAGAAACGGGGTTTGAACTCCGAACTCTCCATGTGAAAACGTGAACACTGGCATGGAAAATGAAACGCACGTGAATGGACTTCCAGGTGTCTGTCTGTCTGTCTGTATTCTGGATGCACTAATTACGCCCCCCCCCCGCACACACACACACAGTAGTTGAACATCGTAACATCGACCCAGTAAGCGTGCTCGTTCGTCAACTACTGACAGCTCAAGAGCCTCAGGACATACTAATTGAGCAGTCCGTGCCTACACCGTAAAAAGAAACAAGAGAACGAAAAATAATATCAAATACCGCGGGTGTTACTGATCGGCGGCCTGAGGTTATCCCCGTTGTGGTTTTGTGGTCCATGGTATTCATGTGGTGACGTTCATCGCCAGCTCGCACGTGGCATTTACCATACACCCGTTAAAAGTGACGGGGAGGAAGACAAGTTGTGGTAAAGCAGTCTGCGGTCAGATACAAGTTGGGCTTCGGTTTTCCTCACAGGGTCACAACCCATTTCTCTAAGATCCGTGGCAATATCGTTCTCGCATCTCCTTCCCGATCTCCGAAGTGGCCTTCTTCCACGTCGTGTGGTGTCTCAACCTGCCGCTTGACCGTCCTGTCGCCACCGTCTTCTTTTTTGACAATGCCAGATGATCTGCAGAAGTTGTTGCAGCAGCCTTCCAGGTGGTTTCCATAGCAACCTGAATATGTCTGTTGCGCGGTTTGCTCTTGTAGACGTTAACTGGTGAGTACGTATCGCCCTGATGTTGGAGGCAGCAGGCATGTCTGAAACGTCGGTAAATTTGTACCAGACTACGGTGTGCATGAACCCAGAAAACAGCCAAGACACGAAGTGAGAACCTGAAATCTCTCAAATTTCGCCTTTGAATGTACAGTCTGTCGCACTTCGTTCCAACTGGTTGGCAGCTCTGAGCCCGCAAATGCAGTTTTAACAGTCGGACACGAATGCTTCAAAGACGACCGACCGCAGCCTGAAGCTTGGCTCCGATCTTAAAAAACTAATTTCTGCGGTTCGCACGACCTCTATTAACAAGTGTTTCGCGTCGAAGGGGCTGTTTTGTACTCGTGTATTCTGGATCATCGTGAGGTTCGTTTTGGCGACGCACTTTCGCAAAGTGACTGACTCACTTTGGACAAAATTTCGGACCAGACATTAGGAACTGGGGCATGGAGGAAGCATCCGGTCCCTGGGTCCAAATGCGCGTCACAGGCAGGGTCACGTAATTGGTCGAAGAAAAAAAAGAAGTGGCTGCAATTGGCTGGGTACAGTCTTGTGCAAACAGCGTGGAGCCCTGTTCAACGCAGTAAACCCCGTAGCACAAGAACTGCAGGTGGTTCATTTATGTCCGCGGGTCACGCAGCAGTCCGTCCGTCCGTCCTAACTAGGCCACACCCTAACAAGCCTCGAACCAACAGACAGACAGTGGTTTCTCAGAGCCCCTGCTTCGCCAATTAAATTTGCTAAAATTGGACGAAACAACAGAAATTCGTGTCTTTGCGCTCCCGCGGGCCACACACGAACGAAAGTCTTCGGCCAGTATTATTTTGTGTTCTTTTTAAGATCTGGATACTAACTGCGATCCAACGTCGCTACGATCCATGTCAGCGAGCACTCTTAGCGGATCCAAATTTTGTGCTCATTTCTCCATGCATGCTATATGCCCCGCCTATCGTCTCTCAGGTTGAGCGGCGTCGATGATTGTACAGTGTGAACGTCGTTATGCTTGCAGGTGGACTCAGGGTGTTGGCTAGCAACGGAAGAGTGCAATTATTATGTCTCTTCCCAGCAGGTGGTTGCCGGTTGCTTCCCGTCCTGTCCGCGTCTTGTACCACCGGGCGCAGTCCTGGGCTATTTCTGTGAGGATTAGGGCGAAGCAATCTTTCTGTTCGCGTTTCTGACGTTCTGCAAGTCTTAGACGGGTTTGTTACCAGTGCGCCGAAGTTGCTGACTGCCGAGACAGCCCGAGGTCACTTGCCTCTCGCATGTCATAGTTTTAGGAGAAAACAAAATTAATGCTGACGTGCTGAAGACGATGCAGCGAGTGCCGAGGACGGACGACGGGACATAAAGTTGTGGCAGGCCTCTAAGACAGAGAGTTGTTGAAGGGGTGGTGATCCTTGGGAACCACTGGCCTGGAGTACCTGAAGAAAACTAGTAAAGGCAGACGAATTGTCTGGAGGAAAAGAAGTGACGACGACGTACACGTCGCATGAAAGGTCGTTTCAACTCCTGAAATCGAAATTGGCCGTGTTCGGTTGCTTTAATGGTTTGTAGCCTATAAAATGACGCTGTATGAAGTACGAATGATACTTAACGATGTAATCACTGACTAGACACCGAACTCTTTGTGTATCGATTGATCTAAGAGATAGCGGTGTTTTCTGCCTGACGTCGTCGCTGAGTGTGGGATGTCTGTCTCTGTGATAAGTGATGAAACACAGGCGTAGCCCTTCATTGCGTCAATTTATCTCTTAGGCCAGTAGCGTCTCTAGGTTTCGGTCTCGAGAGGCCTTCGAAAGTTTATGATCAAATGGTAAACAAACACAATTTTGCGAGGAAGCCTTTTCAAGGGAGAGACTGTGGCAACTCCGCTCTCAGTATCCCTCGCCCCTAGTTTCTGTCTAGCCGACCTGTCGGTGTCAGGCAGATAGCTGGCCTTGTTTTTTCCAGGGAGTGTAGTGTATCGTCGATATAACTAGCTTCAGGATGACCCTGGAAGGAAGAGGAGGCGAGTCACCTGCCCCCACAGTTCTCGTGCACCTGTCATGGCTGTTCGGTGGGCGTGTCACCGGAAGTTGTGCCGCTGAGGGGCAGGAAGGGCCTACTCCACCCTCCTGCCTTTTGTTTCCCACACTTTTTGTTGCAGCGAAACTCGAGCCGACAATTTTGTTTTAATGGTCAGAAGTAGCGACGATTCTGTCTTCCTCGTCTCTCCTCTTCATTTCTGCGTTTTTCTTGTGGATAATTTGTGACGGGAAGCCGTCCATAAGCAGTCTTGGGGCACAGCGCCCTGACAAATTGACAAAAACGAAGGCTGTGTCACCGGGTCGGTCTCTGGTAGGGCGCCGTCATTGAGCGATTCTGGTCATTCTGATCGTCTGTCAGATATTACGATTGGACCACTCACGTGCCTCGCCGCTCAAGTGATGTCTCGGAATTTATCACGCGACTATTTTAAATTTGCGTCAAAATATTCCAGTTAGAATTGTAAGAGTGAAATGACACCTTCGGGTTCCAACCGTGACCACCAGGTGCTGTCATCCTACAGGTCAACCCTCTTTGCAGGACCGATGGAATGGCTGACGTCATAAATGAAACGCCATCGAACTAAACTATTTTGTTATTAAACAAATTCTCCGAACCAGGACAAGCACCTCCTCCAAACAACATTTGTACTCACCCCAACTGCACGTCACGCCGACGAGTAACGCAGGTTCTGTTAGCCGCCCCGAAATGACAATCCGGCCTCGTCATAGAAGGTGCGTGAATGTGACGACGTAGGTCCTGAAATCGGGGCTTCTCATTGGTCTACATCCTTGGACCTAAATATGGGAAGTGATTGCACGCTTCATTTCACCGGAAACTTGAGCAATCTGTACTCTGATACGTGCGGTTGGAACTGTGTCCAGGTTGTTCCATATCCTCCGGACTTCCGGTCAGTCGTCCTGTGCGTTGTGATAAATACGAAATTACTACGATTGTGCAAAGCAGAGTTATAATACAGGGCGCAGGCATAACAAAGTTACACCACGAACTGGTTAGGTTAGGTTAGGTTAGGTTAGGTTAGGTTATATTTTATTTTATTTTATTTTATTAAGAAACGGAAATGACAGGGAACGGAATAGAAGGTGTGAAGCGAGAAGTAAAATGTTTTGTGAACGAAGGAATGGCGGAGGGGTGGAAAAAGTGGTCTTCTGGAAGGATTATTGTTTAAAATTTGGCTCGAGTTCGCCTGTAATAAATACTTACGTGGTCGCGTGTGCCTTTTCATCTTCACTGCAGCTGTAGCAGTTCCCCACGTGTCATCTGAAGTGACCGGTGAATGAATGCGTTTGTTATCTGCGGCGTGAACTGCATATTGAGTTTTGGTGCTGGAAAATTATAAGAACGGTGTTAGAAGCTCCAGGTACGTGGTAAGTTCTTTTTGCTGGAGTCACGAGAACACACTTTTGCTCTGACGTCACTCATGCTGCCAGATGTAGGGAACCCCCGGCCCTTCTGTCCAAGTGAGAGGTTGAAAATAATTCGTCTGCGTAATTCTCGTGCATGGGTGAGCTAGCCTCGACGGTGAAGGCAGCCGGTGCTAGAGCGTCGTTACGAGCTGCATAAATAGACTGCTTTATCGCAGGTGATAACGTGAATTGTGAATTCTGTTGTGTGGAACGAGAATTTGCGTTATGAATTGTCTGGATTTTAAATCTTTAAAACGAGCAATGAAAATCTCTAACTTGACGTGCGTTTATCAGTAAGGGACTGTACAAATATGACGTCACGCTTAATGGGAGACGACAGTCTTTTATTTGCTGTCTTTTATGAAGACTGTTTGCTCAGGAACAATGGATGAAATCTCACTCCCAGGCAACTCATTTATGACGGTCCATAAATCTGGTGGCACGGCCAACCGCATCAATTCTGGTCCAGCGGTGATTCTCAAACGAACGTCGTGGATCGTAAAAGAATTTCAGCAGTTTCAACAACGAGCAGCGTAGATGAAGCCCTTGCCTTTCGAGGTTTATCTCAGTCGCATTGTTAGAACGCGATTCCATTTGACGCTCTTTGCAACTTCTGCGTTTGAAACAGCGTCGTTTAATGACCCAGGACTTGGTCAGGCCTACACTGCTAGAGGTCTCTGCTGTTGGTCATGGAACGTGTGACTGCTTTGAGGTGCGTGCAATTAACTCTTTTAAAGCCTAGTGGTAATTATTCTTAATCCACCATCTGATTTTAACGATGAGTAACTCTCATTTTGGCTACGGAGTGTGTGTAAGCGTCTCAGATGGCATCAACCATGCGGACGGATTGTGTTGTCTTTGCGGTACGGACTGAGTCTAAATATTACGCAGACAAGCTTCGGTCTTTAAAGCGCTCAGTTGTTATTCATTTTACTTAGTGACTGTTGTGGCCTACTGCAGTCATCAAATCTTGACTGTGTGGACGGAATCAATAATTACGTATTTCTGCGTCGAACACCGACTGCAACATTGATCCCCGTATTTAATTAGCTAACACTGCAATACTATTTTGTCATGTGGAAAGGGGGTTCGCAACCCGCGGGCCGCATAAGTATGTCAGAAAGCGATGATCTGTGAGGAGTGGAAGAATTGGAAGAGGACCGACGAGTTGTGAAGAAGATGAACTTTCCTGTGTTACATACCGTGGTGATATTTTTTTTTTTTGAGTGTGCTGTACGCGGCCTGCTACTTCTGGTAAGCGACTCGCTCCGAGGTTCCAATTCACAAAAGTTCAGCGGCCAAAAACGCTGGAACGCGGTATAGCTCGTGGTGTGCTGACGCTGCATGAACATCGCAAGCGACGTTTTGTATTCTGTGCTCTTGAGGGGGCGGATGTGTCAGTGGGCGTGGTCTTGGTGATTAGAGATGGCAGCATTAGCGAGGCACAGATTCCATGTCGTCAGCGACTGGAAGTTCTCTAGGGGTGACCAACGAGTCGCTCTGCGATCGTCTCAATGCCATGACCAACTGCTTCGACGTGTTGGAAGACGAACCAAGGACGACCAAGTGTGACGCGGTGCAGTGGAACTACACGGCGTAATATTCCAGAAGACGGTCATGCTCGCAGAATGGCCTTCGCGTCCTTGTTCCGAGGGGTTCACCCGTCAGCAAAAGTTCTTTGTGCCGCGGACCCAGTGAACGACCGGCCGTCTGTTGAGCTCTGGCGGTAAAGCGTGAAGGCTTGGCCGAGGTTCGTTGATTTGGCGTAGTTCTGAGTCGATGTTGATGCTCCGAAACGCTCAGTTGCCCCGCGCTTTCGGGTAAATCCCACCTTAGTTTCTGTGGCCTCATGACGAAGCCCGGTCGCGCGAAAGGTTCGCTCTGCGTTTATTGTGTGCACTTCGTCTTTTTATTCTGTGGACGCCACGCGGCGTGGACATGATGACATTGGACTGGATCGTATTAAGAGGCGGTATCTCAGTATCTTTCTGAGACTGAGGAAACTCACGAATAAATCACAAGCAGGGTAGGGTAGTCTTGTGTCCCGGCTGAGAAACGAACAGGGCACTCTCTGAATACAAGTAGGAAGCCTTACCATGTGAGCAAAAACTGCCTTTGCCTCAGCTTCAGAATCATATTTCGGCCGTGCGGATTTCTGAGGTGGAAACAACAGGGAAATCTAAAAGTGTCGTCTGACAGTGAATTATTTAAAGTCCAGAAGAGCAGGGAATCTCGCACCTTGATTAATAAGGTGAAGCCTCAACTGAAATGAATCAGAAGTTGTTTCAAGGCGTCGTCTCTTTGAGATGTGAGGTTCTTACGGGGGTGAATGCGTCGACGTAGGTGTTTTTGGGTTGCGACGCCGTGTTGTGTACTTGCGTCGTCTCGGAGAGACGTAGGCGCTCTGCCTTCATACGAATAATAATAGGCTGTATTATCTTCTTAAGGTTTTGCGAGTTTCGCGATCTTAGAATTCTTTGTAAAAGTCTCGCGCAGTCACGCGCAGAGCAGCATCGTAGCCAGTAGGATGAATGTCGTCGTGACATGGCCGATGAGCTCGCGCAACATATGGTTGGTGCAGACTGGAGATGGAAATGCAAGGGAATCGCATTAAATTGGACTCATTCCGCAATATTCGGCTTTAATGTGAGCGGCTGTCGTCTCTCGTTCTTTATGACTGCTCGCATCGGCGCGGACAGAATTCGCTCGCCTGTTGCGAGAGACGAGGGGCGGCAGCCGCGGGCGTCTACAGACGTGGACACGGGATTTAATTTGTGGGCGTGTCCACGAAGCCCATTAACAAGGACTGTACCCACCAAACAGCGTGTGAAGAATTCACATCACGAAGCTGCTACCGCTTTCGACGTGTATATTCGTTCGGTGCCCATAAAGATCCGTAGCTTTATGCGAAGTTCGTCTTCCGGGTTGCAACGCGTGTTTCGTATGATTCTTACTGTAAACGGCGATTATTTCCTTAAACAACGTTAACCAGTTGATCTTTGTAATGGTGAAGTGAGGTGTTTTCTTCGCGGTACGGACTGGAATCTTAAATATTATTCTTTTGTGCCATTCACAGACACAGAACAGCTTGGCCTGACAGATGCTGGGCGGAGCTGTACAATTAACTGCAGCATCTCTGTCCACGTATCTCAGTGTGACGAGGCACAGTTATGATGCAACATTATTATTATTACGGAGTGTCAGGTGCATTTCATTGCCGGTACTGAGGTCGTGCTGGCGTGTCTCTCGTTCGTTCCTTGTTCATCAGCACCTGTCTGTGTTCCGTTCGCCTCTTTTCTCACACGATTCGAATAGTTTCGCCGTGCAGCTGTTCTTGGGTTCGCAGATGGCGATGTGTTGTCCCAGGTAGAGGGACACAATGCAAGGGACTTCGTCCTACACTCGCTTTAACGTTTAATGTTCATTGCCGTGTACAAGCAACCAAGTCGAGGAAACGTGAAGTCGTTGTGGTTCCTTGGGGTCACTGATTCGTTTGTATATATGTTGGTTCTCCCACTCTTTGGAACTGTGGACTTTGCCTCACGCTTCGGAGGATTTACCCCGAGTGAGGTGTCTCAGAAGAAGGAACAAAATTGATGTTTTTATTTATTTTTTAAATTCGGTGCTCTCCTGTCTTGACCCAACAGAAGAATTTGTTAAGAACGTACTGTGAAGAATATTTGAGTCAGTAGCGGAATGAGGAACTTAATTTTTAAGCTTATATTCTTAGGATGATTATATGAATACGGGGTTAAGGCGAAGCGATGAGAAATATACATACTTTTATTTCGAAAAAAGCTAACTTGAGAGATCTAGACGTAGATGAAGGAATATTTTAACGTAGATATGAGATAAATACTTTGAGAAGACAAACAAGACGTCTCGATCAAAGGTCTTCTGCTGAGAAAGCATCACTATATCTGGAGTCTGAATGAGATCTTAAAATTCTGAGGTTATTTATTGTCTCTGTTCCACTAATTTTCTGCTTTGCATCTTCAGTATTTGTAGAATTGTATTGAGTTGGTGACATTCGGTGCAATGATTTGCCGACTCGTGGCTTCTCCGTCCTGTGATGGGACTGAAGAGCAGCCTCGTCTTAAAACCGCGACGTCGCTCCGCTTCAAAAATCTGCTTTCGTACTTTGGGGCCTTATTGCCTGTACGAAGCTCTTCGACGCCCAGGGCGAATTCGTTTACTGCGTCCACGTACGAGCTTTTAGCGGTTTTCTTCAAATTAAAGAAAGGTTAACTGGGCGGTGTGTCCTCGCGCGTGGCTGCCTGAGGCGAATTGGTGTCATCCCAAAATTGCTCAAGGTCTAAGGCTCCACGCTCCCTCCTCGTGTCACTGTTTTGACCCGAGCTGTACCCGGAACTGCTTGTATGAGTGGAAGATGGTTCGACGAGATGGTCGCTGGGGCCCGTATTCCGAAGAAGAAAGTGCGTGCGTCATTTGTTTTTAACGTGTTGTGTCAGGAAGGGGAGACATTTTCAAGGATGGTCCGTTCAAAATGTTGTTCGACACTCTAATACGAAAATTAGGTTGGTTTACGTTTTGGTCCATAGATTCATTCATCTGCAGGCCAGCGCGTTGAGTGCAAATTCGTTTTGAAACACGTCCGGTCGTTCGTTACCTTGTGAGTGTAATGATGTTGGTTTTTGCATCGTCGTTCCATGACGAGTGTTTCTGTGCACATGACTGAAACGAATCAGAAGACACGACGAAACTACGAGAATCTTTTTCTCTGTCCGCTAATCCGCGTTCTTGTGCGATTACATCTCATATTAAAATTCTTCATCATAAGCTGCTGTGACCAAAACAGAGTAAGCCGAGAGAAAACTAACTTTGGATCATCCCTTTAAAGGCCAGTGGTAACAAAATGTATCGTCTACTGTAACATGCATTTTACCCATAGGACGTTTTCTGAGTTTAAACAGCGATTATTTCCTTAAACGTCGTTTTCCAGTTTATTCTTGTATTGCTGACATGTGTTGTTTTCTTTGCGGTACGGACTGGAATCTTAAATGTTACTTAGACGAGCTTCGGCTTGAATCGGATAAGCCATAGGCCTAGAAGAATGTGTAAGTTTGCGTGTCCCGTAGGTGATGTGGCAACAAGATTCCCGGAATGTTGGGAGTGGCCTCAGGGCGGGAACCCTCTCGTCCTGGAGAATCCCCTTCCTCATTGTGTCCATTTCCTTGCCCTCTCCCACTGATACCCTGCACATGGAATGGAGGGTGGCCTAGTGCCTGAAGCTAACAGATCTTTACTCCAACGCTTGTCCGCCTGTCTCTCAGGTCTCATGGTCCACGTCTCGGATCGTGGGATTGTTTGTTATGAATGTCAGTGATTGGTGGGGGGGGGGGGGGACTGCGCTAAATATTGCGAAGTAAATTTTATTTTGACTTGTATCTCTCCTGCGTCCAGTGGCTGTTTCGTGAAGTTCTTATATCAACGAGGTTCTCGCGTTTGTTTGGATGTCTGCCCGTTCCTCTTCCGTCAGCTACGTCTCTCACATCTCACTCGACGTCTGCTCCTTGTAGGATACAAATCTTGCCGCCGCCCCCCCCCCCCCTCTCCGAAATACACATTCGCCCTGAAGATGGCAACTTCCGAGATTAGTGAAACGTTGGTAAACCTGCAACATTCGACCACGCGTCTCATCCTGGAAAAGCCCCCCCCCCCCTCCTCACTTTACTCCGCCTAGGTGGCGCGCAGTGCCGTCTCACCAGCTGTGGATACCCCCCGGACGGTCCTACATGACTCTTGCCGTTGGTCATCCGGCGCCTACCAGAATTCTTAGCGCCGTCTTAGTGCAGTGTTGTCAATTCTCGAGATGGGCGGAGTATGCAGCGCGAATGGGAGAGATGAGAAATGCATACCAAGTTTTTGTCGAAAACGAGAAGTCTCGTGTAAGACCTGGATGTAGATGGGAGCACGGCATGAAATGTCTTGAAAGCAAAAAGGGGTTTTGGATGTGGTGAATATAATTGGCTCCGGATACAGACCAGTAGCGGGCCCTTGAGAAGACGCTCCGTAAAAGGCCGGATTATAAGTGGTTGTTGGTATCGCGAAGTCACGTCCCAAACTGTGGACTGCTCGCCGCGTTGCAGTTGGAACGCTGTTGCACGCGAGATGACCGTTCCCATGACGTGTGGCGGTTCCGCGGAATGTCCCCTTGGCTTCGGAGGGACCAGTTGTCAACACTGGTGGTTTTGTGGTAATAAAACACAAATGGGAGTCCTTTTATCCGGCACCCGCTTTGCGCACAGTGAGAAACGCTAACTTTTAAAGCCCTGTCGCCCAGGGCGGCAAATTTATGAGACTCGGGATTGTGTAACTGGCGTTGAACCCGGATGGGAATATGAGAAGCCACGCGGAATATGTTCACGATCATTTTTACATTCGTTTTAAAACGCTTGTTTGCATCAGTAATGATAGTTTGTGTGCTTATTCAACGACGGTCCCAATAGCTTGGATTATGTAGCGTCGGATGACATTGGAAGGGATGTGGAAGGAAGTGGTCATGGTATAAATCGGGGTATTATCTCGACGTTTGCTCGGATAGATTACGTCCATCAGCCCTTGGTCATAAGAACAGTTCCGTGTTTTAAAACACGCGGTGTCCGTTTTGAATTGAAACGTCTTCCAAAGAATTTTGGCCACTCAAGGCGCGCGCAGAAGTGCACTCCGAAAGCAGAGAAGGCGAATGACTCTCCAAAACTCAGCTGTGGACGAGATTAAAATGCATCTTGGAGGAATTTGCTCTTGGAGATATGAGTCAGGATCGCGCCTGGAGGAATTTCTTGTTCGGACGCTCCTGCACTGTGGATAATAAAACAAAGAATGTGCCGTACTCATGACTAATGTCGCTGTCCCATTAAGCAGCGGGTTTTCAAAAGAAACTGCATGTAAAAAAGTAATAAACATGCGAACATGGCAGAAGGTATTACAGGTTCGTGTGTGTGGTGGCTGGAAGAGTTGATCATGAAGCCAGCTGTAATATCGGCAGCAGTGAGCACCCCACATGACCGTGGCGATCCCGCCTTTAAGGGACAAACATCTGTTCTCCTGGGACACACGCGTTTTGTAAAATAGACGAA
The DNA here is from genome assembly GCF_977971745.1 of Zootermopsis nevadensis. Lineage (NCBI taxonomy): Eukaryota > Metazoa > Arthropoda > Insecta > Blattodea > Termopsidae > Zootermopsis > Zootermopsis nevadensis. Next base: position 417,712 of record NW_028259162.1, on the reverse strand, counting down.
CGGGCTCAGAGCTGCGTGTCTTTGACAAAACTCCTAGTAGACTGTACCTGAGAGAATGGTAATGACGCGTATGTTTCAAGCGTTCTCACACCGTGAGAGATGAGGGTAGTTGTTATGAATGACGAATCAGCACGGACGTGAAACGAAGCTCTCGGTTGATAAAAAAAAAGGAGATCTGTGATAAGTCTAAGCGTTCCGACTCAGTACTCAAGGATTTTTGGTTGTGTGTAATTAAAACAGTCGCGATTCTAATTATACTCATAATTCTGCCTCTCTGTGTCCTGTGTTGGATTAATGGATTAATTATGCTGTTTTATGATTGGCGAGTAAGAAATTACGTGCAGGAAGTGGTCGTGGCTTATTTGAAGACACTTTTCCGGCATTGTCGTTCCGAGACAGTTTGTAATGCATTGCATCCGTCTCTGTGTGTGAGTTTTGTTCGTGTCCTGGAGCCCTAGGAAGGGCTGGGTCGCTCTGTCCTTCCATCGTCCTTTGCCACCCAACACAAAGACAGACCCTTTCTTGCTGCCAGCAAGTGGAGCGGCCCTCCCTGTAACAGCGGATTATGGCACCAAATCGATGGCTTTGATTATCGGAGAAATGTTCGCCGGGAATCAGGGCGACGAGGAACTCTCGGATGTTGTGACGTCAGGAAGTTCCTCGTGACGCTGTACCTTGCGATGATGGCACCGAGGCTGTTAGTCATGGCAACTACAGCTTTCGTCCTGCGTGCGCCCTTCCATGGCCTTTCTGCAGATGACTCTCAGAACTTGACGGTGGCGGGCCGACACGCCCAAGCCCAGACGTTCGTATTGAATCGCCACCCATTTCCTGTTGTTCCTAGCTGAATGCTGAACGTGTCATTTGTTTCCATGCCGTCCATCGCTTGATACCGGAGTTTTGCGTTGTAATCCATGCATCATACCGACTCACGGTACACAGTCATTTCGAAGCCGATGGTCGCTTAATTAATCAGTATATATCCCGATTTTTATAAAACCCGACGGTTCACAAGAGCCCGCCAGTGATGCCTATGTTGAGCCAGATGAATCCAGTCCACACCGTCTTAACTTATTTCCTAAAATCCATTTTAATATTATCCTTGGATGTCTTTCGAGTCGTGCCTTCTCTTCAGGGTTTCCATTAGAAATGTTGCAGGCGTTTGTCGTCTCCCACGGTGTTTGCAGTCGTGCAAAGTCAAACCCTGTTTGTTGTCTGGGACGAAGGAACATGAAACTGATTTTTGGTACATGCTGTAGTAGCAGGCTGTCATTATAGGGTGTGTGTACGGTGCCATTTGCTTCTCCAGCTTTCTGACGTCGTGTACAGAGTCTGGCCGTCTATTGGTCCGTCCGTTGTAGGATTTTTTTTCTTCAATTTCGTTGTTTATCTCCCCTAATGGGACTTACGCAGTGAAAGGAGAAATTATTTCGCCTGAATAAAGAGGAATTTCTCCTCGCCTTGTCCCAGTAACGTGAAGGAGAAGCTTTCTCATACGTTGTGCAAACTTTGTCGAAGTTACTTGTCATCATCGATTGCTGCTTTGTCACGTGACGATCAAGTGTCTGAAAGACCGTGTTCCTGGGTTCAAATCTCGGCCCGAAGACCGGCTGTCGTCGCAGTGATTTCTTGGTGTTGCGACGGTAGTGCCTTTAAATAGGCCACGACCGCTGCCTTGCGCTTACACTTGTGTTCATTATTCAACAGTAATAATAATCCTGCCAGCGACAGTGGTCAGCTCAAATTATTCGGATATCAAAGGCGTCTGATACGATTTGTGTTCCCGACAGAGATAAGGCACTTTCCGTTCGTCTGAACTTTGAACACGCTCCAGTAGGGGGAATGCGAAACGGACATTTCGCTGCGTGGAGCTTTGCCTCCGTCCGTACAGGCGTGTTTCGCCCGAGTCTCCGGCTGCTGGTCATTAGCCCGCTGTTGCGCTGACGCCCGGCAGATGCATCCTCTGCGCGCCACACCCGGCCCGCCCATGATGGGGAAACCTCGCCCTGGACGTTGCCACATCCTCGGGATGTCCACATCATGCGCGCGGTCGCCACGCTGCGATACTGACCATTGCCCCTGATAAGCGCCGAGAAATTAATCGCGTCACGTGGTGGTATTCTGCCTACACTTACCTTCTACCCTGAAGACGGAGGATAAATGTTCCTTCGTAAGTCAGGCGACATTCGATGTTTCTGTAATTTCTCACGTTGATCAATAAGTTCGTGGCCCACTTGAGGGGCTGGTGGCGCCCGAGAATGCCCTCTGTCTCGGGTTGCAGCCGAAGTGCGTAGGGCTCGCTATGACGCATCACGTGGAATGTTCCCCCGCGAAATTTGCATTCAGTTGTTCAAACTCCGATGATCACGTGACGGGAGGAGATGTCCACAGATGGGAGAACCTCGTGGAAGTGTCCGCTTGCAACACTTCGTTGATCGGAAGATAATATTAAAATGGATAGTATGATAGTAGTTAAATGGGCTGCAGAGTGGGAATAAACGTGAAGTGGTCGTGGCCTGCTTCTATTTTTTCCGGTATTTTCATAGACTGACACAGACGTTTTGCCAGGTCCAGGTCAGGGAAGAACTTTTTATCGTGAACAGCGACGGGAATGATTTACAGTCTTCTGTCTAGGGAATTGTGTTGTGTGTGACCCGGTCACATAAATGTGTAATGATTGTGCACCCCTGTTCTGTTTTCTGTTAGACTTGTGGTGTGGGTTTAAGCTCAGGCGCTCGCCAAAATATACTTCAGGATTCGTGAAGCCCTTTGGAGGGAAGGAAATGTTCTTGCAAAGGTTCATGATCGCTTGAACTGAACAGAAGGCGCGCTCGTGTCTGACAACAAGAGTTTATTTACGAAGATGACAGTGCTGTGGTGTCGGCTCCAAACACCGGCTGATTCAAACGAACGCGTGTATTTGCGTAGAGGATGGCGTCCACTCGTTGCTCTGCCACTGAAAGCCACGCAGAGCAATCCTCTGAGACGCATTTGAATTCTTATTATCTCCACGGCCATGCTTCCGCAATTACAACTTTAAATTAAGGTTAATTTGCCTCTTTGCTGCGAGGTTACAAGCAATTTTATTTACTGAAATGCTCGGCGAATTAATACGGTGAGAAATTACGTCCGTGCACCGAACGGGATTCGAACCTGCGGGCGGTACAGGGCGGTCCGCGCGTGGCAGTAATTGTATACTGGAGTTGTAAATACGAAATGGTTTCCCGCGTTGCCTTGAGCTGGGCTCAAGAATGTGCTTTGTGATCGCCGAATTCACTTAGCAGAAGTCGGGTGTCAGATTCCCACCGCAACAAAATTGCGTCTCGACTCGAGCCGGATGACAGGTTTTTCGGCGTGTCATTGTCTGGTTTTGTCCCGTCTCCGGCCAGAGAGAATTGAATTGTAACCGGCAGCCCTTAATTGACGTTGGACAAAACAAACGAACAGCTGTTACAAGGTCAAGAGATTTATGTTTCTGCCTGGAGAGCGCAGCACATGTCGATTTGTTGCCGATTTCCCTCTTAAATGGAGTACTCCGCCCATCTGCAAGGCGACGACCTTGAGCCAAGGAAATTGATTAAGAGCTGGTCTGAGAAGCGTACTTTACATGTGTGTACAAAGTTTGGTCGAAATGTGTTAGTTTTAAGTTTCCTTGACCGTGTACAGAATTTTCTTGTTTTCTGGTCTCGGGCAGTGAGTGCTAAGGCGTGCGACACATTCGGGGAAGAACCTGGTTCGAATTTCATTCGTGCTTTTATTGTCCATGGAAGACAGCAACTTGGAAAAAAAAAAGAAGTGACAGTTCTGAATGAGGGAAGAACTCCGCCGATCTTCGAGACTATGGCAATAGTACGGGCTTACAAGTTCACAACAGACCAGAATTGTTGTCATTACTTTTAGACGATAGCGGCGAAGAATACAAATGCTGAACCTGCTCGTTATGCTCTGTTTTCCTCATGAACCATCCTGCTTCTTGCCTCCTAGCCTCGGAATTCAATGATCGCCTCCGCCATCTTCCGGTCTTCTGTGCGTTCTCTTTCTTCGCTGTTCCTCAAACAGAAGTTAACAGCCGCCTTTCGATTTCCAGCAAGGCAGATTCTGTTCTGCGTAGGAATTGAGGTTTTCGCGGCGGTGAGGCAGACGATGGCTGTCTTCTGGGTTGTTGTACCGCAAAGTACTCGAACCTGTTCGCTATCTCTGTGAATCGTGAGATTACAGGCCTCTGTATCTGCGAGTTTACGTCAGAGGAGTGTTCTGTTATCTTATCGGATGCTGGCAACCGCAAGGTCCCTTTCCAGCGTCGTGATAAGTACAGTCCACAGATTAGGAGAAAATCCCTGCTAGGAATTCGATATACGCGCATGCGCAAGATTTCGCGGTGAGTGACGACCGATCCTAAAAGCATTCGTTCCACAACCACTGAACGAAAACAGACGACAGGCTTTCATGTGTTCGAAGATTAAGATTACCTCACAGCGGCACAGTGATTTAATCTAGAATATTATCGCAACACCCGCAGAACACATTAGAGGTGCGCTCACTACACGCTACCCTTAACGGCTTGATGTTTTCAGTCTGTGTAGTAGGGTAAAACTGTGACGTATCACACTTCCCACCAATAGCAGCCCTCTAGTCCAGCTGATAAGTAACATTCCCCCCGCACCGCACCAGAAACGACTTCCCCCCGCAGGGCTTTTCTCGTGATCTGTGGACAGTAGCTCGGGTTCCTAGTTTTTCTTCAGTGCCTCCGACATTTCTCCATTAGTATGTCAAAATGTGATGCATCCGGTCAGAACGTTCACTAGAACGTGGTTAGATGGTCGTCACGCCTCGCGAAATAATGCAATAGACCCTCTAGTTGTGCACGGTTTTGGCATTGGATTTTCTCATGAGGACTTTTACAGACAGCCGTGGTGTTCCTCAGGTGCCCCACGCCCGCTGCTAATTTTTTGTATCTGTTAAGGAGACATTGAGGATAGGCTCAGGAGATGAGCGCGCGAAGTATCAGAAGCGAACACTTTTCTGCAGGAGGGACTGGTGATCCCTGCAAGACAACTGCTGCCTGCCACAGGGTGTCCCAAAATGGAGTTACCGTTTGACACAACCTTCTGTGCGTAGTGAGCAACGAAGGGGGAGGAGGGAGGGTGTTATTGGTGGGACGTCTGGCCAGTATAAACACATGAATTGCATTGACGGAATTGTTCAAATTTTCGTCAGCGAAGGAACTGAGCACATTTCTCAGATGTTGTATTTTGTGATTGCTCGTGTTGAGGAGTTTTGCAATGAAATGCCACTGTGAATTTTGTTGATTAGACGGTAGAAGCGTCGGCAAGGTATTCTTAGGACATGCAAAGCAGAGACGTTCTTGTGGATGGCCCTGTGTCTGAAGAGATGGGTTCTCATCGTAACGTTTATTGCTGAGGGAGGGGTGGTGTGGGGTGGCTTCTTGCTGCTGAAGAAGAACCCAACGGCCGCTAACCGGCCCTGTACCCCAACCGTCCGGTTTCTGGACCGGGCGGCCAGCCGTCGTCTCTTAGCACAGCAGTGCGACGGATAAAGATAGTCTCAGTGCAGCGACTCGCTATGTTGTGTGCAGTGCATAACAAGGTAGGTGTGTCTGGCTGCACAGGCAGTGCTGTAGTGCGTAGTTTAGTGTAGTGTTGGCGGTGCAACGCGGCCCGTTAAATGAGTCTGAGCCAAAAGACTCCGTTGAAATTTTAAATTAAACGTTACAGATCGAGTTTAATTTTTATTCAGGTTGGTAACATTTTACCGCGATTTTACGTAACAGATTCGCAGTTGTAATTTCATTTTCTGTTTGCTTGAGGTATTGGAATACGTCCAAAACTGTTTTACTGCTGTTATAGTGAGTAGAATTTGAGGATCTCGCGCCGGTGAGTACGAAGATGGCAGCCTCCATCGTCAGGGTCTGAAATGTCGGCAAACTTCTGCCAGACCACACGGCGAACCAACTCAGAAGACAGAGAAGTAACATGTTACGCGAAGATCGGGTCATGTCATTTCATTCTGTCTGTCTGAAACTTTCAGCCTCAGAATTCCTCGAATGTTTTTTGCGTAATTTATTGTAGGTGTAGTACAGCGAAGCCCATTGGTAACTGTATGTACCACCTGCTCTAATAATCAGTGACTCTGAATTTCGTCCACGAAGTATGTTCATGGGTTTTTATGACTGTAAGAATAAACAGTGATTATTTCCTTAAACAGCGTTAACTGCTTGATGTTGTGTTTTCTTCGCGGTACGGACCGAAATTTTAAGTATGAAGACCAGTTTCGTGCTTGAAAGGGTTAAAACCTCTACTTTGCATAAGGTCACGCAAGCTTCATGCAGTAGGCTGCACCACCCTTCGTAATTGTTTTAAGGTTTGCAGCACTTACGGACATCATCAACCTCCGAGAGTCGTGTGGCTCGCACGAAGTGTCTCGAGTATTCAGTCGGTTCGTTGTCATCACACTGACAAATTTTTAATGCTCGTAAATTGCAATGTTTGTAGCTACTATTAGGATCGACCCCGGGAACTTTTTGTTGCGAGGCTAGTAATAAGCGGCGTGATTTGCTCCTTTGCGCGTGAGTGGGGCGAGACGATCCCTTGGTACTGCGGCGTGCGCTGATGAGGATGGTGGCAGACGGATCTCTGGTAGGAGAAGGTCGGAGAAAACCTGCCTGCCAGTGGCCGAAGGTCTGAATTGAACTGTGTCGAATTGCTGGACCGGCCTCGCTCAGCGCGTTCGGTAATATTAGCCGGCAGGCAAATTAGTATAGAGAGCAGGTCGGTACGGACTTCGCTGGTGCTAACGACTATAATAGGCGCAGTAATGATGGTTTTTACAGTGATTACGGCGGATAGATAGTTTTCTGTGATGACTTTGTATTAGACGTGACGTGCCGTGCCAAGGCACCGTGAATAGCTTCGGTATTAATGAGAAGCGGTCGCAGATACATCGGCTTCGCCTGTCACACAGTCTTGCTTCATTTAACAACGATGTATCCTCTGCACAGGACGGTTGACCCTGCAGTAGGACGAGAATTGTAGTGAATAAAACTGGGGAGGATGTGGTCGTGGGCTATTTTAAGGTAGTATCTCAGTATTTGCCCGAACGAGACGCAATTTTAAACAGTGATGTTGAAGAAGTAGCAGTGAAAAGGTGGGACGACGTCGAAGTGTCGTATTCGAAGCTCAATTTGTCTGGAGGAATTTTTAAAAATGTAGTTGGTGTCTTCCAGCATTTGCGTGTGTGCTCCCAATGCACGTATTAGTGGTGTGTGGGTTGGGCTGTTAGAAGCTTCACTCGCCTTTGCCTGAGACGTCCCAGCCGTCGCCACCGGTGATAAGTTGCGTTCGTGCCGGTTCTCACGCCCCCCGACTCAGTCGTAGCCTTCGCAAGGTCAGTCGGTGGGCTCCGCGGAGAAAGGACTCACAGCCCTTTCACGTAATTAGGTAGCCGACCGACTGACTGACTGAACGAACATTTCTGTGCGATCCCGGAACATCCGCCTTGCATCGCAGCCAGTCTAATTTATAACCTCGCTCTCTTGTTCGTATCTCATATGGAAAGTTGGGTAAAGATATTTGTATGAGTGTCTGTCCAACAGGCAGGTCGATTTCTTACGTCTGAGTACCAAAACCTTGCCACCGGAGGCTGGTCGGTCGATTCATGAATTTTATTTACAGGGACAGGGACTGAGAGTTCGTAACCTACAGACCATTGTAGATTTAAGAATCTGATGTCAGTGTCTATGTTGGTATTCTGTGGGTGGATACGACGTTTCGGACGAAGCAAGTTCATCGTCGCTAGAACCTGAAAACAATTTTATATTCGGTTGTTTTAACATGCTGTATCATGTGAAGTATCGTAGGATGACTGAAAGTTGCGAGTCGGAAGGCGCTAGGTGCGACGGACGTCCCCGGTCGGACGGCGTGTTCCTGGAGCGTCTGACGGCCTCGGTTTGCCGCTGGCCCTAGCGGGGCCGCGATATCAGTGAGTTAACCGTGGCTGTGTCCAGAGAACCTGCAGGCAGCTTAAAGGAACATGCGAGTGCATTGGCTGTGCAGACGCAACCGATTGGTGTGTAATTGCTAATTTCACGTCTTTTAGCGCTCCTCTGTAACCACTTATTCGTTATCCGACTCACACGTTCGTTTCCACACTACATTACCATAAATTCAACTACGCGCGCATTTATGGCCACTCTAAAAAATGCTGTTCTTTAAAAGGCAGACAAGTGAAAGTCAAACACTGTTCTGTGTGTCTTATGGGCGCACGCACTGTCTTGAAGTCTCACCTTATTATCGCTTACACACACAGGTAGCGGTTACCTATTAAGAGCGTGTCACACTGTTCCAAGGGAGAGGACAGGGGTGTACAAACCAGCCCGTGACACAAACGAAACGGGATCTCTTAAGGAACTTGTGGTTCCCTGCTCCGCGTGACCACGTCTTCTGGCTGTCGTGACGTAGGCGTTGTCACCGCAACAGCGTTAATAAACTGTTTCATCAAGAATTTGTCCTGCCATGGCTTGCACTCGTCCTGACACTCTGGGCTTCCTCTGGTTCTTCGCCGAGACGCCGAAGACTGTCCAACAAATGCGTCACGAAAGCAAAGAGCGCGCAGGTGTTGGGAGGGGTCAGGCCACAGACACCGTGGGTTTGGACGCACTTTCAAGTTAATGGATATCCATTGGCTCTTCTAGCAGCGATGGCCCGTTGTAGATTAACGGCGAATCGCGCGTAACAATTAAATTTTACACCGAAGAACAAATGAAGTGCGTTGCCAGTTGGTGCCTGGTAGTTTACGTGTTCTTATTAACAGTGGTTTGTGGAAGAGCTGCAGGTACGCGTTTCAGAGATGACTACCCAGGGGCGAGGGAGGCAGTAAGCTGCTCTGAAACGTCGGTTAGTATCTACGTGCTACATCCTAGAAGACGCCAAACGAATGTCACGTGAGCGTTAGGAAAGGAGTACTCTGAAATTCCAAAGGTGCTCTTCACGCGATATCATAGGCGATGAGGTCATCAGCGAGTTGCCCAGTTTTGCAAGGATGTTGGAGAGAGTCCAGGTTTGAAAAGCTGCTGTGTCGACCCCAATTTGGAGCAAGACTGGTGGAAAATCCCCGTTGTTTTCTGAAGGGGGTCGAAGGGCCCAGAGGTGGCTTAGTCCCACGTGTGGCCAGCCCCATGATGGGCAGGTCCGGTGGTGGCCTAACCCAGTCATGTTGAATGCATGCCCAGGTAGGACAAAGCAACTGCTTCTGCAAGAACGAGACGGCTAGGCACAAGTTGGCAAACCTGAAGGGAGGGGGGAGGAGCGGAGCCCCTGGAGAAATAGGCTTAAGGAGCCAGGCCCTAGGGTGCAAGCTAGGAAGAGGACTCGTCTCTGGTTGGGGGTTGGGGCTACTGCGAGCTACCCTGTGAGCGAAGTCCCGGAATGAGGCACGCCGAAGGTTGTGAAGGCCGAGGGGGGGGGGGGGGGGTGAGCTCCGTTTGGGAAAAACGTGAGGTGGACCCCGTGGTGGTGTAGAAACCCCTGGAGTACTACCCCCTGGGTTTTCTTTTTTCCTTGGGGAAGGCATGGCTAGTTAAAGGGGGTGGCGGACACTAGGGCGTGAGTGGTGTGCTGCTCACAGCGACTCAGTGAGTGGTGTGTATATAAACTCATCACTCGTTGAGTGAAGATGGTTTCGGTGCTGAACGAGATGGGTTCCTTCGGCCCCTCGACAGTGGCTACAGATTTTCATACCTGCGAGAGATTCGAACCCTAGCGAGCTTAACGGATCGTCCTGCTGTTCATAATTACGAGCCCCTTGCCGTCATCTTGTTGTTCGACTCTGCCGAAATAAGTCTTAATTATGTACGCTTCCCCGCTCACACCATTCCTCCGCACACTTCCATCACTTGTATCTGCGATATCTCGCGAGCCAGCGGTGGAATGTGAGGCTAATGACCAGCCTAATGAGCGCAGTCAGCAACAAAGTAGTTAGCACATAGACAGGTGCAGTACAGTGCTGGCACAAGGTAGCTACCGTACAGCTCCCTCCAAGAGTGATGTTAAAGCCCTCGTTTTTGGCTTTTGATTCCGAAACTCGGCATCGAAAATCAGAGCCGTAGAGTCACATAAACAGTCCGTCGCTGAAGTGAAGTAGTGTCTCGAAACTGATGTGCAGAACTGTACCTACTGTGATAGATGTGTCACAGATGAACAAAGACATGATTCAAATCTTCTGGTTGTTTGCCGGGCAGAATCGAATATTTACTTGTTGCTCAGTGCGGTCCGACAGAATTGACCCCCGTTTCGGAGGTGCTTACTGCCTCCATCATCAGGAGAATGCGTGAGCCGCTTGCGTCTTCTGCAGGTCAGTTTGTGCAGTCGATAGTTGCTTTTGAATTTGAATAACCTCCTTTCTACTCCTGCGAACGCTGTCAGTCTGTATTCGGAATACCCACGTTTCTCACGTGTTTCATCTCGCCGACTGTTATTAGGTGCCTGCTACTTCGCTTGCCAATTTCCGAGTCACGCGTTGATACAATCAGGCGCGTTCTGACATGGGACGTAAGCCGCTTTTGCTGGTGAGGGATTCCAACTACCAGATATTCAGTAAGCGCCGCTGACGTTAAAGTTGTCCCCGGCACACCGACGCTGAGACATGGGGAAGAGTGGTTACTTTCGCGCTTCGTCCGCCTTAACCTGCGATGCTGCTCCGTGCAGTCCGACAGAAATTGACCGCCGTTTCGACATCAGGCCGATTTTAAGAATTTCACTTCTGTGCATTTCTTTGCTCGTCAGACTGGTTTTCTTTCTTGATACCAGAGTTCGCATCCGGGACGGGGTGTTTCAAAATGTAAATATAAATGCTTACAAGTCGGTGGTGCGTTGTATGAGGACATTCGTGCTGTAGGACCTGAAGTTCACATTTGACGTGGCTACCTGGCCAGTAACAACGCTGTATCAGCTTAAGAGTTCATGGGGGACTGGAGGAAATATCGGAAGTCAGGTCAGTTCCTGTGGAGTGGTCGGCGGGATCTGCTGACCGCGATGCTAAACCTGTTCTGCGCGTTTATAGTTGGCAACACTGAATCAGCATGGAGTGCTCGACCGCAGAAAAGTTAGGTTAATAATTCGCATATTTTATGTAGCCCGAGGCAGAATTAGGGAGCTTCATTGTCCAACGCGTAAGTGATGGGACGAGACGGCGTTGCAGAGAGCTAAGTCGCTCTCTGCTCGTGTTGCCCAGCGAAGTGTCTCTGCAGGCCACTTGGACGCCGCGTTCTTCGAGTGCAGTTCATGCTCTTTGGTTCATAGAGGCAGTTCAGTCGTTTCTTCAGTAATGGTAACTTTCTGGCAGTAGGCTTTCACGTTCGCGAAGAGCTTCCCAATTTCCTGGCTGGTTTAGTTTCGGAATTTCAGTCAGAGTCGCGTTAAGAGTAACGCACTTATATTATTCATCGCTATTCAAGCCGCAGATTCCAAGTGGACACTCGGCGGGCGCTGGGAAGGTCCGACCCGTGCGAATCTCGTGTGCTTTTTTTTAGGAAGGTTTTGCATCGCGTGGAGTCTGTCGGCCTTCCGGGAAGCTGATGGCTCTACTTCTCGATTCGACCTTGTCCATCTGTATTTCTGTCCACACACACGGACTGTGTGACCTTGTATCAGCGAAGCTTTCTGTGTTCAGATCATACGCCATTTTGTGGCCTGGTATTCGTATTAAAATGCAGCCTGGAATTGTAATGTTGGTGCTGCTACTCAACTCAGTTAAATCGCAGTGCATATTCCCCGAATGTACACGCATTTCGTAAATGAATTGGCTAGATTTATTGGCGACTAAAGAAATCTTTCCTGTTTTAAGCTTGAAAAAATTTGGCAGTAATCCTTGTTACTCGAAACTGATCACTTGGAATTCTGATGGGAAAAAAAAAACTGGAAGATCACGTCTCTTAGGTTCTTCAGGGGATTGAATGAAAAGGAACTGTCTTATAACGAGTTCTGGTTTTTTGTTTCGTGTTGAAATTTCTGTTTGTGTTGTCAGAATTGATCAGGTGCTGTGCAGTTAAAGTGATGATGTTGATGGCTGCATTTTCTCCATATCAGGCCAACCGAAAAATCAACGCGTCTCTATGACAACGATCAATTGGTTTACGCTGTTTGGGGATACAATGAAAGTTGTTCATTCTGATAATCGTACGAAGTCTGTAAACGCATTGAACGGGCTGAGTTATAGAACATGTCGTTTTACCACCGTGCGTAATAGTGTTTAACGACGGATTTTGTATGGAATGTGTAAAGAAACTGGTACCCTTTCTCTCAGTTCGGTCTCAGTTTCCAAAGAAACTGGTGGATTTGTTCGGAAAAAATGAGTAGCTTCTAATTTCCTGACAAGAGGCACTTCCGAACATTTGCGAAACGCGTGTAGAAATTCTCTGGCGGCCTCTGCATTTCGTGTCGAATCGAAACCGCGGACCATAATTTGTCGATCCTCTTACTAGGACAGTGAGTGAATCCGAAAGTCTGTGAGCGCAGAACCTTCTCTCCGCCAGTGCAGTGTTGCATAACGCACACGGCAAGTCAGCTGTTTTTTTGCAATGTGCGTTGCTGGTATGGATGATGGCCAGAATTATGAGGCTGCCATTGGACAGGACACTTTCACCTTGCGCCAATGGCTTCATTGAGGAGACACGCCCTCCAAAGGTCAGCAGGACCAGGGCGCTAAATGTCAACCCAACACAGCAAGTAACAAGACATAAAATTGCGATGAAAAATTATCATTGCCGACCGAACAGACGTGGCGTGGCCGGAATAATTTAAACCAGGGTTGTCCGGTCTCGGACATGTGCGAAGTCGGGATGTTTGAAACACGATACGAACACTTTCCACCGGCACTGACACTCGCATTTCGGAAATCCCCGTCTCTCGCTGAGATGGGACCAGAGCGCGAGGACCAGCAGGAGCTCCGCAGGCCTGTGAATGCAAGTTTCCTGAGAAACGGAAACAGAAATTAGCGGGAGGGGGTTCACGAGGTCATAATTAAACGATGTCGTGGGAACGGTCCGATTTGGAGGCAAACATGAGGAGTTGCGTCTCTCTGAGCGTTAATTCATCGAGTCTCACTGTTAGGCTGGGCATTGTCCGCTGCGTGAGATTGGCCACTGTCAGCAGGAGGTAGGCTTTGAGGTTAACACGGCGGTGACTGTGAAGATGGCTTTGTGACTCTGTGGGCCAGCCGATGTTGGTCACCTCGTGCTGGAGTACTGCCGACATTTTTCTGTGGACTGTCTCATTTTAAGTGACCACCCGGTACAATTTAAATGTGGCTTAATGAATAATGCAGCGGAATTTTGTGCGTGCCTAAAGCCAATTTACTTCGAGATGACAATTGTTCCCGTTGCCTGACATGCTGAATGCGCCTATAAATTCGGAATCTCTTTAAATTAAGTGCCGTTAAGACTCACAGCGGCCATAAATTGTACGTCCCGGAACATCTGGCGGGAATTATAATTGAGATTCGGTTTGCTGTACTTACGTGTTTGCATGCATGCTTGTTGGGAGGAAGATAATTTTTCGAGAAATCGCATCGAAAAACAGGATTCACTTTTTTTTTTACGAAAATCGAATCGTTTCACATGCGTAGTGAATAAAATAGCGAGCGGAACCCGTTCTCCTTAGCGTTAAGTTTTTTTTATTTTCCAGACTCATCTGATTTCTTTGGAATGAATATTTTTTGTAGTTTTTTTCCCTCTCTTTCGCGTAAATTTCAGTACTAATCGGCTTTGAGATACCGGAGACGCAGTAAGTAGGGATTAATTAGCATTCGTACCAGCAGCTGGGGCACGATTCTGCTCGCCCGGTCACCCGGACGGAGCTTATTTCATCGACTGAAATTCAAGAAACAGGACGGACATGTTCCCGCCAAACGCAGTGTCTGTGCTCGCACAATTTTAGGACACGCCCCGCTAATTTTTCTTTGAGTTTTGCACTTTCCTATACCCCCCATTTTTTATTTCAAGTGAATGATTTTAAGTTGCATAACGCGGGTTCGTTCACTTTCTGCGTTCTCGTTTGGTAGTTAAAAACTACGCCACGACCTTCTCTTTTACGCGCTCCATTAGCATGTGATAGTCTACAGTTTACGCTCATTCGTTGGTTGTATAATGACGCTGTATCATATAGGAGGAACAAATGAGACGCAGCGCAAAGCGGCCTTGTTTTTTCTAAGGCGTTTGCATGGTCTATAAAAATGAACGCCTGATAATAGCCGATGTCCGAGCCGGGATTCGAACGGTAATAAGACGCCAGTGTACGCTTTGTGCGCGTGCGCACTTTCACTGGTGTTTTGCTGCCGGCGCTGCTACCAACCGCGTAATAATCATCACGCTTGTGTTGGTAGTTTTTCGGCGGCGAATGCAAATAGATTGGCGGATATTCGCATTCTTTTGTTTTAAGCTTATCTTGTAAGGGGAAAATTAGATCCTGTAATTGAGCTCGAGTCACGTTCCACAAATCGATTCCTGTTCTTCACAAAAACGATGTCTTTTTTATAAGCAGATAAGTTGCTAACTCGAAGGCCATTAAGTTGATTGAGTGCAGTGTCACGTGTCTTGGCTGCGCCGACCAGCGTTGTGTACAGTTCCGTCTTATTGTGTTTCAAATAGGAATAAATCAGTGGCCGAAACGTCGTTTTCTTCGTGATAAGCGTATTTTTACAGAGAAGCAGACCGGTTGGTCAGAACGAGGTAAGTGCTTGGCGTCGGGATAAGATTAAAACGGAGGCACAGTGACGCAACCAGATTCAGATTGTGAGTTAAGTGCTTTTATTGCTTAGTTTGGCGAAGTTCGTTCTTGTGTTCGATTTTGACTTCACGCCGTAGGCCTCTTTGATCGACGTTGAACAGAAGCGAGTTCTCCCGATGTACGCATCAGCTATCAGCGGAGATAAGACAAAGGGGCAGAAACTCGACCTCCGCATTTTGCGTTCGTTTTGCGGACTCCCCGTCAGTCACAACGGCTCTCAAGGTCAGAGTCGCTGTGATTGATGAGTGCGTTAACAGTTGGCTGCGTCAGCTCGTCTTCCCGGCGAGAGGGCGCCTCTTGAGCAACCGAGACTCGACTTGGAATCGAAGACAGGCACTCGTTGGTTCGGAGCGGTTATCAGCAATCGCTGGACACACACACCCCAGCGGCGCTGTAAAATATGAGGGTTGTTTATTTTTACGAGCGACTTAGTAATCGCCGCGTTGTTTATCGGCAGAAGTAGGACTCGCAGTTTCTGGGACAATTCATGTGAGGCCCCGAAGTCGTGAGTAATCAATTGTCTGCTTTGGTGGGCTGCGGGCGGTACAGGTTGGGACAAGCTTGCGTACACATCGCGCGCGCGCAGAGCGAGGCCTGCAGGTTCGACTCGGTGTGTTTGATTTGTGGGTTTGGCCAGTGTCCGAAAATGTTCGCGGCAAAGGCGCGGACCTGCCTAATTGTTCCACTAACTTACTCACTCATAAGTTGTGGCAGTGTCTGATCCTTTAAAGCCCAGTGGACTCTGTTTAACGTGATTTGACATTCAGTAACCATGCATTTTGCTGGAGGAATGCGTTCATGCGTTTCATATTGTTTTCAAAATGAACTACATCAGCCAGATTGTGTTTTCTTTGAGGCAGAATTGCATTTTTAAATATCATTCAGACGCTTTCGGCTATGATGGTTCCCAGGCAATGCCCGCTCGTCGTCCTAGTAGACATTTATGGAGCGTTGAAAAGTAAAGGGTTTTTTTTTTTGCATTCGATCAGAATTCTAAATTTTGGTTAATTCATATCAAGACTCAGTTCCTGACGAAAGGAGCGAGACTGATCTCAACTTATCTCCGTGTTCCACATCCTAACGACTTAAATCCTCTTGAGTCTGCCTTTGCCAGAAGGACGAGCGGGCACTGCCTGGGAACTTTCATAGTCTTGCGTTTCCTTATGGTTTCCCCCCGTTAACTAGCGGTTCTCAGTGCCCCCCCCCACCTCCTCTTCCCACATCCATTCGGATTCAGAGACCCGGTATCTGAGTGAACAGATTACAGTTACTCATATATCACAACTTCGCCGTCGCCAGGCAAAGCTTGTAAATCGTATTACGGAGGCTTCGAGCTGAACTCCTGGACATTTACGTGCCGTTGATCGTCTACGGGCGACTCCCGGTTGGAAACAGTCGACGACCGCTTCTCTACAATTCCTCGTGATCTTCCCATTTGATTACAGTTGAATGAGCGTCGTTGAATAAGCTAACAAGCAATGCGACAGCCATGAGTCTGGGGGGTATGGAAGTGACTTTGCAGTTGCTTGAGATAGTAGTTGCCGAAGTTGGACTAAGCCGGCGACATTTTGAGACGCGTTAGAGGCGAAATAGGTCGTTGATGGCGCTGCGTTTGACTTCAGTGACGTCTAGTAGGTGAAGCGAGGATTAGATAGTTGTTTCTGCCTACCCTCAGGGAAGTTGTCATTCTAATTATAAGCACAGATTGGTTACAAAATTCTTTGTTCTTATTAGTACAAAAACAAAGAACTAATTAACTAACTAGGTGGGCCTGCTTGCGGGTAGCGCTGCGCAACCGTGAATCGTTCGTTCTGTGTGTCGACAAGAGGAGTCATCCGCCTGAGTACGCGTTTACAGGGATTCCGAGCCGTTCTCACCCATCTTGTTCGCGTGGGATGCCGAGGAGAATATTTGGACCCAGGCGGGAAGAACTGTCTTCATCAGATGTTATGAAGGTGATAAAATGAGATGGATGGGTCATGTAGCACGTACGAGGGAGATTATAAATGCCTGGAGTTGTGTCAGTGTTGTCGTGTGTGTTGAAATCCGCTTCTGAAGTGAAAAATTTCACCTTGGCCAGTGATGATATTGCGAGTCCGTGCACCTTCTCCCTGGTAAAAGGCAAATTATTTATTTCAACGTGTTCCTAACAGCACATAAACAACGCTACTTACGAGAAACGGCATTGACTATGTCAGACAAGGAGAGGTGTCCCGACGGCAGTGAACACCCAACCAATGGCTAGCTCAGTCGTGTCCGTGGCGTTACAGCATCCAGCTCGTATACATGACGTCACCCCCCACCCCCGGTTTGTGGCCAACTCTCGGTAACATTCATGACTATAAATATTTTTCTTTTATTGTGTTGGCAAGATGAAAACATCTGTTGTGGGACTGCAGGTATCTCGATGCAATGCGTTTGATTTTTGATGTATTTTGGGATGTTGCGGTCGCCCTGATGATGGACGCAGTTATCACATCTGAAACACCGATTAGTTTCTACCAGGCTAAACCGTGCGGCCTCCGATAGGACAGTCGTTTTCAAAAATACATCTGGATTGGGTGATTGTATGGATGGATGAGTAGATAGACGGACGAATATGCGGTGTGCAGTAGCAAGTCTGCTGGTTTTTAAACGCGAAATTAAGAAGCCTGCACACCTGTTAGCGGTGTCCGTAATTGGTGTGTCGTAACGAATTGAGAGGCTTACCCGCATCCTTCCGTCCTGTGTATTTACTGCCTTTCCTGTGTGTGCAACAACCACACATGTCTCTAGGAAGACCTGCCATCTGGAGTCGACTGTGTTCGGTGTTTCGCGCGATCTTCCTCGGGTTCTCCTGTTCCCATTTTTCAGTGACGTCCAACAGATCTCAGCCTCTTCCTGATCGCGTTCAGTTTCGAGCAAAGTTGCAGCCGTCAGTTCACCTGTGCCTTGGGTACTTACCGAAGCAGTAAATCACAGTATTTATAAAACAGATCCAATCGAAAAGACCTTCAGCACGCAATAATTCATAGCCATTGGACGACCTCCAGTCTCTGTAATGATTGATTGATTGATTTTGTTGAGTCTTAAGTTGCGTGACAACGAGTTTCAAATACATGGTCTGTACAATGTCTGATAGCTTGAGAAGACTATTATGAATGGTGGCCGGGGAAGGATTCGGGAAGTGGCGGTCGTGTTTGAAAGACTGAGGAAAAACTCCAAGTATAAGTAGGTTTGAACTTGTTATTTCTGAAAGCACAATTCCAGAGAGTAACCGCTGAGCCAACCTACTCATTTCCTCTGAATAATCATAACGTTCTCTTGTATGCCTATGACGTCACGACTAAGTTACTTTCAAAACTATGGTCACATGGAAGTGAATTTAGAAAGTAACTAGAATTGCTGTACTTTATTTGGTGTTGAAAGAAGTGTTTGCCGCGCGAACACGACCCTGGACTCGACACCCCATTCCCTTGCTCAAAAGATCGCATCGAAAAGTTGATATCCGAGGCGTTACGCGCATGCGTTTGCTGTAGGCCACTGTTGCACTGATACAGCCATGGAACCTATCATTAAGTCGCCCGCTACATTCGAGAACTGCGAGCGAGTGAAGGTTAAACGCCGGCTGATAAGCATCACACGAGGCCGTGGAGATAGCGCTCCGGCCCTGTGGTCTGTCTGGCCTTGCCTTGGGGCTTCGTGATTTTCCTTCGGTAACTGTGTTTACCCCCGCGTACGATCTCGCCCGTAGTCGGAGGCAGCGTCTTCTCTGCGGTCCGTGGCAGGTGACATCGTCAGGGCCAGGCCCACTTTTCTGAATGAAATGACCGCGCATTCATCTTTCATCTTTAAAATCCAGCTGAGGTTTCAGGGCGCATTTCCTCTCGCCTCGTGTCCTGGTATCGACCCAGGTCCGTCTGTTGGAAAGGCGGTAAGTGGTGTATCTGTTTCATTCCATTAATTAAATGCAATATATGTCAGCCAGTCTTTGTTCCGTCATTTTACAACGTTGTTTCAGCAGTTGAGGCTATTTGTAGTAAGGATCGTCTGTCTCCGACACGGGATCGAACCGAGGACCCAGTCCGTCTCTTACCAGGTTCTCACGGCGGTTGTTGGTCTTTTGGGTGGTAACGACGTGTGGACGTTTAAATAGATACCATCGTTTTGAAGGAACATACTGCCTCCATCTTCAGTTCTGAAGATGACGGGAGGAGGGTAATTTTTGAAAAGGTTTGCAGATAAACCGATAAGAGTGTTGAATGTTTTTAAGCCAAACTTCGAGATAGAATCGTCATTTGTAGTGCAGTCAGGTCTCGAATTGGGTCCAGTTGAGGGCCGAGACCGCAGTGTCGCACTGGCTGGTCCAGTCTTGAAGGCACTAACTGATGCGTGGTGGAAAAGTACAGCCCGCCGCCACTTCGCTCGCGACTTGTGTTCGTGTTCGGCCAGTGTGGGCGCCCTCGTTTGATTCCGCACCAGACGTGGCTCCTGCCCGAGGCTTCCTGGAATCAGAACGTTATTGATGAAGTAGCAGCTCGCGATTATTCTCACGTGTTCAGTCGAGAATTGTGTTTGATGACAGGAGAAGCGTTAAAAGAAATTACTGACCGGCTGAAGCCGTATGCAGTGATACGAAGACTTGCCCCGAGGACGAGGCGGCAGTATATTATATTGCGCTTATGGCCGGCCACTCATTAGTAAGTCCCGAACAGCGCCAAGCGAAACCCCGGGGTGTCATAAGAGATTTCCGACGTTTCATCACAGCGATCAAGCTTAAGGTAATTTATTAGTAAAATTATATATCCATTTCTGTTTCTGTGTTAAGCGGTAATTCATTAAACAACACGTACGGTCCACATTCCTTTGCTACGACCAGTAGAAACCCTGAAGAGACGTGGGTCGCTGTGAAAATAGACAATTGCCTTCTTTTTCGTTTTGACCCCCGGAACGAAACAGAAGATCGTCCCCGGATCCGAAGGCGTACGACGTTCGCCGTGGCGTATACCAAGGTTCGCATTCCCGCGGGTGAAGGGAGACCGGGCAAGCGAGTTCCTGGTATTGTTATGTGATGAGAGATTATGTGACCTCATTTAATCAGTTGTGTCTCAGGCCGGGCCAGTGTGTCTTCTACAAGTGCGCGTCTGTCGTCTGGTTCAATCCCCCACCCCAGCACTACACCCGATAAACTAATTGCCCAGCGCTGGGTTACGTACGTCGCCGAAATATAAAATTTATTGTTCCTTTATTGCTCTAAGCATGTTTCGCAGAATAATTATAAGAATTGAAGAAGGATGTAAAGAACGCCTACTTCATGTAAGTCTGTTGTGTCTTTTAACTCGGTCCACCTGTTCTCGCAACAGTTTTCAAGTTAATTCCCTCGTTATTTCGAAAACATTTCTTGTTGTCATGTAACTTTCCCGAAATCATACATACCGGCAAAGAACGGGATTTTACAAGTTGAGGTATGACAGCGTCGCCTTTCCCCAGTTCGACATTCAGACGTCCAATTAATTTGAAGACTGTACGTAAACTCTGTAGTAGAATTTTAAAATTCAAAATTCATCATTCTGGCACCAGAATAGAATTCTATTATGACTTCAACATGAGAGTGCCCTGATAATGAAGGCAGTAAGCACCTCTGAAACGTCGATTAATCTCTGCAAGCCTAAGGCCAAGGCCCGCTGTGTTGACTGATGGGACTGTCGCCTACATTGGCGTTAGGTGTGAACGAACACGGGGCGAAATTTGTCGCGGTCACAGCATATTTGCGTACCGTAACTCTTCCGAGACCGAACCCAGGACTCTTCGCTTAGAAACATGCCATCTGTGGCAGCAGGCCTCCCAGAAGAAGTGGGCAACGTCGCCTGGTGTGTTCTGAGGTTCTCACGGCCTTCCGTTCAGAGGAACTTCCTGCGTGTGTGTGCCTACGCGCTCTTGCGCGAACATCTGAGTGAGTACTCGAGAAAGTTCAGATGCTTTGTGGACGGTGTCTTATCTCGCGTACTGAACGGGTTGCTCGTCAGGTCTAGGTCTCTGTGCGTTACAAGAAATTCGAACCAGGCTGGTGGTTGGTCGTCGATCAGAAATGCGTCTACGTTTACAGTTTCAAAATCAGGCCACGAAACGGGAATTATAAATAATTTAACGCAGCAACCAAGCAGAAGAGTCATTAAGAGTTGCGAAACACTTTCTGCGCATGCTCAGAAGGGGTTCTGTAAATCAGTCAGTACCCGCCAGTGATTATGAAACGATGCTGTTACATAAAACGTGTCCTGTCTCTCTTCTGCATGCATAATTCAAAGACTTTCAGTTGTTCGTCTGCCTGGGTTGGTATTCAGGTACGTTGCTATGACAGCAGGTTGAAAATTGAGCGTGATTTGTTCGATTGGTAAGCTGCGAGAACATCCTCCTGGAAGCCGACAACCTGCGAGACCAACACAGGGAGACGATGATAATATTAAAGTTGTTTTAAAAATAGGTTCCGGTAATATGAACTGAACTCGGTTTGGTACCTCCCGACCTGGCACCAGAGGTTTCTTTTATCGCGACATTGTCTGCGGACTGCAGGTCCTTGGTTGTGCTGTGCTGTCAGGAAATGTGCTTTAACCCAGGCTGGGATTCGAACCGTGCACCTCTCGAAAACGAAGCAAGTGTC
The DNA here is from genome assembly GCF_977971745.1 of Zootermopsis nevadensis. Lineage (NCBI taxonomy): Eukaryota > Metazoa > Arthropoda > Insecta > Blattodea > Termopsidae > Zootermopsis > Zootermopsis nevadensis. The sequence continues at coordinate 396,277 of NW_028259162.1, read as the reverse complement.
CCGAGCGCTTCACGGCGAGGTTTTTGTTTGTCTGGGAGAAGGAATGTTAAATATTCCACCCGGGTGTGTGGACAGTCTCGTTCGTGGGATGACGTGGCAGTGGGCGGACGGGCGGACGGACAGTCCGAAGATGCAAATCCCCACACAAACGTGCAGGCAGCTGTAAGCCCGATTCCTCGCGGGTTCATTTACGAAGGTCCGACTTCGATAATTAAGAAGTCGCTGCTGTTTGCGCACGATGTAAAGACATTTTAGATTTATATCGGTTAAATTATGTCGCTATCTTAGATCTATGTTTTTGCATGCTTTTATTGTGTGGCGACGTACACGGTTCTTTTGTGGAATTTTGTCTGTGTACTCTACGCACTGTTATGGATTTGAAACCCTTTCTATGGCACCACACATGAAATTTCCCCCCGATGTTTTATGACTGAAATTATCACTTATTGTAATAGCTGTGTTAGTTAAAATTACGATCGTGTTGTGTTTGACATTTCGAGATTGTTTTTAAACGTTTCTGATTCTCAGTAGACATGGCAGGTCTGAGCACACAGAATTTTTGTCCGGAAACCAGTCCATTTTATTGTAATACGTGGGTTTTGACTCTGAACACGCCTTGACAGCTTCATCTCATATACCACGCGATGCGGTCGCCGTGTTGGAACTGTTCGTGACATTCAGTGACGCAATGTCCATGCTGGTTTTCAGAAAATCGCGTAATAATTTTCTGTTCATTTTTGCCGAGGCAACGCAGCGCCTTCTTCAGAAGCCACGGACTGCGTGGCCTTCCCACCGGAGAGACACCGCCGCCATTTGTCAAGGCGCCACCTGCGTCACACAATGGCGCATTTGAAATGCGCTGGGACAGTCCGGTCGTAAGAGGTTCGTCACTTCCGCGTGCTCGCATCTGTCAGCTTTGTTCGTTTACTCTGGAGACGTTCCTTCGAAATTAAACACCGAGGACCATCCGATCGATGGCAGTCGAAGGGTTTTTTGGTTTTATGTTATTATTTTCACTCCGTTTTTATAACTATTATCGGACTTATTATTATTATTATTGTTTGTGTTTCAGGATGAGAGCGAGTCCCAGTCCAAGAGGTGGCCAGCGAGCACGCCTCGTCCTGCCTCCAGCCCCATGCATCCCACCTCCAGAGAGGTAAGAACTCCATCTTCAGTTGTTCATGTGTTTCCGTGGTTTCCGCAGTGGCGGATGGCCCGTCACCACTCACTTCACGTCCTCGAAGCCGATACGGACCCACACGCACAAGCCATTGGACGTAAAAAAATATTATTCTGAGGGATAACAATTACAGGCAGTCGATGGGCGCAACTCAGCATCACGTAGAACCATAGGCCGACATCAGGAGAACATTCCTCTGTTGCTAAAGCAAATTTCTTGTCCTTTCACACGGACATTGGTTGCCCACAGTAAGAGGATTCCATTTGGATTCCCGTTTGTCTTAGGGTCACATTTTTAAGCTGTCTCAAGAATTGCGTTTACTTGTCAGTCCATGTGTTGTTGATTTCCATCGATGCGTTGCCGAATTCATAATTTATTATCTCGTCGAGTGCGTAGTGTCGAAGTCACGTGTTCTGCTTGTAAACAGCCGAAGAACTAAAGCCGCTCCGATGGATCTCTTTAGTGCAGCGCGCCACAGCCAGCTCCTTGGGCGGATTTTATTGTGTTGTAAATTAATCTGGGGCCTGATACGCGCACTTTGCAGGTTTCGGCCGAGCAATCCTTTCCTTGTTTCCATGGTACAGAGCCGGTTGTTGGCTCCTTCTAGACAAATAGCAAGATGAAGGCTCTCTTTCATTGTTCCAGCCAACTATAAAATATCGAGCCTTGTGAGCATCCAAGTCGCGTTTAATTACGCACTTCCATGACTGACTGACTTCCTGCTTCACTTTTCTAAGTAAATACCACCAGAATTTAATGTTTTCGGCTCCAACTCGAAGAACAGAAGCTTCCCTGTGTATTTTTACGTCTCGTTATTCTCCTGTTGGGAGAAGTATAGACGATAGTAATCAGTGTTAATTTTAATTTTATTTGTGTTTGGAAAACGTGACACTATCTGCATTAAAGTTGTTATTATTTGAAACGAGATACTGGATGGGTGGATCGTGTATTTGCGGCTGGCGTTGAAATCTGTTTAGCGCGACCCTAAGTGGATGCAGCTCGACAGTAGAATTTGGGATTAAAACGATTTATCAATTCCCGTGTAGTGTAAGCCCAACATTCAGCTCAAGAACATGACGACCAGATATTGAACGTAACCCTTACGTACCGAAGCTCGTGTAATTTGTATTTAATAATTCAGTCCGTACCGATAAGAAAACACAGCACTTCACCATTACAAAGACGAACTGGTTAATGCTGCTTAAGGAAGTGATCGCTGTTTCCAGTGAGAGTCATTCGAAATACACAGATCTATTTTGTGGGCGAAATGTAGAGTTATATACTGGTACGTATAGTTACCACTGAGATTTGAATTGTTAATTCACCGAATATGTAATATATGAACCCATATGATGCTCTTCGCTGCATATGTCAAGGTGGGTTGAGAAGAACACGGTCAGGGTCTTTTTTAACGTATTCGCGCGGTAGTAAACCACATAAAGTCATGTCCCTTCTATAGGTCAGAGCTCTATTGCATTGTCATACACGTCAGACGTGTCCCTGTTAAGCCGTGGTAGTTGTTACAAAAGTGTCGAGTTACGTATTAACCATTGTATTAGGTGGTTTGATGCTTTGATGATCGGAGGTGATCATGACGTAGGTGTTTGATTCGCAGATCATTCGGCAACGGAGCTCGAACTTTTGACCCTTTAAATAATGATAACACACCTAGAGAAAGGCCTCTTTACGTAATAATTCTGCCCTGCCAATGTGAGATTTTGTTAAGGCACAGGCTGATACGTTATTGGCCAGGAAATTTGGTAATCCTCCGTGGGCCCGTACCAGCATTCGGAGGTGACCGTTCGCTCGGCGTCTCGGTGTGTACACGTGTGAGTCCGTCATTCGTGACCGACCTTCGTCGTGAAATTCTGTCGTGTTCGACGTTCGATTAGCTGTTTTGTAACATGATGTTCCGCTCAGCTTCAGATAACGTTTTCGCCTGCAAATGTTGCGGGCTGCATCGAGGCCAGTGTTCAGTTTTGGCCGCTTCGTACCTGTTCCGAGGACTTACATGCGAAAATAATATTAAAATTAGTGTCAGGGGAATGGGTTTGAAGATTAGATTTATATGGCTCAGCATATTGACCGGTGGCTGAACACGTCAATGAACCTTGGGGAATTTTTCGACTAGCTGAGCGACTGTTAGTTTGTCAGGAAAGACCCTGATCCATTGCGTCCTTCAATTGATAGAACGTCGTAAAACAACCTGTGTTTCCGCTCAAACCCTTTGTTTTGCGGAACTGAAACTGTCATTACAATTCGAATCACGTTGGCGCACGAATTAGCGGGCGCATTGTGAAATAGTTGCAATCACAGCCAACGATAATCAGCTCAGCGGAGATTTTTTTTTTTATACAAACGAATTCGAGCGTAGCATAAATTTTGCCTCGTATTTGGTCATAAGGCGTGGCTGCTAATACAATGGCTGAATTGAGAAATGTAGTAGTCCGCATTTCTTATTGCATCTTTTCACTTTCCATGAGACCGGTCCAGAACGTACCAATAATAATAAATAGCTGGGACATGTAATTGAGGTGCACGCATGACGTCCAAACCGGATCACATGTTAACTCACTTATTCTGGAGAAAGGAATTAGACGGCAAAATTGATAAAACTGGATGTAAATTGGACTGTAAATCATTCCGTATACCCACAAGCACAACTTGATACATTTTTTCGTTTGGCATTCTGTCGACGTGTTCTTTCCATCCCCGTATTTTTGTGTATATTTATGTGTCGTCGTCTTCTGCGAGTAATATCGTCATTTCATCCTACGCAAATATGCGGCTCCTTCAGCACTAGGCAAACATTTGTCTTGGGAGCTTCGTGCGCCGTTCAGCTCCTTGGTAAGAAGGACCTTGCAAGGGCACATGCGATCCTTCCGAAAATAAGTTCCTTAGACTCGTAATTCCTTCTCTGACGAGCCCAGAGCAGACCGGTGTCGCTGGGAGAAGAGAAAAGACTGATCTTAATAATTGCACACGTTGAGATCAGGTTTAACCCATAATTTGGCTGCAAATCGAATGAGGCGTAATCAACACTCGTAATGATCGGTTGTGCATTTTACTCAAATAGCACGTGACCTCCGACCCCCTGTCCGACCGCAAGAAGGGAATGGGACCAAATGCCCAACTGCCACAGCTGAGAGGAAGTGCCCTAAGGGCAAACCTTCATTTGAAAAACAGCGGACCCTCGACGGCTTGTACTAATTTGTATTTCGTTTGACTCTGACGATGTCTTAAAAAGTTTTCGTGTGAAGGGACTATTTTCTGTTCGTTTCGAGTTTTTGAGAAAGTTTGCTTCGAACTTCCGAGTGGGCGGACAAGAAGATCAGTTACTTCTCCCGGTAACCGCCACAGTAACCAGTTGCATCGGAATCCAGCCAGTAGATCCCTGTTGATACTCGGGCGGCCTAAGTTGTACATGGCCCGGGTTAGCGTTGGGACAAGCCCTGTTAGTTCCGTTCATCTCTCATGGTTTGGTATGTGGTGTCCCGACTTCGCGATTAATTTAATGACGAGTTGGTCCCCGAAGTAAATTGGAAGATTTGTTCGGTTGGCTCTTTGCACGTTTAACGACGTGGTGAGAACTGCTTGTGTAAAATGGAATCACACATTACAGTGCAACTGAGGAAAAGCACGCAGTACTTCAGTCATGGCAGCCATAGCATGAGTACGAAGCTGTGGTCTTCTGTTCTGTCAGAAAAAGTTTTTGTGATTGCTTTCATTGCGATATTAATCGAAATCTATTCACGGTAACTCGCTATACAGCCTGAAAAAGACGTCGAACCACTTAACTTTCCGGACTTAATCCACTCTATTATGTAAATATTGGCCTAATTGGATGGTACACGCAAACATTGCTTTGGCCAAGGGAATTATTTTTCCTTGCTGGGTACTGTAGGATCGTAGATAAATTGCAGTGACCAGATTAAAAAAAATGCTCTTGCCACTGGCGAACTCACATTTCAGACCTTCCGATGCACGAGTGCGTTCATACATCCAGCAGAGACGATCGATAACAGATCTGCCTACTCGATCCAGCCACCGCGGGTTCGAAGGTGCGAACTAATACGTCATTTGCGTAATGAAGTACAGTAATAGAAAGTCTGATGGAACTCAATTATTCTCCGGAACCCGAAGGCCCAATCTACAACTTGGCTGTGGGCCTGCCGTGCCACCTGACGGGGTTATAACTCTCCAACGAGCAGGTGGGATGAATGTGTGTAGCCAAAGAATGCCTTGTTCTCCGGACCCTTCGTTTCCACGATGAAAAATGCACGCGACAGTTCAAGATATAAACCGCGGAAATCTTGTTTGCGTGCAGGACCGTGCGGTGATCATGACGACGAATATGTAGATGGCTGTCTTCTGGGTAGTTGTCTCGTGCAATCTGGTAGGTCTTCGACCGACGTTTCAGAGGAGCAGCGATCTCTTCTGAAACGTCGGTCATATCTGCGCGGACCACACGGCACATGCCAGAAGGGAGCCGTGAGAACCTGAAATCTCAGCTGTTTGACCGCGTCGTCAGTCGACATGCGTGAAGCGAATTGTGGCTTTGCGTATTTGAATACGTGAGAGCAGTACAAGTACGTGAATGAGACATAATGAAATATGCCGGATGATTTAGCATTTTTGTGACGAACAGAGGTGAACAACCGCATTGAAGCCAGGTGGTGTTGGATTCCCCGCGGTGCGGAAATTCGTGGTTTCTGCACCATCCTCGCAAATGACAACCGCATTAATAATGGCGCCATTACACATTCAGATTGGCTACTGGTCTCTGCCACAGTGTGGTCCAGAAAGCGGATCCCTCAGTGTTCGACAGTGCAGTGATCGGATTGTGTTTTGTTTTAGGCGGCAGGGCCACCTGTGCAGGTGGAGCCCGTGGACCTGAGTGTGAAGGCCCCAGTGGTCCTGCAGGTGCCCCGGTACAACCCTCAGCTGCCCACCAACGGCCTCACCTACCCAGGTAAGACGTTCCCACGGACCCAGAACGGGTCTCACAGTGTTCGCTCGTGCTCCCAAGCGTTGCCAGTTGTTTTAAACCTTCGGGACCGCGAGTGCGCCACGCGATGTCTCTTGTTCCCAGCAGAAACAGGTTCTGGTACGGGATCTTCTTCGTCCCGAGGCAGGGTCAAACACGTGACCGCGGGTCAGCTGGGCCGTGCTGGGGCTGACGCGCCTGCGCACAGCTGAGCCTGCTGTTAAGGAAGTGATCCGTGTTAGGATTCTGCATGTCACTTCAGCAAACCGTTTTTAAGGTATCTTCTGTTCAAAGAGCATGGACAAATTTGCGTCAACGATGAAGTCTTGGCACTGCATTAAATGAAACTTTGTCCAGTTCCGTTTAGGACCGTAAGTTATAAGACAAGGTGCTGAGGGAATTTTTGGAAATCTGCTTAACCACGAACTTCAAATTGTGTACTCTTCCCCGAGTATCATTATGGCAATTAGATCGAGGAGGATGAGGTGTAGCGCGCATGGGGAGATGAGAAATTTGTACAAAATGTTGTTTTGAAAGCCACGAGCGAGGAGGGCACTTAGAACACCTAGGCATATGTGGGAGAATAATATTAAAGTGGATCTTAGGTAAATAAGACTGTGGGTTTAGTTTATCTTGACTCGTTCAAGAGAGCAATGGCCTCAATGCAGGAAACGAGGTTCAGTTTCTTGACTAGGCTGGCGACCGTCAGCTTCTCAAGAAGTAACGATAGTGTTTGGCCGAAACACACAGATTGTGAGGGTCTGAACCGGTTTTGTGTCAGGTGACTTGTGTCTGTATTGGCAGTGCTGAACCGTCTCGAAACACAGCGCTGAGCGTCGTTGTGCCCAGTGTTTCCTGGTGAAGAAGGGTCCTTGTGCTACGCCCTTTGAGGCTGGATGCTCGGTCCTCCGGTACCGGTTGAAGCTGAAGGGAATGTTTCGTCTTCCTGTTGAGCGCAGTCCCGGAAGAACACACACACGCACAGATGACGCCCCAGGACGTTGTCAGCCGCGCGAGTCCTTCGTTGAACGAAAGGAAACTGCAAAGGGCTGAAGGTCTGTTGCCCGGCTACAGAGCTACGCGGTGTTCAAAGACGCCGTGGTTCTGAGAGTGAACTGAAGAACTTAAAAAAAGAAACCCGATTTGTTCATTCCCTTGCTGTGTAACAAAAAGCTTCCGAAAGTGTGTCGTACCAGTCAGCACACGTGTCTGCAAGGAAGTGACAGCCAACGTGTTTCTCAGCTTCTCAAGGGACACGTCTCATTGGAATTATAATTAATAAACCAATGCCTACTTCGTGCAAAGCACATTTCATTACATCGCCGTTTGATGGCGTTTAGGAGGTGTTTTGCTGTTTATTCTGAAACCAGTCTGTGTGTGCAGTACCATTGCCACCTCACGACGTTTCGAAACCACTTCACGAGGCAATGTGCAGTCACTCAGTAACCTCCACTCCCTCTACAGATTCGTGACACTTGTGTGTGTCCTGTTACCTCGCAGAAGGTATCCAGCCGGCTCGGTGACGCTTTGACCCGCGCGGGGGGCCGTGGTACCCTCGCGGAACTGCCTCGAACATGTTGGTTGGTGAGGGAAGTAACGTTTCTCCGCCCGGAGGGTGGCCTGTGGCTCGCCGCCGGTAATCGACTGCTTGAACCAAAACTTGCGAACAATCCAGGTTCGCGACTGAGACACGCGTCCTTGTGTGCGTGAGTAAGCAGAACAAGTGCTAATAGCTCTCAAGGAAGTGAGTTGCATTCCGTGCCGATAGCTCGTGCTGTTGTATGGTACATGGATGGCCTCGTTTGACACTCCTCCATGTCTCTGTGAGCGCTGACCGCTAGAACATCTGGATGGCAGGTTTCGGGTTGGGGGTGGTATCACTAGAACCCAGCGGTCACCCCCCCCCCCCCCCCCCCCCCCGCGAGCAGTTGGGCGACGCCGTCCGAGGTATCGTTTCTGTTGCCCAGTTAATTTGGCAAAGTGCAGACTGGTTTCTCGGAGATTCAGTTTGTAAACCAAAAACTGTTTTGTTATGTGTTTTCTCTGTTGAACTGGATTGAACTGGATTATCGTGACGTGGGGCTTCCGTGGCGCAGTGACGAACTTTCGAGGTGTCACGGGTTTTGAGCGACTGTCCCGGATGAAGATCTTCTACAAAGGAAGTTGGTTCATTGATTGAGTACGTTTCAGACTGCCCAGGAACGTTACTTCGCTGACCAAGACGTCGTTTAGAAGTTGATATTGAAATGGATCTCGAAGAAATATGTTGGGAAAACGTGAACGTCGTTGAATTAGGTTTCTATTTTTTATAACTATGGGAATTTCTCGAGGAGCTGATTTATTACCCCACTGTTAATAGCGGTCAGAAAAGCATTAGCCATGATGTTGGAAATCGAAGTCATGCCTCGCGAATGCTAGTTGGAACTTGATGGCGGCTCGGGGAACACGAGATAACTGTTTCGAGGCCCTCATTTGTCTGTCCTTATACCAGGAATATTGATTAACATGGCCGTTTGCTGGAGGTCAAACTGCATAATCATGGCGGAGTCGCTCTGTCTCTCTCTCTCTGTCAGTGTAATTATCATTTATTTCGGTACATTTGCCGCGTGGTTCGCTGTGAACAGTTTTGCATATACACAAATTGGCCACGAAGGTAACCTGACTGGATTGTGTTTGTTCTGCTGACCGCTGCGATGGTGCTGCTCGTACCATGGATTGTGTTGAGGTTTATTCCGACAGATGGGACTTTAATAAGTTTGCGTCATCAGTGTGCAGTGCCATTTTGTTTCCGTCTTCTTTTTATCCGTACAAAATGGTTGCTCCGTTATCAAGACGTTTCATATATAATTTTCTCATACAATCTCTTCATTATAAAACGTGACCAATACAAAACAGATTTGTTGTGAACTTTATTTCTCTCTTATTGTACCTGCTGTGTACACAAAAAGGTATAAATATAATACTCGGCGCCATTATGCTTCTGGAATTCTAGATGTCCGTGGTTCAGTTGTCTTAGGTAACTGGATTTCTCTTGGTCTCCTCCAGGAAGCGCTCATGGACGATGAAGATTTCTACCGGGTGAATGATTGAGTAATGCATTACGGCATGCGAAATTAATTAAGAATTAGCTACCATTTTCAGTTTATTTTGCCATCACTGCTGTTTGGTTTGGCTACGCTTTGCAATGAGACAGTATTACTGATGATGATGGTTGAAGTACGGCGCTGATACCGCGGATCGTTTCTCGGTCACTCCGTTTGCACTGTCTGTCTTCATTAGTTTCTCGGAAGACAAATATGCGTTCTTATGATTGAGTCTTATCTCTTTAACGAGTTCTGCCTGTCGATCGATGGATCGATGGATCGAGTTTCGAGGAAGTGAAGAAGGCGCTCTGTACTGGTCGCATGTTCTCATGACCACGGAGGCCGGAAGGAGGGAGACAGCGACATGACTAGTCGGAATTAGGCAAATTAGAATACCGCAGTGGTAGAGTGCAGCTCCGTCCTTTATTTCTAACAGCCTTTAGCATGCCGCTTAGCCAAGTCCGAGGTCGACCTCATTTCAACATATCGATTGCATAATAGTCTGTAGTCTACTTGGTACAGGATCTTGAGAAGGTGAGGCGCGTCCTACTATCCCGGAAGCCGAAGACGTTCTACTCTTTTACTATTATTGTCTGTCTCTTCCATGAGGGCTTCAAAAATGTTGTGTTTATTTGATTTCGAGCTTACTCAAAGCCTGACGGGTGATTTCCCCTATTTCTCCATTTACGTGTGCGCAGATTTTTCTGCAGGTAACAAACAAACTCCGTGGAGCAGCCCAGCACCGGTTCCTGTCCTGAGCCACATGATTCCAATAAACACCCTTAAGTAATGTCCGTTCTGATATTATCCTCGCATGTGTGTTAAGCTCGTCCGAGCGGCCTTACCACTTCAAGCTCTCCGGCAGAATTCTGAAGGCGTTTCTCGTGCCCGTCATTCGCGCTACATGTCCTGCCAATCTCACCCTTCTTGATTTAATAATTGGTGACGCGCGGGCCTGCAGAAATCCCCGGCTCTCGGTTGCCATGGTGAGTGTAGTTTCTGTAATAGCGCGTAGGATGATTATCTGTGTGCTGTTGAGTTGTGTAATTTTAGAATTCGCGCCATGTAGTTCGGATTCCATCGTGCAGATGACAGCGTCAGCGTCGACGTATATTGTACGTGGACGTGATTTCCACTCCTCATATGTAGGCCATGTTCTGGGTGTGGCTCCTAAATCTATGTGGAGTTTGTGCTCGTCTGGCGAAGGGTAGAAATCAGGAAGCTCCAAGTTGTTGCAACATTTTTCATCCCTCTTGGGTCCAAAAAACTGCCGTCAGCGGCCTGAACTATTTTTTTTAAATAAAAGAGAGGAGTCGGTGTTCTCTATTCGCGTTCATAAGAGGTGGGAGCGGACTTGGAGCGCCCCTCCGACATGCATTGCGTTATTGTGCGCCCAAAATCCACTCGTTGATAAGGTAAGCATTATTTTTGTGCTGTCTCACTAATAACCATTCTTCAGCGAAGACGTTTTGCCTAGATGTCGTTTATTAAGCTGATACAATGTCTTGTCTCGGAAGAAGGGCCGTGTTATCTCTGTAACGCAGACACACGGCCGCGTGACGTCAAAATCTGCTTGTTGACGGCGACTGCGTGCAAGAGTGCTGTGCTCTCACCTTGTACATGCGATACATGAAATGAAATGCGCACGCAGCGTAAATATCCACAGGACGTGCAAGTCCGTTTGTCGACACAATTTCGTATTCGGGGGTTTGTTCTAAAACTTGTCCGGCGAAATACCGTGTTCTCAAGGATACGCGTAAAAGTGGGTCCATTATATAAAATACGGCTCTGTTCGAAACCTGTAACTTTGATTTGATGTAATGCACACTTCATGAAAGTACAAGGCAATTCGACTCGACGGAGATTTGCGAGATGGTCGAGTTGGGCTGCGTTTTGGCAGCAAACAAGAAATTTATTCAAGACGTTTACGTATTAGAATGACTTTTGAAAATGTATCGCCTGGGAGATCCAAAAATTTAGGATGTCTGTAGGACAGGCTTCAGCGACGGGCTTAAAAAGTTAGGAAGTTGATAACAGCGGAATTTCTTTGTTATTCGACGATGAACTTTGGAAGTAAGATACTGCGCTAAGAAGTTTATGGCTAACAAATACCAGCTTCTTCTTTCCTCTTTAATGACGTGTTATGCGTTTCGCCTGTTAGTGTTTTCATTAGTGTTCCCGCCTATGTGGGCCGTGGTCGTTGGTTGGCAAAGTGATTTTCGGGCCGCCATTCACGTTCATCCTCTGCCGTGGTAACTTTTCCCTTTGCGGGGCGCTCAAATAATGGCAGATGTAAATTTCGCCTCTCTGTACATGGCTGTGTGTACGGTCTGGTAGACCTTGGGATGTGGTTTACTGTGTTCGCGGAAAGGACGGCGGCGGCGGCTTTGGTGGGGGGGGGGGGGGGGGCACGTACGCGCGGTTTGTACGTCCCGTAACTACTGTGGTACCAACACGATTACAGCCTTGTCAAGTTGTCAGCACTGGAAGTAATGCGACGGTGTGGAGATGCAATTATAAACAGGCATCGCGCGGGCCACTGCAACAACGGATTATGTCGTAGGTTGTCCGAGACCGGAGGCGTTTTTTGTGTGGGCATAATTTTGGTCTCCGTCTTTATTTGTCCTTTGCGTGAAACGCAATGCATATCTATTCACAGTGCATTGTGTCAGGGGTGGGCAAAACGTTGCGAAGTGGAATGATCAGTTGTCCTTTTTGCATACGCGCTCCTAGGAAGGGATTCTAGAAAGCTTCATGCGTGGGTTCTACGAACTGGTGAAGATGGTTGGCTGGAATGTTCAAAACGAACTTTGCAAATAACGCGTTTCTTATCGCAGTCATAACCACATCCACCTCGAAGGATTTCGCCGAAAGTTTGGCGACTAATTTATTTTGTTTACGCGTGCTGCCCGTAAAGGCGACGCGGTCGAAAGCTTCGTATCTCGCGTAGACGGTGGGCCCTCGTGCGTGCAGCTTTGTCGCGCAAGTCTAGACATTTCTTCAGCAGGAACATGTGCCGTTCTTGCACCTACGTGTTCAGCTTTTTTTTTAGAGATGCCATTTCTTCTTCTTCTTCTTCTTCTTTTTTTGCCATTCGGCTGCTCAGATGGTTCCTGAAAGTGGGCAGTTGATGTAATGGACATGTCCGATTAAAACAGAAATGATTGCATCCGATTACGTGTAAGAAGTATTTACTGCTGTGAATTAGTGATGACTAACTGTTAAACACATTTTGCAAAACAGAACCAATACAAATCTTCAAGGTCATAAATATCCCAGATAAGGTTCTGCTTGCAAAGACTTTTATGGGTTGCAAGAATCCGCTGTGTTCCGTTTATGCCTTGTAGAATTTGTGGTAATTGGTTATAAGTACAACCAGTCGTCACTCAGAATTGGTACTTGCAACTTCGCGCTCCCGGCCTTCGGGGACAACAGCTGATCGCGCTGTCAGGATGGCATGGCGTTCCTGCCCCCACGTCGAGACACAGGGCCCCCGGGCGTGGCGCCACTTTCCCGTCATCACGCCAGAGAGTCGTTCTTGACGTCACACAGATGCGACTCGTTGGCCTACGCCTGTCGAGGATGTGGTGGGCTAGCCGTGTAGCTAGGGCAGGGAAGAGCATCATGCAGCCTTTTATCTCGTGAAAGACGGCCGCTTTTTAAGGCCCCTGAGGTGATAAAAATAACATTAAGATGGATCTTGGGTATTCGTGATGTTGTAACTTTGTGCTGAGTTATGTTGAAACTTGCCACGAGAGTAGTAGCCAGTAATAGTTTCTGGGTGATCTGGGATGAGATTTTTCTGTTCGTCGCCTCCCTAGAGCCAGTGGGAACCCGTGGTAAGTCGGCCGGAGCGCGAACCTTGCCACGCACGTGTGTCTGTTGTCGCTTTGGCTTTCGGAATGGCATTGCCGTGAGGTCCTGCAGGTACATGACGTCTGTCTGAAAGCGGCCGAATGCGTTCATCCTGGGCGAGTGCTCGGCTCTCGAGACAAAAGAGACGAGCTGGTCTCGAAGCAGCCGGAACATGGTCTTCGTCAAGAACGCCGTGAAAAGGCCTAGTCACGGCCGCCTGGGAAAGGAAGATGGTCTCGCGCGCATGCGATCGGGAGAAATATGACGCGACGTGACCTTTGTGTGACCCTCCCGCGGCCACACCTGCCGGTGACCCCGTTGACCTTGAGCAAGCCGTCCTATCAGGAAGAGAAGGATATTGCTATAAGAGGAACATCTTCACATGCACAGCTCCACCCAGGTACAGCCCGAGACAAAAGCGCGGACCACAGGCGCTGTGAAGCTGCACTCGATGTTTATGCGTCCAGGAGAGGCAGCGAGGTTGTTCGGGTAATCGGCTTCGGTGCGTCTGCGTACAGTTGGTGTGTTGACATACCGCCGGGCAAGCTTCACGAATTTGTCCAGGCGAGGCACCAGGCCTCTGCCTACGTTCGTATTACCGCACGGTCTTGCAGGAAGTGACTGCTTGAGAGATTGTACTCCTTTGAAATGCCTTCCGAGATTCAGAGGCGTCCTGAAATCCACGTATAAAGTGTTCCAGGTAAAACTAATAGTTTTCCTCGTCGGTGAGGAGACTTCAGCAGTTACGTCCGCCGTCGTCAGATGACATGTTTAGTCGTTACTTCTTAAATTCCTGTTACCTGTGAAAAAAATGTGTAGTAACAGACCATAGACTTGATTTGGTCACTTGCAGACTTAAATCGACTGACTTTCCTATCGCAGATTCCGAAGACGCCCAGGATTGTTTCCGTCACATTGGCACTACCGTATTAGACATTAATAGCGCTTGCGAACTTGAAGGAACTAACGCTTCTGCGTCGCTTTCGGAAGGTGTCCTGATAGGATTTCCGTGTTTTTCTTCGGTGTGTCCACCTGCCACGCACCCTTCCTGCCGTCTCGCGTTTGTCCCCGGCTTAACGATTCTATTCAGGACGCATAAGACCAGGCGTAAACTCACCGAGTAGCGAATCTGAACGACCTGGACCGCTGTTCATACCAGCACAACGTAACATCTCTTGTTTCGATCGCCTGAGGATATTCGCATGCCAACTTTTGATTATAACTGTACAGTAACTGGACATGAAGATGACCTCACCAAATTACACGACATCCAATATGGCGTTTTCCTCATAATTCGTAGGTATGTACTTCGAATAAATTATGAATAGAAGTTGCCGTGTACTTTTTTCTGTTAGGTGTGTTCGTGTGAGCCTGGGACATGACCCCGCCGCGAGAAGGGGTCACGGCAAGGTAACCCCCCTCCCCCTGGCCACCTGTCTTCCGTCTTTTTAATTTGTTTGTTGGTATCAGTGCAAACACGAATTTCTTATAAGCTGAGTTTTGCGTGTGATTTGGGTGTGTCGCGTATTTCTGTGTATTTGGGGGGGGGGAGACGATGTTGCCATTTCTTCTCCTGTCATCGCGTCGCGGGTGTCCGCGTATAGCGAAGTGCCCATCTAAACTACAGATCCTTTGCCTGAGATTTCAGGTTCTCAGGGCACTGATGACAGTGTTGACCTTTTGGTTTACAACGTCGTGTGTGCTCAGTCCCTGAAGATGGAGGCAGTATGTTCTCCCGAAACGTTGGCATGTGCGTACAAGCGCACTAAGCAGACGAGTTTTCTTCAAGCAGAAGTGGAGTAAGTCCTTCCTCGCGGCTTTGAAAACGAGAAAGTTGGCAGCATTGCTACTGGTTGGTTGTGACTTTTTTCCGTAACATTGGCTCCGAATTCAAACACAGGAAGTGCTTCAAATGTCGACGAAATTTGGAACCGGATGTGCGCGCGAAACCTTCTTCAGAGTTGTCGTCATTTTGATAAGCGTTGTGTCTTAGTGGACGTACGCACGCACGTTCCTGGGGATTGTATAGAACGTAGAATTCGAAATTATTCCGAATCTTGCAACATGTTCGACGTTTTTTCTGCCATTAGAACGAAATTCGTTTCCATCCCCATTCCGTCTAGCTTTTCTCCCGGCACTTGTCTGTTTCGGTGCCTTCTTGGAGTCTGGGCCGAAAGAAGACCCCGTTACATGAGGCGGATGGTGTTTATTTAAGTGGCCTTTGTTACAGCGATGCGAAGATTGACGCTTAAAACTCCCATGTTGCTCTTATTCGTGTAGCAAGTTCCGTTTGCAGCGAAGCGTGCGTTTTGTTTCTAAGCTTACGTAAGAGACTGCATCGCAGGACGCTCGGTCAAAATGGAGCGACGGACGAAGGCGTCGCAGGTCCGCTCTGCGGGCAAGAGATGAAGTCGCTCGTCAGACTGCGATGCGTGTAGATACGCAAGTGTTGAGCACTTAACACCGCATGGCTGTGCAACGCAGCAGTTGCCATGGCAACAGTTGCTGGTCACAAGCCGTAACAGCGTCTTCATTCTTTCCCTTCGCCTGGGAATTTACAGCAAGGCCGGGTTTTACAAAGACAATGTGTAGAAACACAAAAAGACTTCATTTTCCTAACTCCTAAATTCCACGGCCACGTAGTTCGGAGCCATAATGATTCCGAGCGTGGGAACGGCTCTGTTCAAGATCTGCCCAGAAGCTCAGATGAATGCGGACTTCCCCTGGCATTCGAAGCCTCTGTGCAGAATATTTCGATTCATCGCGTTAATTTATATTCTTTATATGTTCATTGGACTTTCGTGGTCTTCCTCAGTATCTCCATGAAAATCCTGTTAAGAGTACGACGAATACACCGCGACACTGTTATCGAATTGGCTTACGATGTTTACATGATTCTGTGAGGGTTTGTGACAATTGTTCTTTTGTGGCAACGCTATGTTGGACAGTGGCCATTGTCTGAGGTGTATTTGAGACACACGACGTTTTGGGAAGATGGCTGTACTCCCGCCTTCAGGTGATTGGTTGTCATTATACTGATAACGTTTTTGTCTACTAGAATTGACAACGATCCGGATCGGATCTCGGGCTCGGAAATCAACTACCGAAACGTCGTGTATATGAAATATACCAGAGATAATGGACACTGCCGAATGCTGTTCGAGGGCATTCGTCAACGCCTACTTTTTGCTTTTGGTACAGCATCCGCTGTCCTCCGACCTTACCGATGAAACCCATTTTGCTCTTATCCGCTCTTCGCGTTTGTTTTTTCGTCAACGTCAGACATTCGGCACTTCGTAGAATCGCAGGTGCGGAACTTGAGCACCTCCTCCTCCCCCCCCCCTCGCCAATCTCACAGAAGTGATTAAATCCTTTTAGTTTCGTTTTATAATCACTGTCTGAAGGCAGACGAAATCTTGTTGGGTCATCACCCGTGTCTATGTGGAAGGGGTTTCTGACGTTTCGTATGCTGTCTCTTAGTCCATCGTCAGGGACTGAGGCAATCACTGAAAACCTTCGAAACGTCGGAAGACCGTGCCATAATGATAAGCCTGATCATCGGTGAAGATTTCGTTGCATTCAGTCGCTGTGAAAGATCCATATCTTTTAAACGTCGCTGCATTTGTCGTAGCCTGTAGTCTGCTTCAGACTGAACAATTAAAATTCCTGGTTTGTTCAGGCATTTTATTATCTGAAACAAGTGTCTTGTTAGAGAGGATTTATTTTCGTCCGAGAGCAATTTGTGTTTATTTCTGCGGTGTCAACAGTAATATTGCCATGGAAATACAAAGCCTGCATAATTGTTGGTGTTACTCACTTGCCGTAGGTTCGTCGTCCCTGCCTTCAACTTGTCTCTGCAGATTCGAGAAAGCGAAACTTTTTCTGACAATTTCCACCAACTGTATCGAGTAGCCATCCACGCCTAGGTCTAGCTATATGGTCTCTTCCATTTTGGTTCTCCGAGAAAAAATTATTGTACGCATTACTCATCTGTCCCTCTCTTTCTACGTGTCTCGCCCATCAAACGTTTCTTGATTTTATTTTCGAAACGTTCAGTTATTTTTGGTGAGCTCTACAAATCTGAGGTTCCTCCCACCTCGCACCAGATTTTCTCCTCAGCGTCGTGTTTGTCCTCAGACACCCTCGGACTGAGTTGTTCTCTCCTGTACCAAAGCTCCCCGCTCCATTCACCCGTCTCGTTTCTCGTGGTTTTATTGATCAGTGCACCTGCAGTTACTCACATACTCAGGTCGTGACCCAGTGAATGTCAGGATCCTGGAAGGAGGCTCAATGAACTGTCAGTAGTATCGATCGCTGTATCGATTACCACAGCGTGGGAAAACTCTGCCCTTCCTCTGAGACAGAGAATGTTAAATCGTGACGTAATTATAGAACGAAAATCGTGGCGCGGTGCTCAAATGTGTCTTAGTACACTCACGGGCACTCAATTAATGTGTAAGCCGGTTTGTCATTCCAAGGATCGGAACGCCTCGCCTCGCCTCGCCATCTGTCGTCATTCGTTAACGAACAGCGAGACAGCGAGAAGTCGGCGTTCGGTGTGGATTCTGACGTGGTTTCGTCGTGGTTCTTCGAGATATATGGAGTTTTTTTTAAACGACGGGACTGCTACTTCGCGTCGTAACTTGTAAAATGGATTTTTTTCCTCTCTCGATTTTATGGTCATCACCGATTAGACATTTTAGGTGCTGGGTTCAACGTTCAGACATTGCATGAGGATAAAAGATGGCGTGGTGGGGATTCCATAATTTTGTGTTCTTCAACAAAAGTTATTGTGAACAAGTTAAGAAGAATTAGAAGCTGGATGAAATTTGTTAAGGTAAGAGGCGACTCGGAATACGTAGGCGCAGATAGGAAGATAATATTAAAATGGGTCTTCATGAAGAAGAGTTGAAGATCTGACGGGCTCTTGTGAACACGGTGATGAACTTTATTTCCACAGAATGAGGGGACTTTCTTGACCAACTGAGCTTCTCAAAAAGGACTTTGTTTAGAAGTTAGCGGCCACTTCAGATGCCCCGTTGTCAAGAACGCCAGGATGGTGGCCTGAGTTTGCCAGTTGATTTTGTGGGTGTACTGGGAGACGAGCGTAAGGCCGGTCGGCCGTAAGTGAAGGGTCACTTGGGCGGAGGCGGCTACTGGGTCAAGGCTCCACGCTACTCTGAATTTAATGAAACGGGCTGCTCGGATTGCAGTGCACTGGCCTGGAAATCAATAGCAGGTCACGTGACGGCGATAACTCTGCGTTTCGTATGAATCTCATTCTCAACTGCGATTGGTTCCTCAAATAACGTGGCTAAAAGGCTGTTTGCTGGTTTGTGTCCGAGCTCCCAGCTCTGCTGTGGTTCGGTTCGCTTTTGAAACAACCGCGGTGCGAAAGGCGACCTTGCCAGCTGACACGAAAGGCGAAAGTTGGAGCGGATCGGCCGTGATCACCTGCTGAAGGATGTAGGTTCTGTTCCCATTGCCGTATCGCATTCATCTGCATGCACCGAGTGTACCGGAGCCGTGCGTCACTGCGGGGTCGGGGTGTCGTCAGGGGGGTTGCGGACCTCACAGGCGGTGCCAGATTTCTGCATGTGCTGACTGACGACTCTCTCACGTCACGAACAACAAAACAAATGAGTAGCGAGTTGCGGTACGCGTGACCTCTGAATGGTGGTCATATTCCCGCGTACCTACGTGTCTGGCCTCTCATGGAGCCGGCAGCTTTCAGTATGGATTCACGTGTGAGAAAATTTCATCTTTTCCTAGTTCCATTTGTTCAGCTATTATTTATTTTCTAACGAATTGGTCAGCCGCGTAACCATTCTAATTTGTTTATGCGAGTGAACGTGGCCAAGTGTCTAGTTAGAAGTAAAAATAATTTAAATTAATTCCCGCCTGTCTGCATGTGCAGATTGCATATGTGATTACAGATAAATGTTTGAGTTATTGAGCTCGTGTTGAAGAAGCTCCTTTTCCAGCATCGAGGTTGATAACGGGGCCTGTGAACAAGTTCGCAGGGCGTTTTAACCTCTGAAGCTCTGTGGCGAGGAGTGTCTGTTCTGTCGTATGGCACTCGTCGCAATAAGGCTGTAGCTGCGTGTGGCATTGACCTTGCTTCTTAGATGTAATCTTGGTGCTTGTTATCCCAAGAATTTTGCTTGTCTCTTATCATTTCCTGAAGGGACACCGGACTTACGAAACGAAGTGTGTTGTGTTGCAGACAAATTGGGAACCATCAGAGGTTGGGCTCGCCTTATTAGTACGGAATTAAAGCGAACAAGTTGGGCAACCTGTGGTCGGCGTGCCAGCTCGGGGTCGCATAACGTGCGTTAGGATGTAACCGTTCGTCCCTGCAGTTGGGTCGTGGAACCAACATGAAAGTCGAGCTCCAAATTATACACGTCGAGGAGGCGCAGGTGCGAAGCGGGCGTGAGGATGCGCGCTTGTAATTGCAGTTGTTTGGTGCACCTTGTTATTAGTACGTGATCCTGCCACAGGACTCGTGCGGCGCTGCAGTATCGTTCGAGTAATTATAGGGAGATATAACAATTTTCGTTTGCTCTTAAGAATCCGTTTTGAGGAAGGAAAAGTTAAAGAATGGTTTCAATGCACGGGCAATTTGATTTATTACTGGTCCATCTGCCTTCGCGGAAAGTGAAGTTGAAATAATAATGATCATCACTTTATTGTTATTTTATTTTATACCAGAAATTACATCGGAACAACTGATCAACAATTTTTCAGTGTCTCTGCAAGCTGTGGGCTCTGACGGGGTATCGCGTCACGACCTCTGAGGTGCGTGTTTGATAATTTATGTAACCAAAGTAAACAGATGAAAGGTCACGATGCTGAACTAGGCCTTGAGTCGCTCGTAGAAACTGAGGCGATCGCCTTCCTGGTGTCCTCAGGAACTCGAAGTTTCCTTTTTGCTCTCAACCCCGGAACTCTCTATTTACCAACACATGTAATCGGCTTGAACTGACAGATTTGTGACTGAATATGGCAGCGTTCCGCAACCTTCTATCAACCTCGGCACGCCGTAAGTTGTCAGTGACACATGGCGGCACACCACAGAATTTCGCCTCACAAAAAAGGGGGTATGAAACCATGTCTGTGTAAGGACCCTTGCCACGTACTGAGTGAAACTGTCTTTGAGCACTGATATACAGGGTGTTGCAGAAATCAAGGCAGACATACAGAATCGCAAAGAAAAGTATATTTACGCGAGTTTTCTTTTCAAGTGTGTCCTGTACTCCGTTTTAATCAGTCTGTTGAGGTGGGCGGAACATAATTTTGAAACTGGTCGTTACAGAGATTACTAATTGGAGGCGGAAGCTGTTGGCCCATGTTCAGGCACACGCTGTATAGCAGGCATTGTTGCGCACGTATGGGTTGTTTTTCGGCTGTTCGGAGGCGACGGGGAGATGCAAGATAAAGCTAATTGTTGCACGATCTGTCCGTCAGCGCCCCCATCTTACGCTGCTCACGACAGCCTCCACGCTCCACTGGGCAGTTTCCTTGTCTCCGCGATGGGTACAGTTCAACTTGATTCATGTCTCCTCAGCCTTTGCTCTCAAATACGAAGCTGCCCCAAAAGTGTTCTGATCTGCGACATTCATGAAGTTCGCATTTGGCCTGGCGAATGTGTTTGTGTGGTTCTCCGAAAACAGCGTAAAACCAATTGATCGTTGTCATGGATACGTGATGTGCTGTGTTTTCTTTGCCATGGGGACTCATTTTTTTAGCATTACGGTACCTGAGTCACGTGTCCTGCCAGGATACTGTATCAGCGCGGCCGAGCCGCAGTTTCGTCCAAATCTTGGGTTTCTAGCGGATGACAAACAGAACTTTCCAAAATAATACTTCACGTTATTCGTGTAAGTAACAGCTCCATACTTGAGAAGACGGTCGCCCCTCCCCCCGCCTCTGTGGAACCACAGGGTTCTTTGCCGTGTTCACAAGAGCCCGCCAATTTTAATATTATCTTCCCATCGACGCTCAGGTCTTTTGATAAGCATCTCTCCTACCAAAATGTCGTGTGACTGTCTCATTCCTGATGAGAAGAGGAAGGAAAAGAACAGCTGGTTCAATTCTGGTCTTTGCCCCGGCGCCATTGGGCTCGAAGCAAAACAGTGCGTCGTTGAACAAAAAAAATCGGATACAATCGCCACACAATGTCGTCAGCAGAACTCGCCAACAGATAGCAGCAGTGTAGAAATTTAATGGCCTCTGCGAAGATGATTTATCATCATTCAGTTTGTCCTCAGCCGATGTGTAATTAAGAGTTCGACCGCTGTACATTTAATGATGGAAATTATCGGCCATTGTTTCTTGTTTGTTATTTATTCGTTCGCGTTGTAGATTTTGCTGAAGACGTAATTAACAGATTATAGCTGTTCATTAATGGAAGTCCCACCAGTTTAGAGGAGCTACGTACGACCGTCTGTTCTGCATCTTCATTTGTTGCTCTGATTGGTTAGCAATTCGAGTATGAGATACGAAACGACAGACAGACAGACATGAGTAATGCCCGTTCTAATGCGGCCTGTTTGATATTTAAATCTTATTTATTTTGGCGTAGTTATGTAGATTAGTTTTGAACAGGGATGCACAAACACATAAGTAGGCAGACCATGAATTAAAGGAGCTCGTGTCCCCATCAGGTACAAGTCGCCTAATAAGCATCGGAGTACAGATTATAATTATTTCCGTCGGCGGAACATCTCATTAGTGTGTCGCGAGAAGCTGCTTCATTATTTTCATGGCAACAGGGTAATGCGGAGAGGCGCCCGGGGAGGGTCGCCCTGATGTCTGCGAACTGCTACACAATCGAACGATGTCTCCAGTTCGTATCTCGTCGGAGCTCGGTGCTCGCATGTGGCTCTGCCTTAGGCACTCATCGGTCCGCGTACTCATAAATCCCGTTATTTATAAAACCAGATAATTTAATCCGAAGGGCAGAGTCCATTTTGAGAAGCTGATACTGCCTCAGATAGTTTAGAATTCTGTTTCTATAATTTTCTTCGAACTTTTGTGCATCCTGAAACGCGTCATGGGTTAGACAGAACTAAGCCCGATGCTTACAAAATACTGAATATTTATGCTTCATTTAACGTCTGAAGTTATACAGCGTCGAATGAGAGGATGATAGTGAATAGTGAATTGGAAAGGATGTGGAAGGAAGCGGCCGTATCATAATATGAGATACTGTCCCGGCATTTGGCTGAAAGACTGTGTAAAACCACGAAAGCCGGTCTCCGAGCGGAGATTTGAACCCAGGACCTCCCGAAATAGGAGTCTTCACCACGACGTTCGATACTGAAGGCTGTCGGCGAAAGTCGTGGTGACTCTTCGTACAGACCGTCTTTTTGCAAAGAAGCGATAGAAACTTCGGTAAATGAATGCCCATTCACGTTCGCCGAGAGGAACCGAATTAATTGCTAGGGCCGCAGGGCAAACGTCTCTCTCCACATCGCCTCTTCTGCGTCTTGAGCAAGGACCCGTGTGCAGTGCTGGGTGTCGGTGTTTTGACAAGTTGGAGCAAATTGGACAAGCTTTCACCGGGTTTCGTAACAAGTCTGGGAAGAGACGGTCTGGCGTGTTCGCCTCGGACCGGCTTGTACCTCGACGTGCGAACCTGTTTAAGCAAAGTTACGTACAGCTGGCATCTTCTACTACAGTATAATACGTTGCATGACGTATTAGAATTCTTTCATTTTGGATGAAGCGGGAGAATATGTTGGCATTCGCGCGTGGGAAGATTTCTGAGAAATGAAGGAAACGATCCCTCGGGCGGTATACGAACCGAGTAACACCAGACGTCACACCAGATCTCTAGCCACGTCTGGGTCCTGTGCTTTACACACACAGACACAGTTATCTGTTGCGTGAGCTCCTCACGCGTTACCCGGTAACCCGAATTGCAGTCAGTTTCTTGTAACGCCTGTCGTACGTAGTTCGTACCACGGACGTCGCTTCGAAAATGTTCTCCACATGTTTAATGTGGGATTTGAGGTTTTCAGGGCGGTGAAAATTCGTGCTGGTGTCTTTTGGGAAACTCCGGAAAATGCTGTCTGCACGGCGCTTTGTTGAGTCTCGCGTGCGTTCGTTCACATGGTGGAGAGAACTCCGTCCTCGTGTGGCGCGGTCGGCTACAGCGAGCTTCTCCCGTCTCTGTCGCTCGCGGACAAGGCCGAGCCTGAAGATGGCTCCTCTCATCATCATCATCATCCCGGATGCTAATTCTTTCTGTGGGTCGGGATGTGCCCAGTTGGCAAGGACAACAGCTTGTGCTGTGTGCGATGTTGCCACGGCTCGCTCACCACGCCCTGTTCTCGTCAGCAAGGGGTGCCCGCGCAGTTCCGGTTTGCCTCCAGCCGTGTGTAGGCTACACGCGGCTGCTCGCGGGGCATCAGACTGGCATTTTCCGTGGTTTTTCTTTGTCTCCCCGGGCCAGCGGTCTGCCTGTAAATAGGCTCCGCCCGGACATCCTCCGAGGTGTTTAACGCGAACTCTTGCGACGTACAAGCGTCAGTTGTTACTGTAAATGCGGGCGCTCAGAACCCAACGCCTTGCAGTAGACGGCATCTGCTTCATTGACAGCTAAAGGGCAGACAGTCCCATGTCGTAACGCAAATGAAAGTGGCACATGTATGTGGATGGATGTCTTCATAACGACATCGCACGCCCTCGTTTGGAAGTGAATGCGTTCACTCGTATCTTCACGTACGTGACTTTGCGCGATGCACGTATCTCGCGTGTCCTTGACTCCTTGAAGTTGTTGCATGTAGCACGCATGGGAGACAAGAGAATTGCTCGTGAAGTTTCAGTCGGAAGACCCCGAAGGGCAAAGGCACAGACGGTGGGTGGTCTTTTGACTCTTGTGGACACGGTGGTGAACCATTCTGGACCAACTGAACGACTGACTGTTTTCCAAAGAGCATTCCGCGTCGTAGACGATTATGACTGTCTTCGCCGTGTAGTCTGGTTGAAGTTTACCGACGTTTCGGCGCTCCAACCCAGAAGACCTGAAATCCCTCGTGTGCTGTTGCAGTTGAACGCCGCGCACGTACTTTCAGGGGAGCCGAGGCTTAAGCTCTGATGTCACGCGGAATGTTGCGTCACAAGGCACGTCCTATTGTCGGGTGTGCGCGAGGATGGTTCTTCGGGTTGGGCCGCGCTGGGACGGGTCAGAAGAGTCGGCTGTCGCGCGCAAAACTGAACCAAGTTCGCTTTTATTATTTTCTCGTTGCTTTGACCCGTCTTGAGACTTCATATTCTGGCATGCACGGAAAAGTAACATTACAAAGTCTCCGTATTGCTACAGAGATTTTTGTAATAAACAGTGAGAAAAGAAAAACATCGATTAGGCATTTCACGGGGGGAAATTAAACCGCCCTACGAAACAATTTTGTTTTATTTTAATAATTTTGTTAGTTTCTTCCCTGACAGGGGAGCTGGTACGTTCTTCCGAAACGTTGTTAAAACACGTACAATACTACTTTACGGTGTGGGAACGCCGAAGACCACGGTCTGATCATCGCGAAAAATTCAACTCTTATTAAATATCACCGTTGAAATTTGCTATTGGAGTCAGTGAATTTTCCGGTGTCTTGACGACCATCACATAGTGAAAGGAGGGTCTTAGGCCACTCTTGCTCATTGCCTGGGAGGTTGTGAAAGTAATGGGACGGGACACGTGACATGCCCTAGAGACTGCGTGCCATCTTTGGAGCTGATGAGACACCGGCAGCGACCCATACGTCCGTCACCTCCCGGAATACTGCAGACACGCGCTTTCTCTAACCTTTGTGAAATACATTTTTGTTACCTTCTGGGTCGTGACGCACTCCCGCCACGTCCGTACTGAGGATTGACGGTCTACCCTGAAGATAGAGGCGATACGTTCCTTTTAAACTCAGGAACCACCTGCAGAACTACAAGGCGTCACAACCCTCAAGCAGAACACGAGGGGAATGTGCGAGGTCTGAGACAGTGAGCGCGCCTCCGAAACGTCGTCAGTCAGTTTCTGTGACCCTGCAGGGCTCAGACGACAGTCGTCTCCGGTTCGCATGCTTTGCCGGAAGGAAGATGATTTGGGCAGGGCGTGTATCAGGTGTGGAAACTGTGGAGAGAAATCATACCTGAACGCTAAGAGGTCATCGTGGAAGGGTAATATTAAAGTGGGTCGGCTGGCTCAGGAACCTTGCATTGCGCATGCTCGTCACACCGGTGTTAGCCGAGAGGTTATGTTTTATTCAGTAGTGATGACATGGCCCAGATGCCTGCGAGGCAGAAACAAACGACGTTACGGTCACGCAACCCAGCAAAACAGATTCTTAAGGGCCATTAGGTAATTGTATCTGCCAGTAATTTAGGAACTCATGTGCTGTCTGCATTGATTTATTGATCAAAGGAGGCGGCGTAATTTTACACCTTTCAAATTGGATTTTTTTTGTTGATATCTGTTCGAAGAGACGTCTTCAGTAAAAACACTGCAGATGTTTGACGTACTCCTTGTGTATCTTCATATTGTAAAATTTTCGTGTGTGGGAACTTGGGCATTAAAGTCGTGTAACCACAGACAAGGAAGGGCAGATGAGAGAAAATTACACAGCCAGGAGCTTCACCCATTACTATTACTGTGACTGAAGGCGGGAACGGGAGAAACAAGAAATACACACAGAACTTTGGTCGGAAGACCACAGCGAATTGAAGCAGATTGTGAGGACATGCCTTAGTCTAGGACGGTGCACTGGAGGACTTAGGTTCGTCATTAACATAATTTAACAGCTGAGTAACTGTCAGCTTCTCGTAAGAGTACCTTAGAGTTAATTCCCGAAAGTACAAGAAGCCTCTCGGTCACATGACATGAGTGAAGATGGCTGTCTTGTGGGATGTTGTGCCGTGTAGTCTGATTGACGCGTCCAGGCGTTTTATCGACAGCCCGATGATGGAGGCCCAGAAGGCAGCCATCTTTATACTCTCGCCGTGAGAACCTGAGATCTCGCCGTGTAAACAGTGTTGTTAAACCTGTGTTCTTATTGGCTGGCACACGGGAACGCGCGGCTAAGTTGCCCACTTTAAGTGCATGAAGACAAATTCTGGTGAAGTCGAACAGGGGCTTCTGGGCTGGCTAACGGTAAAGATGGCGGTGCTGATTGTGGAGGGCGAAGCTGCGAGGTGTGTGTTTGCGCGAGGAATGAAGCTGATCAAATATTTGGTGACACCAGTATTGATTTCTGGGCAACTAAATCCTTCGCTGTGAACACAGTCTATTATGACCAATCTGTAAGCGAGAGAATGGTCTTCACAAACACGGAGCCATCTTGTGACTTCACGTGTGTGATTTACAGCCACGAGTAAAACGCAGTTTGATTTATATCGTAGCTGTGTGCGTTTTGGCAACACTGTATATCACCTGCTGTAATTACGAATATTTCAAACTTCTTTTGCGACTCTAAGATTGTAATCTCGACAGGATGAAGAAATTTTCCTAAAAAAAGACACGCGGCTCCCAGCTACTGTAGATCATAAGTCTAGGCAGGGCAGCGTTTTCCTAGTATTACGGAGAACTTCTGGCCACCGACCGCAACTTACACAAGAGTCTGAAATACTGAGAGTTCACAGACGCCCCTTCGTCTTCGGCTTCATTTATTTCAGATATTAATCTGTTGTCATAGAAACAAAGCGATGTGAGAACGGACTGGTGTTCCTGTCAACTGTTCCTTATCTTGGCCTCTCATCGCACTGTCCAGTTAGGAAATATGAAGCAGGTCGCTTTGTTGTGTGTATTTAATGACGCATAATCAGTTGAATATCTTGTCGTCGAATCAGAGAGAGGCGATTGTGGTGTAAGAATATGTCGAACCGGATACCTCCTGAGTACAAGTCAGAAGAGACGCCGAATGATGAGCTAACCTGCGTGCATTGTTTTTACTTCCCAGTGGCGGGCGGTAATGAGACTTCCGAGTCTGTGAAAGTGGGAGCATGTTGACCAGCTGAGTTACTGTCAGCTTCTCAACAAGGTGTGTGTTCCATGGATGAAGCTGTGTGCCTGTGGGATGCGCCGTCGGTCTCTCTTTAAAATATCATCTTTGGTGCTGTTCGATGACATTTCGTCCCTGAATGTCTTTGGCGATGATATTAGGCTTCTTTGTTTCGGACCGACAGATCGGGAATGGTTCGGTCTGCCGGATGCAGCGGACCAGATGTCATCTCCCTTCTTGCCTGAAGACGTAGGACGAAGCTCTTCCAAATGTAGTGAATTTAGTACGTTTAAAAAAAAGAAAACTGAACAGGCTGTGGATAAAGACCAAAATAAAGAAAGATTTGAGGTTTTCACAGCGGCGACTCTGAAGATTCCTGTCTTCTGGGTTGTTGCGCTGTGTAGATTACAGAAAGTAGTTCCTCAGTGTATATTTAATTACGCATAGCGACGAATGGAAGGCGGGGGGGGGGATAATTTTTAATAATAGTCGGAGTCGTTAAAGGCAGTGGTTGTGGTCTATTTTGAAGTGTTATTCCAGAATTTATTTGAAGAGACAGAACCCACGAAAATACTCTGGTATAATAACAGACGTCCAGGACCCAGGACCTCCGAAATAAGTAGGAGAGCCAACCACTCGAATACGCCAACACATTCAGCTCTCATTGTGGTCGTCTGCCTTTATACCTCATACGCGGTGACGTATGAGTGTGTACGCTATTGTTTTTCATAAAACCGGTTTGAATTTTCAGTAGCAGCTTCTGATCTCCTTCCTCGTGTTTGAAACAATTGAACATCGATGGGCGGAGAAGCTGTTGAGTAATTAGGTGTTATCTGATGGCTCATATGCGGTAATTTTACTGTGCGAGCTGAAAACATTTGACTCGTGAAGACTGTGGGCGTGTCTCAGCCGAAAAGGCTTATCCTTTAATCCCATAAGATTTGGTACAGCCTTCTTCTGTGTGAGGAGGTTAGATAGAGAACTGACAAAAGTGTAAAATGGATTTATGGAGTCAGCGGTATCACAAGTACCGAGCTGTATCATTTGTTCTGAAGCAAATTCCACAGACGCCTTAGTTTTTTTATAGCGTGTTAAATCCTCCCTAGAGTCGTTAATCAACACTGAATTTGTAAATATCAAAGGGTAAAAATGTGCGCTTCTGTGGAACCATAAACCCCAGACGTACAAAATTTCGAGATCTTACTCTTGAACGCTTCTGGCCCCGTTCCCCCCCCCCCCCCACAACCTTGTGTTTCTGTCAGCACGTTTACACGTAGTTTCACGTAAATCGGTTGACTGGTAACGCCCGTGGTTTTAATCGCGTGACAGACAGACAGCTAATTGCGTTCGGAGACACTAATGATCGGGTTGTGGTCATAATTGTATGAGAACAAGTTATTAACGCCGTTTTAATTGCATATAGAAATCTTATGCAGTCGATGTAAAAGCATTCCTTTGCGAACCTGCCGTGTTTGACCTTACACTATTTTTAGACTTGGTTGTCGAGGTAAACGCAAACAGTCGATGTCCGCCTTTGGTTTATAGCGTAAAGTAGTGAGGTTTATCGTTTTGATAGCTCTGATGAGCACTTGGCAAACGAGGAAGGTGGTGCCAACATCACCTTTCGGCAAACTGAAACGGGGGGGTGGACCTGCTTCTGATCAAACTTCTTTGCCGTAGTACGTAATCCTGCATTCTGTATCTTAAGTTACAAGGACAGAACGCAAATTGCAGTTTTTATTGACTTTAAACCTGCTTATGGAACACGGAAACAGCTAATACTAATCTGCATTTCTATATGAAGTAATTTTGGAATTAAAATGAGCAGGCAAGCTGTTTTGTATGACTTTTCTCGTCTTATTTTTTGCATAAAGATTAAAGAGTAATTTCTCGTTCGAATTTCAGGCGAGAGATGCTCTCATGGTGTTCGTCTCGTTACAGAAACGTCTCCTCCTGGCGAATCCCTAGCCAACTGCCTCGAGAAACTGCACACCGGCTCCACGACAACGCTACTGTCCCTGCAGAGGATAAAGGATGCCTCCATGTAAGTTCACTGTTTGCTGCTTTGCTCGACGTTCGGGTAGAATAAGGGAACTACTTTTTGTTATTCGGTTGAATTTTTGGTGGTTTGTTTGTTTGTACTTGCTGTCAGTAGCTCTGACTGCTTGGAGTCGCCGTAAAATAGTACCAAGATACAGTGGTTTCTTAGCGGCATTACGTCCAGACCATCACTGATCAGAGATTCGCTGTCCATCCGGGTTTCTTCATCGAAAAATGTGCATGTGTGTTCTCAGGGTGTTTCACAAGCCGCCTGTAGTAAGCCCCAGCAACAGGATTGCTGCGCAGAACGGCCTGCGCAGTGGGTCCGCATCGCCCAGCGCCCCACCAGACTACGGCGACAGTTTGAGGCGACGCAAGGTGCACCGGTGCGACGTCGTGGGCTGCGACAAAGTGTACACGAAGAGCTCTCATCTGAAGGCCCACAAGAGGACACACACGGGTGAGCAGACGGCCGCGTTAAAGTACTTTTTGTCATGTATTAACTGCGAGAAATACAAAACAACATGGAATGCCCGCTAATTCAATCATTAGTTTATTTTAGGTTGGGTTAGGTTATTTGCGTGAAGGTGCTACCGCAATCATGTCGCGTAGCAACGGTTCAGTGGCGTCCCGTTGGTACTGAAATGCTAGTCTTGCCTCTGACACACCCTCCGCAGTTAAACATTTGCGTTGACACGAAATGAGATCCTGTAACTTATCTTGCGGAATGCTGTTGTGCCCATAAGTTAAGTTCAGCTTTACGTGAATGTTATCGGATGACCGTCCGGTCCCTCGCGTCGTCGCCCGGTCATTCCAGGGTCCTCGCGACAGTGCGAAGGCGCCAGTCTGTTACAGTAAACCGAAGGACATTCCATTGTCTGTTTCGGAGGGACTCGGCATTTGACCTGCAACTGAGGCGCGCCGAAATGACTCATTTCCGTGAATTGCGTTTTCGGATTTATCTTGGATCTCATCTGCGCTCGGCGTGGGGTTGTGAAAACTCACAAAGCATCGTTGGTGTCACAAGATCGCCATTTTTTGCATTCGAGTTACTTCGTCATCTTGTTCGTAGCTGTCACCTGTTTCGCTACCACTCCGGGGCTTCGTTACGTCGGAGTCACGTGGACGTTTACGCTCTAAAGCCCGAAGCTCGTCTAAATTACATTTAAGAATTCAGCCCGTACCGCGAAGAAAACACTACACTTCACCATTACAAAGATCGAATGGTTAACGCTGTTTAAGGAAATAATCGCTGTTTACAGTGAGAATTATATGAATATTCGGGCAAAATTCTGTTATTTGTTTTTAACGCAGGTGGTACATATAATTACCACTCGGGGTTAAAGAGTTAATTGCCGTTTTGTTCGAGACAGGTTTGCTTATCAGGGAGGTTCCCGGCATCAGACCATCAGCCCCCCTTTGCACGAGGGTGTCTGTATGTGACTGTGTGATCGTGCAGAGGAGGGGCCTTGGGCGTGGATTGGATTCGTCTGGCACAGTATAGGACGTATGCGACGGTTGGTACTTGTGAACGCGGTGGTTCTATGAGTGTCTGCAACGCGTAGCTCGTGAAGAATGTTTGTGCCCAGTACCACACACACTTTGTTGCAGCGATAAAATCTGATTGCCTCTGTTTGACGCTAAGCTGGAAGAAAGACGGTCTTCAGTGGCTGGCCAAGGCTGCTGTGCAGATATTTGTTCTTTTTGGCATTTAATTTCGTAAGGAAACGCCTTCGAATGAAATGGGATGGCCCGTCGCCGTACGAGCAAACCAAATTCTGTCATTATCTGTTTAGTTTCGCAGTTGGACGGCTCCGCAAACGGCAGCGCTGATATTTCCGCTCTTGAATCACGAGCGCCATCTTCGTCGGTCCATGCGGCGAGGTAACGGATTGCCCGCTGTACCATCAGTTCAGGATCTTTAATCTCCCCGCATCCTTCATAAAAACGTAATGAAAAATGGCCTGTACAGTCCCGTGATTTATTAGTGTTTCAGACATGCGCTTTCATTGTGAAGGAGCGAGTGTTTTTGAAAACAAAGAGGTTTGATGCGGAAAATTGAGGTGGGGTGACGGAACTTTTTATGGGCCCACTTGCAAGGTAAGAAGCTCGAATTGGAGATACAAGCATGCTTCCACGGACCACGTGTACCGATGTGTCCTCCTCAGCCGCTTTGATCGACTCCGCCCTCGACACCCTGTGCCCCCCGCCCTTCGTTAATCGCCACCCTGACTGACTTTGTCGAAGGGGCAAAGTCCTCGGGTGTCAGCCGAAAGCCGCGTAATTTCGCACGCGCGTTTTTCAATGTTTTCGCCGCGTTCGCGTTGTGAAACGTCCTGTGACGTCTTCCTTTGTCCGTGGCACCTGACGACGTGAGTCGTGAGTAATGCTATAACAGGTTGACAAATGGAAGGCGTCATTCCTCCGCCGTGTTATTAGAGCTGGATGCAGTCGCACAAATAACGAGACAATTGAACCGCGACAGTTTCCCCGGGATCCGACCTTCAGATAAAAGCAAAGATGGCGGGCAGTCGCTGTGTGCAAGCTTTATCTGCGGTCATTTATCAGCTGGACGATGATATAAGTCAGGGGGGAGGGGGGAGACGAAGTGCTGTGTGACATACTGCCTGAACTCCGAGGGGCTGTCCAAACTACGGTGCCATTGGGGACTTGGAGCAGGTTTGACCAAATTTTATAAGCAGTCGAGCCCTCTCACTAAATACCCCCCGACGCACATTGGGTCCCTTTCTATCAACAGTAATAATACTGGGGTCTCTGCCCTCGCCGTGGGGGTTTCCGTCCCTTTCTCGCTCTGTTTTAGTTTTCAACCTCGAAAAATTAAGAAAATGAAAAGAAAACTGATTTAACCCTTTACAGTCACGTGGTTTTGATATGTGATTACATTGTCTCAGTTTGGGCCTTGGAGAGGTTTTCCCCGTGTCACAGCCGCGTACAAGTTGACGGTGACCACAATTCTGACCTCACGTCTCGGAAAACAGAAATTTGTGTTTCTGAAAGGGAACTCAGAAGTTAATGTTCCGGTAACTAACACGTTC
The DNA here is from genome assembly GCF_977971745.1 of Zootermopsis nevadensis. Taxonomy (NCBI): domain Eukaryota; kingdom Metazoa; phylum Arthropoda; class Insecta; order Blattodea; family Termopsidae; genus Zootermopsis; species Zootermopsis nevadensis. The sequence goes on along the minus strand of NW_028259162.1, from coordinate 364,082 downwards.
GAATTATGGTTCATTACGCAAAAATGCGGCGGGGAGTCCTTTAGAAGCGAGTCGATAAATTCCCCCCTTTTTTTTAGGAACTCGAGATCTGTTTTAGTATTATCCCGCCATCTATGCCCGGGTCTTCTGCTCTGTTTTCGCTCTCATAGTTCTGATCCCTCACATCCGGACATGGATATTAACGGCACTTCCATTACGTTCAAATGACCGTCCTCTCAGCATTGCGAGGTGTTAAGGACAGCGTTGCCATTCGGCCTCTTGTCGTATTGTTCCTATGGGAACTGTCGGTAACTGCCGATTGTGTGATGCTGCGATAACTGGCGCATCGTAACACCTTGTACTACATCACGACATGCCGTGGAATTATAATCCAAGCGATACGATCTCCAGAACCCGAAATAGACCACGCCGTCGCCTTGTTTCGCCACTTGCTGGTGTGTTGTGGTAATTCGTTTAGAAACGCGTTTACACCGTGGGAAGGATCAGAGGTTCTCTCCTCTCCCATGGCACTCCCAAGTGTGCAACTCTGCGAACGCTCTGCCCCTGACCTCAATTTCCTGACTGAGTCTCGCGTGGAGACGTTATTCCCATTTTGAAAGTCGCACGCGTACGAATTCAGCGCGTAATATCCCACCCAGCTGCTGGCGTTCTTTAGAACCAGACTGTCGCTCGCTCGTCTACCCGAGAAATCGCACGCCTCGAATTGAACCAGCAGATCCATTACCGTATTCACAAGAACCAAATATTGGGCCCTGTCCTGAGCCAGATGAATCCAATTCACACTTTCGTTAGTATCCATTTTAATATTATCTTCCCGCGTACGCCTACGTCTCTCTCTGTCTGTCAGATTTCTCTCCCAATTTAGTGATCGTGTTTTTCCACTGGCGCATGAGTTTATGTGAGATTTGAGATTCTCACGGCGTAGGTTTCAATTTTAGTCTTCTGAGTTGTAATGCGTCGTGGACGTTTCGGAAGGTTGCTACCATAAGACCAGCACCAACGACGTTTTTAATCATTCGTACTGTTGATGTTCTGTAAGTGAACGTACACTCAGCTGGACTGATCACAGATCGATTCTCTGCTGATTAAATTTCGACTTCTTTTAATTAGAAAGCCACTTTTATTTTTAATATGAGAGGCGTGATGCTTCGCCACGAAGGTTTTGAGGGAATTTGGTAATAAATTCGGTTCTGAATTCGACGGTCACACGTAGTGCAGGTTGCACTCAAATGCCAACGCCTTGTTACAGGTTGCAGGGTGGGCGTGGTTCTCGGGGGGGGGGGGGGGCTCAACTCAAAAGGTCAGCCTCTGACCTAAAACGTGCGCATCCTGGTGTCTCTTAGCTCCTCTGTTGTGCGTGCAAAAATTGACGTAATCTCACACTAAAACCGCCGAAACAAGGTCCTTGACTCTGAACCCCAAGCAGTTCATGGCGTGAAGACATTTTTTTATTTTTCCCAACTTCGTGTTGTTGAAATTTGCGTTTGCTGTTTCATTAAGAGACATAACCCGCTCTAGCCGTACATAATAACCCTGGGGATTCCCAACTGCTCTAGCTGTCTCTCCGGCTCGACGAGGAACCAGAAGTTTATCGTCTAGTATCGCATATTTGACTTTTGAATAAATTCAGCTGTGGACGTTTCGTCAGTAGAGGTTACGCAGTCTTTAATTCGGCACAAGTCATAATTCCAATATGGCAGTCGTGCGAAATAAAAATGGGAGAAATTTAACATCGCTGCAGAGTGGTTGGCACTCCTGGTCTTGTGTTTGCTAAGTCCCGGGCTCAAATGTCCGATCGGACACGGGCTGTCCTGACTTCCTCAGTCCCTGCGACCAGATGCTGGTATAGTACCTTTTCTCACCACCGCAGATGGGAGCAGCACGTTCGTCGCAGAACTGCTTCTGTGTGTCGGTGGACGGCAGCGCCACGGCGCACATTTCTTCCGCCGTTGTCTTGCAAGGCATTGTCATCGTTGAACAGCTTCATCAGATATGTTAATGAATTTAGTTAGCTCTCGCTCTGGCTACGCCTGTCAGCGACACACGCGCGAACAGGACGCCCGCCGGTAGCTGAGAGCAAAGGGGCGCGCCCTTGTTAAGTCTGAGGAGCACGCTGTTCGAACAGGGCGGCGACTGGCCGAGGCATTTGGATCGCAGATGACGAGCGGAATGTTCGCGTCACGAGGGGCCCTACACCTGATCCTGCTGCCATCGAGTAGGATGAGATGGGAGGGACATGTAGCATGCGTGGGTGTAAGTAATTCTGGGTATGAGCTCTGCGAGCGCTAGTTTACTCCAGATGTCGCGTCATGTGCGATTTAATTACGTCACGCTCGAGATGCGCTCCGTTTGACAGTGTGGACGGGTTCTGGGGAAAAAAAGATTCACGCCAATTTTTGCTCAGTGTCGATTGTAAGGGCTTGGCTGTGGTACAAATTGGTGTTTCAATTGCTTGACGTCTTGTGCTAAATTCAAGTATTTTTTCCAGCAACAGGTTTTTCCAGTCAGTTAACTGGCTCCTTCCTTGCAAATTGTGCAGAAAAATTAAGACGCCGTAGCGGATTCATCTGACGTAATTGCCTCTTTGCATGTTGAGTTTCCAACACTTCAAAGAGGTCTGTAGTATTTGATGACCTTAAGATGACGCATTTAAATGTCGAGACAGTGGTCAAGACGAGGTGTGACGACCCCTTGTTAAGGACGTTCACTTGTTTCGGAAACTGGTGTCGCTGGCTTCATTTCAGTTCTCGGAAGTTCACGTGAGCACTTGGTGGTCTGTGTCTGCATTGCAGGACGTCGTAGCATTGTCTTCCTTGGGCTAGTTTTTCGTTATGTAGGGTCTGGAGGGCGTGTGGACCAGTGGCCCGTGATGCGAGGTTTTTGCTAGGTGCTCCACGCAGTCTGAATGAACCCTCTGCTGTTTCTTGCGGACGCAGTCAGATGCTCAGCTTCCGCCGTGAGAAGTGTCCTCGCTGGACCGGATCAGATCAGACCGTTCCGTGACGGGCGAGTATCACTTTATCGGGTCTAACCCCAATAAATCTTCGAGTTCGCCTTTCAATCGTCCTGCTGCTTTTCAAGCGCCACGCCCTATTCAAATTTGGTCGACTTACTGCCGCGAGAGGAGCCCTTGTCCGGCGACAGGAGCGCGCGTTGTTCTGCCAGATCACGAACAGACTCCAGGATGTGGCGGAGGAACCCGGACGCCGGCGACTATTAAATCATAAAAACATAAATTCATTGCCAGTCACTCATGAATATTGGACGAGAAGAGGGCGTCGTGTGTGTGTGAATAGAGAGCAGCATCCATCGCCTAGTGATCTCTGAAAGGTCAGTAAGTCGACTACGTGGTCGGCCGATCGGTCTGGATCCGTTCCAACACTGAGGTTGTGAGTTCGAATCTCACTCGAGGCAAGGATTCTTCCTGTCTTACGGCGAGTGGACCCGACGCCCAGCCACCCTTAAGAAGGATTCAGGGTCCCAGGAATTAACAGGACAGAAGCCGCGTGATTAATGAATTGCAGCTCAGGGGGTCTTATGCTTGTTGTGGCATTTTCGTCATTCGTGTAAACGCGGATGGGAAGGTTTAAGATCTTACGTTATCAATTTCATCTTTGCATATCGACGTCCGTGTGCTGTGTCGCCCGCGAACTCTACTTCTTATTGCTGAATCGTGGCTGGCCACACCTTTGCATCCTCCGAGGTCGCGTCGTGTTTTATCTGGTCATGAAGAAGAAACAATGGAACATTCTCGAGATTTTGTCAAAGCCATAAATAAAAGTTTCAAACCGCAGTGAGTTCTAAATCACATAACAGCCTGTTCGCATGGAGCTGGTCCGCGTGGCAAGAGTCCACGTCAGTCTGGACTGCGTTTTGGGTTCAGCAACGTTTGAAAATGCCTTGCGTTGGGTGTTGGGGTGTAATCACGGGAATTCTCTGCGAGATTGGGGACGGGTCGAAGATGGAAAATGAAAGGAAGGCGCGCGACTGCCCGACGATTGCTTACACATGGCGAAGTTATCGAGGCGTGTCCTTGGGTGAAGCACGTGTTAGCGAGCTTTGATAAAGACCCAGCGATCGTGATGCTTTCATTTCGTAACTGTTTGCGTTACCATAACAACGCAAGTACATGGTCGAGTGAGGGAACCAATATTCAACACGAGCGGATCGGCGAAGCTGGCTTCACACTGGCGCGGGAGCCTGTCAGTACGCTTCTTAAACTGCCCAGCTTTAGTCGCAGTATCAGTGACTTCGGAGCGCTCAGATTACAGTTCGAATCTTAAAGTGAGGAGCGGAGGTGAAAGTGTGAGGACGTTTGGCTGCTGTGCCGCTAAGAGTAGGAACTGCATACCCGAAGGGCTATACCGTGGCACACCCGTCAAATATCCTCGTATATTCGCGCAGGCTGTTCGTTGCTCCGTTGTTTCACTTTTCCGTTTGTTTAATTATCGTATATTTCCAAAACTTAGGTACTTGAGAGAAACATTCACCATTTTCACACAATTCTTGTAAATTTTTTCTTGCAGGAGAGAAACCGTACCAGTGCACGTGGGAGGGGTGCACGTGGAAGTTCGCACGCTCTGACGAGTTGACACGTCACTACAGGAAACACACAGGACAGAAACCGTTTAAGTGCCATTTGTGTCAGAGGTCCTTCTCGAGGTCCGACCACCTGTCCCTCCATATGAAGCGACACTGAAGCCTCGTTCACACTGACAGCTCTGAAGTATGAACCACCTGAACAGGGCGACCTGCTTTTTTTTTTAGTCTGGTGAGATTTTGGGTTCTCACGGCGGAGATTATGAAGGTGAATGCCTTGTGGGTTGTTGCGCCGTGCAGAGCGGTGGATATCGACCGACGTTTCAGAGAGGCCTGCTGCCTCTCGCCCTGATGACAGGAGCAATGAGCCCCTCTGAAACGCCTGTCAGTCGCAACATCCCAGAAGACGCCCGTCCATGATATTTCGTTATCCCCCGTAGATCGTCTTGCTGAGGGATGTTGGTTGGTATTCTGAGGGATGGAAATTCCGTATCCACTGTCCTTCTTGTATACGAAGATTTCTTCCCCACGTGGCCCCATCGGCTGTTTTAACTAGGACGAGGCACACATTCTTTAGTCTCGGGTGTGATCGGCGTTCTCAAAACACTCCTGACACCGTGCTCGTCTTCGTAGGCCTCGCAGTAAGTCTTTTACTTACCGCCTCCTTTCTATTCCCATCCTGATTGTCCGGTGTTAACAAAACGCTGGTTCGCTGTTCTCGTTATCAGAAAGAGATTTCGAACTGTTTCATTTCGCCGTCTCGGCTGTTCAGTCTCCACCCCTCAGCGTCACCTTACGTGGGATTTGTCCAGTTGGTCAGGTTGTCGGCCTGCTTAAGGAGTCGCAGTTGGAATGTGTTTACGTTATTTGAAGAGAATCGATCTATTTTGCACGTGGCAGTTGCGTCGGGTGGAGGAGAGACCTGCATTACCGACTACTGGACGAAACAGCGGTGGACGCAGCACGTCGTATTTCTATTGGTGCTTTCTTCAGGACGAGGTAAAGACAGACTCTCGCTGTATGTAGCTAGTTAGTTAGTTAGGGGGAGGATATTTATTTTGATATTCTTACGTCACAAAACAGTTAGTATTATTGGCGCCAGTATGATATCAGTTTGTTGGAAATAATACCGGTAATTCTCTGTATATTTTTAAGTGTGGAAGTGAGCAGATATATATATAAAATATCAAGTTAACTGTTGGTTACAAATATATGATAAATAATTTAAAAATATATATTTTTGAAGGGAGTCGTAAATATGACGACGCTCGAAGGTTGTGTGTTACATGTAATATGACTGGGTGCTTGAGTTTGAAAGCAGGTAACAGTTGGCTGCCCTTTGAAACAGTGGACAGTCTGTAGTTTTTTTTAATATTATTATAAGAAAAGCCAAAAGTGACGTAGAGCAGTCCCAGGGAGCCTCAATCAGTGCCAGTGTACTTTGGTCGCGATTATGCTGTCGTTGGTGTGAAGACTGGTTCTCCTCAAAAGAACCAACTTATTTTCACATCATTTCGGTATTTATCAGGCGATTCTGGAACAGGTTGCGAATGAAATTCGCTCGCAAAAGAATTCCAGGCTGAACCCGCATTACTGCAACTTTGAATGGAGTAGGCGAGACTTTATACTCACAGCGACGAGGATGAAGGCGGCCGTCTTCTGGGATGTAGCGTCGTGCACGTCTGGTGTAAACTGAACGATGTTTCACGACACAGCATCCCCGAAAACAGCCATCTTCAGGACGGAATAGTTATGTGACATTCTGCGATGCATTTGGCTTGAAGTCATTACGATGTACTCGCAGCACCCAGACATGATTTCAGTAGCAGTACTACCAACTGAGGCAAGGAGTCTTCTGTTCCGCTTTCAAACTCAACTTTTTCAGCCTGCCTTGTGCTGAAGTTAGGTTTTCTGAGGCCAGTACATTTCCCTTAGATCTCACACAAAACTTAGACTGAATTATGTAATAGCTGCCCTCTTTGACTTGTCTTCCGAGCTTCTCGAGGCGGTCAAGACGTCGCTTGTTCGCCGCGGACACATCGGGCGATGAAAGTTGTCGCTTCTAAGTTACGTTCACTTTACCGCGGGCTCTGTGTCGGTGGTTGTGTGTGGTACCCTCGCGTGTTGGCTGCGAACTGATTGCCTTCGTCGAGAAACCTTCCCACGTGTTCATGCCCTGGCATCTACAAGCAGCCAGATCTGTGTAATATTTTTCCACCGACTCACTCCATGGAGCAGTCTCTTTCTTTATACGCCGAACAGCACGCTCAGATGGTCAAAATATTCCCAGTGTTTTACGGGACCTGAAGGTTCATTCCCTCTTCACAAGAGCCCGCCGCCGGATGATATCTCGAGGAAGTCCACTCCAGTCCAGTCCTTCATGTGTAATTTCAAGGTTCAGAAACGAAAAATAGTTGCTTTGATCCACGGAACTTTTTGGGCCAAATTTTAAAGTGCGGAGCGAAGAAACGTCGTATGTGTCTCCATACGTGATTTCAGTTGAGTGGCCTTGAGACATGATAAATTTCATTAGGAGCGAACGTGTCCGCTGCGATCAGGTGACCGTCTCATGACCAAGTTTAGAAGCTGCAATAAATGGCCAGAGTTACATTTGAACTCTGAGATTAATTGGGGTTGTTTGTTCTGTTCTGTGTGTGTGTATTAGACATTCCATTATGCAGAATGTTCCGATTGTTTGTGGAAGCCAGCTGCGGAGTTCTCAGCTGGTCTCCAGTTTTGTTTCGCCCTACATTGGGGATCCGCGCCTGTGATGTGGAGAGCCGGAACTGACGTCACAGACGAGTCCTACTCGCTCAGAGCGTTGCTTTCGTTCCGTGTGCTGTGCCAGCTGACGGGGGTCGAAGCGTGTACCATGACCGCGGAGATTTTCGTGGTAGAACTCTTGGCCTATTGCATTACCGTTCGGCAGATGTTGCATTTGTTTCCGGTCGCTGAAGTAAGAATGGAAGCCGGCGGATTAAAACACATGACTGTCTGCCTGACGAAATGCAAATGAAAAGTGAATTCGTGCTTAAGGTCTGGAACATCAAAACGTCCCGACAGATGCTTCGACGGTGGGGAATCATCTGGCCGGTTGCGCAGACCGAAACACACCGTCACCCCGTAGTCTCCTCCGCCTTGCCTTGCCGAGAGTTGATCTTGACATTTGTTGCGACTGTTCCTTGTGCCAGATGCTTGGCGTAGTAGCTCAGTGACCAGAAGGCCTCGGTTTCGATATCATTAAAGTTAGGAAAGTGGTAAACAAATCTGTCGTTAAAACCGCAGATCTGAAGTCGAGAGTGCATTTAGCTAACCTAAGATGATCGTAACCACTTTCATGCACCGTGTCTGCGTCCGGCTACAGCTCAAAACCCCTTTGTGCCCCCCCCCCCCCGGTCTTCCGCCTCCACACGGCAGCAGCGGAAAGCCACTGTGAGCCCCTTTGTAGCAAGAAGTTAATTTATTCAATATGTACATAGTAGTGGGAGGAGGCCTTGTAAATAAGGGATTAATGTGCCTTGAATAAGAGCTTTTACAATAATTATACATATATATATTTTTGGACTTTGTATTTTGCCTTCTTGTGAATGTTGGCGACGTACTCGAGGTATTGGACGCGGCTGGTTGTCAGTCCACTGCGTGTTCTGACGCTGACCTGACCTAAGGGCGATCCTGGCCCCCCGTTGTAGTCCTCAATTTACTTGACATGTGTCCCACAGCTCCGAAGGTAAGCTTTTCCCTCCGAATTTGAATTGGTACTACGGTAATGGCTGGGCTAAATCTGTTGGAGAATGCGCATGTTTCATTACAAACTCGACAGCGTTTCGCCTTCCTTATTACGTAAAAAGTTGAACGCTTCGACACACGTCTTGCTTGCTCTTGGCGTCAGGCATTTTTGATTTTAAGGCCCGCACTTCTTCGTACATTTGAGTTGTAACTCGCCAAAGTAGTAGCTAACCTGCCCTCGATACGAAGTGTAGCGGTCCTGCCGTCTTCATTTGTTTTCAGAGAAATCCTAAAGCAAATTATCTTTCTCTGTCTCTCTCTCGTGAGTGGGAGTAGGGTGGTGTGGCTTACACAGTTTTAAGCAGCAGGGGCAAGGACCACGTCACGTCAACCCCAGGATTTAGGCCAGTAAGAGGAGAAGGTCTGCTTGCTGTGTACGAGATTTCGCAGTCTCCCATCGTTCATGAAACATTACATTGTCATTCACTGCCTGTTAGAACGGCAAGAAAACATTGTAAAAGTATTCAGCCAACATTAGTATTATATTTTTTATGGCCAGTATTTCCAAAGAACTGGGACCGATCTGGCAGTTAGCTCCATTGTAGTATTGTATTTTATGAACCGGTTCAAGGCCGCCTTGCCAAATGGCCAGTAACAAAACGAAGCTTGAACGCCGATTTGTGATCCAGAAAGGTTGGCCCTTGTTCCACAATCCCGAACACTGTGGCCGTGATGCCCAGAGCTGTCCATCACCGCACACGTGGTCGAATTGAATAGTTTGTTTCCGGGTTATCGCGGAATGTGTCGTCGGACGTGGAAATAAGAACCAAGGTTTTCGTAATGCCCGCCCTCTTAGCTGGTTATCGCTGCTCGAAAACCTCTGTATCTGAAATTCCGTGTAGTACGGAAACGCGGTAACCCAGGAACCCTTGTCGCTTTAAGTACCCAACGCTTGCTGTATTAATAAGTAGAGATAAACTACAGCTCGTCGTCATGAAGCCATTGGTAGGTACATCGCCTTTAATCAGTCCACTCTTGAAACCTTAACCACTTTTACATTCGTTTTAGCATTTTTCATACACAATAGTTGAGCAGTACATTCTTACACTTTAATTAATAAAAATCTTTTCGTGTGTAACTTCCGTTCAAAGTTACAGGAAGATCACCTTCCAAATGGTTCCCACAGTTGTTGAAACGGAACTCGCACGGGGTGAGGTCTGGCGACCTTGGTGGCCAAACCACACGAACATGTCTTCCAATTCATCTTCCAGAGCTTATTTACCTACCTTTCTTATTAATGTTTACCTTATAAAATTCTGTTCTTAGTCGATGGATGTTTTTTCTCATTAAAGAAACGCGAGTTTCTTTTGTTTATCAAAATCATATCATATATATATGTCAAGGCTGTGGAAATGTCTAGATTTTTATTAGCAGTAACTGTTGTTTCCTTGGAGGCCAGTAATAATAACTTTTCTGCAATAAACGTTCCTGCCTGCTCCCGCTATCCCGATTTATTCCCGAGGCAGTGCTGACTGCTTTGAGGACTTTTCGTCACTCGTAAATAAGTTGATAATCGATCTTATTGACAGAGGGACCAACTTTTTACTTGGAAGGGTGGACTTTTGTAGATAAAAATGGGATACAACAGTGAGTTAACGACGTGAAAATATCAGATAATTCTGGTGTTTAACACTTCTCATGTTGTTATATTGTTACAAATAAAATATATGGTCAGTATCTTTGTATTTGGTTTATAAACTTTATAATTTATTGTAGTGCTCTATCGATATTTTTAGATGTAGACTATGATGTAAATATTAATTGTACATGTAAGTTTCTTGGCCAATCATTTAAGGTGTATTTTCTTGTGTACAATAATAAACTTTTCCTGTACATTTCAAGGACAGTCTTTGCTTGGTACAACATTACGTATTTATGTGGTTGAAACATTCCAATTTGACGGTACAAAGAAGTGCTGTCTGTACTCCTATGAGAAAATAAATCTTATGTTCTTGTTTACTTAATGTTGTTATTTTTATTTTTATGTTTCTTAGATTTACCTTTTATTTAATAACCACAGCCCGAAAAAATCAGATATTTTTAATAACGAAAATTTGTGTAACAATATTTTCTTTCGAATATCAAGGGTAAACATTCCTCCATTATGGAAGTATTACGAATACCTGGAATAATCTGTTGGTATTTGTAAATTTCTGACTTGTGATGTGATTGTACTTATTCCGTGCAGCAAAATACTTACGTGAAAGAAACCCTGTGTTCACAAGAGCCCAATCCTATATACTCCTGAGGCAAATCGTATCTTTAAAATCCATTTTAATATTATCCTCTTATTTTACCTCAGTCTCCCAAGCAGTTTTTTTCCCTTGAACTCTTCCAACTGAAATATTTTATGCATTAATTCGCCATGCGTGCTGCATGCTCTGTTCAGTTCATCCTTTGTTTTCTGACCCTAATACTGTTCGACAAGAAGTGCAAATTGTGAGACAAAGTCATATTTTGCTTGCGTTTGTCTGTCCATACTTTAGAAATATTTTAATAAACCAGTTTCGGAATTAAAAGGATGTTTTTAAACTAAATTCAAAACTGGCAACAAATTTTCTTAAATGTGGACCAAAATTGTTAGTTTTCACATTGTGACCCCATGTTTTGTGACACCGTGTACTCCTGTTGGTCGTATCAGTTTTCCCCATCTTCAGGGTATTCTCTTAAACGTTGGTAGCAGTTACGGGACTGCAGTCTGACAAGGCGTTCGGTGTTTGAAGCGAGAATACATTATATTCAATTAATATGCAAGGAAGTATTTTCTGTCCGAATAAATACTTGAGGTCAAACAGTATATTATTCCAGTAATGTAAACCTTGAAAATATGGCGGATTTTGCAAAAGAAATCGCGGATATTTAGGTAACACGTAGCAACATTTCTGATGCCTAGTTGGCGACACTGTTCACAGTGGGTGTAGGCATCCATAAAGAGGAAGGTAGTGAAAATAGGATGTTTCCTGTGCGCTAGTGTTGCAGTTATTTATTTAAATAAGTTTTGGTGAGCACGAATTTCGTGGTTTGATGTGGAAATATTCGTCGTGTTGCTGTTTCACAGTTTCAATCTGTTATGTTGCTACGATGCAGTCAAGACTAATGGCTGTGTACAACGAATGTCAGTTGCTTGCTACAGTATTATTAATCCTGAAAAATTAGTGCAATGTTTTTCGTCGGTGACTTAATTACTGCATGTGGATTAAAAATTACATCGAAACTTCGCGATTGGTGGTTTATTATGCTAGGGCGTGCATGTGAGGTTAGAAGTCGAATGACTCGACACAATTCACCAATTTTAGTTCTCTTTTCCCGCTTCATGACTTTTTAACCGTGTTATAGCTGAAAGTGTGGTGTTAAGATGGCATAATATCCGGACTGAAGATGCATTCTTCAAGAAAGCGTGAGTACTGTTTCAGATTATTCTGTAGTTTAGCATTGCTTTATATAAACTCATACAAATTAATTAAATATTTCGTGTGCATTACACAGTGCAGCATGTCTTCAAAACGATGACCTTGTACTGAAGTGTCTTGCCCTTCGCCATTTTCAGGAAGTTTTAAGAATTTCCTCAGCTTACATTAATAACATTAGACTGCATAATACTTGTATTTAAGAAACTGCTTCGATAAACCTGACAGAAAAAATTGGATTATGAAGTAACTTCACAGTATAGCAGACCATTTTGTAAGATATATTAAGTGGTGACCACTACAGAGCACAGGACCCCTGCTCCCAGAGAAAAAAGTTGTTTAATATTTCAAATTAAATTCATGTTAATACTATTAATTTGTGATTTATCACTGTGCACATAGTGAGTTATGTGTTCAAAGCAGGTTCATTGCACCTACATTAAGAATTATATGTTCACTTGGACACAGAACTGCCAGTTACTTGTGAAATTACCTGGTGTTTGGTGACAGAACAGAAATGATCTGTGTAATGTGGATACCCATCGAAGGCCTCATACAGCCTGGCCAACAGAACAGAACTTATTTACATTTCATAGGCCCAGGCCAAGGAAGGAGGAGCATGTCATGGCACAAACACAATCTGCATTGTCAATGACAGTCAAATCACAAGAAGAATTACAGAAGAAAGTGTACCCACTGTTGTAGCTGAGGATTTATGGAATGAGAGGAATGAGAAAGGAGTTTACATCTCGACTGAGCCTGGGATTGAGTGGCTTAATTCCAGGGCAGTAATTCGTTTTTTGGTATTACTAAGTGTTTATTTACATTCCATAGACCACACCAAAAGATGTGGAAAGAGTCGATACTAGCACAGAACATGAAACCTAAGACTTCTGAAGAGGCACAGAAGAAGGAGTGAATTTGGGAGGAAATCTTGAATTTCCTACAAGAGTCTCTGCCATTTTTCTAATTATTTTCTATTGCTGTCTGTTGAACCTCCCCAGGAGATTGGCCCTTGTGACTACAGCGTCGAAGTAAGTGATGCTTCTGTTGTCGTGAGGGGCGAAGCTTAGTTTGGGACTAATCTATTCAGTGTGCTTCTCCTTCCAGCATTAATTTTCTGTCAAAATCTGTATTTAAACTAGGACATGAAGGTTGCATCTAAGTTTGGCTGAAATTTTTCAATGTTCTTCAGTACATATGATGAATTAAGTTTGAGTTCCTGTTTTCATGAGTGGGGTTTTCCAGTTTAAGTTAGGCCAAGCAATTCAGTTGTTTTTTCATTTCAATTTTCTAGATTAATTCAATCAAATTTGAAAACATTCGATCTCTGGATGTAAAATAACAATAGCAAAAAGTATGGGTTTGGACTGAGAGTCAGTAAATCATCGGTGTGCCTGAGGAAAAGCAGATTCTGTGATTCTGGGAAAATTCCTGCGGCCATCGATTGATTGTAAAGGCAAATCACAGGAACACTGACTTTGTCTCTGCAGCTTATGAGTTGATATTTCATCATAACCACACGAATTGTTTGCTTTGAGAGAATTTATTGAACTTTGAAATTAGTTTTCTGGCGTGGGCAGAACGCTGAGATTTATACGAGCACTGACATTGTCTTTTACCAGCAGGGCAGGGCAGACCACATCAGCTGTCTACTGACTGCAGTCAGTCAGTCAGTCAGACATGTGACTTAAGGCGGTTGCAATTAGCTCCCAGTCGTCTAATCTGATTAGCTGCTCCCTTCCTCAGGTTCACAGAGAAGCGGAGCGTAACAGTGGCCTTGCAGCGACGTCTTTGGACGCCGTCGTGACAACTGAACCTCTTCGAAGCACGACTGATTAGTTTATTAATTACTGCTTGTTAAGCTCGCCCGTATTATGTATAGGGGGCTTACAAAATGCCTTTACAGTAGCGGGTGTTGCGAATTAAGAGGCGAGGGGCCAGGGGAGGTTAGTCGCACCGTAGAAAGCAGAAACAGCTGTTTCTCCCTGCTTCAGGCAATCTGCCCAGCATTCTGATTTACGTTTTATGTGTAACAGCATCGCATGCTTCTTTCTGGATCCTCCTGTACCGTGAGACACCGCTTAAACCACTTGCATATTTTTATATAGTGTAAATATTTAACATTGTGAGAAATTTCTGTTTTAACTTTTAAACTTCAATCATTTTGTGCGTATAGGCTGTATACGTGTGTGTGTTTGTCGGTCTCTGTTATTGTCTCCTCACGCACTCACGCACACGACAAATATCTGAAGTGGTTTCCTTTCAACATCGCGTGCTTGAGAGTTGTGACCCTTATGCGATAATGTTGCATGTAAACATGATAACGAGGCTGAGCGTCGGGCAGTTTTAAGCCACCAGACAGAGTAATCAACTCAGACGAGGATTTCGGTTCGCCTTTGGTGGTGGGGGGTCGAACGTCTGGGGCAACTTTTTTTTAAAAAAGGCACCAGATATAAGACAGTTTGTGCATGCATCTTTGATCGACATGTTGTATGAGTGAAATTTCTCGGGTGTTAAACTGGTCCCAACATTTGTTCAGTCAGATAAGAGAAGCAGGGGGAGAGGCGGTATAGTATCACGCCCCGGGAAAGGACCCCGGTACCCATTGGGCCCCATAGCCGGTCTGGACGCAGAGGCTAAAGGAAAAGTTCTGTGCCCCCGTCGGGGATCGAACCCCGATCGTCCAGTCCGTCGCTAGTCGCTATCCCGCCTCCCCTGCGACAAGTTAGTCACCTGTAATTGAGCCAATCGAAGGAATCATTGGTATTATCGCCGTGATTGGGCAGAGCTGAGCCAGCCTCTGCCTAGATGAGATTTTGTTCACCGAACTGTTTTGACACCCGTGATTTTGCCTTAGTCTGCATTTCAACCTTCCAGAGTGTTAATTTCGCACATTCCTGCGTCGACATCACTTGACTGTCAGCAGTGGTAGTTGATCGGTCGACCCACCTTTGAAACCACATAGAAGCGTCAGGCTTCTCGAATTATTTCTTTATTTACATATTTATTTCCGTTTTGTAAATTTCGATGCTAGAATTTCCCCAAGCCAAATCCTCACCACTGCTTTTTCTCGTAAAAATTAATATCCCTACCCCGTTCCTGTCGGCGACAGTGTAAGAACGTGAAACTTCCCCGCACCAAATTTAATGCCAGTGTACTGAGCGTTACGTCTTACGTTCTCTTCCACGAATCCAGTTCGTTTACCCGCACGCTTTGGGTGAATTGCACTCGACTGGGATATCAAACACGTGTACCTGTCGGTCAGTTTCTGCGCTATTTCCCAGCCCGGACGATTTAAATTTAAATTTTAAAAAAAGGAGCAGCAGAGTGCGAAGAAGCCTCGACCTGAGGCGAGTTCCTGAACCAGCGTTCCTACAGCTTTTGTTCGCTGCCCGTCTCGTCCGAACACCTAATATGGCGAGAGGTTATAATACGCTGTAATTAGAGTGACCGCGCCCGCATCACGCTCCATTAATTGGGGTTAATGAAAGCGACTATCAACTGCCACGCCCGCCAGTCCTGCCAACACAACGCACTGAATTTCTCTGCCTAACAATCTCGTAGTCGCCCCCAGACATTTGAGTGTTGCTGCCGGTGGAGTTGGACAGACAACTCGCTAAGTAGCGTGCCCACTTTGATCTAAAAAAATCCTTGTAGTAAGTGTAGGCAAATCGGCACAGAATGTGACTTAAATTTGGAGCGTTCTCCTTCAGAATTTCGACAGGACACTCGAGTACACTGAGTGAGGGTCCCTTGGACTGTGGTAAATACAGGACAGTACCGTCAAACAAGCGTAGCCCCCACGCCTATTCCCCCGCCCTCACTATTTGTATCGTTCCCCAACTTCACACTGAAATCTCCACAGTGCCATAAAATAGTTTTTCTTTAAACTTCACCGAACGCAGTGGTTCTGTGGTTGGGTTCAAATATCTGTAGTTTTGTAAGTTGCTTCAGGTAGATGCTGGGACGTTAGAAGTTTACCGACGTTTAGAAAGAAACTGTTGTGGCATAATTTAAGGTACTGTCCCGGAATTTTATCTGATGGACTGAGGAAAATCACGAATAACTTCATTCAGGACGACACGTCTCCCATTCGAAACTTTAACTTAGGATCCACCGAATAAGAAATAGGAATGCTAACCACTCGGCCATGACGTTCGGATGAAGGCTTTCGTTACTGGCAAAACTTTCTGCGTTCGTAGTATATCCTATCCGAGATTCGAACTCATGACCTCAGTCACTAAGACTGAGCTCTTCAGTCGCCACGTCTTTCCTGCTCCTCCCACCCGAGGGTGTTTGTGGCACAATGCCTCTTAAGTCTTCATTTAGTAACAAAACGCGTGCAGTTGGTAGCCCTGCTGTTCACAATGCAGCAATTAAAAATCAAGTTGGTAGCCCCCCGCTGCGGTAGTGCGATGCACGAACGGCCCATTTAAAACACTCAGGGGCAGTTAGCCTTGGCTTAATCATCATTTGCCCGCTACACGATCACCAGTTAACACGTGGATCTCCGTGGGTCAATAAATTGCATCTACATTCAGGCTACGTAAACCGTATAATTAAAAGTCTGTAAGAGTCTTTTAAATTGATTTTTTTCGAGGGGGGGGGGGGGTTATTAAGGGCAGGTATAGAATAAGAATATCGATATTTGCCAAATGGATCGTTTTGTTGGAGATCACGTCGATATCAAATTACGACTTGTATCGATTTCCTTTCGGGATCATTACGCGTTGGTTCTCGCTTGACTGACGTCGTGTAAATGGTGAGATTTCAGGTTCTTATGGCAGCATGTATGAGAAGCTAGTAGTTGCTTAGTCAGTCAAGAAGTTTCTGGTCTTTTATGGGACCCATGTTCGTTCACATCCAGCCCGACACTAGATCATGTACTGGGACTGATAAATCAAGTCAACGCCTCAAACCCAGCTTCTTTAAGGTCCGTTTTGTTTCATTCCGTCATCGACCTCTAGGTCTCCCAAATGATCTCTTTAGTTCAGATTTTTGAATTTGTTTTGCACGTGGACGAAGCTGAAAAGGCTGTCGCCGCGTGTTCTTCCCGTGGGTTCCAGCAACCACTTGTTTGTTTCGGTCGGCGGGCGTGGCGCGTTAGGTGAAAGGTGGGTGGGGGTGGCTCATCTGCCCGACAGAACGTGAGTCACGTCCCGGTTCGAAGGTGTCCAAACCGCAGCTCGTGGCGACAGACGACACGCGAACCCACCGGGACATTTCTTGATATCCAAGATCCCTCAGTTTTTCGTACCGCTTTCCAGGAACCTGAATCTGCAGGTGATTTGTCTGCGTGTGCGTGGTAGGGTAACATTACAGAGACAACTACGTAGCAGTGGACCCCATAAACTGCTAGGGCGACATTCGTGAAAACCACCCGACTGGTAAAAGGATATCGTTGAGAAAAACTGGTCGTCAGGGCAACCGCGGCTGGTGTTAACAGTATCAAAGCCTAGCGAAGTTGTCTCATCCTTCACTAAACACAATAAATGCTCTGCGACGTGTGTGGGATTAAATTAGTCGTAAATTATAAAAAATCTGTCGTAAAAAGACGAAGCAGTCTCGAAGGTGTAAAACGGGTTTCGTATGCCTTTACAGTCCCGCCACAATCGGACGTGGGAGAGCCACAGAAACGTCAGTGCGTACACAAATTAAATATCGCAGGTAATTCGGACCGCATAATTTGGCACAATTGGATGAACGAGGAACTTGCAATCCGCGACATGCAAACCCGCTGTAGGCGAGAAATTTGTGGTAAGGCGAAGTAAAGATGGGAACATGTCCTCAGGGACAGAGACCAGTTGAGCAGATGCACATGTACGGGGCGTAACACGTCCTGCTGATGGAGAAAGTGAGCGTCCATGTTCATAGTCGTCGCCGTAATAACCTCAGATCTCAGCAGTGCCGCGTGTGCCGTGAAATCGGGCAGGGCGGTGGACAGCCCTGGAAGGATGACACCGTTGTGTGGGTGTCGCGGGTTGGGTTGCCGCATCTTCTCACGTGCCACGGGGCGTGGCGACGTCGTGAAGAGCACGAGGCGAATCTGTAATGCGCAGAAAACGGGGACACACCGGGACACCCGCAACACTGGTCCGCATACACGAGAGGTCCTCAGAATGGGAGGCAGGTGTTCTTGAGGCTTTGCGGTTTTCGTTTCGTGTTATAAACAAAATTTAAAAATTAATTGTTCGTTTGAATTTGTTCGATTTTTTTACCTGATACCGACAAACCTAACCGTCATTCGTACGCAGGTTTTCCTCCTGGAGTAAGTTGATTGACTTGCATCACTTAGGTCGCTAGGTTTTACGTTAAGGCATTAATAAATTTTATTCGGACGTTACCCATCTGTGACGCACAGACACTGTCAGATTGCCCAGTGGCTTACGAGCACCTGGTTTTTTAGACGACTTCTGAAGACTGTCTCGTTCTGCGTGTTATGTGGCATCCTGTAGTTAGGGTGGAGATGGTTGTGAGGGTGGAGTGAGTGGGTCATTCGAGAGGCATCGCCCCGCTTGGTTTCGCGAGATCCGGGAACATTATCACGAGTGACACCCCATCTCGCAGAGCGATGATACTTATCGGGGGGGGGGGGGGGGGGCACAGCCCTCCGCCTTCGGGCTGCCTCAGACAATAGAGCCAGCCAGATGTTGGTCGTGAGTACAGGCGCAGACTGAAATGTGGGTGATGTCCGCCATTAACCCTTTGGAAGACTGTCGCGGCCGAGTGTGCCACCTGCTTTGACGTTCACTGTGGCGGAGTTTTCTTACGCAATGCTATTCTTCGCACGGGTTTCAGTTGGATCTCCGAATGAAGACAGTCTAATCGTTGTAAGCGTGACTTTTTGATGTTCGATGAGCTTCGAACATTAAGACTTCAGTTCAGGATAAGGGACACACAAAAGGAGAGAGGACGCCAGCCAAGGCGCACTTTGCATCGAGGAGATGTAAATGCTGGTATAAGACATAAGCGCGCAGAGGGAGTTGGATAATGGGTTTGAGGTCAAATATTTACTACCGAATGTTAGCATCTTAAAAGAGTGGAACAAGAACTTGAAACACTAAACTTTGTCTTTACCATACATTTCCTGCTTAGGTTAGGTTACAGCAAATTACGCGGTTTCATTTCGTCTCCTACAAACTCAGTCAGTACATCCCATACGCCGGGATAAGGGAGTCATTGAACAAATTCCATGTTTTTCGTCTTTTTTGTTGTTTAGCGACACTGTATCAGCTGTAGAGGTCGCGAAGCGTCGGATGAACGTGGTTTGATGGCAGTTGAAATTGCTAAAACGTCTACCGTTCGGTGGAACTTGTCTTCGTGATGTGACTTCTTGCATTTCCCTTCGATTTTAAATGTGTGACCGATTACTCGTCTCTCGGACGGGCGAAGAGATCGCCTTGTTATTTCAGCCGACGTTTAAAGAACGTTTTATCTGTTACTTAATGTCGGATGCTGTGGACCGGGTGTTCCCACGCTTCTATTGTGACGCGACCTTAAATTTCGGAGACAAAAAAAGCAGTAGATGGCGTGTGCCAACATTTTTTCCCTTGTTGATGTTTTGCTGTCATTGATGGCTTAATAGGCAGACATGATAACATCTTCCTTCATAATAACGGACCTGCCGCTAGATGGCAACACGACATGGCTGTAATGAGACTGCAACAAATAAAGGACAGACGCGTTCTAGCGAGGAAACAGCGGAGGATTTTATGTAACACGCGATTAATCAATAACAGAGACGTGGTCCCCGTTATGAGGTCCTGCTGTGACACTGACTAGCCCTTCGCTACAACCAGAGTTGGCCAAGAAGATGCGAACAAAGGGAGAGGAATGCTCGTTCTCGTTGTCTGGGAAACCGAACAGGAAGCTTAGTGCCTGGGAGTTACGGCACAAATTGCTCCTTCCTCATTCCAGAACACTCGTGAATGCGGTGAGCAGTCCAAGATCGGTTTTACATTTCATTACGTAGGAATAAGATCTGGGAAGCGCGATCCTCCATGTCTTGGAGTGAGAGGGGAAGTAACTCAAATGCGGCGTCATTTTTTGTGTAAAATTATGGCCCATAAAACTTTCACTATCTGAAAGTTGCATGCGATGTGTAGGTCGGATAGGGCAAACAAGAAATGCTTCCAGTATTTTGATACGTCACAACATGGAACAAAAACAAGGATGGAGACATGCTATTAAACCTTTGTTTTACTGTTAAGTTTCTGCGACGTCGCTACATTTTAACAAGTCATGATGGTCGTGTACCTCGATCTATCGGTAGAACCGAAAAATGTAAGGCAGTAAGGCATTTGTTACAGGCGACAGTCGAACCGGGCTCCTCCAGGATAAAAGTTAGAAGGCTGGCATGCATATTGAAGCCAAGTGGAAAGCGGGAACTTACAAGACAAAGACGGGGATGGGAAGATAATTTTGAAACTTATATGAGAGACAGGTTGTATATAATTTTAATACAAACTTAGTGGCTGACTTCGTGTTAGGCAGAGAGCGTGCGATGGATGGGGCTGAGTCCCGCACTAATTGCTTCACTCTCGTCTTGCCCACAAAGAATCGTAGGAAGTAGATTCCAGACGTCCCGCTGATAGAGATCTTTGCACCTCGGATCAAAATCATTCTGTTCTCTTTTGTTCTTGCCCACTCACCAAGTGTTTCTCTACCGCGTAGTGGCAGAAGTGGGCGGCGACCAAACGACGCTTTCGGTGCCTGAGACCACGTGTGTAGCGTCGAATTACGGGATAATTAGTGATCGGTGGATCGGGAACGGGGTGGAAGAAAGTTACTTCGAATCCCGTTGTACTAATTATGTAACGTCCTTTGAGGACCCCGCAGGTGTCATGTGAGCGCCCTCTGAAGTTATCCGGGCGCAGTGCTAATAAAGACACGAGCCACCCGTCCCTATAATTATGCAAATTACACTGGCTGGTGGCCTGTCTTGACAGGTTACCGTAAAGTTGATTTATTGTTCAGAAGCTGGGGCCTAAGAAAGGCATCAAAATTGACCAAAATTCATAGCGAAACGGTGTTAGGATCCGCACTTCGCAGGATGCAAAATCTGGGTCCCCTCAGGAAGAAGTACACTAATATGTACGTCCAGCAAAGTAGCGCTGTGCTCTCCTAACCATACGTAATTTTTGTCGCCCTGATGATGGATGTAGTAAGGACCTCCGAAAATTCGGTAAATTTTCTACCAGACTTCACGGCGCTACAACCCAGAATACTTCGGACTCACCGCCCTAAAAACTTCGAATCTTAAAATGGGAACTAATTAATGACGTATTATCTGCGTCGCGTTGCCAACCTTCGGCCTCAGCACACGAAATTTTCCTTCCCCGTCTCATTCATTGTCTTGCAGGAACTGCCACCGCTTTGCGTCGCCTTACGTTCATCGTGAAACACGTAGCCTTTTTAAGCTCTGTGTTTCGGTTTCTTAATTGCGTGAGATGATCAGGCGCCGTGCCAAGTTCCATTTGAAGTAACGTCCTCCGAATCGTCTGCTCAGTGTTTTTGCGCATCTAACACAGATGACGTAAGAGGGGAACGGGTACAATTACAAAATGGAGCGTTACACAACAGTAATCTTCACCTATTATCAGTCACTACATCGAGGAAGGTGGAAGGGGAAACAAGAAAAACAGAACATTTTTGTTTGAAACTTCATAGAGAGATTGGTTCGACTCTTAGTAAAGGCGTTGAAACAGCGTCCAGACGCCCCTAAATGTGCCCACCCGATTAGCGCCTAGGGGTAGAGACGGCCGGAACCTGAAGGAAACCATTAAGTCGGTTTCGGTCGAAGTTGAGTTTCAAAGTTTTTGAATGTTTACCGGAGGAAAGGAAAGTCAGAAATGAAGGAAGGAATAGGCATGGGAAAAATAAGGAGATGACAGACAGAAGGATGAATGCTTGAGGGACGCAGCCATTTCCAGGGGCTCTACGCCCCTTCGCGAAGTCTTGGTGCGCAGAAGAGTCTTCGCGCCGCTGCCCAGTTTTTGCAGAAAACATTTTACACGATTTTTGTGGATAAAACAGCGGGAGTGACAGGCAATTGATGTACGACTTGACACATAACAATTAGGCGCGTGTCCTCAATGAAGAAGGTGGAAGGGACATTTATTCAGGAAGCAGATTACGCCCTACCCACGCGGCCCTATAACTCTCCTGTCTTGGGACTTCGCAAATGATTTCCGCTAACACAAAGGAACCGACGTGTTAAAGTAGATGTTGGTTGCATGTTTAGGGTTCCGTTGGAACATTCCCTTTATGGGACGGTTAACGAAGTGGTCATGTCTGCACGTCCATCGCTAGCTTCAATTACGGCCGATCTGAGTGAAAATCGGTACGAAGACCATGCCACTGGAGGTCATGTCGTCAGCCTCACTCACGTGAACTTTGAAGTGAGGGCAACTCAGATTGCCTTTGAGGTAAACGGTAAACAGGAACATGGTTGCTGCCCGTAGTATTTAGGCGCTGTGGCATCACGTGTCAGATTTTTGACTAATTTATTGGTTTTAGGGGATGAGGTTGTCGATGTTGGGACTTAGAGGTTGGTACGCCGTGTTGACTTATACGTAGACGTTTTGAAGAAACGAGAGTTACTTCAGCCCTGATGATGTAGGTACTATATTTCTCCGAAACGTATCTACCCACAAGGACACACGGCGTTAGTACCCAGAAGACCAACATTGCCATAAGATTAACTTGAAGTAAAGAATAAAATATAAATTAGATTGAAGAATATTTAGTAATTTGTTGTTTGAAGACGGATCGAATGTTCGTTGTCGAGAGGCGAGTAAGAAGTTTACGAAGTGCGTGTTCGTGCTGAGATTTCCGTCTTGATGCCGTAGTTTGCGTTGAGGGGCCGAGGGCAAGTGAACGACGCCTCGGTGATGGGGTTGAGAGAGGAGCGGGAGTCACGAGTTGCTTCAATTAGCGCGACCTGAACAAGTGCAGAGACGAGGCAGTGTCTCAATCGGCAGAACGAGGACGAACAGTAAGTGAGGATCAGCCACCGACAGTTCTGCTTTCACTTTCCCATGGTTCGAGCGAGCGACCGCTTGTGGAGCAATGCTAAGGCTTCATCGTCCCACAGTCGCGTTCGTGCAAAACAGAACTCGCTCGAGCCCGTACCGTGTGAATGTCGTTGCCTGCCCCGACCGATGCTTCCACAGTTCCTGCAGGTGAATTCCAATTAATCCTGCAGTTGATACAGCGTCTTCTGATGATGAACGTACCTTTCTGTATTCAGTATCAGGCCATGCAAATTGCCTTCCGCCCTTCAAACATTCATTTCGTACGCCGATGTGCTGTCAGACCACACTTTCGTACTAACGAAACTTCACTGCATCCCGACAGAGGTCAGCGGCTGTCTGCGCAACATCATAGTGCTTCTGCCTCTCTCTGTCTGGCTGTTAGGTAGAATGGTGGGCCGTCAGTTGCTTATCTCGCCTTGGTCGGAATATGCCGTGTAAATGTGCGAACCAATTATTCGTACCCGTTATCTAGAGCTGTCTGAGGGGCGGGGAAAGGCGAAACTTTGGGTCCAGGTGCCCTGCACGGGGTGGGAAACCTGAAGGTAAGACGCCACTTGGAAGACTTAAACGTAGAAGGGAGAATAATATTAAAATGGAGGTGGTGTCGACAGCATTCATCTCGCTCGGTTGGGGTCTGCTGTGAACACAGAAATTCTGCTTAGGGTTCATAAAATGCGCGTAGTTTCCTGACTAGCCGAGATTCGTTCAGTTGGTCACTGGGTGACTAAATTGTCTGCAGGTTTAGGCATCGTTTCTCGTTCTTTTTGAAGTCGCGCGTTTGTAGATGTTGGCACTTGGCAGCACAAATACGTGGGCGTCACTCCTCTCATTTTTCGTAATCGCGTCTGTCGCTAGTGACGAAACAATCTTGCATCCATGAAACCACTTCAGCGAGCGAAGGTGTCGACAGGCTTCATTCCTCAGGCTAGAAGTTCGAGAGGCATTTTGCTTTGGGTCATAAGACTGTTTATTCATGGAGATTCTGTGAACGGATCTGAGAACAGAAGTTGTTCTTACTGGCGCACACCTGCGGTTCGAAAGGTGAACGTCGCCATAACAATTTGACATCGTCCTGTGCCAGCTCGTTCCAATCCACGTCACACCAAACTATGTCACTGTAATATGTTTAGAGCTTACTTCCCTATCTTAAGAGAGAAAAGTTGGCTTAGGAGATGAGGATGTCACCTGCGTCTCTTCCTTTTCAACATTTGACCGAATTTCACGAAATTTTACATGAATGTAATGCCTCTGGACGCTCTGGATACGTGACCAAACTAGCACTTTTCGTATGTCTGCAGTGAAAGTACTAACATGGCTGCCGTACTAAGTTGAGGTGGATGCGACACTAGCGGCGCGTAGTGTGTGACCCTTAAATTACTTATGAATATACAGCTTCGAATATTATGGAAGTTTTAATGAAGCAAGTTAATTTATAAATAATTTAAAAGTGATACACCGAGGCCATACGAATATTGTAATGTAGTTTTCAGTCTGACTGCGATAGGGAACACATGTGAAATTTGATTTATTGAATGATTCCTAGAAAACATACGAAGTATCACAAACATGGCAACCGTGCGAAAGTTTGTTATTCCATCCGATAAAGATAACGCAGTTGGATTATGTATTAACGTAATGTTTTTCTTTTAAAGAATTAAAACCTGCCATCTACAAATAAATTTACAGTTTCGGCTGTAAAGAAACTCTGTCCAAGAGTAGGCTTCGAACGTGTGACCATCTGCACACGAGCTCAGGGCCCTAGCCCGTGAGCTAAGTTGCCCTTCTTTCGCTGTGTTTTGAAATTGCACAGCACTGCCTAAGCCTAACACGAGATGTGTCGGTATGCAACGTGAATGTGATTTAGTCCCTTGTTAACCGCAACGCCCGTTCCCCCCACTTCGTTCTTTCAGAGACCTGAGGACTTCGCCCATTAAAAATACGCAGTGCATGCAATTCCGAAATGTTAGTTTCTCCACTCCGACAATAATATTTCCGCAAAACACACGCAGAAATACGAACCTGGACATGATATCACACACTGTACTCAGTGCCTACGGATTATTTATACATTCAAGGGGCGTAGCACTTGTTTCATTGTGTGCCCTGAACTATTACAGGATTACCCTGGAGCTGCTACATGAGTCTGAACTTTATTTGATGTTAATGTTTGAAGCCAAGTGACACGCAGCCTGTGACTGACAGACGCCATTCTCGACTTTGCGCTGGAATGAAGACATGGGGAGTCCATGGGCGTCTTGCGGAACTATGAAATTGATAAACCTCGCGGTTCTTCACTGTGTCTCAAGTAGTGGTCTGCGATCTGTGAGTGGCCCGCCAGCATCCTGTATCACGTGTCAGTGGATTTGATCCCTGACACGTGCTTATTATTGGCCTCGGACTAGAAATGAACTTCCGGTGTTTAGGGCAAGGGTTGGCCCTCGTGCCACGGGGTGAGATACGTGTTGGAAAAACAGGGAATGGAGTGCAAATTAACATTGTTCTGACGGTTGTTAATGGCGAATTTTAATAAAAGGATCGATAAACTGACATTTTTCGGTGGAGGTTCTTCAGAAGTGCTGAAGTAAGTTTGTTGGCTCCTGAAGGAAGATTTTTTTTCAATGACCTGGGACTTGCAGAGCGCGGATTGAAAAATATCTACAGCTGCTC
Organism: Zootermopsis nevadensis; assembly: GCF_977971745.1. Classification (NCBI taxonomy): domain Eukaryota; kingdom Metazoa; phylum Arthropoda; class Insecta; order Blattodea; family Termopsidae; genus Zootermopsis; species Zootermopsis nevadensis. The sequence continues at coordinate 338,644 of NW_028259162.1, read as the reverse complement.
GTATTTGCAAGCGAGCAGCTGGGACCAGGGCAGAGACGGACGCACCGGCGTAGTGTTTGAGCTTCTGGTAACGGAGCTGCAGTGTTTGTCACTGCACCCTTCTCGGCGCAGTCATCTGTTTCAGCACGCACTCCGAAGTTCACACGGCGTCACCAAACAGAAGACTGACGAGGATCGTGCCAGGGGCCTGAGAGTGCACACAGGAAATTCTTCCGTGTCGTGACTCTTTGGTGTTTGCGTTATTCTTCACTGAACGTAAATAAATTCGCTCGCTGCACGACGTGCGGGCACCCAAACTGGCCTTGTGTGACGTACCCCACACGTGGCTGTTGGACCTCCACCTCCTGTCACCTACTTGTTGTAAATCTGTGCTCTGGACGCTTCGGGGAAGAGTAGTTAAGCTAGTCGAATTTCATCCAGTCCCTATCCTCGGCCATTTGAACCCAGGTCACGTCATGTTTCTCGAAGTCTTATTTTAGTATCGTCTTTCCGTCTATGTCTTGTTCTCTTTTAAAACCTTTTCCCTAAAATTCAATCCTCTTGACATGTAATTGCTCGCATGAGGAGTACAGACTATGGAAGCGTTCATTGGCTGCGTGTGTAATAGTCCCCTGGTGTAATTTCAGTGTGTAGTCGAAGAGCACAAAAGTGCGAACATCTCAGCACGACTTAACGACGTGTGACGGCAAGATACTTGAACCGTAGTGTAACTGAAGAAGAATGGAGCTGTCTGATGCCTATCAGAGCTTGCTGCCTGCTGCGCCTGTAGACTGGACAACAATCATAACAGTTCTGCTACTGCCTCGAGAATCGCTTCCTTCATTTAAGCTCCTTTTCAGAAGTAATCTGCGAGCAGTGACGTATAAATCGGCACGTCTTTGTTACGACGTTCCTGGCCCCCTCGTTGTGTCCGTCTCTCTTTCCATCATCTTCCCGTGCTTTAATTTTTGTTTCGCTACTCTTTTTCTTGTTCGGAAAACTGAAGTTTGCAGGGCTTGTGGTTTGTTTGACCTCCGATGGCATTACGTTCATACCAGTTTTCAGGACGACCCGTTGTGCGTTTCAAAGGTTATCAAAGATCCAGACCCACACACACACACACGCGCGCGGTTGCCATGGCTTTCGGAAGCAGACGCTGTTGTAAGGTGTCAGGCGTCATGCAAATTTAGGGAAACTTCATTAACTTCCTGAGGGCAGGTGTGAAGTCAGGGGTGTGATCGCCGTCAACCTTCGGCGTGCTGCTTCAGTAATCTCGACGGTCTCGTGATAAGTGAGCAGTAGACGACAGGTCCTTAAGGACTTCTACCTCAGTGAAACTCCGATGCAATTTATTCATTAGCACGGACAAAAGCGTTAAAATGTTCCTAATAACATTTCCACTTGCTTTGCAGGGGTTCCGTCCATCATGTTGGCACTTATACGAAGCCAGTACAGTGCAGTGCAAAATTTTTGTTGCTACGTGTGATTGTGTATGGAATTTCACTGTGCCAAATGGCTGATGCTCTAAGAGTGAGGTAGTCACTTAGAGGAGAGAAAGACAAATCGTGGCGAGTGTGCTTAGCCACTTGTAAGTCAGGTTTGCTACGACAAGAAATGCGTGCGCGGATGCTTAACTTATGGCAAGTGCTGTACACGAGCGACAGAGGTGATGCTGGTGAAGTGTTGCAACATTGTAGCCATAAGAGCAATCGCCTACTGTAAGCAGCGAATCCACGATGTTCGGTAGCTCATTAGCCCCTTAACGCAACCACCCAACTCACTTCTTAGCGCACGAAAGCCCCAAGCACTCATTTCGCCCTTGTGCTGCGTCTTTGTTTGTTATTTATGAGTGTAACAGGTAGCCAGCAGTGTTCCAGCTGAGCGACTGTCATGTATAGATACGCCGTTAAAAACTGAACGCCTGCAGCGACCGGTAGCTGAGGCTGCGTTGCGGTTTTAGACTGTGCACTTCGGCGAAACTGTCGGCCGAGTGAAATCGGCGAGATTCGACGTCCTGCCCGCGGTGTTGGTCTTCTGCCTCGTAACGCCGTGCTCACTTGCAGATAGACGACGGAAGTTCCGGTGTCGTACGCGCATTCCCCATGTTCAGGGCGGAACGCTGGAATCTACCGACGTGAAACAACACAGAATTCCCGTCCCAGTTTTGTGTTCTGAACACCTAAGCGCGAGTGACCTGTGTAATCGAATATCGATATATTACCACGGCTCTTCGTCAGAGAACATTCTAATCGGCCACTGCTGTTCTTGTTCAGTACTCATTAGTTTATTTTACGCAATGAAATATAACGTATACAGATGATAAAGCGTCGTTGAATAACGTATGAACGAACTGCAGTCATGAACTCTTAAGGGCTCCTCCTAAATGCCGCGTGTATCACATGAAGTTTAGGAATGAAACTTCGTTTCTTACGGATAATTGCGTGCGGTTGCGCAGATGACGGACGACTTCGTAGTGACTCGTGCATTACGAGCGACGGAGAGTAATTCATGTTCTCGTAGATTTGTTATGATGGCTGGTATGCGGTATGAAACGAGAAGTTAATTGCGTTTAGTGCAGAATTTATTTGTTGTTTCAGACTGCAAACCTGACTAATTTGCAATGCAGTAAGCTTCAACTGCATTGCGAACTGGAAATTCCTGACTTGACAAAGGCTTCAGCGACGTAAACGTGGATCAGTGTATTAGCCGCCTTTCTCCAGCCACCGGAAGCCAATCCGTGCGACCACTAATTCTGGGAGCTGCGTCTTTAGAAGAGGACACAAGTAGCCCCGCTCTGAATTAATTAGGCGTGACTAAATTGACGCCTATTTCTGCGCATAATTTGCAGTAATATAAATTCTCGCTAAGTGAAATTTATAAGACAGGGTGCCAGAGTTTCGAACACGTGACACGATTCTGATATTTGTTTTCCGACGCACTCCGACACCAAATCTCACATGCCTAGTCTTGGTGAGTCACTGAAATTCTGCATCAAAGAAGAGACATTTTCTACGCGCTGTTTTTACTGAAATGTTGGGAAATTTATAAACTGCGCATAACTCGCGGCTGAGCACCGTGACGACATTTGTTAGCCGGTGACCGGCGAGAAACCGCGTTAAGTCTGCACAGGCCGGGAAAATTCAGACGTAATTGAACCGTGGACACTCCAGAATGAATGTTGACGAAGAATGATGTTAAAAAGATTGTTAAGCTAACCCGAGTTACGTTCATGTAAAAGTCTCCCTTTTGTGTTAAGTTTTTAAACAGAAACGTTTCGGAACATGTTGCTTGCTTCCGTGGTTTCACTGTTTTACGCTTTGAAACGTAAGAAAATGTTAAAACTAATTCGGCAAGGAGACAAACAAAGAACGTAAAAGTAATGTCAGTCGACCGAACGAACACACCGGTCTATCCCCACGTTGGCAGACCCAGTCTCTTCCCGAAGCGGTAATGTATGGAGCGTATGATTGACGCCATTTTGAATACCCGAGACCTTACGATAATTATGCGTATCGTGTATAATATGAAGCTGGGTACATTACTTATTAAGAGTAGTGGCGAACTGGCCGTCGTGACCGGTCCCCGAACAACAGTGATCGACGCTTCTGAACACGCCCTTGGACTTAACACGCCAAGCAGAGGCGAGGCCTCTACACACGAGCGCATCCCGGACTCTGTGCTCGAGCGTGGTTTCCTCACATTTGCCCGTCTGTACGAGGCCGACCCATGTTACAGACTCCTGCTCTGATCTTTTAAATTGTACTGCAATTTGGTTCAAATTGTGGATCTTTGTTTTTCACGCCGAGCTAAGCTGGACTGGTGTTGTCTGAGAGCAAAATTTGCGTAACACTGAATGTGCGATACATCATTACGCTCAAGCTTCGTGATACATGACTGCGCCATTCGTCTCAGCTGAGGTCTGAGCCGCGTATTCTAATAGAACAGCGTAACAACATGGCCTGTAAACACAATATCTATCACTGTGCCGCACGCATTTAAAGATTCGCTAAAACAACTTCAAAGCAGTCCATTCAAATTCGTTTGCAGGAATTGCGTCCACTCACTAGAACATCGAATCTTTGCAGTCCTCTTTTCAGCTGATTAAGAATTAAAATTTTCGTCCTTCGTCCTGCGTTGAAAATCAGAGTCGAAAACAAAATCATTAGCTCACGTGACAATTCCGTTTCTCTCAGCGGCGAACACGAAGGCGGCTGAATTTTGGGGCGTTGTGCCTGGAATATGTTTACCGACGTTTCAGAGATACCAGCTGCCTCCACCACCAAGGCGAATTTTAAATCCCCGCTGTCCAAAAGTTTCAGAAACTTCTTCATCGACAAGGCATTTTCAATCGGCGTGACAACAGACGTTTCGCTGCATTTTTTAAGGTAGCACTAGACTGCAAATCGGCGTATTATTCTGCCTGGCCTACTGAGAATTAGCGTGATAGCCCTAGAAAACCGAAGTTAATTATCGTTTGCAGGAGACTGATGCTACATCCGTGTTAGGCTGAACGTGATCCTGATAGACAGCAGGGGAAAAAAAGAGGATTTTAATTCCTGAAGAGCAAATAGGATAATAACCGAAATTGGTTCTATAAATGTCCGTGACAATTGCCGTCTCATTTAAAAACGACAAGAAACTGGGCGCTTTCCATTCTAATGACACAGTCGAACTCAGAGTTTGTGAAATATCAACTGAGATAGCCACAGCGATAGATTTTTTTTCTTTGTGTGTTTCTGCGTCCATGCATTCACATTTATTTATCGGCCTTCTTAGTGCAGTCTGCCTTTGCACTATCAGACCTCTCTCTCTTCCATTATCTCTGTCTGTTTCTTTAACCGATTCTCTTTCCTTTACGATCTCACGGAAACCTAACCCACGACTTGTCTTTCCTTCGTTCTGATGCCGCTTAGATTTTGTTTAGCAGAGTATTTGTGGCGAAGGGGCGAGCGGTAATCTGCGCAAACGCTTCCGAACGCTGCTTTGTCATGAATGTGTGAATTCAGAAGCAACTGGACCGCAAGCCGTGTTTCTCATTCCATCTTCTTCAGTCGACCGCCGTCATTTTGATTTTACGGTTCCAGTTGGCTTCCCTTTTGCCGGCTATTGTTACTATGGCAACAGTACGAAGTGGTCACCTCAACATCTACAAAGAAATCTCTTCAAATTGCAAATATTTCTTGAGTCATTATTGTTGTGAAACAATTTCAGATACTGATGAATGTTTATCGACGAAATAAATTGCGTCTTATTTCCAAAAACGTGAACGTCAGGGAAATAGTCGAAGCACCTGTTGCAAGAAGCGGACATAGCTCTGTCTAGCGCTCGGGTTTTAACTAGGCCCGTGCCGCAGATGACGAGGCAGAACCACCACAAAGGGCATCAGATGTTCCTATTACTAAATATAATAGATATTGGCGATTATCTGCGCTCAACAGACACCGAACGAATTTGAATTTCAAATTTGGAACGCTCACATTAGCGGTTACAGGGAGACATGAGGAGAGATTGGGAGGTACCGGTAACTGCCACCCGCAGCGCTGCAATCAGCGAGTGGGTGTTAAACCGTGACTACACATCACGCTCAGCGATATTCTTTTATTTTTCATGCATAGAACATCTTCCCACTGCTCTTTTCTCTCTCATACATTTATTTTTTCGATAAAAATCGAAGCTTCGGATTTTCTCGATATAATCAGTCCAGACTCCTCTGTTATCTCGAATGTGTTCGCCGCCCGAGCGGCACTTGTTTCAACACGATGACGCCGTCATTAAGTGACGCAGAGCTGTGAAGTGCGTAAAATCATGAAATACGCTTAAATCCGCATTATGCTTAACCGTACAGGATCGCACGCGCGGTGAGATGAGGGGCGTGCTCCCTAGAGTGTCCAGCAGGCAATTATTACACCGAAATGAGGTACCCAGTGACCCTTCAAATCCAGTCAGCCACCAAATGAGTATCGGGCGGAACAATTTTTTTTTCTCTGGGATTTTCATAAAAGCCCGAAATATTTTTCCTTCGGCGGACATGTATTTAGCCGTGTTTTTAGTAACGTGGCCGAAAGAAGCCGTCAGCGTTGTTCTTGTCCTCACGTAAGAAATTAGCTAAAATGCAACAGACAGATCTAAGACGTCGAGAAATTACAAACGACAGAGGAATGGGCACGTGGTACCGCGTATTGGTCAGGCGCCTGGTTCAGGACTCGCTTTGTTTCGTGTTTAGAATAATCTGCCTTTACTTTATCTTATTTTGGGAGGAAAGGCAGAACGAAGCTTCCTCCGGAGATAACTTTTGCATTTTTCAGGTTTTATCGTCGTTTCATCAGATTCCACTTGTTTTTCCTCAGCCACGCTTCTGAAACAGGAGAACTAACTTGCAGATGCTTTCATTATTCCAACACCAAAGCAGCGATTGCAAGCTACAGTATTCGTTGTTCTAAGTCGCGTTACTTCTCTTCCTTTGCAAAGGATCAGGAGTTCGAATCGAGGTTTGAAGGCAAATGATGTGTGTGTGTGTGTGTGCGTGCGGTGGCTACGTAAGTAATTGTCATTATTATTGCAGGCGCTTGTTCATTTTCTGGACTCCGCACGGATGAGGGGCCAAGGAAGGAAAACAGGAATTTGGTAGAACCGATGGGAGACGTCGTAAGGGTGAGTAATCCCATCCTCCTATGTAAACAGTTGTGTCTGTTTGTCACGTGAAACAGAGGGCACAGGATGTTTATTACACGACGTTTTTTTTTGCTGTCTGCGAATAACCCTTCCGCTGACTGGACTTCGTTGCTAGGAGACCGCTCTTTAACTGGCCCAGTATAGACAGGTGGAGTTAACATTATCTTGTATACACCCACATCGCGTAGTTAAAGTGAAAATCGGGTATTCCTCCGTCTGTAATGAAGTTATGATTACCCGATTGGCCCAGTTAACAAACGTTGCATTCTCGCCTCGATTACGGCTATCGGTGCAAAAGTTCGAGAAAATTAACCGTGGACCAACCCACCCTTGTTTGGTAGTGGGACATGCGTCCATCTTTCACCCACGGACTTCTGCGCAGTAATGGGACAGTGGCATAAGCTCTTCCCTGTTGGCATTCACAAGTATCCACACTCCTCCCGCCTTATCGTACCGCCAACAATGTTACTCAACAATGACCTGCGTGACGTGGCATGAAGACCACCTTCGGAATGTCATTGTGCTCCGAAGAGAGAAGATCTTCCAATTTTTAGCATTGAATAGTATGGGACCGCCTGTGGAGTTGTGTGTAGACTACACGCATCACACGCATGTCGGAGAAGTTGCCTTCCCGTGCATCCTGCAGTCTTAAAAAGTTGCTGGACCATCAGCAACGGTGTCCTTATGCCCTTGTGAGCAAATAAGGAGAGTTAATTCGTAACTCACTCCTTTGCGCATGCGTTAGAAGAGAATTTTCTCCCCCCATTTGCCTTTTTCTCCCCAGATTTAGTTATGTTTGCGTGGATGCCGTGTTCTCATTTTGCTTTTTGAAGGAAAATTTACAAAAACAAAAAATCAATTTTAAGTGATCCGACATCGTACACAGCTTCCGGACCCGATGCTGATCGCTAACATTGCCATTCGCTTGTCACAAGTTCCTACGGCAGCCATGTTGGTGCCGTTTGCGGTGGAGCTGAAAAGTAACGACGTCATACACGGAGGTATTACTCAGGTTCCGAAGGACTTTCACGTATTGAGGGCAGAGTGACTTATCACGTCTTCGTAAGCAAAGTGCGGAACTGTATGCACACTTTTTGTGTTAGCTTCACTGTTGTACAGTTTAGTGTTTGTTTTAGGCGGAAATTACGCAAGAGGCTTAATGAGACGGACCGTAGCAAAACAGAGTACACGGAGCTAATAATGCCCGGTTTGCATGTCACGTCAGGAAAAGTCTAATTGAACGGAACGGGCAACAGAGCATTAGCCTACTTGCGGGCACCGGTAACTCCACCCACTACACGCGGAGAATCTGGGGAACTGCGCTTAATGGCGAGTTTTTTTGTTTTTCTTTTCAACTGGACAGTTTCATTTCGTATCGGAGTATGTAAAATTATGTTTGCCGTAGACGATGATAAAATTAGTTACGGACAAGGATGTCCGATTCGTTGACGCTTGAAAGTTAATCGTTGTTTTAAATGGAAGTTCACCAGCACCGACTTCGCCTTCGCCTTCAGCATTATTCGTCCCCCGGAACAGAGGTTCTAGATTTCCTTCACTTTGAGATTCCTTCGACATTAAAAAGAAATGTCTGACGTTCAAGAAGCTGTGAAGTGACTTAAGATGTGTACTGCCAGCGAACCCTAGAGATGTCTGTAAAGCACTTTCTACGTGAAACTGCACTTTTACGATGTAATGTAGCCTCAGCCTGCCTGCGGGGCCTGAGCCCCCCGCCCCGCTGAAGTTGCTCTGACCGAGAACAGTGCCCCGTATTCTTCGTCAGCCAAAGGTTTCCCGTTTGGGATTCGCGATCTCAGCTCTGGTAGCTGCCGGAACCGCATTAGGCATCTTTTTGGGTACCTACATTTAACTTGTACCAGCTCTTGATGACCATTAACCCTTTGAAGCCGAAGGTCATTAAATTTGTGCCCGGAAGAATGGAATTGCTATGCGCAGTGCGGCCGGAGCTGTCACATGCAGAGTGATCTTGCGTGCCTCTGACATTCTTCTTGTGCGTGTTTTTGTCCCCATGAAGACGTTCCAGTCCTCTCCGTTCATTACAGTGCTGCCACGACGCGAAACAGTTTTTCAGCTCGAGAGAAAAATGACGAAAACAGTTCGCACAAATTGCTTCTGGATTGATCCATTCCGCTGCAAGTCTGCAAGATTTTATAACCATTCGCGCAGGGACCAGATTGCCAGCTCGTAAGTTTTCTAGCAAGAATTTTAACAGTAAAATGCGCGCAGGACGAGTACGACAGCACTCTTTATGGGTTCTGCCCGGAACTCCGTGTTTCAGCGCTGAACAAACAGCAAGTGGTGTAAAGTAACTTTTAATGAGCGTGTACTTCGATTTAAAATAACAAGAAAGAATCGTCATGTCGGTGGAGCTTAATGTATGTTGCAACCGGTTTCTGCTGAGCCCTGCTTCATTAATCGCTTAAACTGCTGGATATTTTAAAACTGGATATCGCAGTTTTAACCGGTTTCTTGGTGTAAATAATCAAGAATTAGCAACTGCAGTGGCTTTGAAATTATGTAAGTTGTACGAAATTATTTTCCATTCCGATCCTGGTTGACGCGCTGTGGTAAATGGTCTAGTCGTGTCTTGTCTTCTGCGAGTTCAGATGCTGAAGGTCAGTGGTTCCTCGACAACTGCTGGTGGTAGATACCCGCAAGGCAGCCAGCAGTACCACTGTTCGAAAACACATCAACTACCGAGGTTGTTATTGCGCAGTCTCAGTGGTAAGTTCACGGTAGAGTTATGAGACACTCAGCCACTCTCATCCCACTCACCGACACTCAGCACGCAGCGTTCGTTGTCGTCTTGTGGCACACCAAATTTCTTTTAGTGAGCGCGCACTCAGGCAAAAGACTCGGTCGTTCCCCTCGTCGAGTCCGGCCGAACCACAACTCACGGTTGCGCTGTCTAAAAACCTCGTAGTATTACGCCGTGTGGTCTGGTAGAAATTGACTGTCATCAGGGCGTTAATCGCTCCGATGATGAAGGCTGTAACCATCTCTGAAACGTCGGCCAATTTGTACTAAACTACACGGCTCAGCATCCCATAAATCACCTTCAGTAACAAATTAACAAAAAATGCAACTGAAGTCTCAGCCAAGTTCCTGTAACCGAAGACTTTTCGTAGTGCGAGACCGACGTTTCGAGAATTTTCAGGTTTCTCGTTCCAGGAACTTAACTGTTCCTCGTGGCTGCGGGCTAGACTGATCTCTTTCCGCGTCCGCACAGATGGTAGGCGGCGTCTTTGTCAGCCCCCCCGGGAGACAATACGTGTCCGACCCCAAGGCCACGGCGTTGAAGTCCGAAGAGGTCATTTACTGGCCTGACCTCGTGGCTACAAGAAGATTAAGAATGTTCTCCTGGGATGGAGATACGCCGTTATTAAACTTCGCTGCCTCTGTGCACAAAGGCAGGCGTTGATGCCTTGGGATTTCGTTCGGACGACACCCAATTCAACTGACATTTTCGTCGATTTGCTCATTCCCGAGAGACAACTGGCGCGACGGGGTGCCCCCGGCTTCCCACACTTCGCCCCCCCGAGCTCTTAAGCCCCGATGGTAAGCGTTTCGCTTGTACTCGGGAAGATCGCGGGTTGAGCCTGGAGCTGAATTATTGGACGGAAGACAACACCTGCAGTTGATACAGCATCGCACTGATAACAAAAACCTGCTCATAATTCATTTCGCGCTCCTGCAGATGCCGGGTTATTATAAATATGAAACGCGCTAACGCACGGCACCGGTCATTGACCGCTTCATAATGAGGGTCATCAGGCCACCTATGACCCCACTCTGTCTGTCCAAGCCACGATGCGGACTTTCAAGTCCATGGGAGCTCACGTGGGGGGGGGGGGGTGAAAGTTGCGCCCGAACTTTAAAAAAGAAACACGAGAAGGCCCCCCCCCCACCTGCCCCGAGAGATTAATGTCGAAAGTTCAGGTGATTTTGTTGTTGTTTGTTTTAACGATGCGGCGCGCCTGATTCCGTCGGTGATGAATGATGCAGGTCTCTGATAAACGGCCGAGAAATTGCGCATCTCCATAACATCCCATACCCGCATCCCTGCCTGCCCATCTCTGTATTTCTGGCCGGTCTGCCCACCTACCTACTTATCCATTCATCCATCAATTCTTTGGTCTAGCCATTTCACTGCCTCGCGGCCCTCTTGTGTCGCCCGGTCTCCATAGACTACCTGTGGTCGCCTAATTGACGCGATAGCATCGGAGCTTTATAGCAGTGCCTTCGATTTCCCGTCTCGTGTCGCTCAGGATGCGCTGATTCCCGTGTCCAGAAAAGGCTTTCTGTCGGCTTTGAATCTAAGTCGCATCATGTTAAATACAAAAACCTGGCCTCATGTTGTCTCTGGAGGCGGCAGAAATCTTTTTCGAAAAATACGAAATAGTTTGATCAAGAAAAAGACGGTCGAGCACAGGACGGAACTGTGACGGTGTCCCCCTCACACAGCAAAGTTAGAACTTCAAAACATTCTGCTGTTCGATCGCTTTTTAAATGGAACACCCTGTAGCAGAATTTAAGGACTCGAATGCGTTTCCGTCAGTCTCCACGCAGGACCAAAGTCCACTTTAGATTACACGGAACTTAACAGGCGCGAGATTAAGTGATCTCCAGTGACATTCCGTTCGTACCCAGTTTTTGTAAAAACGTTGCTAACTGGACAGACGCTAATTGCTCGTTAAAACAGGCGTTTAACTAACTCAAAACTGCAAACTAATTTTTTTTAAGCTGGTAGTTACTAACCTGCCAAAAGAAATTACTCTCCTTTCGACGATCAAAAAGCCACTGACCACTGCTTGGTGAGTCGCCTGTGTCAATACGTGGACACTTTGGTGTCCGTCCCACATTCCCGGAAGAAGGAGAAAGGAAATCTTTGATTGCCAAAGTTGGGTGCCAACACAACGTTTTTGCAGGCAGATTTCATCCTTGAAGCTCAGAGTGAAAGATGGCCTTCATTAAGACCGAGCCGCTGTGTGTGTTCGCACCCAGTGGACTACCGTCGCGGATGGCGTACTAGTGGCAATGCCAGGAGTTGGAGCCCTCACAACGCGTGGCCTGCAGGTAGTGCCGAAGGTGAACGACGGTCAGTTTTCAATATGGCCGAAGTGCGTCCTCTTCGGAGCAGGAAAATTATAAAAGAAAATACGGAATAAGCAACCCTGAATGTGGATGTGAGTTCATGAACACTTTGGTGTACTTGCAACATAAATGAGTCCTAATTTCACGGCTCCGAAGGATTTAGGCTTCCAGCAAGATACAAAAATTATATGATATTGATTCTGTATTGTTTATTGTTTATTAGAACTTTTGCCGCTGAAAACACCAAATGTCGTGGGAGAAGTTTCAGCCTTGTAGAAGGCCGACTCAAGAATCGATGTTTATCGACAGCTATCGAATCTAATGTTGTTGCGTAGGTTGTCAGAACATGTGAAGGCGAAACGCGTGTACCAGTCAGCCCCAATACGAATCAACACGTAACAACTCATAATCAAGCAGGCGAAAGGAGCGAAGTCGAATGAACGATTTGCATGCGGTCAAGACCAGGAGCTGGCTGCGGGCTGTCGTGCAGCAATTGTTTTATCTATGATCTACGATACGGCGTACAGCTCAGTGCTGTAGTTGATTTAAACAGGGACGAAACGCCTGGAGACATTCATTTCATGGGAAACCGCAGTAAACCAGCTGAGCTTTCATCGGGGACCTTCTCAGTAGGAAGCTGCAACGTTGCCTCCCCCCCCCCCCCCCCGACTTTGTGGAGAAGCCAGTCGTAGCTCAGATAGTCAAGAAAGAATCCGCCCGTCGTCGTGTCTACAAAAGCCCTATTCAGTTAGATCCGGTCCAAACTCATTTCCAGTGAGATGCGCGGGAAAATGAGCCCTGGCAACACTGCTGAGGCGATGGAGCAGCGAGTACGGTGGCATGAACACAGATGTCACTGTCACACTGCCAGTGAAATAAGTGATATCGATCTGTCGAAACCACTCGAGCGTGAAGGTGTTGGCCCTGCCCATGTTACACACACTGTTATCGTGTAGCCCAACTACAGACAGATGTTCCGACGTCATACACGCAATCGATTCTTGAGACGTCAGTTGATTTATGACGAAACAGAATGGGATATTCTTCAGTGTCTCTTGTAGCAGCATAAAGAACTGGTAGGACATGTTTAGAAAAAATATCGGAGATCAAGTCTAACAGTGGACGTCAGCCCTGATGATGGCAACTGCATGTTCCTCCGAAACGACGGTTTATATTCGCAAGTCCACACGGCGAGACGAACACGAGGGTTTCATGCGAAGTAATATCGACTGTGGCGTTTTGGTTTGTGACGGCGAACAGCCTTGTAGCTGCTTCGTAAATCAGCGCCAGACTGACTAATAGTGCGTGATGTATCAAGTATCCTAGCAGCCTGGAACAAAGAGCACTAGAGAGAGGCAGCGAACAAGGACAGCGGTTGCAGAGGTAGGAGGAGGGACTGAATTAAACCGCGTGCAGATACACATTCAGTCAGTTCCTCAAATAAAAACCACAACACTCGACCGTTACAAGGATCAGCTGGTTACAGATAAACACAAGATGAAGCGTTACTTATTGATATTTAAATCCGATATGGGCTTTGAAAGCATGAAGCTAAGTCTGGTGACGGGGAATCGATCACAGGCCCCAGAACGACCTACAACCCGGGGCACCGCCACACCCCACTCGTTGGTTTGTGAGTCGTATGCAAATCAGTAGCAGTGGGTCCGATAAATCATTTCCTTTGGAAAGTGTGAGGTTGGCATGAGAAAGGGAGCCGAATTCGCCTCGACCAGAGATCGGGCGAGGCACGGAGACTGCGCAGGGACTTCCGCGTTGAACCACAGCGCACACCTGCGACGGTATCACGCGGACCAACCCCAAACACATCCACGTTCAACCGAGGTCTCCCCATCTAGCACTCAGTTTTTTTTATAAAGACTAGTTGCAAATAAAAACGTAACTGCACATGTGAAGGCCGTTCCCGACACGAATATGACATTCTCAGTGCGACGATAACTTGCTAGTCGGCATGTGGAGAACCGAACGTTTCACGGGCGCGTTTCCATCTTCCGTGCGGATTGGAACAGACGCAGTTGCGAAGGATCGGTCTAGATATTTAGGTGTCCCTTCGTTCCCTGTCGCGATGGAAAAAGTCAGGCCCACGGTTGGTCACGTTCTCGCAACCAATTATTATTTTTAATATTATTCTGCGAGATATTCCTTCGCCACCCAACAAGAAGTACAGAAAATAAAAGGTGTGTTGGGGCTCAGCGTTTCTCAACCTGTGGCACGCGATCTAAGAAAATAAAAAGACAAATTTTTTCCCTGAACGCATTTGGTTACTGGTACATTTAGTGGGTTAAAATAGAATTAGTGGTACGCCAGCGAAAAGGGGTGAGTATGTTATGAATGGTGCGTATTAAGCAAACAGTGACGACGAAAATGTGGCGTTTAAGTGACTTATTCTAATTTATCAACAAGTACTCTGTCTTGCTCGGACATTTTAGCTCATGGTTCCGAATTCCAAAAATTTATGGTACTTTTTGTGAAAGTGTAATGAATCTTCCTGGTTATGTAAAAGACGGGAAATTTCGTGATTACCTTAGAGACGGTTGGCTGTTCACGGACTGTGCTCCGTAGTGTAACCGTATTTCTGTATAGGTGGCAGCACCAAACAAATGGTGGGGAGTCGATATGTGTATCGATTCCCGCGCCAGTAACACTGTACGTACAGTTTCACGTTATATAACAATTAAGTACGCAGTTTGCCATTAAAGATTAACAAAAAGTGGGAATAATGCAGAACAGGGCAGTTGTGTTTTTTACGTGCACAGAAACAAGAGGCATTTTAAATTATTTTCCTAGATGGCGTTACAAAACAGGAACAGGTTTGCTAGTCGATATATGTATATAGATAACTTTATGTACCGAGTACTACAATTAGCCGCTAGAGTGCATCTGTGTCCTTATCCTTAACGTCGCTGCGAACACGCAAGAATGTGAGTCATTTCCTATTTTAGTTAATTTCCGTCTTGTGGGTTATTCCAGGAAGCTTGGTTATAAAATGTATTTCCTGGAACAGCTGACGATTAAAAAATATGCGGTTAAAGAGGACTGAGAAACTTAAATCACTTCCAAGGAAGCTTTAGAGGATTTGAGGGATTTGAGATTTCCACGGCGGTGACTGTCCTCTGGGTTGCAGCGCCGTGTTGTCTGATGGAAGTTTACTGACGTTTCAGAGGTCCTTGCTGCCTCCATCATCAGGGCGTTGCCGTGAACCAGAGTGTTTGCCGGTCTGGACGGAACGTTTGCTGTGAAGCTACAAACCGACCTCGGAAGATTCTGTCTTCATAAATAGGGTTAATTCAGGGTTCCGCAGGGTTTTTTTAAAAAAAAAACTGACCTCGGAGCGGAGATTCGTCCGTGTAAAAAAAAAAGAAGGAAGAATCAGGTGGATTTGGCCTTTGAAGCTGAATGAGGCGCGTATTGGACAAACAGGACTTCAGTTTGTTTGAATAAGTGTAAGTAGCAAGTTTGCCTTTAGCGAGGCAGGAGAATTCAATTCGGCGTGCGACAGATCAGTCCCCTGATAGGGCCCGCGGTCTTTTGTGTGTGTCAAACAGGGGGTGATGTGGCCCGATTGCCTGATTTGAGAATTCTCGCTGAACTGACATATCAAAATATCATTTATTTCGAAACCGAAGCTCGTCTAAATAACATTAAGAATCTGGTTCCTTACCTCAAAGAAAACGCCTTTCGTGTGTTCCTAACCGTACTTTGTAGAACATGGTTGCATTTTCGCATTTCCAAAACGTATTTTGCTACGGAAAGGAAATCGTGAAAGGGGCGACGAGCTACGCGGAACCCTCGTAGAAAAAGATATGAATCGAAAACTTTAACATGTCTCCTAGCTCGTACTGCAGTTAAGAAACATTTATAGAATTTAAACGCAACATTTTGATGTAGGTTAGTACGAGTCGATTTGAGGTTCTCATGGCTTCGAGTATGAAGATTTCAAGATGGCTGTAGCACCGTCGGAACTGACCAGCACGGATTTGTGGCCGTGCGAGCGTAAACGAAACTCGACGAGTGTCTCCCGAGTTGAAACAAGCAGACACACCTAAAAGAGTATTGTGTCCTTGGGCCTCGTCTTCAGACGCGTGTCGAAGTTTTTGTGTACGTAGGCCGATATCGGCTTTGCATCCTTGATAAGCTTTGCTGGCGGAAAGACAGTGAAACGAGTTTTACCGAAGGAGGATATAATTTTAAAATATTAAATTGAAAACGTACGTAAAAAAAGAAAACCGGTTCGTGGAATCCCGCGCACATTAAACCCTGCGGGCCCTCCCCACCATCAAACAGCGTTACGAAGTTGGGTCATTAGACGCTTCCTTCCGAAATGTTATCTTCGCCTCTCCAAAGATTTTCCTGCTATTCAAGACTCCAAAATTGTGCTGTGTCTCGAATTTTCAAGTAAGAATATTAGATCGTAGCGGCAGATAGATGATAAATCTTTTGTATTTCCGAATGACAGTGGAGGTGCATCTGAGACGCACATGGAGTGTCGTACGGCTCGTGTGACCCACATTTGAATTCTCCGGACGTCGTTCAGCGTAGACAAAAGGGAAATAAGCTCAGTTAAGCATCACACCATGAAGACATGCATTACTGACATCGGCACGTGAGCGATCAGCTTCAAGCTCCGGCTGCCTTATCCCCGGTAACCATCGGGTAGAAGGCTGGCTTGGTCCCGGAGCCGGTCTGGAAGTATCGTTTCGGCTCTGCCGGGAATCGATCCCTGGTCATGGAACCTATAGCAGCCGGGCGCGGCCTCGTAATTAATTGCGTGCCCATTTTGTTGACTTTGTGCAATGAAGGCAACTTCGCTGTTGTGTTTTTTCCGCCGGTCACGTGGCACGAGCCTCAAAGAGTGCCACTTGTCTATTATTTCGGTTTCAATTGAATTATTTTTAGCTCCCTGTGTTCGAGAATGAAAACGCCATACGGAAAATAGTTTACAAGGCTAGCACGTGTATGACACGTGTTGCTTTGTGTTTGCAAGCAAGTTAATCGCACGCGCGTCCTCTTCGGCGAACTGCATCGACTTCGAGTACACCTGGAGGGAGACCTGTTAACCCAAGGTCGCGCTATTACGTCAGGACTTTACCGAGAACGAGTTAATCTAAACTGTTCTAGAATGAGGGCTATTTGTGGACTGTTGTAGACAGCCAGCCAGGGCTTTCGTACTTCACGCGATAAGCACTGAGCTGGTCAAGATATTCCCAAGTTTTAAAAAAGCTGCGCCCTTGACAATGACCACTGCCTGGTAGATTTTCCCTCGAGGTACAGGGCGGTCTGTACCTTCATTTTCATTGTCGGTCATTACTTATTGGGTTGTTTAACAGCTGTTCACCGGAAGCCAGCCAGCTCCGACCCGCAGGAGCTCACCAAGACCGTCAGCCGGAAGGCGTTGACACCCAGAAGTGCCTGCAGACAGGTCCTCAATCCTTTGGATCTGCGTTCGTAAAGTCTTCGACACTGCGGAAATGTTTAATGTTCTGACCGTGGCCTATTTTTAGAAGAGAATTCGTTCGTCAGCAAAGACGGTTGGCCACTCTCCGTCGCCACGCATCGCCAGTGCGTTGGGCAGTTGTCGTGACCTGGGATATCAGCACCCCTGGAGCTGGGTGACCTTGGGGCATTTCTACGAACGCAACTTCCTTCACTGGAAGTTCTGTCAAAGTTTACAAGCGGGGAACGCCCACATGATGAAGTGTCGCTGGCACGCAATGCCAACTAGTAGTCCCTTCTGTCTGTTTCGCGTTAGATGCAACCTGTTGATCGGTTTCTGTCAAGCTCAGAACAAAAATTTCACATATTTTCTTGTTTCTTCGTCCACGATGCACGTCGCAACGGCAGTTTAACCCTTCGAAGTCGAAGCTCGTCTAAGTAACATTTATGAATTCAGTCTGTACCGCGAAGAAAACACTACACTTCACCATTACAAAGATCGAATGGTTAACGCTGTTTAAGGAAATAATCGCTGTTTACAGTGAGAATCATAGTTCGTCTAAATTACATTTAAGAATTCAGTCCGTACCGCGAAGAAAACACTACACTTCACCATTACAAAGATCGAATGGTTAACGCTGTTTAAGGAAATAATCGCTGTTTACAGTGAGAATCATAGTTCGTCTAAATTACATTTAAGAATTCAGTCCGTACCGCGAAGAAAACACTACACTTCACCATTACAAAGATCGAATGGTTAACGCTGTTTAAGGAAATAATCGCTGTTTACAGTGAGAATCATAGTTCGTCTAAATTACATTTAAGAATTCAGTCCGTACCGCGAAGAAAACACTACACTTCACCATTACAAAGATCGAATGGTTAACGCTGTTTAAGGAAATAATCGCTGTTTACAGTGAGAATCATAGTTCGTCTAAATTACATTTAAGAATTCAGTCCGTACCGCGAAGAAAACACTACACTTCACCATTACAAAGATCGAATGGTTAACGCTGTTTAAGGAAATAATCGCTGTTTACAGTGAGAATCATAGTTCGTCTAAATTACATTTAAGAATTCAGTCCGTACCGCGAAGAAAACACTACACTTCACCATTACAAAGATCGAATGGTTAACGCTGTTTAAGGAAATAATCGCTGTTTACAGTGAGAATCATAGTTCGTCTAAATTACATTTAAGAATCCAGTCCGTACCGCGAAGAAAACACAACACTTCACCATTACAAAGATCGAATGGTTAACGCTGTTTAAGGAAATAATCGCAGTTTACAGTGAGAGAATCCCACGAAACACGTGAATGCAACCTGGTGGCAAAACGCAGAGTTAGTTACTAAAAGCAGGTGGTACGTATATTTACCACATGGTTTGTTTCTGACAGAGCCATGTATGAACGGCCGCATCATGCGGTAATTATATTAATTACGCGACTGTAATTAATATGACGTCTGCCTTCTTTCCTACACGAAATCTGTTTCGTTTGGCAGAATAATAACTGTTCAATCGCTCCCTTTTTCTCAAAAATTCCCCGCATTTCGTGAGATTTCGTCTTTTTAGTGAAAAGCTGAAATTCTGTTGAAGCCAGTGCACCAAAAATTGTTCGGTCGATGTCTCAAACCTACAGACAGCGACGAAGCCTTGGTTTCAAGGTCGTCAAATGTAGAATGAGGAACATTGTAAAATAAACGTGGAATTATTTGTAAGCTTGTGAAAGCCGACATATTCTGTTTTTTAAAAAAAAAGAAACATTTAAATGCTTAAGGGAGTAGTCTTTTTAACCAATCGACTGTGCCTGGAGTGGACCACGTCATTTGGGAGTCTGCGGTCCGAATACCCACAATGGCTTTGTCGACCGTAAAGTTTGTTTTTTTAATTCGCATTTACGAGCTGGAGATGATACGCCGTTGTAGGATATAGACTGAGGTAAATAACGAGAAGCCTCGGTCAGGTTAGCCGATGTCCAGGTCGAGCTCTGAGCCCCGCAGCGCGTGTGTGCAGTCTCACTGCAGGAGTTAATTAATTCACTGGAGCAGCGCAGATTTCGAAATCACTCCTCGGCCCTTCTGTCCACTCGCAACGCGCAGATGTTATTTCTGCCGAGAGGCGTCCACCCACGCAGATTCCCGCGCGATAAACTTCGCTATGTCTGACGTCATGGAACAAAGTACTGAAAAATCGTGAGTTTCGCTGCTCGACCTGTGCGTTTTAGGAGGAAGAGGAGGACCTTGCGACTTCTGATTCACTCGTTTACTCATCGGATTCGGATCGCATCCTCTTGAAGCCCAGAAGCTTCAGACAGCGGCATTTTGATTTTCTGGTCAGCCTGTGGTCTTCGCACCAAGGGAAGAAGTTTGACGAATGTAAATCGGCAGCTTTGCATGAGAAGCAATTTGAGTAGAATGGGCGAGAAAATACAAACTCCATTAACGACATGGCCATTCGTTAGTTTGTTGTATGTCCACTTCTAAATATATTTACATTTAATTTAAATTCTCTGCCTCCCTTTAAAATGTACTTCTGTTCCTGATCTTTGCTAAACCCCTCCCTCCAGTTCATTTGTCGCCGTCCTTGAACTTCCTGTTTCGGGCTCATTGCCGAAGAATCTTTTGTCAACCAGCTCCTCCCTCACTCACACAGGACACACCCCCTGTGTCCTGTTTCGGGATGCCCATTTTCCACCATCCAATACCTCTTCTGCGTTTACCACCCCAGCCACTTTCCAGCCGTCGTGCAACCCCCAGACTGATCGTCTGGCATCCACAGAATGGAGGTAGAGCTCCACGAGTTCCGAACTTCTGCCCTGGAGCCCTTGGCCCTAACTGATTGCAGTAGAGGAGTTTCAGTTCGTTTCAAGTGCTGAGATATTCTGCACACTCGCCCGTCGTGACTTTGCACGATATTAAAGCGGTCGGAGCATGAAGCTGGCTGCAAATGTCCAGATAGTGATGAGGTCTAGGCGTTGTACTTCACCTCCGCGCCTTCCCTACGCCGTAATGGCAGGGAGTCGCTGCAGTCGCATTTGAAAGACGGAACGGAAGTTCTTGCAATTTATCGTGTCCTCAGATGCCTTGACCCTTGTGTTTTCGTTTATCGGGTAATCCTGGTTCCGTGTCCTGTTTGTTGCTGACTTTCAGGGTCGACGATGTCAGCCAAAGAATCAACCAACTTTTCGGGATGTGCGAACGGCACTGACGTCAATGTATCCGTTGCTAAGAGACGGAACGAATAAAAAAAAATGTCGCGAGGAATTTCAAATGGATCGCGTAGCCTCCGTTGAAATGGGTTTTCGAACGCTGACGTCACAACTGGCAGTTGCCAACCTGTGGGCCGTGATTTAGGTTTGTAGCTCAACTCGTGTCCGCATTGGCGACGTAAGGCGTGCGTGTGAATCACACCCACTGCCGATCCGTGTTCCGCAGTGCCCCAGGAAAACATAATCGTAAATTAAGTCACGACTCCTCCTTCCACGTCCTTTCGCATTCATTCATTATTCATCAGCCATTCTGTCATCCGACGCTGTGTGCTCGTTCAGTGGTCGGGTAAGAAGTGCCGTGGGACACGTGACATACCGAGCACCAAAGATACGACCCAGCTGTTAAAATGTCGTTAAATGAACAAACTACTTCCGCACGCCATCTTGCCAGACAAACAGTCCTGCTGTTAGTTTTCTGCACACGAGACCATCGGACGTGTTTGGACACGCGGTGTTTGTTATAATAGCCATTCGTTGCACTGTTTGAGGCTCGCGGTGACTGACACGTGACGTGTTTACTAGGCAGTAGCACGCGTCATGGAGTGAGCGGTCCAGCCTCTTCGGACTCGCTAATATTTACCGTCTGTTCCTGTTGTAAAACTCGCAGTCGAGGATCGCCTTTCCAAGTGTCTTACCTAAATTCAAATCTGACTCTGCGTTTTGGCTGTAGCTCTGACAAAAGTTTCAGCTCGCCAGTCGCTTCGGGGCTGGTGGTGTTCAGTTTGCCAGCGGCAGGAGTAGTTGAGATGGCGTCTCGTTCTTCTCTGCCTGCGATAGTCGTGTTGTGTCTACGCTATTTGTAGCTAAGATTAGTATCACAAAGATATCACCGCGTTCTTCCCATGACGCAATGCGACATAACTGTGATACAGACACTCTTGTGTATTGGAAGCTGTGATGACGAAGCACTTCTTAAATCGCATCATACGCGACTCCCTCACAAACATCAAAGTTTAATTCCTGCGTAGTTTTCACTGTCCTTCCATGCGGACGCCTTGTAATGAATTGGTTCCCACCAAAATCCTCCAGGCACTTTTCTTCATTCATCGTACTTAAATGTCCAGGCCAATTGATAAAACGGCTGTTGGGAAGGAATTGCGCGTCACAGGGGGATCGGGGTTCCGAAATCTACGACAGAGAGCAGACTGAAATTGCTCAGGGACGAAACAGTGCAACGACACACATGCCGGAACAAACAACTCTAACCGGAAGTGAGTGCCTCCGGTAAACAGGTTTTTCGTAGAGCAATGGGGACCAGATACTAGGGATCACACAAGCTCTGCGGGAAATTTGGGGTCAGAGGAACCGAGGCGGTTGGTAACACTGACGAAGTTTGTTCGCGCAAGATACGCCCATTTGTAAGCTCATCAAACGAGAGGAGAGAAGTTGTGTCGTTTGATAACAGCTACTATCTTCAAGTCAGTGCGTAGGAAATGACTCCCAGTTGTGTAAATATGTTTGGGCAAATTAAATTCCACTTTGAAGGTACCGACGCTAAGAAGCTAGTCAACGGAGGGAAAAAAGCTGATATTCTCGTAATTAAACGCCACTTTCTCAGAAACGAGTGGAGTAGTGTCATTTTAGCAACGTTGAGAACGAAACTAAAAGTTCTTGACAGCCTGTATAATTTCGGAGTGGCGTTATTAAGTGCATTTAAAAGGACAGAAGGGTATGACGTCATGCGATTAATTAATATATCATTAGACGATGCTGCATCAACTGCGGAATGTGGTTTAGGCCTCATCCCGAGAGTTACAGGGAGGAAACTCTCGAAAGCTTTCAGCGTGGGCCGTCCTTCCGTTCAGATTACAGTTCGCACGCGTCTCAGACGTCACGTGTCCACAGGTGCGATCCGAATGTCATCAGATGAAATCGCTGAGCAATCGAGTGCACGCGGGCCCTAGGGAGAGTTGAAAATTGGATTGGATTTGTTAAGGGGAATAAGAAACAGACTGCTTGTTGGCAACACTGTTTCATTGGGTTGTGACGCCGTGCACACGCGTAGGTAGATACCCTGAAAGTGGAGTGAGTACGGGCTCCGACATGTTGACAACCGTCTACGAGGCCACGCGGCTTCAAGGCCCTGAAGACCTAAACCGCGGTCTTCGCGGCCGCGAGAACTTCAAATCTCCTCTGTCATTGCGATCATCATCAGAGTTCGAAGGGCAACTTAATCTCGCTCGCTCGCTCGCTCGCTCATAAAATACGCCGTTTTTGTGTGAGGTTGCATGAACGCCAATTGCAAAAATTCACAGAAAGACTTAACCTTATCTTCGAGTGTGTGTGCCTGACTGAAATACGGCAGCATATCGGGAGGTCCAGTGTCCCATTCTCGACACCTAAGCCGGCCGATCTGAGGTCGGACTACGTGGCTTTCCTCAGGTACTCCAGGCATATGTGCAGACGGTAACTTTAAATGAACCACGACCGCGTCTCTGCTTTTGAATTCGTTGTTCACTGTGATCGGAGTTTCGCGAAATAAAGCAATAGTCAATCGGAGAGGACACAATTTTATCTCGGCTTGCTGATGGGATAGCCCGTCTCTGGGCAGTCCTGATGCACCTCGTCACGTGACCGAAATTTCGCGTGCAGGGAAAACCACGCACTTGCTTGAATGAGGTCGAGGGAACGCGCCTCGCCATTAGGAAATTCCAGGGTAAACAAGGAAGGCGTCTCTGGACACAGCGAAGTACAGACAAGCAGCCGAGTTCGTACGGATTTCCATTTCATTCTGATTAGCGAATTCGTACGACAAATGTTTACCTGAAGACGGCTGTCTTCCGGGACGTTGCGCCGTGTTGTCCCGTAGAATTTGGCCGACGTTTCAGAGATGCTTACTTCCTCTATTATCAGGGCGGATGATCGGGGCAATAATCACTTCTGCAACGCCATCACCTAAGGTTACTGCTTCGGACTTACATGAAACTTTTGAACTTTTTTGTAGTGTCTGAAGGTTTGTTTGTGACGGTCACTAAAAGCCGTAGCCACAACGTCTGTTGATATGTCACCATGGTAACCAGACGTCAAAGACAATGCCAGCTGTTCGGCAAATTACATTTCGGTGCCTTAATTCTCCCACGTCGAGTCTCGGATGGCCACACAATTTAGAAACGCTCCCGTTACTGTTGCTTATTTAACGACGTTGTGAGTAGCCGTGTCGGATTTATGTCGTGATTCCTTTTCTGGCGTTGGTGTTCATCTCTTGCAGATAAAAGTGGCGAGGTTAAAAGCCTGGCCTAATTATGTTCTCTGCTGTTGTCCTGTAACAGCTTGCATTTTAAAGAGGAAGGCGAAGGCTCCCCGTTCAATTTCACTGTTAAATAGAAAAATCTCGGTTTGTTTTCGCTGTTCAGGAAAGTCGAATCACAACATGGATTTGTCGTTTGAAATATTACACCTTCGTGTGTTCCCACGGGTATCGACAGTGACAGACTGTTGATACGATTGCGCTATCAGCTCTGTTCTGTTTTCCATTCAGACAGCAAAAACACCGAGCGAATTATCTGACCCGTTTTCAAAGGGCTTTGTCGTCCTTGATCGACCTCCGTGCTGTCCACGCACAAATGCCTCACATGTACTGGAAATGCTTTTCGAGTGTTCAAAGATGGCGTTCTGCGTTTTGGGTTTTGCAAGGACAGCCGTGCGAGTTTGAGCACCTTCGGAGAATGCGTCTGTCCTTGTTAAGTGAGGCGCCCCGCTGCTTGTGGATGGAGAAAACGGCGTGCAGGCGTTGAACAGCAGACCAGTCCTTCAATGAAATTGTACTGGTGCGTTATGAATCATGAAAAAGGAGCGTCGGAACTGAGCAGCTGAAACATTTAGAAAGTAATGCAACATTTGTTTGTGGAGTCTCTTCAGTTCAGCGTTCGTGCTGATGGGTTATTTTGGATACGTTTAAGTTTGATTGGGACAAGATGCATTGGATTAGGTTGTGTGGTTTTACGATAGGTCAGATTGTCCTGGAGAATTTCTAGCGTGTTTATCGGGTGGTCGTGGGGATATCCCGGAGAAGTGCCGGAGAAATTCTGGATACGTCGTAGAGTAGAGTCGGAGAAGTTCTGGGTAGGCAATGCGGAATTTCTTTGGTCATGGAGAAGTGCTTGAATGTTATGTGGAATTCTTTAAGGTTCAACGCCATAAGAAAATAGGTTAGTGTAAATTAGATTTAGTGATGTGAATGGGCGAGGCGTGACCCGGACGTATTTCACCACAAGGTGATAAGACTGAATATCGTAATCGCGTTATTGCACTCTCGGCTTGAAGTTATCAAAGGTCATCGCCGTGAAATTAGCCAGAAAAATTGATTGAGACTTGAATCCCAGTTTCAGCCAATTTTTGCGTTGCACCAAATTAATTTTTAATCCTTCCGTTGACGTTGTGTCACCACTGTGAGAATATTTGACTGGGAACGACACCTTGCTCGCCTCGCGCTTCGTGTGCCCCGCGTTTTTGACCAGAGAGTCGAGATAGAGCATTTTTTATATCGACCTTAACGCCACGTGGACTTTCGAAAGAACATGCATCAGAAATTCCTAGGAAATTACGACACCAAAAGACTACGCAGGCGCCGGGCTGTTTGGTCCGCGAAAGTTTTTGGTAATTTGTTTATCCATTTATTCTCTTTCCTCTTTAGGATTTGAAAAAAAAAAAATTGTGATTCTCGTCTCGTCTGCTGATTTGCTTCTTCAACGCCATGAAAATTTTAAAAACGGAGCAGAGAAATGATTTGTCTGAGGATGTGTTTCGTTTAGCAACAACCAAAGTAGAAGTTGACATTCCGTCACTGGTAAAAGAACATTCTGCTCAGTGCTCTCACTAAAGCCATCGACTTTAAAACCGTAAGATGCGCGTTCTTCTGGTGTGTCAGATGCAAGCTGTTCCAGGAGCAAATTTAAAATAATATACAACTCTACATTTAAATGACATTTATATTTCAGCATTTGCAATGGTGATTCGTCATTTCTGAATAAGTATTATTAAATGCAAAAATAGTGGCCCTTGGGTCCGACAGGAAGAAAGTTGGACGACCCTGGTTTAGACGTGCCTGTGAACGAGGTGGTTAGGCGCTGGGGGCCTTGAGGCCACAGACTGCGGCAAGGCTCGGATGTGTTCGGAGGCAACCTTCAAACAGAGCCGTCAGTCTCGCTGCATTGATTTTGGTGCGATAATCGAGACGGGGTTGATTTCGGCTTGTAACAAAATATTGGCGGACGTCTGACCACTACAAGACGCGACACTCCCTTTGCAGACATTCAGGGGCACCGAATGAAAGGTCTTGAAGAAAATGTGAAACATCGCTGACAGCATTGCGGGTCGTATGACGCTGGTGCTGTTGAATTAGAAAGGAGCTGTTTCGTAAGGCAGACCCTAATTCGACAGAAAACCGTGGCTGTCGGTGAGACGAGCTAGAACACGTGGGCGTCACAGACTTCGCAAAATCAATTTCTCCATAGAAACCGCGTGTGAGGTCAACACGCAGCATCGCGTGTGGAACTTCTCGCCACTGTTCAGAGGCTTCTCCCGGCTCGGAACCTTTTGAACAGCGCGTTTGTTTTTCGTGTCAAGGAGACCTTAATCTGACCCAGAAAATTTGCTGTGGAAGGCGGCGAAGTGAAATGCTAATATTCTTAACTTGCCTCCACAAACGAGGCTCTGAGCGTACCTCATTACCAGTGACTGTTGGTGGGGGGGGGGGGGGGGGGGCTACCACATGCAGCTTTAAGTTAAAAAGATCAATTCGTACCGCAAAGAAAACACGTCTTCATGACAACGATCAATTGGTTAATACTTTTTAAGGAAATAATAAACAGCAGTTCATTCTGAGAATTGAACGAAATATATTAATAAAAACGAAGCGTTACTGATTATTGAAGCAGGTGGTACACATAGTTACCATTGACGTTTAGAGGATTGAGTGTTTTATATTTCACTCTGTCGAATTAAAACCAGTCCGGAAGAAAGTCGCGGTGACCGGTGATGTCATTCGTATGTTACGTCATCACAGTCGATGAGCTAACCTTGCGACACGTGGGGCCCCTTTTGTTGGTGGATCTGGAAGGGCGCGGTCGTGAGTGCTTAAGGCTCCGTCCAGCCTCATCCAGAAGCAGGATATCGTACAAGCCGCTGCCACTCAAACCTCGTGAGTTGGAAGACAGAAATCCGGCTGGTGGCTGCAGTTTTGGAAAATCCGGGGCACTCTGCCCAAGCACCAGAGTGAGGAGCCCTTTTCAATGAGGGGGGCTTCCTCGCACATCAGCCCTGACGACGAGAAAGAAGCAAAACTTCGAGGACGGGTCAGACTCTTACTTGGGTCGCAGGCTGTTCAATGACGATGCATCAACTAATCAGTTTATTCTGCTTTTAATTAAAATATGGTAACGGACGACAATTTTAAAGAGTTTGGCCTTTTTTGAGGTCGTATCTCGGCCTGAGGGAAGAAATCCAGTGACGTGCAGGTCGTGTTTAAATTCGTACCTGTCGTTAGAATCTCGTAGACACTGTCGTAAAATTAACGGTGCCTTTTTTTATTCGTGAGAGGATGTGTTTTAATAATATCAAGCAACACATTTGCCAGCTGGTTACGGATTATTTGTGTTTGGTTTAAAACGTGTACGGCGTTCTGTACTCGCCAAAGTTGAAATCAAAAATGTTTCATGGCGTTTCAAAACGATCTGTTACTTTCTTCTTGTAACTATTTTATTTTCACTAGAATAACTTTTCGGCACTCCTACAGTAACTAGTATAATTTGTTGTTTTCGTGTTCGGATGCGTGCAAAAATTTGTCAGATTTAGCCTGTCTCTTTCCTTATTTGGTCATGGCTCATATAAGTTATTTCTTCCAGTGAACGTTTGTAGAATTATGGAACGAATATAAAATTCGTTGAATTTTGGTATGCGTTGTTTGAATTTATCCCATAGTCGCGTGCGATCATATATCAACACATCTTTGTGGTAAATTTGTGTCAACATTGGGACGCTGCCTGTATGTTGGTTGACCTGTTGTGCAATCGATTTCAGTGCGCATGCGTGTTGACGTAGTACGCGGCGTGTCTTGACGTCACAGCCTCCGGAGCCGCGGTGGTACAGCCCCTACACGAGAAGTCAGTAGAGAGGTGTAGGACGTGGTGAAGTTTGTGTTAGGTTGTGTGGTTCTGTTTTCGACTTCTGCTGGTGTTAATTGTGCTCAGTATTCTTATGTCGAGTGAGAATTTGTTTGAAGAGTTCAGCTTTAAGATGTAAATATACTTGGTAAGTAATGAAAACACTCATGTTTAACTGTTTTCGTAAACTTTTAGTTTCTTATGGCGTTCAAACCAGTTTATATAATATCAGGACACTGATGTGGCAAAACAGCCTCAGTTTTTATAGGTGACGCATGAAAATCTTGTTAGTTTTCTTCTTTAAAGGTTCATGTAGGCCCGGCTCTTAACGAATACGAGACTGAACATCTTCAAGGTTGTAAAAAAACACGGTAGTTTCAAAGAACTGAAAAAACAATATGTGATTATAAAGCTGGGAACTGTAATCAGACTTCGTGACACTTATGAATTTCGACGGTCATTATCGCTGAAGTGGACAGTATAAAAGATAAACCATGACGATATATCGTACGATGTTTCGTATGATACTGCATGTGACTTTTCGTTTTACAAATTGCAACTCTGTAAGTGACTGAAAGTCGAAACATTGTTGGCACAAATCGTATTTTGACGGTTCTTCGTTCAGGATTTAACGTGTTTTACTATTCGTTAAATCCAATAGCGTGTTAGCACAAGTCGGTGCTAGTGATATTTTAATTTTTGTTATCGTATTGTCGATGTCAGGAGTTTGACTATTGATAAAACGTGGGAACTTTAAGGCGTAAACAGAATGTCGCCATTTTTTTCAAAGCATACTTTGTCTATCGTTAGAGAAAAGTATGAAGGCTGAGTTACCGCTCTTTATAATTGCATGCGACAGTGCGTGTTGTAATGCACTGTGAGACTTTCACTGTGAGGCGTTTCTGAAAGCTGCAAGGAACATGTTTTGCTACCAGCGTCACCCATGAAGTGTCGGAAGCTTTATTTGGAGGGGGGCTGTGCGATGTTATTTGTTTAATGTTTAGGCAACAGCACAATGGATTATTTGCATGTTTTTTTTAGTACAGTGAGGTCGCTGGCAAAGTTGCACGCAACTGTCACATCCCGGCCCCTTGCGGGAACTGCATGGCCCACCGCCAAGTATCGCTCCACAGAACAATAAAATCTGCACAGTTCAAAACAGTTGAAATGCACAGCTTTCTTTGGCTGTTTTCGATGTCGAACGCAGGCGTCTCAGTGATTCTCTGTGTTTGTGTTCCGACCTAGTCCAGTTCTTCTTAGGCGTTTTGGCACGTTCCTTGCCCAGAAATGACCTAGCAGACCTGGCCTTGTTGATAAGTCCATGGTGCCCTTTGTGCTTAGAACCGTGACCATGGAAATTTATGACGGAATTTTGCCCGAGGTCGGTCGTCTCTCAACAAAGTCATCCACGTTCTGTGCTTCGATCTCTTGTTTCTTGTGCGTATTTTGTAACGAAACTCGTGCAGTCGAAGAAACATTACAGATGATCCAGCTTGACTAATCGGACGTTTGTGACGTCATGAACGGCCGCAGAACTTCAATTCGGCCAACAATGAGCTTCAAGAAGAATGAAGGCGAGCCTCGAAAAGACAAAGGTGTTGTAACAGGTTGAATTACAAGGCCGGGCGCGACGAGTAACTTCCAGCACTGCGCGCGCGCATCGGATATGCTTTTTAAGTTACGTGTTTATTACCCACCCAAGACGCACATGCGCAGTGAACACGACTTGCCGCCCGCGGGTCCCGTATGTTCGTCTTCGTTGCTTATTAGCGACACGAACCGTGTTGATTCAGGTGTTACTACAGCACCGAACGAAAAATAATCTTGCCGTATCCCAACACAATCGCTGTGGAATTCGTCTATATTTTTTATTAATTTTCACAGTTTTATTTCGAAACAAATTCCGCTGCGAGGATCTCGCAGGAGAGCAACTGCGACACAACGGCTCCAACAAATTGCAGCATTGTTGTTACGCGGTTGAAGTTGTGACTGTAACTTTTCAACAATGCAACATTCCGAACCTCCACTTAAAAAGAATTGTGAACACTTGCATTGGTGGTTTCAGGGAACTTGTATGCCCAGAATTATACAGAGTGGTCGAAAAGTCAGCCTTTCCTGACACACTTTTTTTTTTTAAAAAATTAAATTAAATTGATGCCTTTAAACAAAAGAAGTTGTGTTGAGTGAAGAGTTGGAAATGCGTCTACTCATTCTTCCTCACGTTTGCTGCCGGCATTGTCGGGAACGGTTCGCCAGAAGAGATAATGTCGATTTATTTGTCACAGGACAATCGGGGAATGTGTTCTTATTCTTATTCCGTCATGTTACGTAAGGACACTCGGGCACTTAAAAAAGTGACGGACTGGCGCGAGCTGTTGTATAATTGTGCCCATTAATCAGATCTAATTGCATTAAATGTTGTAATGTAGAAAAAACGCCCTGTATGCGTGTAAGGCCCAAGTCGATGTGTTGGGTGCCACAAAATCGCACTTGTTGCTGAGATTGTTAAGCGAATAACTTAGGAGCACGTGTTCTACAGCACGCACATTCCGACGCCGCGCGTCGGAATAATAATAATAATAATAATACAGGGTACAAGAACGCGTTTTATATATAAAAGATTATAATAAACTTGCAGAGAGAATTTCTATCAGTGACTTCAGCCTTGTATACAGAAGTAATCGTTATCATCAGTTCTTGGTTGGCAAATATCCGCTCCATGCGATAAGGCGTCTCAGCAGCCGCCATTACAGTAATGGATGCTTTTATTCGCTCCAGTATCCCACGTAAAAAAAGTATTGTGTTATTTGGGGGGGTGGGGGGGCGTCTGCTAAGTTCCATCTTGCGTCTATTATCGTCCTGATGATGGAGGCAGAAAGCACCTTCGAAATATCTGTGAACTTTACGAGACTAGGCTGTGGTCGTGAGAACCTGAAACCTCACCGAGGTAGCCATGTTAAATGCGTTGTTTCTCAACTGGTGGACCGCGGATACCAGCTGAAGACGTCGCTCTCCAACCACGTGTCATTGGGGAACAGGTTTAACCGCACGTGGCCTTCGTGTTTATTTTATTTAAATATAAATGAACCGGGAAATACCCACAGCGCACACACGGCCTCGTGGCGTTTTGTGCTCAACAAAGAGAGGACTGTGAACTGCTGGTGTTGATTCCGCCTCTGTGTTCACATCATCACTGATTGATTGATTGATTGATTGATGCGGTGGTCGATACGCTATTTGCAGTAACTGATCAGCCTGTGGCAAAGTATTTTGTACAACGCGAAAAGTAGAACGTGTGAGCGTATTTAACAACTCTTCGAAATCCGTTGCGCTTCTCAGAACAGAGGCTTCGATCACGAATCAGAGAACGATCTTTAGTCTCGCCAAAGAAAACAAATTGGTATTTTTCTGTTCCAGTGTATCCAAGGTGGCTAATTCTGCACTTACTTTGGGTTTTCTTAGCGAGAGACTTTATTGAAGGACCCGCCCACTTGAGCTGCTGGTGAGTAGGAGCGGCGGCTGGCGTTGAAGTGCAATCCAGTTCATGTTTACTCTTTATTTAAGTATGTGTTTTTTTTTTTTTACCAGTTTGGGTAACATGCATGAGAGGTACAACCCCAAAATGAGGTGGGAAACTGCCAACAGGAAGGAGGGTGTGTCTTCGACGAGTGGTAAGTTTGGCGACCTCTCAGGAAATCACAACGCAGACTCCGAAGGAAATGGAATAAACCTGAAGAGTCAGGCCATCGTGGAAACAGCAGAGACAGGCCAAGTCGTCACGAGGTGAGCTTAAAGTTACGAATTCCTTTTGCCTCGTACAATCCGCGGTCAGAGCGACGTGAGATATATCGGATGTCATTTTCAAACTTGTGTACCAGCGAAATTAGTGTCGAGAGTATTCTAGATCTCTAATAAAATAAATGATTTGTACCGTCTTAGGCGTCAGAATGGAATTAGATCAAATTTCGATGTTTAATGACAATTCCTGTGTAAGCGAACATTTTCTGTGCGAAAGGAGATTTCTTTTTCATCCAGGAATAGGAGGAGGCTGTTCTTTGGTGTCATTTAAGCAGCAAATACATTTTATACCAAAACTGCGTTGTCAGGTGTATATTTTCTGATGGGTACAGTCTGCACAATTTTTGGATTTGATTACAGACAGACCGAGGACGTCGTATCGAGACTTGTTTCGTAGCGTCAATTCTTATTTGCTCGTTTCTTCCACTTTTAGCCCAAAGCCTCCAAGTGGCGAGAACAAAATGGCCGCAGGATGTGCAAACAAAGAGCGCGAAACAGCCGTCTGCAAGGAGCAGAACAACAACGGCGATGAAGTGAATGTTCAACAGTTGAAACAGGAGGAGGTTTCAGATGATGGTCGTGGCGAAGAGAAACCCGATTTCAAAGATAATATTCCGTCTGCTTCAATCTGTGGTGTTGAAGTTAAACTGGAGAAACTGGAAATCACGTGCTCGGAGACGAAGAGTATCGAAGGGCAGATGAAGAAGTTGGCGATCAGCGCGTCGGGCGATGACAAAGGGCGATTGAGCGAGCGGAGTCCAGTGGGGAACGAGAGGACCCACAGACAGAGTTACAATCCTTACGCCGTAAGTCTGTCGGCTTTTTGTTTCAGAGTTTAATTGATTGATTTTGTCAGAGTAAAATGTCTTTGAATGTAGATTTCAACTGGCATCCATCTTGGTTTGTCACCAGAATCCATTACTATTAAATAATTTATGAGCGTGCCCGTAACCACCCAAAATAGTTGGGCGTTGTCGTCATAATCATCTCCACCGCCACCGTCGTCGGTCTTTTAAAGCTCGAGGCATTTCGACCCCACGTGAGTTCATTGCGTCTGCACACAAAACTCTAGGATCCCAGAATGTACGTAAAACATTTGTTCTTGGTTACTACGCGCCATTACAGTGGCGTGTTCTCCATTTATTCGACAGATCTCGTCGAAGGTTCTGTACAATGGCGGAGGAATTGTCGCTGAGGCCCCCGCGGCGCCCGACCTCTCGTACAGCGACCCCTCTGCGATCCTGTACCACAACATCACTGTAAGTTTTTGACGAAAGAACGCGTCTTTGTTTTTTGGGAAGGATTGTCTGCGCATCTCGACTACAACTTGGAGCCTTGAGGTGATGTCACCTCAGGGAGCTCTGCCCCATGAACTTTAGTTACGTTCTTATGTAGTACGTAATTTGAAATCGAGTTACTTCCTGCCCCTGACGACGTTTCAGGGACGCTTGAATACAAAGAATGAGATGGGATGGTCGGAGAATCCGAGTGGAAGAAGTTGCTGCTCTGACAGACAAAGTTTCGTTTCAGGACAGCGCAGAATCCAGCAACTGCTACTCGTTGCTGCCTCCGTTACCCGACCTCCCGTTCTGTGAGGAATCCTCTTCGCCCCCGTGTTCGCCGATGCCGGACTTGCAGCAAGTCGACCTCGACGCCTTGCTGAATGACGAAGGAATGACGGGAGAAATGTGAGTCCCACGTGGCTTCAGCGCACGCAGAATTGCGCCAAGTGTTGTCCGTATGATTCAGCGGGGTCTAGAACGAGTTGTTCAAGACAAAAAGAAGGGAATATTCGCTAATCGCGACTTTGTCTTGCAGGAAGGGCGCCGGTGGTGACCTGGAGTTCTTCCACTTACCAGACATGTTGAGTTGCTTCGACGCGTTGACCTCGGACTTCGTCAATGTCCCTGCAGATCAGCTCGAGCTGTCCGCAGATTTCAGCGCCCCCTTCACTCCGGCCCACTTTGCTCCGACGTACAGGCAGGCAGAATCGATTGCCAGCATTTCGTCTCCGTCCTCCGGGAGTCGCTACTCGTCCGAGTGTTCGCCGCTGAGTTCGCTGAGTTCGCCAGTTCCAAGTCCGGGCGACTCATTTGCCAGTAAATCGGACTCGGACACCGACAACGAACTGAGGAAGATCGAATTAAACCTGCAGGAAGGCAGAGCCCCACTGCCTTCTGCACAGATTGTGAAGGGCAGCGGCGAAAATAAGTTCCTGCCCCCCCGTCCAGTTTGCGGGCCCCCAAACTGCTACGTGCAGTCGGCGCCCCATCAACTGCAGCTGACGTGTTCGAAGACGTACGCGGTCGTCGCCCAGCAACCCAGCATCCAGCGAGGCCCCGTTCTTCCCGACACGGAGAGCGCGTCGGCCTCCAAGCGGATCGTCGCGAAGCTCAACAGAAGATTCAAGGACGACGCCCTGCTGACGATAGCGAAGCTCAAGGACGAGCAGCTGTCGAGGGGCGACGAGCACGGCGACACGTGAGTGATGATTAGGTCGGCAAGTGCCGGAGGAACGTCTTCAAAATGTCTTTGTGGAGGCGTTGAAATTTTCTTTGACGTGTAATGAATAAATTCGTAGCGTTTTCCTTCCTTTAGACCTTGGTTCGTATCTTGTCGTGAAATTTATGAAAGAAGTTCCGTCCGACAGCAATGAGGTTTGTAAGAGCTCGAAGATACGTCGTTTTTAATAATATCTCCTTGCTGTTCCAGGCAGCTGATGATTCTCATCGTGAACAATCACCCTCAGAAGCTGGAGTTGATCTTCGCGATGGTCAACAGATTGAAAGAGATTTCTGGAGCTCTGGAGGCCAGAAACGCCCAGAATCAGTCGGCCCTCCTCCTCGCCTGCCTCTTCCTCCCTCGCTCGCCCTTCGTCGCTCGCTTCATAGCAGAGGCGATGCAGGAGAAGGACGTTCCCGTCAACGAGGTGCGTACCTCGTCTTCCTGCGGTGTAGACTTCTAGCCGAGGCCTAAATGCAGAAAAATCAAAACTAGACGTCGCAATTGTTTTTGGGGGGGGGGGGATTTGAGTGATTGTTCGATCGGGAAACTTTCTGCAAATGCCCCCCCCTCCCCCCAAAAGCCCTCACAAATGCATTTGTTGTCGTGAAGTCTTGGTGCATGTGCCCTCACGTGAGGGCAGATGCACCGAGATAAGTTTCGAATTGGATTTGACAGGTG
Source organism: Zootermopsis nevadensis (assembly GCF_977971745.1). NCBI lineage: Eukaryota > Metazoa > Arthropoda > Insecta > Blattodea > Termopsidae > Zootermopsis > Zootermopsis nevadensis. Next base: position 304,079 of record NW_028259162.1, on the reverse strand, counting down.
TATGAAGACGGGAACACTTTGCTGCACGTGCTGTGTGCGAAAGGCGACTCCCACGTGGACGTGATGGCCGAGCTCCTGAGTATGAGGGACTTCGGCGACCGCCCGTGCTTCGACGTCAACCAGTACAACCACGTGGAAGGTAATCGTCGCGTGTAGTTCATTTTAAATGTTTTAAAGGAAATCTTAAAATTTGCCCTCCCGATGATGGCACAGAAGTTTCGAAAGCTGAAGACCTGTTGTTGTTCCAGGAACTCCGCTGCACGTGGCCGTGAAAACCCATTCCAGGACGAGCGACTGCTCTCGCACGGTCGCGTTTTTGCTCAGCCAAGGAGCGAACGTGTGCTCGAAGGTACGCGCGTTTCATAATTTCGTGGAGAAACAAGAAATCCATATAGCATTTTGATTGGGAAATGTAGAAGGGGGAGACCTGATTAAACTCTGTGAACACGAAAGCACGAAACGAGATTTGAGGTTGATTTTGGTCTTCCGGGAGGTCTTCGCCCCCCCGTTTCTGCCCGGAGTCTGTAACAGAGGTCATTTCAGGAGCGGTTCCGGGGCCAGACCGCCCTGCACATGGCCGTCAGAGAGTCGTGTGACCCTCTGCTCGTCCAGATTCTGCTCCAGGCTGCCGAGAGGAGAAACGTTAATCTCGTGAATGAGGGCGACTACAACAGAGACACGGCCCTCCACTACGCCGCGCTCAGGAACGACGTTTCGGCACAGCAGCAGCTCAGAGTCGTCCAGCTGCTCGTGAGGTATGGAGCGGTGAGCAACCGCTGCGGCAGCCAGGGCAAAGCACCCCTGGCCCTGGTCTCGGCTGCGAGGAAGAGCGTAAGTCTCCTTCGTTATTGAATTGAATTGAATTGCGTGCGTGTCCTCGTCCGACGTCCACTTCCTGTTTCTCCACGAGATTGTGATGGTTTGCACAGGACGACGAGTCTGCTCTGGAGATTTACGTAAATTGCGAGTTCATTTCTTGTTTCTAGGACGTTCAGAAAATCATTCACAAGCGGTGAAGAGGCTGGAGCGTCATCCGGCGGGCGCGCGGAAGAATTTGGCGTCCATCTTGTTTTAGCCGTGAAAGTTACGAGAATCGTTTGTGGCATTTTTCATAACTGCTCCTTGTGCCCCTCTCGCCCGCTGGCAGAGGCTGCCTCGTGGCTTGGGTTACTGAGGTGCTTGCCGCTTCCATATTCAGGGTTCACTTCAACAACCTACACGTCACAGTGAACGTTGATTGGACGATTTGAAATCGGCCGTGGTTTTGAAACGGAAGTTAAAATATTTTTAATGGGAGTTGTTTTTAACAGTAGAGATAACATATATTTGTATCTTCCTGATTGTGGTATAAAAATTAAAATAATGTGTATATTCTTACGTAATGTATCTTATTTTGTGAAGAACGTAACTGGAAAATTCATTTCACTGTTTGATATCGAAGTCACGCAGCTCCCGCTCTGTGACGGAGCCTGTCGTCTTGAAAACTGACCTCAGCGAAATGAGTTCAATTTGCATCTTGTGATATTTCTCTTAAGATTCATTCGGACCCTTAGACTAATGTCTTTGTCGTTAGCTGAGGCTCCGCGTTGAAAGGATAAATAATTGATTTAAATGTCGTTTGCCGAGGAGGGTTTCAGGTGTTTCAGCGTAAATCAAAGAATGCTTCAGATTTGTACTGAAATAAATATGTTGAAAGTCAAAAAATCTGCTGCCCACAAAATGTACTTCGTTATGGATTCTGTTTCCAGGCGTTGAGACGCCACGCGATGATCCAAATTCGCGTGTGAAAGTTTTGGGAAAATGTCGCGTCTTCTCGCAGGTTAATTTGAAAGGAAACCGAATTAATGATACGTCATAAAACGTGTAATTTCTTGTGTCTTGTGAAAGCGCTGACTCCGCCCTGCCAATGGCCAGTGGTTTGAATAAATGTCGTGGGAAAACTCCGGTGTCAGGCCCAATTTTATTTTCCGTGTTGAGATTTACGCCAGCAGAGGCGAGACGTAAGATCGTAACTTTCTAACTTTTATATGCGTCATTAATATGTGAATTCTGTACATTTTCATGGCTGATACGTAGCCATTGTTAGGGAGAAAGATTCCAGAACTTCATTCATTAAATTAACGCCGGGCGTCGGAGAACTTGAAAACCGCGACGCGATTCCTCGCCGTGTAAAATGACGGGTACTTTTTAAGCCGTTTTAAAACTAATTCTCCTCACGTTCCGGTAAATGGCGATCTTTTAATAGCAGGCAGAAGATACTTTAAAAGAACTGTCACATAATGCAGATGTTCTTCTCGGTTCATATCAAACAGTTTTGAATTATTGTTGGAATGTAATATACAAGTTCAGTGAAGTTTTTGGGTCGGTATTTCAGAAAATGTTAGTTACTGATTGGTGTTTCTTCTACGTCGAGTGTTCTCCTTTAATTGTAGTTCCATTTGTCTTAACGCCAACCGCCGTTCTGAGGACTGTCCTTTGTTGAACGCGTCGCCAGATGCTTCCAGCGTTGGTTAAGAACGCGATTTCCCGAATGTTCGGCAGAATCGGTGTTGGCGCCGCTTTAAACCATTCTCTCGCTGTTCTGATGTATTCCTTGAAATAAAATAATTCATGATGTCTGTAACAATGAGACGTTCTCTAAATGTGTCTTTCACGGGACGTAGTGCGATTGTTGGGACATTGTAAAATTTTAAAGCAACTTTTTTAGAGAAGGTCTTGGTCCTGGTGAGGTTAAGAATTCTTGCTATGTGAAGGTTTTGTCGTACTTGTGTACAAAGTATATAGCAAACAGATTGTTTCAAACTGGAATAATAAGTATTTTGTGTAATAAAAGTAAATAAAGATATTTGTAATAGACCATTTTTTCGTGCTGTGATAAGAGAGTAGACGCACGTGTGTTTGTAACAACATTACTAACCTACGAGATGCAGAATGTGGCTCGGCGTCCATCAAGTGTTCCTTATTCTCTGGTAAAATTCTGATGTAATTAATCTTTTGTGTTTATGCAAATTCTTTTTGATCGTAATACAGAAAGAATAGTTTTGACGTAAATACGTCTATATTTTAGGGTCAGTGTTATTCGGCAAAAATTTGTTACGAAAAAGTGTAACTTCATTGTTATGTTACCTAGGAAACCTCATATGTTTACTCGGCATTGTTGTTACCTATAAAACATTACCTTACATTACATTCAGCTACTACAGACCCATCTTAAGCGTAACTAATTCAAGTTAAATAAGCAAAGTCTTAATCAAACTTTACTCAATTGTAAAGCAGGTATAAAGGAAGTATTTAGAATATAAACTTCCTTTCCGTATAGACGTATTTACGTCAAATTCTCCGGAACCGTGGTTCCACTGACAACTTTTTAACGTTTGGTTAAACACGAGAATGATCCGGTCTTCAAAGGTTTTGCAAATTTTGATTTGGACAGCGTATACTTACGCGTTACCTTGCGATCTTTGTATTTTTCACATTCAGCTGCTGATAGGAGTAAAACTGTTTTGTGTTCGAAGCTTTCGTCGTACATTTCACTCCAGAAATTAGAAACTCTTCAAATGCATTGCTTGTATGAAGTTAATAATATTAACGAGTAATGGGGAAACGTTTCAGTCCATCTGTTTGCGTGTTTCAAGTGTGAACTTACTAAATGTTTTTCAACAAAATTAAGTATCAAAATGGGGAATTGAAGTCTACATGAGTTACCAGGTGAATTTTAACTATGAAGCCCCTGAAGTTTTATCAATTTACAGTTCATCGTGAAAGAATATTTAAGGTAGAACCAAAATCTCGTGATCATTTACGTCTTAAGTTTTAAATATTTTCGTGTATTCATTATTGAAGGAATGCACAGTGCGATCGGTTGACAAAATACAGATTTGCATCTGCGGTAAGTGAACATCGAGGCATGTCCGGACCAAGCCTGAAGGAAGTAAGAAGAAGAAGATTATGACTGGCCATTCCGATTGTCGCGTCCAGGAGTCACGTCGTGGTCCTCGCATATGAGCATTTGGAGGAATAGGCTGCTAATACCAACCCCTAATTCCTAAAACTCCCTCGGAATGAGCCTTGAAGGTGGCAGAGAATTAGAGGTATAAGAACCATGGACCACAGTCTACAACAAACATCATATAAGTTTGTCGGATTGTATGAGACGATCAGTCTCGTCATACGGGCGTGATATACAGGGTGTGGATTTAACGTACAGGTTAGTAACACTGAAGTAATTAATAACTTACTATTATAAGTTATTTCTCAAATGATAACAGCAAATGCATTTTATTATTATTTATAATTTGTAGTTGCGGCATGTCATTAGTGAAATACAAATGATGATGGGCGTGCCGTATAACCATTAGCTCTGTCAAAGGGATATTTGGGTTTGTGGTAACTGAACACCGAGTCTGAAAGAGCCATTTTCAAAGTGCTGTTTGTTTACTAAAATTCACGATAATGTTTCAGAAATACGTCTTTAACTGACTCGTCCATTTGGTCTTGCATCAATTTCATTCTTTAATTTTTTATGCATGAAAAATTACTGTCTTGTAGGTTGTGTGGTCAGAGGTACTTGCTGCATCCATCATCAGAGTGGCCATGATGGAGGCAACAAGCAGCTCTGACGTCAGTAGACTTGTACAATGACCCAGAAGGCAGCCATTTTCGTGTTCCGAAATTTTGCATCACGTAGTATCTGTAGAAGTTGCCAGAAGTGCTTACTGATTGGTACAACATTATAGAAGGCTTCATATTTGCTGCTGTCTGAACTTTGAATCGCATGGGCAGACTTCCCTTTGTCTGGCAATGTATGAAATACGTCAGCAATTTCCTTGTCGTACATATTCCGCATGGTATGCTTCCTTGTCAAAAGATGGCAGAAGTAATCTGAAATAGAGCGTCATCTCGTGTGTAAGAACTTTACTAATTCAAACTAGTTACAAGCGACGCGTGGGTTTATGGGTTTACCAGCGTAACCAACGTCAAATATTTTATGTAGTATAATAATCATAGTAGTAGATAATTTCATGCAATCTGTAATGAACGTATTTGCGTCAGAATTGAATTTTATAATTAATTTTAATTTATGATTTACTTTTAAATGTTAATTATCTTGCAAATGTAAAGAGCGTTTTAGGGACTACGTTGGTAGCATTTAGGTTGTAAATTTTTTACAGCTATTCGGCTAGACAAGGCATTGATGGCACGATTATGTGGAATGTTGTGCACATGAAAGTGGTGTATATCGTGGTAAAGTGTGTATTTTAGAAATTTCGCATTTGCAGCTGTAACTCTACCTATTTAAAAATGGACAATGAAAATGCATCTTCGTCTGTTAATTTTATACCGTGTGTGAAATGGGTGAGAAAAGGAGTTGCGAAAGAAATTCCAGAGAAGGTTAGCAAGCATGGATTTTGAAATTATGAAGCCATGTCATCACTTTAATAACGTATTCCAATTAGTAACAGCAATTCTATTTATGACTGGCTTATACTGTAGTCTGATAATTGAAAGCTTGTGTTAGGAGTAGCACAAGTAAAAGCGTATTGATGTTTGCAAGGTGTTTGTTACGGTAGGATACCGATGTTAGTCGCTAGGAGATTTTGGAAACAAGTTATTGGTATTTCTGAAGGGAAATTTTAATTGTACCTCATTTTCATCATTCAGTGCAATATTCTGTCTCGGGAATATTTATGCGACACATTTACGAGTCGCCTAGAATGAGATGCGTAATGCTTAAAATGACGTTGCCATCATTCGAATATTCAATTATTGAGGTGTGAAATTAAATGAAAGCCAAAACATTTCAAGGAGAAACCTATTAACATAAGGAGTTGTATCATTAACGCCCATTCACTTTGGTACTACTAGTTCTGTAGATAAACTGTTTTCTTCTATGAAGAAGACCAAATGAGGGTATATATAACCTAATGGTTCATTACTTTATTCGCAAGTCTTCCAGCAAATTCCATCCTGAGCCTTGTTAATCCAGTCCACAGCACCCACCCCATTTCCGTAAGATCCATTAAGTATTACTATGTCTTCCCAGTGATGTTTGAAATATATACATGAAATCAATTGCAAATTTATTCTATATAGTAATAAAAATCAATGTAAGTTAGTCACTGTATAATATTATAGATTAATGAAATATTGAAACCCACTGTTGTTTAAATTTTGTGGAGTTTTTAAATCGTGGAATTTATCCTCAATATGGTAGGGAGGTACAAAGATAAATTTGCTGTGGAGTTAGATCCTTTGTAAGTGGCTTTGTAAAACAAATTTTGCAGTTATATTAGTCCCCTTTCTCTGTTTTAACTATCCTCAAAGTGCAGATTTAAAGCAAATATGTTGCTTCTGAACATTGCACTTAAGGTGTTGGATGTATTCTGTATGACTATCAAAAGGGTTTCATAATATGTGTTTTGATTAAACTTTAGTGTAAAAGTGGTTAGGTGTTTTACTGGAACCTAAGTTTTTGCAGAAATTTTAATTGTACTATATGGAGACATTATAATAAATTATTGTATTTGTTAAACTGATATAACAATTAACAGCAACAATCCAGACTTGTTCAGAAAATTATTTGCAGCCTCATTCCATAACTATTTTTTTCAATTACTACTGAAAACACATTTACTTTTAACACACATATGTTCATGTTTTGAAGGCCAGAGTGTATGGATATTTGAAGACATAATTGGTATCAGGTGATGTTCCATCTTCCTGTGCCTCCAACTCTAAATTTAATGGCCCAGAGGTTGTATATTTTAAAACATTTTCATTTTGGGGTGGCAGCTATATTGAAGGAAAACTACCACAACTGTTGAACTTGTTTTTACGAAACTACATACCAAGGACCCAACTCCACAGCACTGCACAATTTGTCATATTGATTTATTGAAATTTAAAAAGTTTAAAACAGTTAGGCAATGGTGAGTTTGATTTTTTCGTGAATCTTATTATTCTCCAGTGACTTCTACTTCTAGTATAATTTCCCTTTTGTATGGGTCGATTTAGGTGACTGAATAATTCCATTGATGTGGTCTTCTGGGCTGTGACACCGTGAAACCTTGCAGGTGCCAGTGTTCAGAGTAAAAAATCAGCTTTATTTTAGAGTTGAACTTCAGCCTTGAAGATTGAGGCTGTACATTCCTCTGAACTGTTGGCAACCACTTTTATCAAATCCCTGAAGGCCACAGTCAACATCTTTACTTGGACAACCTCAGACCCAAGATATTTTCTGTCTTCTTGCAGGTTCAGTTAACAGAAGAGGAACTGCAGGAAATAATTAACCAAACTAAAACTGAACTTAGGTAAGTGAATTATTTTTGTCAGAAATTGACAAGGAAATGCAAAACAACACTTGTAACAAGCATATACGTAAACATTACGACAGTTGTGTTCTACAATGGACTGTGTATGTTTTGAGATGTTTCAGAACATGATTTTTGAAACATGTTTAGGAGTCTTGTAGAGAACTCTAGGCTTATAGGTAGTTATTTTCCCCTTGCATAGTGTAGAATACATTTTGCACCTGATTGGTGTTATTTAGTGTTTCAGAAAAGTTTACCTATTGTCTTAAATCCAAATAATTAATATCTTTGTTATATTAGGAACTTGCTCTGGGCATGTCTAAGTTTATGGTCACTTTTGGTTTACCAGAGCCCTCAGTTATGGCACATACTGTACTTCCATAATACAGAGAACTTGGCATTTTCATGTTCTTGTTAGCTTTAAATAAAACAGCCGTACCTTCATGCCTTCTTCGTGTCATACGCTTGGTCCCTTTACCAGACAAAATCTGTGGTCTTCATAAATGTGTGTCATCCCCATTAAATATCTTGCGAATGTGTTTTGTAAATTTTCTGGACATGAATTTAATTTTGTAATATTACCTGTTAGCTGTTATATTTGATATACAGTCTGTATTAGTTGCATCTCCATGGTTGACTTTGAGAAATATTTTTCATTAAACATTTATTGTGCTTGGATGTTCTTGTCAAATGTTTGGTGCCTTTGGAGACCATTACCGCACAAAATAATATTTGTTGAGTATTTTAAAGAACTAGTACCTCAGCCTTTTTACTCCTAGTGCTGATACTTAAGAATCGGCTGGTTTTCTTTTTTGTGTGTGCAGAGGAAAATGATAGTAATGTATGGTCATGCAAAGAATGGCATTTTTTTGTAATACAAGTAGTTTCGTGGCTTGAGGGCAATCGTGTGAGTATAAATACCGTGTCACTGGCTGCTCTCTTTAGTAATGGTCATCAAGGCAGTGGACCTTAGAAGAAATAATGCACTGGAAAGATTCAGTGACATTTATTTTAACATGAGAGACTGAAATGTTGTTTGAAAGTGTATTTAAAAATAATATGACTTTTATTAAGGTGGAATGAAAAGTAACAGTTGTTAATGTTAAAGGGTTGCACAATTCTTTTTTCTCTGTCTCTTGTTTTTTTATTTATATTTTTTTGTTATCTCGTTAGATCATGTACTTGCCCTTCATTGCCGTGTTGACGCTGGGCATTAGAGGGATAATATTGCGCAGTGAACATTAGGTCTAATCCATTTTTCAAAACATATGCACCGACTGTTTTTAGCAGCGTGTTCTGAGTGGATTTTAAAAATATTTAATATTGAATGTACTCACTAAGAATTGTCGTCCACATAAAATGTTACCCGTGTTGAATGTGTGTCTCACTCAACGTAATGGCAAAAATACTCTTTAGAAATATTTTGCTACATGGCAGCCAAATCAGACATTTCTTTTATTGCCTGTGAGTAGTAATAATATTTTGTGCCCTTTGTATTTCTGTTGGTGGGGTTATGATTTCTTGTTTAATTTTATCATTTTTATATAAATACTTTAATGTGTTAAGTCATTATTTCTATGCTGTTTTATGTCTGTGTTTTAATTAAAACTTACCTCTGCAGAGTTGACTTATTGTTTCTTAAAGGTTACTGACGATGGTGTGTTACAATCCGAATCACTAAATTCTTGGACTATGTCCATTGTTTGTGTTTTTAAAAAGAATGCTACATTTCAGAAGCTGGATCTGCTTTTGTCCTCAGGTTAAAAATGTGGTGGGGCACCTACTCAATTAGGTGAAATCAGGCTTCATCAACAGGCGATAGTAGAAAAAATTACAACAAATTGTAGAAATGCATTGAAAGACCTGAAATTAAAACAGAAAGGGAAGTAACAAATAAGTACACGACATAAAAGAAACGTCACGGTTTTAAAGAACAGACGATGGGAAAAGTCCTGGCAATGAGTAATTTTATGTGTAAACCACCGTCTTCAAAACCCTTTAGAATCGAGTTTATTTTTTGTTAAACTCATCTTAAATTTTGAGTAGGGTGGAGACTGATGCTCAAGCTCGTGTGACTTTGCTCCCACCTATATAGTCAGAATTGCCAACATGTTTTTGTCGTTGATATTATTTTTTGTGCATGCGTGTGCACACGCACACACACATTGCGTGTGTGATCTTTGGAGACCAGAACTGAAAAGAATTCAGGATGACATCCTGCATGTCCTTCCTGCATGAAACTTTTCCCATTTACAAGACAATAGTTACTACCTTAATGTTAGGTGAAAATTTACCATCTGTGATATAGTGATGGTAGGTTTTAACAGTAAATAAGATGCACGGAGAAGGTTTCAATCTGTCCACATTTAATTTTCTTGTCGTCCACATTGCATGCAGTGTGTTCTTAATGTCTGTCTGAACCAGGCAATAATCAGCTTAAGAGGACTGGCAGGAGCAGTAATTCTGTCCCCTTGTTATAACAGGCGGGACTTAACATTACACACCACGAAACGTTCAACACAGACCTCTCGAGGTGGGCGGTTGGAATAGAAGAAATGGACCAGAAGAAAAGTCCAAACAGGAGGACTAAACGCCCGGCTAAAGTTCTTGAGGACAACGACTGGGATTGCAGCGTGTGCACTTACAGGAACACCGAGGAAGCGTTTAAATGCCTGATGTGTGACGTTCGTAAAGGAACATCGACCCGCAAGCCACGGATCAGCCCTCAGATAGCCGCCCAGCAGTATAATGCGACACCAGCAAAGAATAAAAAAGAAGGCGGCGTCAAAGAGGGGACCGTGAAGGAGAGAACAGAGAAGAAGAACAGTACACAAGGAACTAAAGCGGGAAAGAAGAGCAGGCACCCGCCTCGATTAAAGAACGTTGACAGGAGCTCCGCTCAAACATGGGAAGTGACTGTGAACAATGTTACAGTAGTGGTAACTGAATATAAACCCAAATCGAAGAAACCAGCGTCTGACCAGTCAGGCAGAATGAGCAGCGCTTCATCTGAGAATGGAAGCCAGTCAGAATCCAGTGTTGACGTGAGAAGTGGAGATGTTGGAACAGATTCCCGAAGTTCATAATCGTAATCCAAGTCTTAAACTAATTGATAAAAAAATGATCTGTAGGTTTTAATTAATCATAAGACAGAAGTGTTATCATACACAGATCTGAGACTGTATCATATATGTGGTGTAATTCCTTGCGTTATTTTGTGTGCTCTGACGAAGACGCTAGGTGCATTGATGTGATTCATGGTGGTCATACTTCAGCTGGATGGCATTAGACATTAGCAAGAATGGTGATTATCTAGAACAATTCTGATATCTGTGTTTGCATTCTTGAATTGTTGTGTCGTCGTATTTCTGTTTGTGATCAGAGTTTACTGTTATGGAGTTTTATATGTACTAGTTTCTTGGAGTGTTAGTCCTGTGATTTTGCTTTCATTATCTTTTTTGGCTCGTTAGGAAGATAAAAATTGTAAACCCAATTACACTGCCAGATAATAAAATACATTTCACAGGACTGTACTCAGCGCTGTTATCAGCCATGCCGTGAGTGAGGAGTGTGTTACGAAACTGGCAATGACATGTGAAGTTGGTGACGTTCAAAGCACGGCAGGTGATGGCTTTGAATGAATTGCAGTAAAAGTCAATTATTACCAGTATGTTATATATGTCACTGCGAGGCTATTGTAATTCAGTACCTGAAAACATGCCACATCACCATTACACATTTATTTATGTCTTTCCATACTGGAGCCGATGTAGAGCGCATGTTCATGATTAATATTATTTCTTCTCAGTTTTACTAGTCTCCGTGTAATAAGTAGTTCAGTTTCTAATGAGCAGTTACTTGGTTTTCCAAATGTGGACCTGAAAACTGTACCATATTGAAATCCAATGTACTCTCAGTTAGTGGGTACTCAAAGGTATTTGCAGTAATTTTGGAGTGAACATAAGAAATTATTCTCTTAATAATAATATAAGTGATTCCATTTAGAAATGCACGTGTTCTTGTAATTGTGATTATAAGTTATGTTGATCTGTATCCAGAGCCATTGAGTTCAGATAAATGGTCTTTGCCAGCGGTTGTGGTGGAAAAATTGTGATTTCAGAAAAAGAATTGAAGATTTTATTTATTTTTGCAAGTATGCGAGTAAATGTGGTATTCTTATGACAGTTCAGAAAATTAAACAAATGTTGATGCTAAAAGAATCTGCACAGCATGACTTGGATTTGAGTAAAAATAGTGTCAGTAGAACTTGTTGTATTCCATCAGCTGTAAATACTAATTTGATGTCATCAAAGACCCAATAATAATTTTTTAGGTTTATTTTTATATGAAGTATTTAAATTTGTAGCTTATTTGACTTCAACTGATGTGTTCCTACATTATCAGTGTTTTCAGAAATTGGCATCCTGTCATAGTATGTGACTTTGTATTCTGTTTTCTGAAATTCTGTTTGTTTGATTTGACTTACTCTCAGAAACTGAGATCAAGGTTTACACTGTATGTTCCATGTTGATTTACAAGAAATTAATTTTAGTAAAGGAAGATGCTCGTTGGGATTAAAAAAAAATATTTTTGCATGTTTATAGTTTCTTCACATATGCTTTTGTTAAAAATGTATTCTTGAGTTTGATTTGTTGATAGTGAAACCTCTGTTTCTTTGCCATAGTTGGGGGAAAAATGTGTTTTCCGATTATTCTTCGTTTTGCAGTGCAATGTTTAAATATTTCCCGTTTGGTTTACATCTACCAGATTTCTCATATCTGTAATCCTGTTACAATTAATTGTAGCAGAACGAAAAGTGATGAGAATGGTTTTGTGCTCATTTTCCACTGCACCATAAAACAACATTAATTTGCTTGACTGTCAGATATGAAAACTCTGGTTGCAAAAGGAGCTATGTAACTATTAGTATTTATTGTTGAATTTTTTTATTGTGACGTCATATAATACTCGTGTGATTTAAGTGACTGAGGAGAAGAATGACTTAGTACCTGGTCAGGATGTTGAAAAACTGGGTTGTTAATTTGACCCGTGCTTTTAATTCCTGTTAATTATCATCTTGTGATGGTCACATAGTGATACTCGGGTTGGCTCAAAAAGCACCGTCACTGTGCCAAACTTGTTAGTGACTGGGATGTAAGTAAAAGGAGTCGTCGTGTGAACTTTACGAAAGGAGGCACATTTTATGTTTGTGGTTACTTCTGTGCTCCCACAGATGTGGTGTATGGCATCTTGGGGGATTGTTCACAAACTTTGTGTTTGTGGGTGCTGTGCTAAGGTGTGGTTTGACTGTTCACAGAAACATGTGGGCGTGATCATCATCAGACTAGAGCAGTTACTGCTTTTGTAACAGACCTCCTCACTCAGTTTTAACTATTAAAATGTGGTAACAGGACTTTAATGTAGACTATATTATCTGTATTATTAATGTATGCACAATTGTAAAGCAAGTCATTATAAACTCTTCTGAAGTATGTTATGTTGGTTTTTTTCCCACCATTTTCAAGGATTACATGTGGGGTTCATAGTGTTCAGGTTCCCAGTTCAGGGGTGGCTAAAGGTTATAAATTAGAAAATAAATTAAATTTAGGCTCTCACATCAGAATCTTATTTTTCCGTATTTCAAATGTAATGTATTTTCTTGCGTCAGAGTTACTCAATACGTGTTGGTTCAAAGAGGAACTAGCCCAGCAGTCTGTGGGGTGGGTCCCTCTGCATGGCATTTGGCAGGTTAGCTGAGTCACTGTGTGGGGTCTGCTTGTAAAAAATGAAACATCGCTTGGTTTTGATAGATTACTGAGTTAGGAACAGTGATTGATATTTTCCTCCTAATTTGCAGTATTAAATTTAAATCTATAGTTGGGGCCCAAAATTTCTTGCAAATTGTTCCCCAAAATGACCATTCCTGCCTTGATCACATGCACATATTCACATATGAAGGTGTGGTAGAAGTTTGCCAACATATCAGAGTCGGCAAGGTTCCACAACCCAGACAGCCATCTTCATACTCACTGCCATGAGAGCCTCTTCTTCTAATTACTTACCAGTCGCGGTTACAATCATTACCATCAGTTCTTCATATGATAAAGGCTGTGCAAGAAAACGGTGCAAAGTGAATGGGAGTGAAGACGGCCGGTAGTGGTTGTGATTTTACAGTGGAGCAGTAAGATGATACCAATGCTTGACAACAGGGTTTAAGCTGCCAATTTGTCAAATGTCAAACCTCAATTCCTAGTTTGGTGGAGAAATTTGCAGTTAACTACGACATCAGGAAAGAGGCACATTCACAGTGTTTGTAAGAAAGTTTCATTCTTGATAAAAGGTGAGTGTGATACTTAAGAAGCATATTGGTGTATCTGTTATCTTAGTATTCTGTAAAATTTGCAAATGTTGTGGCTTTTTTGCAGGTTTCAGCAACAAACATAGAATCTTTTCCAATACTATGTAGATGTTGTATTTGGCTAAAAATGGAAATATGTGAGTTGACTAAATATTTTTAGCATGGTTTAGCTACAATGCTAAATATAATTTTGGTCCAGCTTAAACCCTGCTTAGAGCAAAGGTAAGATCACATTATGGGTGGCAAACAATTTGTAGAATTTGCTAAACTTGTTGTTTCTGTTCCAAAAGTGTCATTGGCATGATTTGAATTTTCTGTGCCTCTTGTACTAATAGTGAAAATGTTCTGCGGTAATCTAAAGATTCTTGGCAGTTTGGGTGGGGGGCAAGGGTAGTTGACCTATAACAGTTGTCCCTGAAACACTTTCAGTGGTTCCTGAATTCTTTGAAGTGTTCAGATGAGGTTATGTTGTTCTTCATTTGTCATCTGAAGTTTATACTTTTTGAAGAAATGTCCTGAACTTATTTGTAGCATGCATCACAGTTTTGTCAGTAATATAATTTTTATTTTTTACTCATCCTCATGTATTCTGCCACATTTTTGATAGATTCATCGGAATGTCTTGTATTTAGGGTGTTAGAACAGTGTTTAAGATCTGATGTTGGCTCGCTGTATTTATGTATGTGTTTGAATCCAATGGAACATTAGTAATGATCTCTTTGTTGAAATGCACAGTTTCTGTAATTTTGGTGTTAGTTCTACTGAATATATTTAGTCTCACCTGATGTGACATGAAGTTTCACGTTACCTGCCGGCACAAGACATTTAGTATCATAAATGAAAGTGGGACCGTTTGTCGTCACTGTGTTGGAGTGACGTCATTTGGTTCTGAGCCTTAAAATCATTATGTTTGCCTGTAGTAGTTTTAATGGTTGTGTCATGACTGTAGATTTTAGTTGTGTCTGTTAATGCTGTATCGGGTTGATTTTCACCTATTAGTAGTCATAACATTCAAGTCTGAATTTATTAGATGTCTGGAGAGACGTTTCCACATCTCTGTGTGCCATTTTATGCGTGTGAACGTGTTTTGTTCTAGCTTGCATTGTCATGAAAGTATGTGGATATAATTTATGTTGGGATCTTTAAAATATGGATAATCTTGATGCAATTCGTGTATCTTCTCTGAATGTTCTGTCTTAAAATCCAGGCACCTTAAGTTTATTGATTTTCTGGATTTTTTGTCTTTTGGAAGGACATGTTTATCTGCTAGAAAAGAGATGTACTTTGCAAATTGTAGAGTCTTAAAAATTCATAATAGATATTAAGAATAACCCTCCAGCTCATATACAAATGCTGCTCTCCGTCTTTGTTCACTCGGCAGTGTAGAGAGGTCCCCCCCCCCCCCCCCCCCCCACCGGCACTATGTTTTGCCATACTGTGTTAGGCAGTAGCAGATCATGAGCAAGAAAATATCTCTTGGAGCGGAGCACAGCCCCACTGCCACACTAAGGTACTGCAGGGCAGTCCCATACATCCCAAAAAGTAATCCATGCTAAAAGATTTTCATACTGGTCAAGTAGATGTGAAAAATGTAGGTAATCAGGAGATGAAATTGATGGAAGTATTTTTTATCGCAGGACTGTGGAGGCAGATGAGGACAGTGAAAATAAAGGAACAGATGAGATTCCAGTCATAGATGCATCTGATGAATACAATTTTGATCAGTATGATGAAGAGAAGATCAAGCTAGATGCAATGTTAGGTATTGGCAATTTGACCATATATCCTAGCAACCGTGCGGACCCATATGTGACGCTAGATGGAAATGAGGACGATGACAGCGAGAAGGAAGATGACGTGATCAACCCTAAAGATAACTTGATTCTTGTCGGTCATGTGGAGGGTGACGCTAGCATTCTGGAAGTGTATGGTGAGTTTGTGTCTGCAGTGTGGTGTATAACCCTTTGTCTGTCAGAAATTTGATTGAGGTATGCAGTTAGTTTTATAGGTGGTCTTGTTTGAGATGAAGCTGTTTCTTCCTTCTTTATGGTAGCTGTCCAGATGGCAGGGACAGTAAGTTCCCTCAAAATGTTGGTAACCGCCTATAAACATGATCGCAGTGTGCAAAGGATGAATTTGGCAAATGCGTGTCTTGTATTTGACTTACATTTAAACTGGCTGCATGTCAGAGTCAGGATAGCGCCTTCATTTTCATCATGTCTGCATTCTTCACACATTTTTTATCATCATTCCATTTAAGATAAGGAAAGACATCACAGATGAACAAGGACAATTATTCATAACTTGAAAGGGATGCAGTTGATGAAATAACCTGTGAAACAAAACTGTTTTTGTGTAGAATCGTACAGTGGATCACATCAATAATGTAAGGTGGTGTGTTGCAGTTTACAATGAAGAGGAGGGATCCTTGTATGTACACCATGACTTGCTGCTCCCTGCTTTCCCACTGTGCATTGAATGGTTGAGCCATGACCCAGGAGAGGGGAAGCCAGGTGAGTATGTGTACTCTTTCCCTTTGTCCTAGCAAAGTGTGGCGACCATCACTTGATAAGTTCATGTTTGCTGTTGTCTGGGATGTGAGCGGCCCTGCAGAAGGGATCCGCAGTCATTGGTGAAAGTTTCTGAAGCCAACCGCACAGCCATTTTATAACAGGACATTTATTTTAATTTGAAATATTCTGCACTGTACAGTACTGTAATGTCCTGCAGGGAACCTGTGTGCTGTGGGTAGCATGTCCCCTGTCATTGATGTTTGGGACGTTGATATAGTCAACTGCTTGGAGCCAGTGTTCAGACTTGGACGTAGGGCGAACAAAAGGAAGGAGACCGCCAAGTATGGCCATCGTGATGCTGTGCTGGGTCTCTCCTGGAATGCCAATGTCACGTAAGTGCACATCAGACAGTAACAACATTCATTAGATCTGTAATAACATATGTGTTTTTCTGTATGGAGTCTTCTCTTGGCACGGCCTTGCTTTAAAACGTTTCTGTTTGACTGCACTTTATAAATGCAACAAATTGCTTGTTTAGAAATGTGTCAATAATAAAACTCAAATTTTTGTAATGTCTTGTCAATTTTGATACATTGAACTTCAATAGTGCTTTCCTATACATGTATGGCTTAATTTGTATAATGTTTACCAGCTACACTGCAGTTTCTCCTCCCACACATTTCTCTTGTTGCATTTGTGCACAGTGACTTATTGAAATTTAAAAATTCAATTTACAACTTAACCCATGCTGTAGACAACAGCCATGTGTCTTCGTGGCATTGCTCAGGATATTTACTGATCTCTTGCAGTCATGTGATGGCAAGTGGTTCTGCAGACCGGACGGTGCTTCTGTGGGATTTG
This sequence comes from Zootermopsis nevadensis, assembly GCF_977971745.1. Lineage (NCBI taxonomy): Eukaryota > Metazoa > Arthropoda > Insecta > Blattodea > Termopsidae > Zootermopsis > Zootermopsis nevadensis. Next base: position 287,037 of record NW_028259162.1, on the reverse strand, counting down.
AACTCTGGACAGATTGCTGCTACTTTATCAGCTTTTCAAGAGAAGGTGCAAACCCTTCAGTGGCATCCATTCGAAGGCCAGACTCTGCTGGTGGGCTCCTGTGACAAGTCAGTACAATGTTAATATTGAATAACAAACTGAACATTAATGTAGAAGGTTTATTTTCTTTTAAAAGATGTCAGTGAAAACTTTTTTCACAAAATTTTCTTGTGGTTTTTACTAAATTAGTGTGTTGTGCTATCCAATATAAATAAAGTTATGATATTAATGTCCTTACACAGGAAAATATTTACACTGAAACAAAGTCTTTAGGCATTTTGTCTAAAAATGGCAGTAAGGATCTAAAGTTGGCATACAAGTAAGACTGTGAGACAAAATACACTTTCCTAGTCCTAGTGGGTAAAAAGAGGCTGAAAATTTGAAATTTGGTTGGAAGTGTGAAGCTAAATGTGAATTTATATTTGAAAGTCTGGTCTTTGCAGATCCTTAATTCCTGTTTTAATTGAGTGTAGCATTCTTCTTTATTAAAATTTTTACCTTGGCTGAATTGCCACGGTGTTGTTGTTGCAGACTGGCTCGAGTGTTTGACTGCCGCATGGAAGATTCTCATAGGGACTGGTCAGTAAGCGGAGAGGTGGAGCATGTTCTGTGGAACCACTTCAGCCCATTTCATTTTCTTGTAAGTGTACACCATAACTCTGTCAGTGTGGTGGTGGTAGCAGCAGTGGTGTTTATAGCAGTAATAATTACAAAAATAATTGTTTTAAAATTAATTTAATAATTATGAAAATGCTCAGTTTTATAAAACTGTAATCTGAATGCAAGTGCTATCATATGAAACCCAGATTGCCATTTGGCTGCATCAGAGGTCTGAAAGTTCTCAGTAATAACAGTGGATACCAGAAGTGCTACTTGAGCAGCTTTAAAAGTTCTTTTAATATGGCTGAAAGCATCCCTATCAAGTTTTGGTGGATGTTTTCCATTAGTTAGTAACATAAATATGTTTGTTTAGGTTAACTTATGTACCATGTCCATTTTTGTGTTTGCAGGTTAGCACTAACTCTGGAAGCGTTCACTGCGTTGATTGTCGCAGTGATGCACCATTGTGGGAGCTTAATGCCCACAGTAAGGAAGTAACAGGTACAGGTATTTATTATAAAGAAAAATAAGTGTATGTAATGAGAATTTGATGATATTAACTTTTGATGAAACCAAGTATTGCTCTGAGGTACTTGAAAAGTGGTCATGAGTGTTAATTCATTGCTACCCAGATTGGCTGCCATCATGAGTATGACTTAATGCAAGATGTTATATAGTTTTTATGTTACCAATTTTAATTTTGTGTATAGAATAACTTTGTTGGTTGGTCAGTTTGTCTAGTATTGACTTAACTGCATGGGTTACTTGTAACTGTCATCATACAAAAGTAATAAAATTACAGTGTAAAATTGACCCCTTGAATAAAATAGCCAGCCATCAGTCACTTTCATTGGTACATCCGCTTCCTCCCATTACACTTACATGCACCTCCGATCTCTTGCCAAGTGATGCGGCATAATTAAATAATCGTATAACCAGCCTTATGCTATGTATGTCTTCAGGGGTGGCTTTGAGTTCCCAGTGTCCTGGGATGCTGATGACGGCAGGCGCAGATGGGAAGCTGAAGACATGGGACATTCTGGATGGAAAGCCTTCACTAGTGTACAGCCAGGAACAGAAATTGGGTGCTTTGTTGTGTCTGGAAGCCTGTCCAGATTTGCCCTTCATCGCCTGTCTTGGTGGCGAGAACAAGAACCATAATTTTACTGTAGTTGATGCCATGGATATTTTTGCGGGTGAGTTGTGCTTCATCATTCCCATTACCTTACATTACTTCAAGCAGTTTTATGTGTCACTGGAAAGTTCATTGAACACTTGAACTCAGTTTCAATGTTCACAGTCATATTGTGCAGAATTTTTATTGAGATAGATCTAGAGGGACTGTTTTTGATTGTTTCTTCTCGTAATGTGTTTTCAACTTTAACCTTAAAACATTTTACCATTTCAGTTCAGAACAGGTTTGCAGATCGGAAGCTTGTCTGCCCTGTAAAGTTGGAGGAAGCTGCCGGAGACGGCTCTTCGGAGGAAACAGCTGATGATATGATTGAATCTCTGTCACTAGAGACCACAGATGAAAACCAGCCAAGTTCCTCGAGGGTTACCATGAAAAGCTTCCAGTCACACAGCTTGAAAAAAGGAGACGCACGCGGAAAAAAGAAGCGGGCGACAAAAAAGAAATATATTTAACAAGATTTTTGGCGTCATGTTAAAGAGTTTTCCCGTGTTCTCAGTATAAGCTTACAGATATATTTGTGTAGTTACTGAAATACATTGTGGTCGAATATAAAGTAGCCTAAAATGTAAAGCAGCTGTTTATGTTTTGTACTTCATGACTTACTCCAACATCCTGTAGTCCTGACGAACTTTTGGATCCATGGACTGTGTGTGTGTGTGTGTGTGTGTGTGTGTGTATGCAAACAGTTTATTTATTAATCAGCCCAGTCCTGGAAAATGTTGATGTACTAGTTCTGTTACTGTTTTTTTATTATGTAGTCTGATGTTTGATTCTTGATGTCACTTCTGAAATTAATTGTACTTTCCCTTTGTTCCTCCTAGACAAATGCAGTGAAAGCAATCATTCCATTACCACAACTATAAACCACATGATTCTAAATTACCCAACTAACAGATGCATTTACAAATGTTTTCAAGCCTGAGGACTTGGAATGGTTATTTTCAGCAAGCATGGAATGCTATCTTAAATGTGGCAGTTGAATAATATTTGTTATCACTTTGGATTGTGATACCATGTTCTTTGCCAACTATTATAGGCCTCAGCTGTCTCAGTCTTCAGAGCAGATGTTGGTAACAGGATCATCATTCTACTAACTTAACTAACTAGATGGCTTACTGAACCCGAAGGTTCATCACCGAATTAACCAAAGTCCTCCACCGGCCCCTGTCCTGGGCCAACAAAATCCAGTCTCCTTCAACTCCTATTTCCCACAGATCTCCCATCTACGTCTAGGTTTCCCCAGCGGTATCTTCCCCTCAGACATCCCAATCAATACCTGGTGCACAACTCTTGTCCCATCCATGTGACTCTTAGGAGAAAAGAAAAGAAAAAGACAAAAATTGTAACATCTCGAATTCTCAACTTGTTTACCTTCTGAGTTGCATGTGTCACTTATTCTTTTTCAGACAGTACCTGTTGAAACATGGACATTTGACGGAGCTTAACACTATACACATTGCACACAGGCTGATTTTAGGAACAGGAATTTCTCACATGAAACTGAAAAGAAAATCAGGTACATGCAAGGTGTTAAATGAAGTAACTGTTTGAAAGTGAGCATGTTTCATTGGAAGGATAAATTCTACACGAAACTGGAGAAAGTCAGTAAAGCTAGTTCGATATTACCAGATTTTTAGAGATATTTATTTCTTCACAACATTTTCTCCTATTACCAATTGCCATGGAATTTCCCGTCATAGGATTACAGGTTACTGTCAGGGTTTGGAATTCACGTTATGACCTATGGTAAGAGCGGTAAATTTGAATTAGTTGTCAAAATGAACGTTTCAATATTATCAGAGCAAATACACGACACATTGATAGTAATATTTCGGAGAATATATATTTTTGTCCATGTGATGCAAATGAAATGGTTACATTGGATACCTGGGTCGCTTCTCAGAATTTTTCGCCATGCATGCATCATAATGCAATGGCGGCGTGGGAGTGAAGCAGTAACGGGAAGCATATGTTTGACAGCTCTGCTTGAGCGTAGTGCTTAGGTTTAATTACTGGCTAAGCCACCAAAATTTTATCTGTTTAACATGTACGATTTTCTTTTTGTTATTCAATGTAAATGTTTATGTGCTAAGTTTGCAATTGTATTTGTCTAACCTCAAATTTTGATTTCAGGTTAATTCTTGACATCCAACTAGTCGTAGTAGTTCTTTGCTTCCCATTTTCTATAGGAGACGACTATTATGAACTATTGGGTGTCCAAAAAAATGCGAATAACAGAGAAATAAGAAAAGCTTTTAAGAAACTGGCCGTTACAATGCACCCTGACAAAAACCAGGTTTGTTTGTTTTAGGTTACAGACATGGAGACCATTCTGATTAAAAATATCGTGAACATTTTTAGAACTAAAAATCCACATTTGACATTTCACACATCCCGTAATAGGTCAGGCATGAAGATAACATAATTTGGGTGGTTCATACCATAGTCCCAAAGCAAAAATTTGGCATGGACACATTCAGCCATAAGTAGTATTTGATGTGAATGTGCCAGAATGCACAGAATAAGTACAATATTGTGATGTGCTATGTTTAGTATAGTGAATTAAAATGTGGTAGGTGTATTTCTACAATATATTAGCACTTGCATAGTGTTTTAATTATAAAATTGTTACACCGTTAATAGACATGTTTAGCAGTAATAGTAAAGTTATTTCTTTTTACAAATTTTAATTCATTGACAGATTAGGTTAGGAAGGAGAAGGTCAATAATAGATAATATCTATGGTTGTATGCGGAGGAGGATATGGTCACCACATAAAGATGTTTTGCAAACTCACAAAAGCATTTATTATTGAGTTGAAATCAAACTAGATGATACATTAAATAAAATTACTTCTAGCCTTTCCTAATATTCATGGAAATAGATGGTTGAGACTACGTTGAAGTGGGTTAAACAGTGGTGGTGTGATGTTTTTCTTTGTCTGAAAAGTAGTTGGTTTAAATCTAGTGATAAATAAGCATAAAGACATCCCACTTTTCTGCAGCCATTGGCAGTAGGTGTAAGAGCACACATTGGTCAGCAAAACAAAAGGCTGTTGAACTAATTGTTGTGTAATGCTGCAGGCTGATCCAGATGCACATACCACGTTTGTGCGTCTTACAAAGGCCTATGAAGTGTTGAAAGATGCTGAGTCTCGAAAGAAATATGATCTGTATGGAGAGGAAGGTGTTGGCACTTCTGATAAGCAGAGTTATCACTCGTGGAGTTATTATCGTGACAATTTTGGTATTTATGATGATGATCCAGAGATTGTCACACTTAACAAGGCTGACTTTGGTAAGTATTGGCATGATTTTCCACCCTGTTATTGCAGGCATATTTTACATGACTCTTCCCAATTTATATTTACCTCAGGTGCAGGTTTTCTGAGCTTAATAACTAAATGACTGATGCTTGTACTTTAATTTTGTTGGAACTTTGATGCTTTGTATGCCAGTGTTACAGAAGAATGGATGAAGGAGGACGTGTTATGCAGAGGATGAAAAGTAGAGTGGTGGTGGTAGTAATAACATAGAAAGAATGAGAAAAAATACATGGTGAAAACTTCCAATTCTCTGTAAAATGTGGAAGCAGGAGACCAAAACTGATAAATTATTACTGAGTATCAGTAATGTGTAAGTTTAGAATTCCTTTTTTAAGTTGGCTTCTTGAGCTGCAACCAAACTTCTTGATTTTTGGTAGTTTGTCATCACTGATATATTATTGAGGTAACTGTGATAGTGTTTGTGCATGGGGACTGTTTAAAAACAGTTTAATATTTTGTGGTGTTTGTGTTGGATTTATGAAAACTTTACAATGCAGTGACACAGTGCGTGTCATTCTGAAACCATTATATACTCTTCTGTTGCTGGTCCTCGGGTACTGAAATTATGGTTCTGTTTTAAAGATCAGAGTGTTCTGAACTCACGTTCACTATGGTTCATCAACTTCTACTCTCCTATGTGTTCACACTGCCATGAGTTGGCACCGGCATGGCGTCGTCTGGCTCGGGAACTAGAAGGCGTGATCAGAATGGGTGCTGTTAACTGTGAAGAGGACTGGGTTCTTTGTCGCCAGGAGGGCATCACAGTCTACCCGTCTCTTTTTGTCTACCCTGCTGTAAGCTACTTTATGATGTTCTCCGACAGTAGTTGGTTAGTTACTGTAAAACATTTTACAGTAGGACAGGGAACTCACTGAAAGTAAAGGTAATATGGAAAAATTACATACACCATCTTCAAACATCAGCCTGTGTTTCTAATGTATGTAATGTACATTTATCAGCAAAGGGAGAAATGTTTTGTTGTATTTCCCAAGCAATTAAAATTTAACTCGACTTTTCTTTCCTGCCGTGTAAAAATGATTTATTCTGTTGTATGCCATGTGTCATTTTTGTCATGGCATTCCTTCATTATAATGTAAGACTTAAAAGAGTTTTGAGAACAAATTTTTGGGAAACATTGATCTACATACGCTGTGAGAAGATGATTTTGTATATTTCCTGAAGTATAGTGTACACAGACTTGCTCATTTTGTTTTTGAAGAACATTAATACTTTATATGTGTTTGCTGCATAAAGGCTTAACATGATACTGACAGTAGATCATCACTCAAAGTATTTATGAAGTATGGATCTCCTTTAGGTGTACAGTATCTTGATTCCATGCAGCTTCATAGCTGTAGCTTCGAAACAGTAGATTTATTATCAATAGTAAATGAATATCAGTAATGATGAGGTATGCAAAGAAACACAATGGAGAATATATGTGGTGCATTGAAGTATGTATTTCCGCAATTCTATGTTTCTTTACTTAATGCTGCCTGATAAGATCTTGTTCTGGAACACTTTGTGCAGTAAGTTGCCCCAGTTTATAAGCATCATGACATGAGGGCATATAGGGATCTTGGAGGAAAATCTCCATGAAATTGCTGTTTTGAGTTCATTTCCAAATGCATTTTTGTACATAATGTGTTAGTGAAAATCAAATCTAATTTTGAGTGGCAGAGCAGTTGATGCCTTTGGAGTGAGAGCAGGTGAGTCCTTGTTTCAGAGGGAGAAGTACAATGGAGAACGTAATGAGGATGATATGCAGAATTTCATACTGTCACGGCTTCAAGCAAGTGTGCTGAGGGTGGATGACAAAGTTTGGGAACAGGATCGTGGCAGTTCCACGTGGCTGCTGGTGCTGTGCCGAGCCGAGGATGACGGCTGTCTGGGTCCTGACACTAGACTCAAGCTTGCTGCCATATTGGTAATAGTTAAAATGAATGTTTGGTCTCAGGATAGCTTCATTCAACACGTGGTAGTCTGTTTTCTGTTTCGGCCCCCAGAAACTCATCATTATGTTCACAAAAGCTCACCATTAGACATCCTGACCCAGTTCAATCCATTTCACATCCTCACAACTCATTTGTCTTTGATCTGTTAGGTGGCTGTGTTCACCACTTCAAATTTTGCATTGTTGCCTATAACAGTTACGTTGTTATAAGGGACTGAAAGAAGGAAATGGATTCTTCTTGTGGTGGTCATGTTATTTTCCAAACTTTAAGAAAATGTCTTTAATATTGTTTGCGTATTTTAAGACACATCATCTGAGAATCATGGAAGGGGCTGGGCTAGTATTGCTGCTGCCTCTCCTGGCTGCTTTATAGAAGAAAACATAAGATGCTTACAGGGTGATCAAGCTGTCTGAACAAGTTAAATTATTGCTATGTAATTTAGTAGGAGTAAATCCATGGTGCTTGCCATATTTGAAAATTTCCTCTCACCAGCGATGCCACAAGGTGGCCATGCATCGCTAGATGCAGAAGCAGTTCACATTCTATTTTGTAGGATTCTGTAATTTTTAGGATGTCAGAATTCTTTTAAAATTATGCTGGTTTTGTGAAGGTAATTTTTGTTGGAAATGTTTTATGTTTTAGCATGACATTTATATTTAAAGTATTTTTATGATGATAACCCTTTTTAATTAATGTACCAACAAACTATGTTTATATTGTTAGGTAGCTATGATGGGCTGGAAATGCATCCTGATGAAGGAATACAGAATCACTGACTGCTGAGACTTTGTGAAGGAAGCCACTTGAAAATTCATGAAGGGATTTGGAAATGTGTTGTAATAATATCAACTGGTTCACTAGTGCACTTTGATATCGAATCTTCAGATTCTGTTGGTAGTTTATTGGCTTCGTGAATAATATGTTTGCTTTTCAGCTTCATGACAATGTTATGTGAACTGTGAATATAATTCAGTTTAGTAAATGAGTATATACATGTCAGAGGTTTTTGTTTATGGTAAAAAGGTTTTTGATTGGTTTTAGGAAGGTCTGGTGATGGTGGGCCAAGTAGACTGCGGCAGTAGCGAAGAACTGTGCAAGAAGTTTGGTAAAAGTACAGAATCCTGTGTAATTTACTGGGAACCTCTGGAACAGCATCCAGTTGGTGTGACACATAGAATTTTGGGAACAGATGCAAAGGAAATTGCAAAGGAAGTCCTGTCCTTTCTGCCTGAGCCATCAGCATTGGATAAAGAAGGATTTGATGTACGTACACACAAGTAGCTTATTTAAGGGGTTTAGAACAAATTTTGTCTAAAGAATTCTCATTCTAGATCTTTCATTATGGGAGTTTTAATCAGTCCTGCCACGTAACGAGAAGCTCAGTTCTCTCTAGGTGAAAAGAGTGACGACCATAACACTAAACATTATGTGTCTGTCTGAAGTTTTGGAGTCCCACAGATAAGCATACAGGTCTTCATATAAAGAGTCCATTATTGTGACCCAATTTAAGTCTGAATTGGAATGTACTGACAAAATTTAGTGAAACTTCTCAATACCAAATTTTGTGAAAGTTTTTTCAGTCATTTTCAAACTGTCACACAAAGGCGGATAGATAGACAGACAGACAATGCTAATATGTGCATTTTTGCAATTTTTATTTGTGGTGTGTCTAAGAAGTTGAATATTTAACATCCATTTTTAATCTGCTGAAGAATTGTTCCTTTCCATGAAGAAATAAATGTTGATCAATGTAGAAATGGGATATCTGGATTCCATGCTCTGAAGATATTAATATGAAATTTATTTATTTTATTTTATTTATTTTGAATATGTAGCATAAATACATGTAGAACAGCTGCTTAAGGTCTTAGTAACGTAGACTGTGGAGGTAATTTTCTTAGTAAAACTGTAGAAACAATTTTTTATAAGTGCATTGTGTGTTTCTTTTCCCAGGAGATGAGAAATGGACTAAAGATTGGTTCTCCTTATCCATGGGTAGTGTACTTCTACTTGGGTGAAACAACAGCAGATATGGAGCTAGAATTGAAGAAATTGCCTGGTCTGCTGCCAGACATGCGGCTCGGGAAGGTGCATTGTGGACGATGGGCTGAGCTGTGCAAGGACCTGCACATAGCACGTTACCCATTGTTTGCTGTCTTTAAGCTTGGTGGAGGTCATGAGATCCATCATGGGCGGGAAACAGCTCATGATATTGCCAACTTTGCGAGGGACAGCAGTGCTGCTCCCAATGTCCGAGTGTTGGCTCCACCAGAATTTCCTGATCTCTTAAGCAGTGGCCATGGTGAGACATGAATTACAAGTGTGTGGCGTTTCCATGTAAAGTTGACATGATTTTGAAACTATGTCTGTACACACTCATTGTAACACACCATCATCAGAAACATTTATATTCCTCATGTTCATGCAGACTTTTTTACCAGTAGCAGCAGGACCAAGCAACCACTTGAAAATTATTGAAAGATTTTAACTGGTTTGGAAGAAATTTGCTGTGTTTAAATCTGATGCTAATTGGAATCTGAAAATAAGAATTATTTTATGTGCCATCATATTTTGCACTGTATCATGAAACAGAAAATATTTGTTTCTTTGTTTAGAAAGTGGAGCATGGTTAGTAGATTTCTATGCCCCATGGTGTCCACCTTGCCTTCGACTATTGCCAGAATTGCGGAAAGCTTCGCGGCACTTTGATTCATCAGTGAACTTTGGAACTATTGACTGCACAATTCATGCCAGTCTTTGTCGTCAGCATAACATCCGCTCCTACCCTACCACCATTCTGTACAATAACACTGAGAAGCAGCAGTTTCATGGAGATCACACAGCAACTTCACTTGTAGATTTCCTGAAAGATCTCCTGAACCCCGTAGGTATGTCTTGTCTTCGGTTATATTCCTAACTACGTAATGTGTGAACTACGTGGGAATTGGCGGGGTGATCATAAGTGGAAGTGGTGAAAGATATACCGCTGTGGAAACTTGCATTAATAACTAGCTCAGTAATAACAACACAACTCTTAACAGAAAGGGTTGGGAGACTAGAATAGACTTTTGTGTTTATATTGTTAAATGTTCACCAAAAATTTTGGTGAATTACACAGATGTTGTGTCAAGAACTTCTAACGTGCATATCGTTTCATTTTGCTCTTGTATGCCTGAACATCATTTCATGCAGAGCTGATAAGTTGATTAATTATTTGGGTCATTATGGTTTCCAGAATAGAGAAATACATCATGCATACTCATTCTGAATGTGGATGGACCAGGATTATGCCCTAAGCAGTGTTGAATATTCAAGTTTTCCTGCTTGGTAGTTGGAACTTAAAATTTACTGAATAGTGGTTAAATTTATGCAATATAGAGAAAATGATTGTGTGTTAATAATTGCATAAAAATAAGGGTGTTTGCTATTTTAGTGTGAGAATGAGAATGTCAATTAGATTCCATATTTTCCTTGCAATAAGTGGGAGAAGAAATTTTGGGGAAAGAAACAGTGGCATCACCTCCAGAACGTTAACAAAATTCTGAATTGTTGTAGTGGTGAAGCTTACTGAACAGTCTTTCTATTCGAGTGTTGGTAAGAAATCTCCAGATGAGCTGTGGATGGTGGATTTTTTTGCACCATGGTGTGGCCCATGTCAGCAGCTAGCACCAGAATGGAGGAAACTTGCTAAGGTATGTTCCCAGTTACAGTAAAACCCTGTACAGTTGACTTTTATTATACATGGGGATTGCATTCCCGTGAATTGCTGCCTATGTTTTTGAGGAACTAGGCATTGATGTTTTTTCTCAGTGTCTGTACAAACACTGGGCTAGTGTTTTAAAATGGGCTGTGATTGCTCCTTTCTAGTACTTTCAAATTTATCATTATACACATTCTCTCATTTGAAGTCACATAGCCTTTGCAGTTGTGAAAGGGTCATCAAAGTGCCCTGTGATGCTGGAATGACCCATCACTAAAGATAGAATGTAAGTGACTGAAGAGAGGACATTCTTTTTCTTCCTCTTGCTAATAATTCCATTGCTTCTTGATGAAAATGTACCTGTTGCACAGATGGTGTCAAGCGTGGCAAACATTCACATTGGAGCAGTGGACTGTGAAGCGGAGGTCTCGCTGTGCAGGCAGCAGGGAGTGCGTTCGTATCCCACCATCAGGCTATACCCTCTGGGTGGCCAGGGCCTCTCCACCATTGCGTGAGTATTACTGCTCTTATGTGCATAACTGAAGTGGTGCTTGTTGTTTTCTTCAGTTATGAGGCTGATGTGCCACAGGAAGGTGAAACTGTTAATCAGCATGTCTGTCTACACATTTTGAGATGTCTCTATGACACGGTGCATCATAAATGACTGCACGGTTTAGTCTGGCATGTGGGCATTTGCCATGATGATGCATGTGTCTGCTGAGTCCAGCTGTGGCAGTTTTTAGCTGAACGTGGTACAGCGCTATAACTTTCTCAGTTCCCTAAACTTAAAAAGATCTCAAAAGTCAAAGAGGTCTGTTAACGTGGAAACAGTTGAAGATACTGCATTGGAGCAGCTGTTGGCAGTCTGAAAGAGAGATTCAGAGATATTCTTCTCGCTGGCAGGAACAGGGGAAGAAGTATATGCTTGCTGAAGGAGCCTTCTTTGAAGGGGTTTAATGTCACATTCCCTGTAAGTGTATATCTTAGTCTTCACAGATTTAATCTAAGTACTCTTTGATCGGGGGTTGCAGCGACATCTACGTTGATTTTTACCAGTTCCTTGTTTTTGTATAAATGTGTATTGTATCTCATTTATGTCTTGAATTTCCCTTGAACTGGACATGTATGTTTAGCATTGCATTATAATTGGTGATTTTATATTTAATCATTAATGTAACTGTGATTGCAGTATGTACAGTGGCTTTCAGAGGGATGCACACTCACTGCAACAGTGGCTGTTTGGCTTCATCCCTTCTCCCGTTGAAGAACTCACGCCTGAGAGTTTTGAACGTCGGGTGTTGAACAGTGAACAGCCCTGGCTTGTTGATTTCTATGCTCCATGGTGTGGGCATTGCGTTGTTTTTGCTCCAGAGTTCCAAATTATAGCTCAGGTACACCGTCATGTCACATTCACTTGGAAGGGCGATTACTTTGGTTTCAGTACGTACTGTAATGACCAACATGTTTTGTGATATTCCTCACTCTTTCCTGGCGAATGCTGGGTAGTGTCAGTCATTGCCTTCAAATAGATGCAAGCCACCTAAACTTGGTCTACTAAACACTTATGATTATCATTCTGTACCATCTGTGATATAGAAACAGTGCCAGTAATGTAGATTGCAGTCTTTGGGTTGTGATGTTGGCCATTACCAAGATTTTGGAGGAATGCATTGCCTCCATCTTCGCTTTTACCCTGAAGGCAGAAATGGTACATTCATCTAATGCATTGGTAATGATATACAGAACTGTATACTGCCATAACCCAGAAGATCACAATCCATGCTTCTCATATGTGTTAAGTAATCAATAAATGGATTGATTTTTACTTCTGATTTTTGTTAGCTATAAAAGTGGTAAATATGTCTCAAATGGGTAGCCATCTCACAGCCATTAACATCACTTAATGGATTCTAGTGACATTTGGTGCTCCAGTCTGAAAGGTGTTTGCCAAATTTTATTTTGGTCCAAACATTTTTTTGACTTGATATGGCTGATTACCCTTGTCTTGCTTGGTAATATCTCTGTGCCAACTGATTTGGCCTGTGATGAATGATCACCAATACCACTGAAATGTACTGAATGTGTGCTGCAAAGTAGAGTTCACCTTTCCAGCTTAATAAAATGTTATTTTAATGAGGTTTTCTTGGATATTACAGAGACTGGAAGGCAGGGTACTTGCAGGCAAGGTTAACTGTAATGCATTCCGACATTTGTGCCATCAAGCTGGCATATCTGGTTATCCTACTGTGTTGCTGTACTACGGTTCTGATCGGCATTACCAGGGAGTCGAGATTCAAAGTCAGTCAGCAGACTATATCATCGCTCACACAGAGCATGTTATATCACAGCAGCAGCACCAGGAATCTCATTTATCCCATGATGAATTTTAAGTTCATAATTTCATACTGTGATGATATATTTATAAGGTACCCTCTGCAGACGGCTTCAACAGAGTACAGAATTTAGTTCAATTAGGTTTCCTGCTGACAGTTACTGTATGGCTTTCTCACTAACACACCAGGAAAATTATGTTATTTACTCATGTAATTTGCACACTTTTTCGCCATAATTTTGTGATCGATTATTGGGTGCTTAATTTCGTAAAAGTTTTGTGGAATTTGTCTGTCATGAAATTAGTACCATTGCCAACTCAAAAACAAACATTCCTTCTTCAAAATGCTAAATATATGAGGTTATGTTAGTAATAAAAAGTACAAAATTTCCACACCGTGATATTCATAAATACACCTGGACTTCTCCAGATGGCAGCACACACAATCAGATAGATCATGCTTTAGTAGATAATAGAAGACAGACAAATGTAATTGATGTGAGGTCATTCAGAGGAGCAGATTGTGACACTGATGGTAGCAAAAGTGAGGGAGCGGCTTTCAGTAAGTAGATGAACTAAGCAAAATTTCGACACAGAAAGATTTGATTTGAAAAAATTAAGTGAGGGAGAGGTGAAGGAACAATGTCAAGTTGAAATTTCGAATAGGTTTCAAATTTTAGGGACAAATGAAGATAGTGAAAGTGTGGACATCAACAGGGAGTGGGAGAATGTCAGAAACTGCATCAAAATTTCAGCCAAAGAGAAACTAGGATACTACAAGAGAAAGCAAAATAAACTATGGTTTGATGAAGAATGTTCAAAATTAATGGATCGAAGGACCCAAACGAAACAAATGCGGATAATCTATGTAACGTGAGACGTGAAGCTAGTAGAACCTTTAGGAATAAGAAAAGGGAATACCTGAAGGACAAAATTATTGAACTTGAGACAAATAATAAGGGAAAAAATATCAGAGACCTGTACAGAGGCATTAATAACTTTAAGAAAATTGCATAATGATGAGCTTAAAAAATCTGTACTCCTCCCCTAATATTGTCAGGGTGATTAAGTTGAGAAGAATGAGATGCGAGGGGTGTGCAGCATGCATGGATGGAAATAGAGGTATTGGTTGGGAAGCCTGAGGGGAAGAGACTGCTGGGGAGACCTAGCCGTAGATGGGAGGATAATGTCAGGCGGGATCTACGGGAGATAGGAGTTGAAAGGGGTTGGATTATTTGGCCCAGGACAGGGTCTGGTGGAGGGCTTTCGTTAATTCGGTGATGAACCTTCGGGTTCGGTAAGCCATCTAGTTAGTTATGTTACTAATAAAAGCAGGATCAATTTTTCCAGATCTGCACCTGAGCATCAATTCTGACTATGGGGGGGATCTTGATTGAAAATGTTTTTTGTTCAACACCTGTATTAAGTAACTAATCAAGGGATTTATGTAGATCACAACCATTGCCAAGCAGTAATATCAGTTTTAAAATAAATTAATTTTGAGGGATTGTACCTCATCAATTTTGCCCAGTGATATTTAAGTGTGTGACAGTACAGATGTCGTCTTCAGGGGACATATGTATGTTAGTTGAGTAAGTCATTCAGTAAGTTAATACTGGTACTAATGCCAGACTGTTATTTTGAATTTATGTGTACAAATATTTATTGTTCAGTTTGCTTCTGATTTGTAAAAGTATTCAAATACTCAGTATATGTAATAAGCACACTACTTGCTGACAATAGGTTATTTGGCTTCCAGTGGTGAGTATGATTACATTACACAGTATTTCTGGTTTTATTTATTACATTTAGATCTGTGCATACCAGTTTGTTTGAGAAAGAAGACTGTGGAAGTATGGCGCACATCATTCAGCAGAAGGAATTATAAATGACATGCTTTTCAGATTACAATGAAATTACAATTACAGTGTGAATTAAAAACTAGTATTAGGGATTCACTTTTACTGTTATTACACACTAAAAGAAAGTTATGTTACTTGTTTATTATATGCTTAAAAGTCTTCATATGATTTCTCAGAATATACTTTTTACACATTTCAGCAGTTTAATGTCTTCCATTTATATTTTTCTCACCACATTTTTGAAGTAAACTGAATATCTTCCCAGATTTCATCTGAAAAAGTTTTTGGAGAAGAATACAGAAAGAAGTGCCCAGGGATTGGAACCCATGTGACTTTCCCTTAAGGCTGAGGCAGTATATTCCTCCAAAACATTGGTATCTGTCTACAAGTCCATGTGACATAACAACCCAGATGACCAACATGGTCCCAGTACGTTTTCCCATTTGTGAAGTCTTGTTCTGCACAGACTTGTTTAGGCATGTGAACATGAGGCCAGCTAGTCAGCTTCGGCTCTCAGAGGGCTGTTACGCCACGGATTATTATTTTATTATTACTAATGAAAACTGTGAATGTACTCATACCTATCAAAAGTTTGTATACTAAATTTTTTGATGTGATTGTATTTATGTTATATCTTTTGATGTTTATACTGTGAAAGTCTTTCAGCTAACAGGAGGTAAAATAATTGCACAGAACCATTGGAATGCTTCCTAGCTCATTATACTCATCTTCCACTGACCAAAGTCAGAGTTTTATCAAAATTATATGTGTCATGAGACTTGACATAGCAGTCATTTGTATTCAGTGTATAGTCATGTGGTTACTGTATCATGCCACAAGATTCCATTGTTTTAGAGGAATTGGATCCGGAAGAATGCAGGAGATTAATATGAAACATTTCATTTTCTGCCATGTTGAATCTGTGCAATACCCATATGACTACAATGAATGTAAAGCTTCAGTTTTTATATTGCTACATAGTTTAAAATAATTCTTTGTTCAAAACATGTTAGTCTTTTGAGGCATGGAGCAATAAACTTACATAATGCTCATTTTTGGTCTGTATTGCCATCATCCATTCCCAATATAAATGCCATGTATCCAGAGTATTCTTGTTTTTTGAAGGCAAAATTTATGTATAACTTCCTTCTTGTTTATTGATTCCCCTCCTGCTTGCTGTCTGCCCATATCACCCTTGATTTAATGGTATTAAAAAAAATTATATGAAATGTCTTTTCTGTGCCACCAGCAAATTTTATTGGAAGCATTTTTTGTGTGAACCATATAGTTTTCAAGTAACAGAATTTGACTTCATTGAGGGTATATGAGAACACGGTGCATAGGAGTGATTATATTTGGATGTAGGGTTGGTGAGGAGGTACTTCACATAGTCTGATGAACCGTGAAGCACATATAAACTAATGTAATCTATAACCTAACGAAATTTCGATAGCCATATTTTTTACCGTAGCCAAAGACATCGGTAAAAACAAATTTCGTAAAGTGGTTTTTTGATATTCATCCACATCATCACGACGGTATTCCGTGTCATGACTCCCATACGTAGCCAATCTTGATTAAGTTCCTTTCCATTTAGATAGGGGTTTACAGATTATACTCCTTCGTTTCCGCCTCGAATATGCGGTGACACTTCTATCTAGTTGGCTAAACTGTTATCGATCATGGCCGGGGAGAGAGGGTGTATGTTATTGTTTGCAATTTTCAGCTGATAGGAATGGAATTGATAGTGGGACTAACAAAGCGTCTGAAGAAAAGCCTTTTAGATGTATCCATTCGAATATTAACAGTTCAATCTTCGCATTACACGAGGTGAGTTACTGTACGTTTGTACTTAGCGACGTTATTTGTTTGCACACGCGATGCGTTTTATAACCTTGAAATATTGAGACATTTTGACTACAAAATGTAAGAAAACGCAGTTATAATGGAAATACATGTTGCATTTCAGTTAATTAATTTGATTTTACGATATTCAGAATTGTATCGTTTGTGTCTTCAGGGATGTAATGTTCAGCAAGCTTTATTGATATACTATTAATGAATTGCCTTGGATGATTTCAGATTAGCCGAAGTTGGTAGATTGGAAACACCCAAAGTTCAGGGTAAATACGACACTGGACAATTGTTTCTACATCGAGTATTTGGTTATCGAGGTGTGGTGTTATTTCCTTGGCTGGCAAGAGTCTATGACAGGGATGTACCTAACAAAAGAGATAGGTATGTGTTTTTTAAATGTTCATTTATCTGCCAATTGTTGTGATAACTAAAATGTGTTATTAACTTTTTGACATCTAACAAATGTTTTACCTTACAGCAAATTCTATGACAAATTGCTCTTTTTTCCCAAGCATTTAAAAAGTTTCAAATTGCAAGTTTTATTAACTAACTAATGAGATGACTCATGTAACCTAAGATTGATCACTGAATTAACCAAAGCCTTTTGTATCTACAATTTGTTAGTTAAATGTGTTTGATTTTGTTTGCAGCCACGATGATGCAAACTTTAGTCATGTGGGGAAGGAGGTGAAGGGGCAGACTCACACTTTCTATCAAGTGTTGATAGACTCCAGGGATTGCCCTTACATTGTAGGTATTGACACGCACAAGTGAATTAAGGAACACTGTTGTATGTTCCCTCTGTATTTTGGCTAGAGGCAATTATAGAGTTGTTGAAATCTCAACTCGGTAGTCTCAGGGAAAGAAGTTCTAAAGGAAAAATAAATTATGGCTGTGTGATGTGTATAATGTAACCGTCATGTTACAGTAATGTCCTATATCTACTCTCCTCCCAAGTGCCTACATGGCATAGAGTGGGACAGCTTTACTTTTGCTTTATGATACAGTATGGTATTCTGTACTAAATAATTACCCTGTTAAGGTGTTCATTATTGTCTTGTCACTTCCATTTATTTAACTTTACTTCCCACTTTTACCCCAAAGTGGTATTTTATCGTAAGGTTTCCCAACCAAAATTTTGTATGAAATTGTTGTGTCCCTGTGACTGCTGTATGCCCTTCCCATTTATTATCTTATTTTTAATTTATTTTTCTAATTATATTAGGTGGTGATTATCCTCATAATTTGCCCTCTCTTTACCACATACAGTTATTTACTTTTATAACAATTGCAGCGGGCCCAGACAGAAGCTGTGACATTCCTCGGTAACCAGGACAGTAGTCGCAGTCTTTATGCGATCCCGGGCCTGGACTATGTTGCCCACGAGGACATTCTTCCATATACTACAACAGAGAAGCAGCCTTTGCAGCACGAGCTGTTTGACAAGTTTCTTATGTATTATCCAGATAAAGGTAAATAGTAAAGTTTGTTGAGGTTATTCAAATTTATATTGAAGTGCAAAATTTGCAATAGAAATGGAAAACCATAACGAAATGATGCAGTCACTGTCATAAGGTGCATCGGAAGGTCCAGGGCTCTATTCTGCTTTGATAGGAGGAGCAAAGCAGAAGTCCTGTGGTGATGTGACGTCAGTCTCTGCCCCTGTTGAGGCACTCCCCTCGGGCCTCATTCAGAGCATTGTTGTTACCGACATTACTGTGAGTTGCTGGGATTTCTCTGCACGCCTCAGTTTATTCTGCGGGTACATGCATGTCTTCATATCACTAATTTTATTTTCAGATCCTCCATTTGGGGCACAGGAAACATTGCGTGCCTGGCAGAAGAAGAACCACCCGTGGCTTGAACTCTCAGATGTGCACAAGGAGACGACGGAGAATGTTCGTATTACAGTGATTCCGTTCTACATGGGTTGTCGGGAATCGCAGGCCACCTCTGTGTTTTGGGTTTGTGTTCAGTTTTGTCATTTGATACCATTGATCTACAGGGATCCATTTTATAAGATTTATAATGTTCATAAACACCCTTAGATTTATACTTTTGCTGAAGTTTGTCAAACATCCATTTAGTTATGGAAGTGTTATAAAAGTAGATTTGAGTGAAAGATTGTAATTGTTTGCATTAATTTATGCTTTCACATATTAAATATGTACAGTCATTTCATCATAAGTGAATAGCGGACATAGCCATTAATGCAGTGCAGTATCGTGTCTTTGCACTGTCCGTGCTATCGGTTTTAACGAGGCTTTATGGATCCTCTTACCTGAAACAGGATTATCAATGTAAATAATGATTGGATTAGGTTTGAAGTTATATATAATGAATAGGATGTTGTTTTATGCAATTGTGATACTTGCAGTGGCGCTACTGCATCCGACTGGAAAACCTGGGAGACCTGACAGTGCAGTTGCGGGAGAGACACTGGAGGATATTCAGTCTGTCCGGGACATTAGAGACTGTGCGAGGTCGTGGAGTGGTGGGCCAAGAGCCTGTCCTGTCTAGCAGTTTACCTGCTTTTCAATACAGCAGCCATGTTAGCTTGCAAGCTCCCAGTGGACACATGTGGTGAGAAAAAAATAAAGCTGCTAGAATCCTTGCATAGAGCAGAAGCAAATGCTTGTAGTATAATTTTTTTTATTTTAAACAATTTGTGAGGAGCAAAATGAAGATTAATCTAGTAAATAATACTGCTTTCCGTTAGGCATGCTTCAATATTCTGACCGTTTGACAGTTTTCAAGGCCAGTTAAGAATTAATTAGTAATTAACTCTGTGGTAGCAAGATCCAAATGCCCAACAAAACTAATACTGGCTAGGGCGTGACCCTGACCACTCACCCCTATATAATGTCAGGGTTAAGAATGAGTAGGAGCTGTACCTCCTCCCCTCCCAAGCTCCCACATGGCGTGGAGTGGGACAGCTTTCCTTTTACTTTTATTTCTAACCCAATTATTTTTCTGGCCGGTTTATATCCTATTAGTTTTGTGTATTTATTGTTCTTGTGCCAGTGAAGTAGAAGGTGACTGTCTTGTACAGGGGTACGTTCCGCATGGAGCGAGAGGATGGTTACACGTTTGATTGTCGGATCCCACCCTTCTCTCTTGAGAGTAAAAGTGAAGACCCTGGAACTACAACGGGAGTTATGTGAGTCAGCTTATAGTGCCAACAGTCACGCAGAAGATAGTGTGTATAATGAAAATGTATATATTTATTACCTTTTTATATTAGGAAAAAATGAGTTCAAAATTTTTCAAAAATAAATTTCAGTTAATTTTTCATACTGTATGTACATTTAAATTTATTCTGCTCCATGAAATCCTAGTAACTTGTAGAGTAATTCATTTTGAGTAGATGAGGATAATAAAGATGAATGTATATATGAAATTTAATTTAATTTCAGTATACAACTTTCCCTATTTTCCTTTGCGCCAAAAGGAATTCTTTGCTGTATATATTTACTTGTCCGTGCCTCATCTTCATCTCGTCACAGGGTGTTGCAGCCGACCGAGCAGTTGCGCATGTGCCTTAATTTTGGTTCAAATTATTGCTGACTTGTATTTCTCCTTACTGAGGGTTTTTATAGCTTGTCTTTATGTTCCAGGTGAATACTTAAAATAGGGTGTGTCCGCTTCCTTCCCCATCTGTTCCAGTTCACTGTTCATGTTCAGCCTGTCATCTACACCATGCCCATCCATCTGCTGTAAACATTGTAAAAAAAAACCCACTGGAACAAGACATTGTAACCTTGAAAACAGGTTTAGCTTTGGAATGTAAACTGATGTGTGATGGATGCTGTGATATTATTGCCATTTTATGTGGCTGTGAGCGATAACATTTTATCTGTTTGCCATAGTTTATGGGGAGGCTCATACTGAACTCTCTAATCTCATTGGCTGATGAGAGTCTCAGTTAAAGGGATCCTAAAACACCTGATTGGTAGTAGCTAGAAGATGGTATATCAGTGCAGAATAAAAATTAGGGAACTTTTCTTCCTGACAGAGCATGGGTGTTTCCACGGTGCCGCTATCAAGGAAGGCACATTCCACACTTGATGGGTGCCAGGCAGATGGTTAATTGTGAGAAATTCCTTTCAATGGAAGGAGTTTATGACAAGTAGAAACTCTTGGCTAAAAGAAATTCAAATGAGATAAATAATCACCCAGTTTTGTATTATCCTTCCTTCTTTTCCTAGGTCTTCAAAGTGGTCTCTTCTCTTTAGTTTTTAAAATTCAAATGTTTAAAACATTTCTCATCTCCATTTATCCTCTGTGCCCCACCCTCCCATCTCTCGGACACAACTTTTTAAACTTTAATTTGTTCCCTATAAAAAAGTGATTTACATCACTCTTATTACCACCAGCCCAAATTATGAAGTACCTCATCTCATAACACGTTTATTTGAGACACTTCTTCATGTCCTCAGATTACAGATGGAGACTACCCGAAGATTTGAGGGTAGCTTCAAATATATTGGTATTTGCAGACAAGGGTTTGGTTGTGCGTAACAGTTTACAAAAAGAAGTCACTGACCTTCTAAATACATAACAATTTGCCAATATATATGTTGGAGGATCGTATTAATATGGATCATACAGAAAGAAGGTGTGGCAGTATTGAACCTTCAAGTTCCATAAAAGATGGGGAATTCCTTAGCTAGCTCAATGACTCTCAGCTTCTGCTCCGTAGAATTCAGAAGTATTGTATATCTTGAAGCCTGTAAGATAAGTCTCCCAGAATGCAATCTGGTCATTGTTCCTTTTGGTTGACCTTGGCTGTTGATTGGATTTCTTTTGTAGCTTCAGAGTCTATGAGGAGGAACAGTTTTTTTATTCACACTTCTTCATCTCAGACTGAGTAGCTGCCAGTCTATTGTTCTTACAGTATATCAACTGGGTGACCAGAAAAATGATTTACCACCTCACTGTGCAAAGTATGAACACGAGTGATTTTGTTGTCATTCATTTAATTTTGTATGTGCGTAAGGTTTGTTTGAACTTAGATTGTATAATGCACTACTGTGGAGTTATGTTTGAATTAGATGGAAAGATAATCATAAATGGTAAGTAGGCAGGGGTATGGAAGGAGAGAGAAAGCATTCAGATTTGTCTTGCTCGTTGCTGCCCTATGAGTCTGATTTGCCGATTTGTTCAGTGTCATGTAGTGAGCCCTTTGAAGAGTGTTAAGAGAAAATTCTGGCTTTCATGTATAGAAAGTGGTCATAAACATAGAATCTCTTTAACTAGTACTGGGTACAGAACGAGAGTAAACGTAATGTGGAAGGTACAGTTACACAATAGTCTTCAGCTAGGTGTGATGGGAGGCAATATGGAAATTGTGTTGGTGCATAATTTTAAAGTTATGTTTCTCATGCAGTACTAAATTATTAACTGATGACAATATGGGGTCATATTTTATAATGTTATAATATTACTTTTTAATCATCCTGTATTTTAGGCCTGCAGTGTATCAATGGAAGGTTCTGTAAGCACCACACTTTGTGAGCGTTCCAAGTGGATGCTACAGCACTACACTGTCAGGTACTGATCTGCTCTGTGGTTTCATATTAACAAACAAGGTAAGGAACTTACACTGTATTATCCAGTGTACAAAGTTAGAAAGCGAGATTTTACAGCATAACGCCCATTCTAAATGTTATCTAAATCTGTCAAGTGATTCTCAAGTTGAATCATGATTAGTGCTGTATGTGCTCATTTTATGCACATAACACATAATAATAATGATAAGCAGTGATTGTCACCATGGCACATTACAATATGGTTTGTTGCATTTGGTGCCTTCAGTTTGGGCTGTGATGATGTGTCTTCTGCTCACCTTTGCATGGCTGTTGAATTCATTCCTGATGTATGGACACCCACAGAGTGGATTCTGTTAGTCACGGTGAGAGTATGATCGTGAAAATGGTGGTCATGGTGGTTGGTTCTCAAAGTTTTGTGTTTGCCAGAAGTGAACGCTTCAATCTGTGAGCAGTAAAATGTGGTTTCTGACACTAGTATCTTCTTACTTGTAGTGTTGACAATTCTTGATCTTCTTTGGACCTTTTAAGTGTCTGGTTTGTTCCACTCAGCTGTTTGTTGAGTCTTTAAGAGGTAAGTATGACTTCCTTTCTTTTATAATTTAAGTTGTGCAAAGTGCATTCCCCCCCCCCCCCAGTAGACATACTTTTATGTACTGTCAGATAATTTTCTTTTCTTTCAGCAAGGAACACTGCGACATGCTAGGAACCAACAAAGAAAATTATATGCCAAAAATGCCAGTAGCAGCCATTTTCCTCTGCATTCTGCAAGTTGCAACTTTGGTCGACTCTTCACCTCTTCCTCATGGTAGTCGCAGTATGAAGAATGAACAGCAGACAGACGTGTCCACAGGGCTGTTTCAGCGAGAAACACCATACTTGTCAGTATCCCCCCCCCCGATTTGTGTGAATAATTTCTCTCTCTGTTAAACACTTGAAGTGGATTAGTGGTTTGTATATGTCAATACCAAGTGTCATATGCACTTCAAGTTAAGAGGATGGTTGCGCTTTGTTAAAGATTTAACAGACAAATATAATGTATTTATCAATACCCCAGTATTTCCCTGGAAGGACTGAGGAAAATGGCAGAAATCTCAGTCAGGAAAGCTGGCCTGTGGACTGAGATTTCAACTCAAGACCTCATGAATACAAAGTGCAGGATTGCCAATGACTGGGCCACAGTGTTCAGTAAACTTACTAAATGTGCCTTTGCGATGGGGAATTAGTAATACTAATAGTATTCATAACACTGCCATTTTACACTCCTTTCATTCATACTACTTGTGTTCTTCTTTAGGATTGTTCCACTGGCTTCTGTACCACTTTGGTTTCCTAGAAGCTTTCTTCTACCGTATAATCTCAACCACAATATCAGTTTATCACCAAGGCAACAATTTGAACCATTAGCAAGAAACAAGCTCTGGAGAACACTGAGGGGTTCACAGACGGTCGTGTGTTATGGAGATGATGGACGTCCATTTGATGGGTTCCCTTGTGAAGATAATGTTTGTGTACCTCTGCACTGGGTGTGTGATGGGGACGCTGACTGTAAAGGTAAGCAGAAACAGGTTCTTCTTTGATTCAGATGTGGACAGGCTAGAGAACTACTGGCTGTGATTAGGTTTCGTAATTAGTGATTTCCTTGTGTCTAGGAGAACGATATCAGACTCCTTTAATGCACCAAAAACTCATTGTTTCCAGGAGGTGATGATGAGGCACAGTGTGTTAGCTGTGGAAGGGATGAACTGTACTGCAGAATGCGAGGTGTCACAACTTGTCTCTCCCCAGAGTTGCTGTGTGATGGCCGAAGAGACTGCCTCGATGGGTTGGTGTTTTTTATGTCTTGCCGTGTTTCAAATGATCAGGCCTGCGATAAGCTTTCAGGTGACAACGATTGATAGGAAATTTAAACGTTTGTCAGATTTCCCTACAGTACCACTGCGGGAACTCTGCTAGTATAAAAATATGTATGTCGGAGCTTTGTTTTCTGTGTCAGTTCTGACTTCATACTCCGTACTCTTGTTGCTGATAGGTCAGATGAGGATCCAGACAGATGTCACTCGTCATGTGAATTCCGCTGTCATGAAGGCGGTGACTGCGTAGCGTATAGTTTAGTGTGTGATGAGGATCACGATTGTATTGATGGGTCTGATGAGATTGACTGTGATCACCACTCACCACACAATGATTGTGACCCCAAATTCGAATTCCAGGTGAGGCTAAACACAATATATTTATGGTCTTCATACTATTGGTTGGCATTGTACTGACAGTCCTCTTATGGTTGTTTAGTTTCTTGTGGCACTGGCTGGGATCAAACGTACAACCCTTTGAATAATAATCTGATGTTTTAAGCACTTAAGAAAGTAGTGTAATGGCAACAAATCAGCTGAATGCAGGAGCAGCTCAAATTAACAGAATGTGAATTATATCAAATATGTACACAACGGACATAACACGTTCTGTCATAATCCCATGTTTATTTTTTTTGTGTAATAATGCCATATTCCAATATTTAGATAGTACAATTATACAATGTGACTTTAATATTTAAATTTGAAGGTGTTTGATGAACTTGAGGATATTTCCAGATATTCCTGTGAAATTTATCAAACAGTGAATCAGTCAGTCACAGTTTCCTTTGTAATTTCAGTGCTACAATTCATTGGATGAAGATGAATGGCCGCACTGTGTTCCAAGAGCATGGCTGTGTGACAACCATGATGACTGTCCTCACGGAGAGGATGAATACGTCGATTCATGCAGCAGGAAATAGACGTCTTAAATAGTATTGCGGACAGTCGTCAGTCAAGAGTGGCTTATAAAGAATATATATTTTTTTGCATAAATTCCCTCTTTGTTTAATATCACCACTGCAAGCTGTTTGCAGGAAATAACCCCCTTTACCGACATGTTAGAAGGTAAGGGAACAACCTGTAATAACAAAATATGAAATGAATGCTGATAAGTGTTTACTAGGAAGTAAAAGATATTGAGTGTAATGGGCTTATATATGTAATTTCCTATCAGTATCAGTGTGTAATATCTTTATCCAGTAACTGGTATCATGTCATCTAATGAATGCTTCTTATAAATTATAAATATGATTATTTAAAAGAATGAAGTATGAGCAGGGTATTTTCCTTTATTAATAATATTTTATACATAACTATAACACACATAAATAATTATATTTTCTTGTAGCTCTTCAGAAATCCTTCACTTGATTAGTATGTTTTGGGGTCGGTAGTCATTGCTTATAACAATATCTTTTCTTTAACAATATGAAAAATAATAACAATTATAAATACAGAGAGTGTATGTCTGCATTTTCAGCACCTCTTATAATGTAGTTTATTGTTTATACTAGATTTGTGTGGTAAGTCTTTGAGCACATGGTAGTGAGTCATGCAGTTATTGCTGGGTGCTGGGATGAGACAGTTGTGTAACTATGAAATAAGTCTGCTTTTACAGTCATTTTGTTGAGTACTGGAAGTGATGGCAATAAGATTCTTTTTTAATATTCTTTAAGACTGTCCAGTTGGAAGAAGAATGAGTTCTTGTATCTGAAATAAGAAAGATACCCATAATTAATATTTGATTTGTTATGTGGTAATTACTTGTATTGTGTGTAGAGAGAAGCTCATATTACCTGGACATGTGGGGGTGTCCCAAGAACATATGCTACAGCATTTGAAACATCATTAGGTTCTAAACAGTTCACTGTGTTGTATATGTCAGGACCCACGGTCCTGGTGATACCAGCACTCAGCATCTCCGTCCTCACCAATCCAGGGCTGATACTCTGTGGATTCCAATGTAATTATACGGGTGGTCAAGGCTTGTTAAGGTGTGTAACATCACATGATTAATGACAAGTTGACACGTTCTTTGCCAAAATCAGGGCATTCCATCTATTGGATATGCTTTAATACTGCCAACATAAATTTAAACAACAGTCCTTACAACTTGGGTTTTAAGCCCTAGCATTTAATTATGGTCTGCTTTAATGCCCAGTATCATGGAGCTATCTTTGTATTTCCTGTTCTGTACATCACGTCCTAAACCATTGGCCCTCCCACATTGTGATTAATGTGCTTGCCCCATTTGATGGTTATGTAAAAATTCCTTCTAGAGAATGCTTCCTTTTACATTTTCATTTTGGTTTGAGGTTTCCTACCCATTTCCATTGTTATTGTGCGCCATTTTTCCCATGCTGTGTACACACACACATATATGCTGGTTCATCATTGATAGTTTTATACAACACATTATGTTTTGTTTTCATATGTGCACACTCTTATGGTCATGTGAAGTTTCATACCCCCTTTTTGTGAGGTGACATCTTTGACAAATTAGGGTATGCCATGGATGAAAAAGGGTTGTGGAACACTGATAGAGAGTGATCAGAGTTGTCCATCCCATTAGAAGAATAATTGTAATATAAATTGCTTCAGAATAGTCCAAAGAATCCACAACAATGTCAAAACAATAGAGTAGCAAAGGGGGTAAAGTCATTGGGTACTACGTTGTAAAAGTAGTTTTTTTTAAATAATGAACAAGAGATCACAGAGGAGTGAATAGCCAGGTAATACAGCACACAGACTAGTTAGCATTTGAACTCACCGATACCCTAATTTGTGTTTTCAGTTGTAGTAATTCTCTCCTGAGACTCTCAGCCAAGGCAGTTGTTGCATGCTTTGTGGTTGCATACATGTTAAATCCAGGGCTATTTGACATAGTATGCCCTAGAAAGCTAGAGAAAATATAATAATTATAATTACAATGGTTGTCAATGTCTGTGCCATCATAGTCGGTATTGTAATGTAAATCCTGTTGTGCTATGGAGGTCTTTGGTTTGCATCTTGACTGGCAGGCACGCTATCTTTGTTGCTTTCCTGTCTTGCCAGATACATGAAGCAGATTGATAAATTGTTTATTTATTTAGTGAAACTATCAGCTTCATTGATTATGTAAGATTGATGACAGTATGGTTTGTGAATTACGTTTTGGAAAGGATATGCATGAAGGAAGTCCTAATGATGAAAGATTCTTGTGCTACAAGCCGCGTCAGGTGGCTGAACGATGAACAAACCATATCTTCTGCCAATTTTTCGAGAACAATCTCTGCCACCTGACGTGACTTTTAGCCCGAGAATCTTTAATCAATTTCAGTCGCCGCGTAAGCTTCACTTCATACATCGAAGTCCTAACCTATTTTAAGGTGATGTACTTTCCCAGCACTTGCTTAGAATAATAAGGAAACTAAGAAAATCCTCAGACAGGATATTTTGTGAGCCAAATTCTGAACTAAGGATGTCCCAAATTGAAAGAGGGAATATTACCCATATATTTTGAAAACGGTGCTTATTGAAGAACTGAAAATGCCCTCTTCAGGTAATTGTATTTACAGGGGCGATATATTGGCAGCGCTGGACGTAACAATCAGTAGCGGGAAAGTTTATGTGTAGTGAAGTAGTAGGTGTGTTAGTGAAGTTTTGTTTTGATGAGCACTTACTTTATGAGGTAAATATTATTTTTTTGTGATTTTATGCCATTTTAGCTACGTAATATACAAAGCTACAGTCTTGGTAATCATATTAAAAAAGTATACTAAAACAGAATTATTTTTGTAGGTTAGGCTCAGTGGTTTGCTCCAATTGACGGTAGAACCCACAGGGTATACCAGGGCCTACATAGTACCTATCGATTTCGTATCTTATGGGCTTCTACACGTACAATATTGTACAGGCAAATATTTCGCAATGAGTATTATTCAATTTTGTAGACCATACACGAATCAGGCATTGCACAAACTTCATTTTGTGATAGTGAATTCTGTGGTTAACTGAAGTTGAAAATGAGTACCAAAAATGCAAGTTTGTGTTACATTTTGGCGTTAACTGTTATTACCAAGGAAGAAAAAAACGATAGATAAAATGGTTCAAGAAGCAACATATATATAGCCGTGATGATTTGTTGAAGTAATTATAAATAAATAAAGCAGGAGCTTATATTAATTTCTTGTTCATAGGTATTTTAGGTTATAATTAATTATTACAAGTGGTTATGCCTTTTATAGAAAAATAGGACATTGTAATGAAAAATGCCATCCCAACTAGCCAAGGACTTCCTGCTGCTCCATGCTTTTTTTGGATACTGGAAACAACATTTTAAGATTTTAAATTTAGAAATTCAGTAGTGCCTCTAGTACTGAGCCAAGTAGTGTTTAAAACATGTGAGGCCATTATATTGGTGTTGAAGGAAATCATAGAGGTAATAAATTTGCCTGTCTTAAAGCTGGCAGTAAATTTACTCATGAACTCCCTTGTTCTTGCCATGATGACAGAACCACAACTGAAGATACTGCACAACATTTGCAATAGACAGTAAGTATTATACATATTATGCAAGTCTGTGAAGTCTATTTGAAACTCACTCAAACATGAAGAAAGTTTGCAAATGAGCATGTTGATAGAACTTGGCATTGATGGATCAACACTGCAGAAACACATCGAAGCTGTGATGATTCCAGGTAGCTGTAAACCGGTTTTATTGTCAAACCCCAAAAACTAAGAAAATGGGGCCCTGAATTTGGAAATTTGAACAGTGTTAAATATCCTTTGGATAAATTTTCAACTGTAAATCCATTTCATGATTGATTCTCAGGTGCGTAATCAGTTTAGTTTGTCATGTGAAATAAGGAAAGAAAATGGAGGTCACTTACCTGTTTATATACACTACGTGTCCGTCGTTCACTCCACGTTCCCTCATTGATTTAATAGCTTGCCTAGTGCAAAGCGTTAACCCCACAGTGTTCACATTTAACATTTGCAGCCAATCTTCTGTTTTGAAATCTGTAAAACCAAGAAACTTCAGGCAGCAACATTTCTTCAAGTGGTACAGTAACATAACCTTAATACTGTCAAGGGCATTTATCTTGAGTTAACATGGTGGGAGCATGAACTAGCTACTTAAATCAGGTGCTGAGAGTTTGGGCTTCACGTGCCCATACATTAATTATGATCATGCAGAAACACATTTAAATTTGTCCAATTTTTGTCCTGTTTGATGCCAAAATCCTTGAATGCCAAATAGGCGGCTTTGTGTACCAAAAGCTTTGCGTGACTCCTTGTAACTGGACCAGATGAGATATGAGGAAACGAGACGAAGGGATTTTGTTACAGATTCATACAGCTTGATGTCAGCATGGGCCTGGGCCTGGTTCAAATGATAGCAATCGAAAGTTACATAGAACAAAACATCGTGGCTGCACTCGTCTTATGCCGTGACACCGCCAGACTCCGGAAACAAATCCCACTGACGTGATTTTCTCGGGGATCTTCATAGCTTGGCATCCAATATCTTTGCGCCGTTCCCCAAATGCCAAAATAACTCCAGATGCTCTTAGAGCGTCATTAAATAATTCGTTCAAGGATTACTGGGATTAACGCAGTAAAAGAAGCTCGTATCGGTCAGGGCAGATTTTGAATAAATGGGCTTCGTTCGAGCTGGAATAAAAGAAAGTGGCGATTGGGTCGTCCGTCCGTCACTGCTTACCTTGAAGCACAGTTTCGTTAAATACTCCGGCGTTGTTGACGAGAATGTCGAGGCCCCCGAGCTGCTGTTTCACCCAGGCGAATGAGATCAGGACGTCGGTTTCTTTTGTGACGTCACATTTAAGGGGGTGCAGCCTCCCGGGTGCAGCGCTTAATTCGGCAGACAATTCCTGGCGAAGACAAATAATGCAAGCACTCTGTCGAACGGAGCGTGGCGCAGAATTACAGGGCGATTATTACGAACATCGAATCTGATTGCGTTCTCGTCCATTTTAAAGGCATTCGTCTGAAGGGGCTGAGGAAAATCACGAGATCGTCAGTCGAGATGCTGCAACGTGACCCTGGATAATATCACATCAGAATCACGCCAGGCATGTGAGTGAAGAGCTTAAAATGTTTTGTTGTAATTTGTGCTCTCTCCTGCTTATTATTTTTATTGATGCCAAGGCACACATCAGTTAGTATTTCTCAAAATTGGAAAGGCTCTGTACATTTAAAAATTTGGCAGTGAATTTACTATCAAATATTTTTTCCTCGAAATACAATTTTTAAAATCCAGCAGAAACTAATTATTAATTAGTGCAGTTTTATTCTAAACTGATACGTGTATTTAATCTTGTAAGTGCACGCCATTTCACCTCAAGTCTGTGGACGCGTCTGGCCAGACCGACGACTTGCAGGCCGTGTTTAACGAGATCCCGAGCTATTGCAGCTCCAATACCAGAGCTCGCCCCCGTCACTACGGCCACCTTGCCCGACCAGCGTTCCATTTCTGAAAGTACCAAGTGGCAATTGTAAGTGACGACAACTCTTATTGTACTGACCTGGAGTAGGAAAGGGCTGACCCTCGCACCTTTTGTTCGTGAGATGACGCGACCCACCAGGTACAATTAACGTCAACTTGTGACGATGACGTATTTCTCTGACGTTGTCAACCTCCTAATTTTAACTTTAAAATTTTCCAAGACGAATCAGGATTTGTGTTCTCGTCTTTGTGATCGTGAATTCAACGTACCTTCTCGTGCACGAATGCGGCCGTCCGCTCCAATCGCTTGAACCTCACAGATTTCGCTGCTCCTCTGCTGATGCTGTTGACCCCGAACTGTAATCTTATCTGCCCTCGCGTTGTTCTTTGTGTCTGTTTGCTGCTAGGATTTCGGAGACGTCAGCGAACTGAAAATGAAATTTGGACCCACGCGCTGCGTTTTGAGAGACTGAGTAAGACCACGAGAAGGTCGGTAAGGCAGGCGAAATCCAATCATTCGTTTGGACACAGCCGGGGACCGGCGGTCCTGGTGCAGAGTTTTCGTGGTTTTTCTCAGTTCATGAAAAAAAACGTTAGGCCAGTACTTCGTAACAATTCGCCATTCCTTGTCGTTGCTAATTTACATAGAAAAATGTTTAGATTGGCTCAGTTTCGTTAAACACGCCAATAAGAAAGCTGCCCGTCTAGGGGGTGGGGGGGTGGATAATGTAGGAAAATGTTTTGTGCACTTGTGTCAGTTTGGGTTACATTAATTTAAATGATTTTGTTATATGAAAACACACTTGCGTGTGGTTCAGCGGTTCGCTGACTTGGTGACGGGTTAAGAGTCTTGAATACGTGAGATAAAAGTTTCGGGTCTCTGAACCCAACGGACAGAAAGGAGTTAAAAGAGTTGCTAAGATGATTACGTCGCACCAGACCGAATATCGTGCTCCTAGATGTGATGTGCCGTCGGTGATCGTCACTTGCGACCGTAATGCTCGCAAGTCGTGTAATCGCGGCTGGCGGCCGCTTAGCCTCTAGTCAGATTAGCGTCAGATAGTCGTGTGCTGGGATGCCAGACCCTCAGTCCTGTAAATCTGCACGTTTTCCGCTTACAGCTTGCCCCATCAGTAACTTTAATACTTTAATGCGCCAATGTTCCAACACAGGCCAAGCTTAGTGTAATCGTATGGATGTTGATGAACCAGGAGATAAGACGTAATTCGTCGAGATTATTCTTTGACCTTTATACCTCATTCTGTCGTAATATTAGGGAGAGTAATGGACTAAGAGACGATTTTTACAATTCAAAACACAGCAACATTTATTTCACGTAAAGAAAAACTACAGTGTTCGAGTTCACTCTCTAAATTTAGACGAAAAGCGAATTTTAGTTCTCTTTAGAGAATTTTAAGAATGGAGTTACTTAACCCCATCCGAGCAGCCAGGTCGAAAGGCGTGTCGCCCTCCGAATTCTCAACGCGTCTGTGAACCCTTATCTCGACTAAGTGCCGTATCATTGCTTCGTCACTACAGAACACCGCTCTGTGAAGAGGAGTGTTCCCTAGTGAATTACGAACGTTTAAATCGGCTCCTAGCTCCCGGAGTCTGTTCACCAGCTCCACATTCCCGCTCTCGACTGCTACGTGCATTGGAGCGTCGCCGTCGGCTGCTCGGAAATTGATGTCCGCTCCAGAGAGCGCCAGACTCTCCACGATGTCCGCGAATCCGTTCCTGGCAGCCACGAACAGAGGCGTTTCTCCTTTGTCGTCTTTTGCATCCAGATTACAGCGACCAGTACTCAGCAAGAGTTTCACGATGTCTGCACTCCCATTCCTTGCAGACTGGTGCAGAATTGTGTTCCCGTTCGTGTTCACGGCGTTGACATCGGAGTTCGCTTCTGTCAAGTGTCTTATGACCTCCAGGTCACCCTTACTTGCTGCCAGCTGTAATGGCGTGTTTTTCTCGCGGTTCTTGATACCGACGTCGGCGCCGTGTTTTATTAAGCACTGTGCCGCTTCCGCTCTCCCTTGAGCAGATGCCATGTGTAGGGGCGTGTTGCCCTCGTTGTTACAAGCGTTGATGTGTGCGTTGCGTTTGAGTAGCTCATTCAGGGTGTCCGTATTACCTCGCATTGAAGCAAGGTGTAGAGGAGTATTCCCGTAGTTGTTGGCTCTGTTAATCTCAGCCCCTGCCTTCAGCAGTAACGCAGTGGCATCCGTGTTTCCGTGCAGACACGCGACATGCAAGGCAGTGTCTCCTGCCGCTGTGCTCACATCCACCCAAGGCGTCTCTTGCAGCAAGCACTCCAGCATCCGGGGATCGCCGTTTGCCGCGGCCAGATGTAATGGCGTACGCTCGTCGCCGTCCGCGCAGAGCAAGGTTGTTCCTCCATCCCTCGTCAACATGTACCTCACCAGTGCCACGTGGCCTCCCGATACGGCACAGTCCAGAGGACTGTCTCGGCCTCTGTTCCGGGTGGTCTCATCCGCCTTTCTCTGCATGAGTTGACTGACTGCCGTCAGATTGTTGCCTTGGCATGCCACGTGCAGGGGCGTATCGCCGTACTCGTTACACACGTGCACATCCGCATTTCTGCTCAGAAGGATCTGAAGAGCGTCGCCGTGTCCCGAGCGGACAGCTTCGTGCAGAGGAGTGTCTCCGTTCCTGTTGCTCTGATTAACACTGGCCTGGCTGTCCACTAGTATCAGAACGCAGTCTTTGTTTCCTCGCCTGCAGGCCAAGTGCAGTGGCGTACTCCTGTCCCAGTTGCACAGATTTACGTCGGCATTGCTTTCCAAGAGGAACTCCAACAGAGATGCGTGGCCGTTTTCAGATGCGATGTGTACAAGTCCGTTCTGCTGGTGGGAGTACTTCCTGGAATGAAGGGGCGTGTTGACGTCCAGGCCAGTGCCCAGAATGTACGCCGTCAGATGTGCAAGTCCGTCCGAAGCGGCGTTACTTGCAAGCTCTTGCAAAGAAGTGCGGGTAAGAAGTTTGTGTTCTGTGCATTCCATGTCAGTGCTCTCTGCTCCTTCTCGTAGTAATCTGTCTATCATGGTCAACGATCCTGTCCTGTCAGCATAACGCAACGCGGTCCATTGCAGTACAGTGTCAGAAATCGAGACATCTGCTCCGTGATCGATTAGGAGCGATGCGATCTCGACACATTTAGGATCACCCTCGGCGGGATACTTTGTTTGGATAGCCGCAAGGTGCAGGGCAGTTCTTCCGCCATTGTCCAACGCGTTTGCATCAGATCCACCGGAAAGCAATTCCTTCGCTCTCTGGGGGTCTCTGGCCAAGACTGAAGCGTGCAGTTCACACCGCGTGGCGAGAATGCGGTCGAACATGGCCCACACTGATTGCAGCTCAGCCGCGAAATATTTATCTTGGATAAACGATCTGTGGCTCTGATAATTTTCTGCGAGCCATTTTGCTGCGACGTAGTCTTTTAGACTGCGGTGGAGGAACGCAAACTGGTCGCTGACGTCACTTGCCGATCCTCCGCGTGAAATGAATTGTTTGACAGTTTCTTTAGGAAACACAGATAACATTGCGGAATGTGTGACGTCCTTCAGACAAGTGGCCCAGTCTTCGTCGGAACCGGCACCAGTCTTCGTCGGCCTTTGGAGTTCACGTCTCGCGTACTTCTCATATATTTCAGTCATGTCTACGCACTGTGGCAAGTCAATGACTTTGGACATTAAGGATGCCGCATAATCTTTTTCGAAAGCGTGGGCTACCATTTTGATATGTAACGGTGTGAGTGACTTCGCCATGACAAACGATTTTTCAATTAGATTTAGCAACGCCGTAGAAAATTCGACGCAAAATGTATCGTCCGTAGACTTCGAATTTGTTCCCCAGAATTTCGTCATGAGGACCTGCAACTCGTCTCTGGCCAGCGGTTTTAAAGTGAAGGCCAGCACAGAAAGAGCATCTTCGATCAGAGTGGTTATACGTGGATGGGCCGCGATCACCAAGTTCTTCATCTTCATGTCCTTCAGAACCCTTAGCAATTCAAGGTCGTCATCCCTACGGCGGAATCCCATCGCGTCCACAAGCACTGCCACATTCTTGGTTGTCTTCAGGCTGTACTTGAGCAACGCTCTCTCCAGTGGCGTTTCTAACCCAGCAGCCGACGATAGCAATTCAGTCGCACGAGCCTCTGTTAAGTCGCATTTGTCCGTGTCACTTTCATGCTGGTGCAAGTTTAGTCTGATGACCCATGTGGCAGGGGAACTTCTGTTCATTTCTGTTCGCAAATTCGTCAGATACGTAGATTTTCCTTCGCCATCGTTACCAGTCAGGACGACCGCCTCACCTTCCATGTCTGTGACTGACTCAAATTCCTTGCTCTTCTCTGGATCTATGTATTGCTGTATTACTTCGATGCTGCCTGAAGATTTCTTCCATTCTAATCCACCAGGTTCATTCGAAAGCCAGTGGATTGCTTTAAAGTTGCCCGCTCTTTTGCAGAGATCGCTGTAATTATGCGCCGCTGTCAATTTGTCGAGTAAAATGAACCTCGGACCTGCAGTCTCAACCCCCGAGCCCTCGTCGAACTGGCGTATGCTCTCACCTGGTGTGACTGCTTCTTGAAGTTGCTGCCTCGTCATCCCACTGACTGCAATCGCCGTTGAGAGCTTGCTCGTTCTGTGTCTGAAAATGTCCCCGCGGACGTAGGTCTTCCTTTGTAGTGTGCGAGGGGCGTAGTACCCCGCATCAGAAGCACACCCACCTCCAATAATGGGTCTCTTTCCCGTACTTAGGGCCTCGCGAAATGCTTTTAGAAGAGGTTCTGTTTCTGGCTGAATGGCTTCTCCAAGTAACGAGGACACGGTGACATCTTGGCCCTGAAAATTAACTTTTTCGCCAAGAATGTCCGAGTAATCGCGTTTTCGCGACGTGCAACCTTCGGAATCGGCAGTGCTGCATGTGCCCGGGATATTCCACTGTCGTGTGAGCCAGTCTCCATACGCTGGCATCCGAACGCCTTCTGCTGTGTCCTCCTCAGTTGCGTCGGCTTCGAGGTCCGGCTCTTGCTCAGAATTTGTGCGCGTGAGACCAGAATGTTGGGATTGAGGGCCCATTTTGGAGTCATTTGCTTCAGTTGTATTCGGAGGGGCGAGTGCAAGCTGAAAGCCACACAACATTAATGGTTATTCCTGTTCATATAGATATTTAATGCTCATACACTTTTGTTGCTAAGCCCCCCCCGAATGCGAAGCAGCAGTTTTGACCGACCACTCGGCCGCGACGTTCGGTTTGACAAGTTTTAAGCATGGAGAGAATAAAAATGCATGATTTTGTCATATCAAAACTTTTCTTGTAGAACTATGGCGTAAGGACGTGAACTGAGTTCGTCTGCCTCGGGAAAGGTTCCGGTAACACGGTCTTTTGAGCACAGCAATGGACCTTGGGCTTCCACAGATATAATACATTTTCTTTACTAGCTAAGCTACTGTTAGTTTCACAAAGGGGACTGCGCCATGGAGTTGGTATTTTTAGAATTCCTAGCTTCGTGATGCGAGTTCTAAATCGTCATTAGCATCTGCATTCGACTCACTGAATATAAACTTTTATCTCGTTAATGCTCACGAATTCAAATGCTTTAAGAATAATTGTGTGAGGAAAATCACGCAGTTAGAAATAACCGGACACACCCGGAGTTCCGGCGATCCAGAACATTTTAAGTCAGAATAATAGAGCGGACAATTTTGTTTTTGTTTGGTACAGATTTTTGAAACTTTAAAATTTGTTACGAGGGGTTTGGGTAAGCGTGCAGTAGAAGCATGCATATATCGCACACGTAATACTTTAATTTGGTATGTGACGTGTTGTAAATTCTCGGGGCCTTAATGGTCGTCCGCGTGGAAATATTTTGAATTATACTTACAGCATTTGTATTTTCTGATGGTTGGTCCGGATGCTGTCGGGACTGCAGACGTTGAAATTCCTCCAGAAGAAGCCGACGAACTTCCTCCCTTTCGTCGTCATTGATGATGCCGTTGTTGGTTTCGTTGTCACGTGACCCCTCATCGTCGCTGTCGCCAGAAGGAATTTCGCTGCTGTCCGTCTCGTGGATGCTCATGACGCGTTGCATCTCCCGCAGCTGCTCTCGGAGTTCTTGCTGCAGCATCTCGCTCTTCAGGTCCGCCTGCTTGAACTCCGCCTCTAGCTCCTGCAAATGCATCTCGAGCTCGTGTCTTTGCGTTTTCTCGTGTTCCAGTTCTTCTGACAGTTCCTGGCGCTTCTGAACTTCCAGGGCGATGGCGACTTGCAGCTGCCGCCTCAGAATCTCCTGTTCCCTTCTTTCAGCCTCTGTGTTCAGGGCCAGAATTCTCATGTCCTGCTCCACTCTTTGTCGCTCCAGAATCTCCTCCTGGAGAGTTGCAGTCACTTGTTTTCGTTCTTCAACCTCTTTTTCTAGCTCTCGTTCCAGTTGTCCGCGTCGCTGAAACTCTTTGTTGAGCCTGTCAAGTGTCTCCTGCGCGCAGTTTTGCCCCTTCTTGTGTTCTGCTTCGTCTATCTTTGCTTGTAGTTCCTTGTGAAGTGCCCGGGATTCCTCCAGAGTCGCTCCGTTGCGTTCCAACTCACTCTTCAGAAGCTTAACCTGTTGTTTCAGAAGCTCGTTCTCAAGCTGCACCTCGCTTTCTCGGTAGTGTGAGGGTAGCTGGAAAATAAGTTACTCCTTACAGGCTTGTTCCTGGGGGAATTTAATGGCGCATCTCAACTTTAGAGCGAGCTGACTGCTAGGATATCAAATGCCAAGGCAATTCCGCTCCAGTGTTCGGGATATCAAGCCTATCGTTGTCATAGCAACGAAGCTTTACGCGCTGCAGTTGAAGAAAGAATTCTTTGACAGTATTTGAAGCGACGGCGCCAAGTATCTTTCCTGAACCTGGGCACAAACTTATCTGCCTGTTTGAAAGTGCAGACGAACACAAACTTTAACTTTCGGTCTCTGATGCAATGCAATTTGCTGATCTCGCGACTTACCGGCTCCACTTCCTGTCCGTCCAGGAGCTCGTCGTCGTCGTCGTCGTCCTCAGACTCGGGTCTGCGTTTCACAAATCCGTCCTCGTCTGGTAGCGGCTCATTGCGACACCACCACATGAACGGCCAGCACACTGTTGGACATTCAGACATTGCCCTCAACGTGGTCTTAACCCGTGGCCCGGAACACGAAAACACTAGTTAACAGCGACCACACTTACCTGATGGGGCTGCGACCGCTTGGTGCTGGGCCCACTGCCTGCCGTGCCTGCAACAAAGCTTAAAGTGAACGCATTTTGGACATTTCGCGCCCTTGCAATGTCGAACCACGCGCGGGGTCCGAACCTGCTGATTCTTTCCAAGTGAGATTTTGTCTGAAATCGACTCTTTCCGTGTGACTTTGAGATTCGTTTTTGTCCACCATAATTCGGCACCAAAGCCAGCCTTTTAAAATTTTATTTTGCGTCAGAAAACATTGACGCTTGCTTGCGCTCACAGAGGGGAACACGTCGGCGAGATATATTTCGAACTTTAGACTGTTCTAGATTCATGCACAGAGTTCCGTATTAGATGTGATTGCGTCATGGCACTGAATGCTTTGAAGTTCGATTAAGTTCAAATTCAAGGGGTACTTACATGCCGTTAATTTAACAGCGAATGAATTTATAATTCTATAGTCATCACGGGTTTTTGAATGCGTGTACGCTTTGAGGTATCTTGTAGTTCTAATATTTTAGATTAAAGCTCACCTGCTCTCCATGCTGCCGTAGTGTGTCCTAGGCTGTGTTCGACGTGCCTGCAATATGAAATTGAAATTCAGTGTTCAGTTGTCTTCTCAGGAACGAACCCTGCGATATCTGCACGCATGATAGCGAGGTACATGTACCCGACGCCATTGGAATTTGGCGTCGCACACACGAGTCCAATTTGGGTTTGCAATTACCTCGTTAGTACGTGGTCCGGGGTTTGATTCTACACAGCCGATTTTGAGCAGCAATATTAGCACCGCGCCCCAGAACCATTCTGTGGCTTCCAGAAAACAAGGGACCACGGAAATTGCGAACTGATCCTCCATCACTGATTCCGCGAGCAGATGATAAAAGTCGATTGCAACTAAATCCCATCGTATCAGTTACAGAGATACGGCTATCGGTCGCTATCTGTTCTCAGAATTGATCAACCTTTCAGAGACGCGTTTGACGTGGCGAGACTGAGAACTGTTCGCCTTTCCCGTCTTCCCGTTGCCTGTTCTGGAGTTCGTTGGATTCTGAATTCTGTTTCAGTTGCTCCAGTAACATCGTAACTCATGCCTAGGCTTAAACAGCTCATTTGTATGTATCAGGAACGTGGGACTTCTCAGTACTGTTTCTCCTTCTACCCTTAAATCGAGATGTGTCCAGCCAGATGAAGATGATGACGAGATTAAGCAAGACGTGAATTGCTTGACACACGTCACCAGGAAGCTCTCCTCAGACTATATTGAATTTGGAAGTCTTTGCTGTCGGAATTTGAACGTAAAGACCCCGGGTCTAAGTTATTCCGGTGGAGAACAGAACTTGAAGAAGGGAGCGTGAACCAGAGACGGCGATGCCTCGAGCAGAATTGGTGGGGTCGCAGTACGGGACAAGGAAACTGGAAGAAGAATTTTCTGTACGAAAATCACACGCGCCTTCTCGGGGGACGTCGTGGCATGAGGAAGGCAGACCGAAGATACGTTTTGCGTCTGCTGTTGGAATAATGACGAGGGAGTACGGCATGAAGTGTTCTGAATTACACGAATAAAGTTGGTAAACCGGTCCTCTGAATGCGACGTCTTGTCAGTAGACTTCGTAAGCCACGTCGAGACATTTGCGCAGATGCCATAATAAAACAAACTGTGTTTCGTGGTTATCAAACGCCGTTGGATTTTGGATGCGCACAGACGACTTGACCTGTAGTTGAAACAAAGGTCAGGGACCTTGCAGGTGGTTCATGCTACTCTAATTAGACCTTAGGTTATTTAAAGATGGTTAATCAACGAGAGGTTTCTTATGAACGTAAGACGCTGTCAGGGTTAGTTTTCAATAAGACGGCCGGCAGAATAAATTTTTGTCTGTGGTGGTAAGAATTTCCCCCACCACGTGAACAACTATGAAGCCTATGTTGAAGGCTGATCCTCGTTCTGTCTATTTGTATCGAGGCATTTTTAAGTTGTGGTCTGAATAATCGCGCAGAGGCCACTGGACGACCTGATTTTTTTAAGGTGGGACAATTATACACGCTGGTTAGCGTGTCTGCCAATACTGAATTATCCTTCTTCTGAGAACTTCATATTTTCATTCTACTTTCTTTGTTTCTTCAACTGCCGTACGGCTCGTCCAGTGGGGACCGATAAAAGCCGGCCTAAGCGTGAAGCTGGTTGCTTCGACGTCACACCTACCAGAGAAACAGTGCGTGGCGTTACAGCTGTTCGCCTTCGATCCCAGGATATCACAACATCCGAACGTCGTATTCGGGAGGTTCCGGGTTCAAATTTCGGGACCGGGGACCGGCTATCCTGACCGAGGTTTTTCGTTGTTTTCCTCAGTCCTTCCAGGCCGTAGTACGACTTCGTTCCACTCATTCGACGGTCTATGGCCCGAGATACTGGAAGCATAGTTAAATGAACTATAAATAAAAATGGATATCACTGCGCCGACCTTAGCTGCAGCCTCACCCTTGACCTCGCACTTGGCAGGAATCTTGTTTTGAGGGAAATGCGCGTTGTCGGTGGTCGCAGATACACTTCTCCACTGCATCTTCTAATTCGCCATCTGCTAAGGAAAAATCTAAGTGATTGTGAGATATCGATCTTGTGATCGACCTTTCATTAATCGAAGTGAAGTAAGTTTGCTCAGATATGTCGTTCAAGAAGCTTGTCGTTGCCAGCTTAAATGTTGCCCGCAAACGGATTCTGATGAGGTTTGTTCTGAGCGATGTTGCATACGCACGAATGCTGGACTGTACTTGAATGTGCCCACATTTTCATGACTGACAATTTTCAGAGTGGATTTTAATGTTCCTCTGAAAGATGGGATCATCACCAACAATCACCGCATCCGCGCGTCTGTCGACACCATAAAGTACGCCCTCGACAAAGATGCGAAATCGGTCGTGCTCGTGGCTCACATGGGTCGCCCTGGCGGGCAGAAGAACCCGCAGTACACGTTGAAACCAGTCGCAGCTGAGCTCCAGAAACTTCTGGGCAGGTTTGATTCGTTTTATAATTTGTGTCGCTGATGCTGTCGAATTTTGTTCGAGTGGTTCAAAGGCGCCTCACGTGGGCCCTGCTGTCTTTCCTTTCCCCTCGTCAGTCCTTTCAGATCTGTCGCTCCTCGTCGAGTGAAAATTTCTGTTCAGCGACAACATACATTTACGGAAAGTGTTCAAACGACTCTGTGGCGTGGAGTGGAGTGGAGCTTCATCTCCACGCCCCGTACACGCCGCTCTGCCTTAACGACTGCCGTACGAAGGTGGGATTCGGCGTTAATTAATTATACGTACCAGCAAAAGGTAGATGAGTCGATTTTGTTTTTGAACCGTAGTTGCCCTTGGAGAGGGTTTCCGTAGGATCCCTGGGGAGGAGATCACCCATTCTCGTTGCTTGCAAGCAAAATGCAGAACGAGTTCCGGACCGAACTCATATGAAGCCTGCTTTCTTATTGCACAGACTTCCAGTCCTACAATCTTACGTTGTTAATATCAACCAATTTTACAGTACTTGGTGTAATCGTAAGTTTATAACCGTGTTGAGCTCATGAGCAGGTGGTTACAGGATCGAATCGTACTTGAGGAAAGATTTTTACCTCTTCGAAAACTTAAATAAGTGGCATTATTATTATCATCCCATCCATTCACCACTTTATGGGGTATTTACTTCCATGTACCCGAGACAGACCTTGCCCCTGAGGTACATAGGGCAGCAGCTATTTCCGAAATACAGTTTGTTTTTAATACGTGTTACATGTATTATATAGTTTTATTGTTAGAAATAACTATATATTTTACGACAGCGTCTCTCGAATGATGTTTGAAGATACTAAAATGGCAAAGTCTGTGAAAATAACTGTGGCATTTGGGCCTGCATCGTCTTATCACATCTGATTTCGTGCGTCCGTCATGTTGTTATTACGCATTGTTATGACTCCAAAAAGAACGACATTGGAGTGACTCCGATGGCATACATAAACCTCGAGCCAAATTTAGTAGAATTCGGGCGTCGGTTACACTTGCAAATCGTTGTTCATTGCGGGTATTTGTCATTATTCTGGTTTTACATTACATGATGTCGACTGTTTTTCCCATACATGCCAGTTACTGGCACCGGTAGTTTGATATCGTCAGTGAAACAATATTTCTTCGCCTTGGCCCTCTCTAGTCTTTTCAGGGTATGTTCGCAGTGTAATAAGTACTGTTGGGTATATTTCCGACGAAGAATGCGCTACTACCACAATTAGCGAAGAATTTCAGTTGTCGGTGGTGGTAGTTCTGATACTCGCTGTACAAGTAGCATCAACTCAAGTACTTAATATCTGTATAATGAATATCCTACGGTGTCTTCTGTATGACTATCCGGTATTAGAAAACAATTCATATTATCGCATGTTAAATTTATATTTTACATGCATTGTATGAAATATTACAACTTTGGAATGACCTTCCGAAGCTGAAGGTGACTTCTGCGGGACGGCTTGTTGTTGTGGGTATATGATTGGTGTGGATGTAGGAATAGATTGTATTCTAATAATTTAAGAATGGCATTAAACAAGTTGGCAGTTGACAGCCTAAATCTTGCGGGGAAACGGATTTTGATAAGGTTAGTAATTGCATTTTTATTTTGTATTCCGGATACTTTTGTATGTGCTGTGATATTGTGTGACACTTCGATGCGGCCTTATTTTAATCTCCGATAATTTTCAGAGTGGATTTTAATGTTCCTTTAAAAGAAGGTGTGATCACCAATAATCAGCGGATCGTTGCTGCTCTCGACACCATTAAATTTGCTCTTGAGAAGGAAGCAAAATCCGTTGTTCTCGTGTCTCACCTTGGACGTCCTGATGGGCAGAAGAATTTAAAATACACTTTAAAACCAGTAGCAGCTGAACTGCAGAAGCTGTTGGACAGGTTTGATTGTTAATAATCGCAATTCATATTTTGTGAAACTATATGACATCATGCTTTTGCATTACAGTTTTGCATACTACAGATTGAAGTACATTAACCTGGAAAGTGGCTGTCATTTGGGATGTTCTACGTAGTCTGGTAGAAGTATTTCTGACGTTTGAGAAGTACTTGTTACTTCCATCATCAGGGTGCAAGGACCCAGATCACAGTCATTTTCACGTGCACAACATCCAAGAAAAGTTATCATCATATTTGATGTTCTTCTGTTACACTAAATGCAGTTTTAATTACATTTTTAAGTATTTTCAATAGTGAAGTTAGAATTTATACTTGGAATGCAGATGCCTTATTACAACATAACTTGCCTTTCCCCTTCTTTCATTTGAGAGGATTTATTAGCTGCCTTTATATAATTATTCTATCCTGTAGTCTGCTGACAAAACATGGGCATATAACATTAAGAATATGAGACTGGAAATGCGTGCAGAAGAAAGTAGCCTTCATGAGTTCTTGCTCAGAACTGTGTGTTTGTGTAAGTTTTTACATTATCTGCATGTAATTCTGACCAGTATTGATTGCATCCTTCACAGTGTTTGGAAAGCAATTGCTTTGCTGTAATTGGTTAGGGCCCTGAAGTTTTTAACCTGATGTGTGGAGGTAAAAATCATAGAAATATGGGCTTGAACCTACCTCTTGGCTTTGCCTGTGTTAACTAATATGTCTGAAGATGGTATCCCGTCTTGAATTTTTGTAATGACTCTACTCTGCAGTCCCTTTCTGTTCTTATATTTCCACGTTTTGCATGTCTTGTGTCCTTCACTCTCCCATCCTGAAGTATTCCTTCCAGTTCGTTAATATAGATATAAAGCTATAGAAATAGAATTTGCAAGTGTGCATCAGACTTGTGTCGCTAGGGATGTGACATTCCTAAACGATTGCGTGGGACCAGAAGTGGAACAGGCATGTGCAGATCCAAAGGAAGGGTCAGTGATCCTTCTTGAGAACCTGCGTTTCTACGTCGAAGAAGAGGGGAAAGGCGTTGATGAGAAGGGCAACAAGGTATGTAATGAACTGCAAAGGGTGCTGAATGTTGTAACAGATAGTTTGCTTGAATCCTGTCACCAGCTGTCTTACTTACATACAAACTAAATGTGACGAATAATAAGCGCGTCTGCATAATTTGGACTGTTGTAAATATCAGCTGTTACATTGGCTAGTCTGTTTTTTTGTTCCTGTATTTTTTATTAATGTCATTGTAACCTGTGTAGTTGATGTAGTTTAGCAGCTCAAGAAACAAAAGGTATATAAAGGGCAGTATGTGCAACACAGGTTCTATCTCATAGTCACGCTGTTTGCCTTATTTCTTTCACAAGCAAGTTATGTCAGTATAACTATTACATCTGGTAGGAGAAAATGCCTTTACCAAAATGTAAGTTTCTGTTTGATTCATTTACTGTGCTGACTGTCATGAATTATCCATCCACCCCCTGACTGACCAACCAAGTCCACAGAC
This sequence comes from Zootermopsis nevadensis, assembly GCF_977971745.1. NCBI lineage: Eukaryota > Metazoa > Arthropoda > Insecta > Blattodea > Termopsidae > Zootermopsis > Zootermopsis nevadensis. The sequence continues at coordinate 242,659 of NW_028259162.1, read as the reverse complement.
TTCTGTGGCCTGTAGTTTTGGGTTAAAGATTCCTTTGGTTGAGTCATTTATGTAATTATTCAGAGGGATCTGCTTTCCGGAGCTTGGTGAGAGGCCCCTTTACTGCCCGGCGTGTGTGTGCACGTGTTGATGTTTGATATGTAATCCTCGTGTAATAAATTTAAGTTTTTATCTCAGTATAACTCAGGCACCTTTACGTATACTGTTGCACTGGGTTGGTGTGTGGGCCGTACTTGTAATTTTATACAAGTCATGTAGCCCCATATACTGACTTGCCTTTAAACCCTTTTGCATTGACTTTTGAGATCTCACCTTGATGTGTTACTTTGTGTTGCATGTAGGTAAAAGCATCACCGGAAGCAGTGACAAAGTTCCGTGCGTCTCTGCGTAAGCTGGGAGATTATTATGTGAATGATGCTTTTGGCACAGCTCATCGTCCTCACAGTTCTATGATGGGTGAAGGTTTTAGTGTACGAGCATCGGGATTTCTTCTTAAGAAGGAACTTGAATACTTTGCTAAAGCCCTTGATAATCCTGATAGGTGAGTTATATGTTGCAGAAAGATGGTTTCTGTGGCTCGGTAATTAAGCAAGATAGAAGAATGGTGCGTAGCACTTGCAAGCACATAAGCATTTGTTGATTTTCCATGCAGTAACGCTGCAGGCACTTTGCAAGGTATATTATAATCAACTTGCCAAGCTAAACCAGAATGTATAAAAGTTCTGCCAGTGGTTGTGGTTGATTAACCCTTTGCTGCACTCAGTATAATGAAACACAATGTAGGGTAAACTTGCTGCATTATAAATGGTTCATAGGTTGTAATTAGCAAGTCAGTACTTGTATATGTTAAAAACATGTTACTATAAACGTTCTGTTGTATTCCAGCCTTTTATCAATCTGTAGACTGAGCCATTAGATAAAGATGAGATTCCAAAGGATGCTGCATGTCATATGAAATTATTCTGCATACTTCATGAAAGAACATTGATAAGGGGAAGGAATAAAAATACTGTGATAAACTTTGTTAATTGTGGTCTTTTGGGTTTTGACACTGTTTGGTCTTGTAGGTGATTACCAGGATTTCAGAGGAATGCCTCCATACAGGCTCAAGATGGAGGTATTTTTTTTCCTCCAAAAGTTTGTGATCATCTACATGAGCACGTGGTGCACAATCCAGATGACACTGCCATGAGAACCCCAAGTGTCAGGTTGTAAACTGTGTATAGAAAACTGGGTTCTGAGTATACGTGCTTTGTTTCAGACCATTCTTAGCCATTTTAGGAGGTGCCAAAGTTGCAGATAAAATCCAGCTGATAGAAAATTTACTGGATAAAGTGAATGAAATGATCATTGGAGGTGGAATGGCATATACTTTCTTGAAGGTCCTAAAGGGTTTGAAGGTACAGTTGGCTTGTAACTCCAAAATATGCAAGTAACAGTCCTTTCATATTTGTTATAGAAAGAAATTTGAATTGGAATATCTTGAAGGTGACTCTTTGTCTATGCCCTGTGCCATGTATTACGTAGCTATCACTGTATCAGTTTGTACGTAATCATTGTCACTATTTATGTATGTAGCATTTAACATTTACAAATGGTTACCTGTTTTACAAACAGAATTTGCCCTTCCATTGAGATATAGAGGTGTTGGACATAAACAATACAAGTTCAAGACGTAGATATAACCTTCATTTGCCAAACACGAACCTGGAATTAACATATTAAATAATCTTTCCCCCTCCCACTATAAAGAATAAATCATGATTTAAAGAAGTTTGAACCAGCGCTAAAAGTTCTTCTGTCTCACTTCTATTCCAGTGGTGATGATGGTTCCTGGTGTAATTATTTTTGCTATAATACTGTAGTTGACTGTAAATCACTCATTAACTATGCAGATTGTATTTGTGTTATGACATGTTCCTCCTTCCTTGGTTTGGGCCTATGAAGGATCTATGGAATGTAAATAAATTCTATTACTTTCTTCTGGAATTCGTAAACACTCGTCATAGCTGTCAATTCTGTAAAAATTGATGTAATTTGTTTCTTTCAGATTGGGAATTCACTGTATGATGAAGAAGGTGCTAAAATTGTGCAAAAATTGATAGACAAAGCAAAAACAAATAATGTGCAGATACATCTTCCAGTTGATTTTGTAACAGCTGACAAATTTGCAGAAGATGCAGCTGTTGGAACTAGTTCCTTGGAGGGTGGCATACCTGATGGTTGGATGGGTTTGGACATTGGGTCAAAGACCAGAGACCTCTTCAGAGAACCTGTACAAAGGGCAAAGGTCATAGTTTGGAATGGGTATGTATTGTACATGCAGTACTTGACAGTTTTTACATAGTGACTAACTGGCAGTCGTTAGCTCGTTGAGTGAGACTCTACTCCATGGAGTTAGTATCATTTGAAGTTTGTGTTGTTTGATAACCTATACATTTCATTGAAGTTAATTATGTTGTTGTTTTCAGTTAATGAGATGATAACGCTTTGGTTTACCATTATGGTTTCTGTCAAGTAGGAGCTAGTGAATCAAGTGACTTACTAAAGAAATGCTTTTCACGTATTCAATTTAGACCAATGGGTGTCTTTGAGTTCGCCAACTTTGCAAATGGGACGAAGTCAGTGATGGATAATGTAGTTGCTGCTACTGCTAAGGGAAGCGTAACCATCATTGGTGGTGGAGACACTGCCACCTGCTGTGCAAAGTGGGGAACTGAAGACAAAGTGAGCCATGTGAGCACAGGAGGAGGTGCCAGCCTCGAGTTGCTAGAAGGTGAGACGGCTGTAACATTAAAAAGAGGAATGCTGTCATAAAACACTGCAGTAAGATGAAGCAGGGGGCCATACATTTGCCTAGAGGGAAGACTAAATTATAACTAAACCCTTTTTCAGAACTACATAGTAAGGAAAATATCATTATTGTTAGATTTGTCCAACAGACTCTTGGCAGTGTGATTGCTGCTGTTAAAATTGAATTGTTCTTCACATTCATGAATTGTAGAAAGTATAAAAATGCCTTGCGTGTGCTTAAAGTTTTCCAGGGTTTCAGTGTTGTAATGTGGGTATCCTGGGAGGGAGTCTTACAGTGTCTTAATTATGTGGCCTTCTTGTTACAGGGAAGATTTTACCTGGAGTTGCAGCTCTCTCAGATGCCAAGTAGTGTTACGTCTAATTGCAGAGATAATTTTATTAGAGAAATGCATGAACGTGTTCCTGTAAGGTGAAGAGTATACTTCAGCTGTTACTTGTGATTGTATTTATAGACATTTGTATTTAACTAGAATTACTGTGACAGGCAATGTCTGAGATTGCTTTCTTCACTGTGACAGTGAAATAGTGATTATAAATCCACTGTTAAATTTTGTGTTGTCATTAGGTAATTTTTTATAGTTCCTTATTTGTTTCAAAATGAGAATGTGTCATCTGTTGCAGATAATCAGTGGCTCTTTTTAAAGCAACGAAGTGTATTAATGTTGAATGTGGTGGAATGTATTCAGTTTCAGAACATATCAGCTGCAAGTTTTTAACTTGCATATTTTTTTTGAGGTTAAAATATTAGACCTCAAAGGACCAAAAGATCTGGATATTAAAGGCTTTGGTGTACAATAAGTGAAGTATGCATGTGTTATAGTAAATAATGTTTTTTAATGAACAGTTGAGTTTAGCTATAACGCAGATATAGGAAATCTGTAGCCAGCTTGTTTCTGGCCTGGGCGTTGTAGTTTTCATTAATTTGTTTGCTTCCAAGCCTATAATTATACACATAAAAGAAATTGTTGATGTGGTCTTTTGGGTTGTGGTGCTATATAATGTAGTAATAGTCTGCAAAAGGATGAGTTCTACCCAGTATTCTTTGTTTTTATTCCAAGTAGAAAACAGACCATGTGTTTATGTTGTGTAATTAGACCTTTTCCACTGCCTGATGTCTGTATTTGATAGTGGTGGGGAAAAAAGTTTTCCCAAATGGACATGGACTGAAATATTCGTGACTAAATCTTTGGCCATAATTTATTTTAATCAATATCTTGGTTTATATTTATGGAAGTAAGGTAAAGCACATTTGTTTTTTATCTGTGTATTTGATGTTTTGAAAAGTGGTTGCTGGAATTTTATTTAAAGCTTGTCAACTTTAAATGTTAAAATTATGTTGTTGTTGACTTTATTTAATATACCATGGAAAGTGGTCACACTACATCACATTTGGGTTACCTTAATTTAGCATCAAGTGCGCGAAATGTTTTTTGTCAGTGTTGTTGCCTTGTATTGTCCATGGATACTACATTAATTGCATTGCTGCCATCTACTGCAACCAAGAAAGTACAGAAACCAGACATTATTGTGTTCCTAAGATGCTCGATAATGTCAGGCGGAATCTGGGAGATGAAGGAGACTGGATTTTATTGGCCCAGGACAGGGTCCGGTGGAGGGCTTTGGTTAATTCGGTGATGAACCTTCGGGTTCGGTAAGCCATCAAGTTAGTTCCTCGGCTTGCGCGCGGGTCTCAGCATGTATATTGCGGAGAGCGAGTGGGCGGTCGAACAAGAGGTTTCTTGTCACGCGGGTGCCTTTCCGTTACCGCCGTGCTCCATGTTTTGTCCTTCCGCCTGAGTACGTGTCCAGGCCAACGGTGTTTCGTCTTCGAGATATGTACGAGTGACTCTTTGACTCCCGACTTTTTCAGAATGTCATGAGTTGTGAAAATTGTGGGCCTTTGGTGAGGCTCCGCGTCTCACAGTTCCAAAGCAAAGAGCTAATGACATGAACAATCCATGGTACTGTGTGATCGTCTATATATAAAGTCGACTAAATTAGAGGTGTGCAGAATTAAAATGTAACTTTTTTATTAGTTAATGGTCCAGGTAGCAATATATCATTCAGGAGAATTGGAGTAGTGAAAGCAAAATATATTGCCCGATCTGATTTTCGTAACAAATAGCACGGATACGCTGTGAAAACTTTTACTTCGTCCTTTATTGTTAAGCCATCGGTTTTATCTTCTGTATGACTTTAATTTCTCGTGTATTACTAACGAAAAATGGGATGCCTTTTTCACAAAGGGAGACAGAATTCGAATGTTACTAAGAAAGGAGAAGTGAAATTAGAAGGATATTCATGGTAAGTACGATTGTTGGGTTATGTCATCCTTTGTGTGTTTTCCGCTAGTTTGGTTGTGAAACATTATGTATTCAGATTTGTTGTTAAAAGAAATTGTATCAGTAGAGATGGGATAAATAAGGGATTGAAGGAAATTTATCATAATGAGGAAGTAGTTCATTTGTGTGTGTATGTATATATTAAAATTATAATTTATGTGCGTTTCATATGCCCATTATAGTACTACAAGCTAAGGACGTGGGATAGGTCATAGTATGGATATGAGCACTTAGTATAAAGAAATATAAATCACGATTATAGCTGCATGCTCATTACATCTGCGTACATAAATTTTTAATAATTTTCAGTTGTAAATTCTGCAGATTAGTGTTGAGTTATAAGATAGTCCATTTCTGTTTCACTTCTGGTTTAAATAAGTTTTTACGAAGTATGGAAGAGAGTTGAATAATCTGCTCACTGCGTAATAGTGCCTTTATAATAACTAATTCAGTTAGCCCTTTGGCTAATGGAGATCATGCTTATGCCTTGTATTTATGCTATGGAATAGAATTTATTTGCATTCCATAGATCCTTCATAGGCCTTAGTGAAGGATATAGAATATGTCATTTTACATATACAATTCAGTAGAGTAAATGCATAGTTTTAACAGCTATTTAGATATAGGATGTCAATACAAACACAATAGAATAAATTCAAAGCTTTAAGAGCTATTTACAGAAGTGTGTAAAAGATACAATATTACAGTGAAGTAGTTATATCAAGGAATCATCACAATCACTATATGAAATTGTAATAACTAAGAATTATTGTTTAAAGTAAATTCTTATATTGTGTAGAAGGAGTGAGATAAGAGATACTTTTTTAGTGCTGACTTCAATAATTTTCTGTCATTTAAACTTTTTTATGGTAGGAGAAAGATTATTGAGTAATGTAATTTGCTGTGGTTAGCATTTGGCACGTGAAGGTTATATATTATATTGTTATATTCTTCATATCTGAGTTTGTGTGAAAAATTTCCCAGTTGTACACAGTAAATGATGATAATGAAAATAAGAGTTTACTGGCTAGATGAGAATATTAAACTTATTAAATAATGCGCTACAAGAGATTCTCCTTTTAATGCCTGCCATTATTCAGATTTTTTCTTTTGACAAATTTTTGTCTTCTTTTTATTAAACTTTCACAGAATATTATTCCATGTGACATAATGGAATGAAAGTAAGCAAAGGAAACTAATTTTAAAACAAAGCATACTTAACTTAGTATGAGGATAATGTCTGGGTAGTCAAATGACAGTGGTTACAAAGGGCTCAACATATGGCCTGGAAGGTGGTGATATATTGATTTAATGCATATGCTTGTTCCACTGGTTCCTATCCTGAGCCAGATGAATCCATTCGACATCGTCTAATTGAATATTCCAAAGTAGCATTGTAATATCCTCCTACCTATGCACAGATTTTCCATGCAATCTCTTTCTTTAGACTTTCAACAGAAATGTTGAGTGTATTTTTTATCTCCCCTTCATGCTACATGCCTGCCCATCTGATTCTGTTTGATTTGTTTGTTTCAGTAATATTTGGTGAAGAGCATTCATTATTTCTTGTTGGTCTTAAGTTGTGGGTGCAGCACTACCCCAAATATGTTTATGTAAAACAATATTTTAACATTTTTGCCAACTTCCATGAAAAAAAGCGTTGTTGCTGGTTACATACTGTAAATTTTATTTCTGGAGTTTACACATTTAGAAGCAAATTCTGAACGAGAACAATCTTATTATAATGATGCATGGTTTCCCTTGTCTTCTAGGGATAAAAGGAAAACTGTGAATTTGAAAGACTACATCATAGAAAGCATTGAAGATGGTGAAGTTTTGAAAATGCCAGGTGCAGTAAACGGCCAACAGTTTGTCATTCAGAACTGCAAAAACACTAGTATATTTGTATTTGACCATGCAAATACAGTTACAGTTGATGATTGCATTAACTGTAAGATTATATTGGCAGCAGTGAAGGGCAGGTACTTTGTCGACAGTTGTTTATGCTTTTGCCCTTTTTCCATTCAAGTGAATTATGAGATGTACTGTTGTCAGTTACGGCTTTCAGATGATGATGCACTGTTATAAGGTGTTCCTCCGTTTTCTTTTACAGCATATTTCTGCGAGATTGCAAGGAATGTTTGTGTGTAGTAGCATGTGGACAGTTTAGGGCACGAGACTGCAGAAAGGTGGATATCTTCTTATGTTGCACCACTCAGCCAATAATAGAGTCCTCTAGCAGTATTCACTTTGGTTGCTACCAGTTGTTTTACAATGAGTTGGAAGGTAAATCTATTGATACAATTAAGGTTTTGTAATTTTACGCAACTTTGAGATCACAAGAGACTGGCAATTAAAATGTAAGGGGAAGTTTGGTAGCCATTGACAGCCAGTGAATTCCTTGTTTTCTTGCTTGGTTTAGACACTTGTGTCATCTATGACATACTAACTAGGAAACTGTGCGGTAGGTGCGCTTTGATCTGTAGTCTTCTGTGAAGTCAGTATCTTTGATAACCTTTTGTGTTATGTTTGCCCTTATATATTTATAGCCTGTTTTGAGTTTGGAGTGTGCAGATGCTGTGAATTAAGTAATATTTTCTGGGCTCAACAATGCCCAATGACAGGCTCTGTCTTTGTCTTCAGGTAAGCAGGTACCTAACTTTGTGTGACCTGTTGGATAAAGGTAATTCTTGTTGCTGAGTGCAGATACAATAAAAGAAAGTAAATTTAATGGAAATTGTAATCACTTTTGAAACCTCCTTGTGGTAGAGCGGTGAAGATGGAGACCATTCGTTCCTTGCGAGCGTTGGTAACCGCCTACGGGACTACACACTGTCAACCCAGAAGACCATTATCAGCATGTTTTGGATTACATTTCTGTTGCAGAACATTTTCAGCAAGCAGGATTAAGCGTGTTTAACAATAACTGGAGCAGCATCCATGATTTCACTCCCATTGAGGGAGAACACAACTGGTGTCTATTCCCAGATACGATAAAAATACAAGATTATGTTTCCCTGCCTGCTTCACAAGAATTACAGAGGTATCTGTGTAAGAATCAACAATTACAGTACAATGGACCATATATTATAATCTTCTTGTAGGTGAAATTACTGCTAAAGTGTCTGAACTTGAGAATGTTTGTTTCCTTGTTGCAGTATAAACAGTACTAATATTTTAATAATTACTGTGTAAGATAATTCCTTTGAAAGGGTTACAAAGTTCAAATATCTGGGAACAACAATAACAAATCAAAATGACACTCATGAGGAAGTTAGGAGGAGATTAAATTCTGGAAATGCTTGCTACTTCTCAATTCAAAATATTTTGGCTTCCCATCTGATTTCTAAGAACCTGAAAATTAAAGTATACAAAACAATAATCTTGCCTGTTGTTTTGTATGGGTGCAAAACATGGTCTCTCACTCAGAGGGAGGAACACAGATTGCAGGTGTTTGAGAATAGGGTGTTGAGGAGGATATTTGGGCCTAAGAGGGAAGATGATGGGGCGTGGAGAAAACTGCATAATGATGAGCTTAAAAAATCTGTACTCCTCCCCCAGTATTGTCAGGGTGATTAAGTCGAGAAGAATTAGATGGGCAGGGCATGTAGCGTGCATGGATGGGACAAGAGGTGTGCACCGGGTATTGGTTGGGAAACCTGGGGGGAAGAGACCACTGGGGAGACCTAGACGTAGATGGGAGGATAATCTCAGGCAGGATCTATGGAAGATAGGAGTCGAAGGAGATTGGATTTTGCTGGCCCAGGACAGGGTCCCATGGAGGGCTTTGGTTAATTCGGTGATGAACCTTCGGGTTCGGTAAGCCATCTAGTTAGTTAGTTAGTTAGTGTAAGATAATTTATAATTACAAATTAAGGAGACTCTTTGCTTCGCTTCTGCGGTTTTTCTTTCTGACTTCTGCAGTGGTACTTTCGAGTATATTTTGAAGATCAGCAGCAGTCTGCAGATTGATCTGCTCTGCCATGTGCTTATTTGCTCCCATGGGCTTGACTGAATGTGTGTGTGTGGTTTATTTTCAGATTGAGTGCATCATTGCTGGCAGAGAGGAGTGTTGTGCCTCACACGTGGGGCCTGCACAAAACACCTAGTGGAGAATCGTGCTTAGTGGCTTTCTTTTCTGATGGCCAGCAAGTGCAGCGAGCGAAGGCCTTTATTAATGCACTCAAGATTGAAAATGTAAGGATCGTGTAATGCAGTTCCTACAAGTCTGCATGGCATTACAACCCAGAAGACAACTTTATTATCCAGAACACAATTTTGTTTCAGCCGTATTGTCTTCTGCTTTTGAGCAAGGAGGCTCGTATGCAGGGGGTTGATGCCGAGCACGTCTTTCGAACAGACTCTTACAACGCAGCAGTACAACGAGGTCTGGTGGTCGGTTTGCATTACAGTGGCCCCAACTGTATCCATTCATGTCAGAAAGTAAGTAATATATAATACATATACAGCAGAATTATTATCTCCCATTTCTGCTGTCTTCTTTTGAAATTGGATGAATTGATGCAGTTTATAGTTTTATGCTTGATCTTTTAAATTAGAATTTATCAGTGTTAAGGCCCAAGAACTGATTTTTTTTCTTTTTGTGTTATTTTACAAAAGTTATTTAAGGTACAGAGGTTGCTTCCCTCCTCCCTTGCAACAAACATAAGTCAGTGGCTGCACTTAAACTGAATGGACACTGGGATTGTGGGTTCAAATCATGCCTGTGCGTACGTCACTACCGTCATATTCCGAGATAAAACACGGCTTATGAATACTGAGAGGCAATTCCTGATACTGTGAAATGACTGCCCTGTAGGGAATTTAGAAGTAACCGTGGAATTTAAATCAGAGTGACCTAAAGCTGTCGCCATTGTTCACGTAGTTTGTTTCTCTGTCTTCACAGGTGGCTGTTAGTATAGCAACAGCTACAGGATCAACTGGGCTAGTGTATGTGAGTACGAATCCTAAAATTTCTCAAAAACAGGTCGACAGTTTCTTCAATTTTGCAAACATGCAATTGATTGCTTAAAATTATTATTGTTTTGTGTGAGTCTGTGATTGTAACTTATTTGCTGTGTGTAAGAGAACATACCTAATTCCTTACATTTTATAATCTTTTACTATAACACAAAAGAAAATGCCATGTTACAAGAGCCTACTGTAAGAATATTCTGCAAGAGGGAGTTTGTGAGGCAAAGTATGTATGTAAGAACACATATTGCCAAGTATTTGTTCTTTTTATATGGTTAGAATAATAATAGTATAAGTTATTAAGAAATTAATAGTATAAGTCACTATTTAGCTACAGCCTAAGAAACAGATGCAAGTGTCATGATTTTGTCTGTATTATGTTGAGAAGTAATTATGGACTACATTGTAAACAGTATGCCAAGTATAATTTTTGCATAGTTGGTAATCTGTCAAGTGTAGTGGGTTATTTATTTTACAAAAGTGTTTCATGCTATGGGAGCAAGCGTATGGAATCACAGTCCTGCAATGGTTGAAGTTTTCTGTAACAGGCTATTTTATAGAATATTTTACAGAATAGTTCTTCAGCTTGACTTGTGCCATCTGAGAAGCATGATTTTAAGCATGTTTGCATCTACAATTTGAAAAAATGTGCCTATTGGCTCTGTGATGTGTGTCTACAAGTAGAAATTCAACCAAAGGATGAATTTTTTTAAAATATGATATTGGTGAGTTTTACTCAAATATTTTGACACATTCCAGTTTTCATCACAATCAGATAGCAATTGTGTCCATTTAAGATTAAGACATTCACGCATTTCTGTAAGCAAAAGTGGCCTTAAAACCATGTTGAGAAATACCCCAGCCAGACACCCTGCATACATAATTGTGTGGTGGATCCATGGATGAGACCTGCCATGATGTCAACAGACACACCACTCACACTAAGGTCACTGACTGCAGAAAACTCTGGTGTCTCCCAGCATTCATGAAGGTTAAAGGTCCTATTTTGATGGCACAAACAGCCCCCCCCCCCCCCCAATAACTGTATACAGTACCCTTCAGGGTGCATTCACGAATTGAAAATGTAGAGGCAATAACTGAGCGAACGCACAAAAACTTGTTAATATTTTGTAAGTTGTGTTGTCATTTAGTAGAAACTAGTTAGAGAATGAAATCAAAGTCGGGTAGTCATCCATTATGACCGTGTTTAATTTATTTGTGCATTGCGCTAAGTGCAGCACCATGCCTTACCACTGAAAATGAATGTGAGCCAGTTTGTTAAAATTTACATCTTCATAACCTGTTTCACTGAGGTTAATTTTAATATTAATAGCACAAATGGTCTGTGCTGACGTTAATTTATTAGGCATGTATATAAATATCATAAAGGAGAATGTAGGAATTATATTAAAAGTCAGTAATGGGATTGTTGTAGAAATAAACAGGCAAATCTAATTATAATCATGTTCAAAAATGCAGAACAGGCTTATAATATAGGACTGACTAGAAATGCCATTCAGAAAGATGTAAGAAATCAAAAATATTTGGAAAATTCTTGCTACTGTTCAGTTCATAGTTCTTTTTTCTGTTATTTGTTTGTGAGAAAGCGTCTCTCTTTCTAAGAGGAAACGATAGACTGAGGCGTTAAATGCCGAGGAAAACTTTTGGATCCGTAAGAGAGGGAATGACAAGATGATGGTGAAATGTATGTAATGAAAACTGAGCACAGGTAGGAAGATAATATTGAAGTAGTCTCTGAATGGGTGGACTGATTTTAGCTGATTCAGGTTCCATAAGGAAAAGGAAGGTCCTTCATGTAATTTGTTTTTCTGTCCTCAAGCATCAGTATTAATATAAGTAAACAAATTAAAGAAATTTGAGCAGTTTAGTGTCACATATTTTTGGCCATATTTACAGTCGCTATTTTATTGTAAAAGGAGAGAAGAAATTTGTTGAACAAGAGAGTATGAATTGTTTATACTATGCACAAGTCCATGAAAATATTTATATGGCGAGTGCGTTTGTAATATTTTTATTGTTTTTATATTGTTTTATGTTGTATTTTTGTTTCAGGTTTGACATGTTTTGTTATTCATATTTGTTATTTATCACTATTTTTGTCATTTATTTTATATGTTTTTCGTACACTGATGTAAGTGCAAAACGTCTGAGCAGATTTAAGGGAACTTAATTATGTAAGTGTTGTATTAAAGTGTATGTGGAACTCAGTAGGCCAGGCTGAGGAGTTCATAATTTTAATTACACACAAAATTGTATAGGTTTTACATCACTTTAACGTCCTTAAAAATATGATATTATCAAATAAGCAGTATATTTCTAGGAAATTTCACAATCACAGTGTTTGTAGTATAACCTTGGAATTTGTCAAAAAGTGCACACTGCAGTTTTGTCAGTCTTGTTTGGATGTAACTGGACCATATTGTAAGAAAGTGTTGTGAAACTGTTTTCCTTATAAAATTGCCAACCCAACATTCTCTTTGTTTGGTTTAAGAGTGAGAACGCTGAATTGCCTTTCATTCTGAACTACAACTATTGAAATTCATATTCTTTTCCATATACAAAGAAAGTCCTTAAATGTAGGATTTGAGGTTTTCACAGCGGTGAGTATGAAGATTTCTGTCTTCTGGGTTGTTGCACTATTCATCACCCTGATGACGGAGGCAGTATGACCTCTGAAACGTTGGTTAACATCGACCAGACTACCCAGAAGACGGAAATCTTCAAAGTTCTTAAAGTTAACTTAGTAGCATTGATATTGTTTTGAGTGTTTTTAGCCTTATTTATTTAATTTTAATCTGCAAACTTCATAATGTTTACATGCTTCTGACTTACAAATTGAATTGCAGATAACATATACATTTTATAACAAAAGAGGCATACATTTATGTATAAAACATTTTAACAAATACGATTAATTATTCCTCCATTTTTCAGGTTTACACAGCGGTGAGTATAAAGATGGCTGTCTTCTGGTTATGTGGTGGCAGTTTAGTGATGTTTCAGAAGTGCTTGCTGCCTTCATCATCTGGGTGATGTGGAGGCAGCAGGCACCTCTGAAATATTGATAAACATCTATCAGACTACATGGCACAACACCCCAGAAGGCAGACATTTTAATTTGTTCTTCTCTTCATAAATTCACCTTCAAATATGCATTTGTTTCTAATAAAAGCAACTTGATTCTTACACCTTATAGAAGTATAGTAAATGGCATTTAACTTTACTTACTCAAGTTACTACCTCAGAATAAATCTGTCAGTCTTCAGGACACTCTTGGCTATTTGTGACCTGCAGTATTGTTTCGATAAAATAGTACGCATTTTCAATGTTTTTATAGCTTTTTCAGTAATACTTGCATCCATCTGTGCTAGATAAAATGTAGAAGGCTAGCCAAGTAAACCATGCATTCTTATACTTTACACTTACAACATGATAAAGAAGTACTTTATGTGTGTTATAATGTTAAAATATTTATGATGAGCTGAACTTGGGTGCACAGTGTATTTAATTCAGCATTGCTCAAATAGCAGAAGAGGATGAACCATGTCTGTTACAAAATAGTGGAAAATTGGCTTCTGTTGCTATGCACTCTGGGTATTCTGCAGTCATATTTTGGAAGAAATGTAATGGCTGCATGTGGGGAAAAGGAATATGTTTTACAATTCAAAGGTAACACATATTTTAAATGTCAAAGTGTGACCTTTGTGACATTAATAAGTGCCATGAATGAATTATTTTGTTGTAAGTGCTTTTATAAGCTGTCAAGATGCTGACTTCTAGTTTTACATTTCCCTAATTAGTGTTTGTTAGATATATTTTTTACACTTGTGCATTTAGTGTAAATGTTGATTGACTAAACATGTTTTTCACAAATAAATGCAATGAAAATAACATGTTAATTGTCTTGGTTCCACTTTTTATTGTGCAGGTAGAATTTGAACTGTTGTCCATATATTGATCTTTTCATGTGCTTGAACAATTGATGAATTATGGTTGCCTTTTCTCCTTTAGACAAAATTATTTGAATGATTTATTGTGGTAGACCGTTTAATATAATGAACATTTTGTTTTCTGTGGTATATACAAAGTGAAGTTGCAGTGCTTGAGTTATTGCAATCTTGGAGAAGACTGAAAGCAGGAAAAAATTAGATTGTAGTTTTAGTGAGGACTCCATACATAATTTGTTACCTTCCAGATTTATACACGTTTGATTAGGCTATCATTTCAGTTTTATTGAATGTATTACAAGTTTTGAACCAAGTTCCTGTGAAGTTAGAAGTGTAACATTTTAATTATTACTTTGTGTTAGTTTGGAATATAATGCAATATCGAAGTGTAGTACAATTGTCCTATGGTGCCTGAACTTAACATAACAAACAATTTAAATTGAAACTAACGTAATGGAAGATGAAAAATTTGTATATGCCCCCCTCCAATCCAAGCTTTTTGATTAGTTATGTATAGTGGTAGTTGAAACTGGCCGATCCAAATGTAAGGTGATGAATGGTTCGGGAACTTTCTGTAAACGTCTCAAATAATTGACTGAAATTGGACTTTTAGTTCTGGAGTTTATTCATGTGTAGAGCAAAGAAAACAAATCATCTTAGCTACTCTTCCAACCACAGGCAGATAATTGAACGCATACCTCTAGTGTATAGTTACAGAGAATATCCTGCACTCTGGTGTAGAAAATCTCTTTGCCATTCCTGTCCTTTGGTTTACTTCTGCCTGTGACTACTCCTTGTAGTATTCCGTGTTTTTTTGCGAAGTTACTGACGCTGTGGAAGTAGTGTGGAAAATAGCTGATGTTCTTGCATATCTAAAGTAGGGGAGTTGTGAAAAAATCGCAAGGTATCTCTCAGGCATATGTTATTATTGAATGAAAATATAAGATACTTTTCTATCTAAAATTTAACTTGTGTCGGTAAATATAATCTAGTTTCCAATGTGTCTGCTTTGTAATCGGACATTTTGTGTGTGGGTGTTACGTTCGTAATTGGCCGAATTTAATTTTGTAGTTGTCTGTTGTAAAGTTGTATTGGCAGATAAAGCATGTGCGAGCAGATTTGATGTTTTATGTTTGCTTAAATATGCGTATTAGCGGGAAGTTAAAGTGTTTTTTTTTTATTGATGTCGCTTAAGCGTAGGGATGCATACACCGAGTTAAATATTTCTAGTCTTCGTTGTATTGTATTATATTAAAATATAAGGACGGTGAAACATCTAAAGTTGTACAACGTTTCGAAGATTACTACCTGAGAATCCAGTTATAAACACAGTTTTGGAAGAAATATTGACGTTTTGAGCAAACATAATGAAATGTATATATGGCTGCGAAACATGAATATCCGATATCGCCGATCTGTTCATTTATTGACCTTGTTAGAGTTTATTAGCGTCTTTATTTCTGTGGATTTGAGATCATATTTTTATTGACATTATTAACTTTCACCAGGACACCTGTTCAGAGCATTCTGAGTTGAAGGTGAATGAAACACAGACTTCTTTTTAATTGCAGTTTTATACTTTCTGTGAAAGATGTCTCAGAACAGAGGATATCGTCGGGATGGCAGGCAGTCCTATCAGATGAACTCTTCAGCACATTACGGTGGTCGTTCTGGGCAGCAGATGAATGTGAATCCATGGGAAGGGGGCTTGGTTCCAGGAGGAAGATCTGGAGTAGGAGGCTTGCTGCCAACACCTCCACAATCATCAAATCTCTTGTCCCAGTTATCATCACCTGAAGCACAATTGGCTCTTGCTAGCAACCTGCTGTCAACACTGCTGCGACCTCAGCAGCCTTCCCCCGAAGTAGGCATTTCTCTGAACATGGCATTAAAAAGACACTTTATACATAAATAGCACAATGTAAATTTATCTTCAGTAGGTAATGTGTATGATGTAGCGTTTAACTCCACATAACATGTTCAGGTACCATCTTTACTGAGTTTGGGTTCACTTGGTCATCTGGGAAATGCACCAGGCGGTTCTGGGTATAGGCAGCATTCTGGCTATGGTCCTGGCAGATATCAGGACCCTGGTCCTAACAGGCGTAAGCGTATGGAATCACGGAGACAAGAACCGTACAATAAGGTAAGGGCTGTGAAAGTTCTCGTATGTTTATGTCATTTTGTTCTTCAAAATGATACGGCTCCCAGTGAAAAATACAAGATTCTTCAAGTTGTATATCTTTCTATGCAAATGTCTTGAAGCTCTATGCTTACAAGTCATTCTGAGAACATTTTTCTTTTCAAAGTTGTAAAGTCTGCCTTTCTTGTTAGGGGAATTACAAAACTGGTTCTGGTCATCTGTAAACATTGCTCTAGATTCCAAGTTTCCAGTCACTGTTTTCTATCTAAACACTTACTTTTCTACAAAGCTACAAAGATGCTAGGCCCCAAAACACACACCACTACCTCCTGCAACCGTGAAAACCAACAGCATCTTAAAATATTTGCTCTTCTGAGGGAATTGGACTTGTGTGTAGTAGAATAATATAATAAACCTGATTCATATTTTACAGATATGCCATCTCATATAGTCAACGATCTGTACATTACTCAGTTCTAAGCATCATGTGCCATCTTCAGAGCTGAAGTAAATTGTATTGCATTTTGTTTACTGCTTCTGAATCGTGTAACTCTTGTCATGTTCAACTAACAATATTTCTGCACCACTTTGAAGCTTCAGACACTGATCAGGATCTGCAGCCTGTTTCATTTCTTCTATCAATATATTCACTGTGTCTCAAAGACCTGGGCCATGCTGCAACAAATTCTGTAACCATGTTGATTCCAATCCAACTACTGACATATGGGTAATTGTAATACTGACATACAGCCCACGCAGGGTCGTCGCCCTGCCCCTGCCAGGGGGGGTCCCGAGAGGAAGCCTGGTGGTAGCCAGGGGTTGCGAAGTCCTAGCATAGGGAAAAGTCGCAGTGGCTCAGGCACCAAACCTGGGGTTAAAGCTGACAGAAAGGATGATGACAAAGAACCTAAGAAAGACAAAGACCTGGAGGATGATAAAAGTAGTGGAGCAGAAAAGAAAACTGATGAAGAGGATGTTAAGAGGTAAGCAGATGCCTTTCAACATTACTTTCCTTCTGTTCTTTCTGTGGCGTCTTCGTTACGCACACAGAATCAAGCATTTCCCCCAAGCAAGCAGTGTCGTCTGTGGGTCACAGCTACGTGGCAACACTTAGTTATGTTAACGTGATTAATATTGCCAGTCAAATGAAAAACCATTGCAATATTGGGTCTTCACATTCTGTTTGTGTAAGGTCTGATGGCCTCACATATCTGTATGTGGATTGTTCGTGCTCCTCCGGGGTAGATGCACCGTTATAATATACATGTGTATTTACCTCATTTCTACCCAGTGCAGTCCATTGTACAAGTGTGCAACACTAGTAAATCTGTTAAATTTTAAAATGATGATATGCACTTATTTTGTTGTGAAACTTTGCTGTACATTGCAGCTTATCTCTCATTATACTGGTATAGTTGTATTACGTTGATAATTCTTCGTTCATAGATTTTAATTCTAATACTACCTAGACATTTATTGCATTTTCTTGCATGTGGAGGATTTGCACTGTGTTGTGTACTGAAATGTTTCCTGATTTGAAATGCAGATGGTGAATTTTATTTATGCTCTGTTCTGTAACATACAGTTGAGCTCATGGTTTCAGATGACAATCACCATCTGACAGATAAAACAATTTACCCTAGTGTCACAGTCATTGAGTGAGTAATGACTTACGCTTTGTGATGTTTCCTCTGCCATCCTGGAGGCAGCAATCCTTAACCTGAGCATCCTCATTCTGGTTGTAGTCTGCAAATAATTCATGTAGAATGTAATTTGTTCAAGATATCAAATGCGTAATTGTTCGCCATGCTGTAATCAGTGGAGTCTTTTTTTTTTCATTTTCTTCAAAGTGAAAATACATTTCCACGAATACGTTCAGTGTCTGCTGAAAAACATGTCGCTGTCTTGCATATTTGCATTTCTGCATTGAAGATAACATTCTCGGATGCATCTGATATTATTCTCAGTCTCATCTTACGTGATATGTGCGATATTGTAGACGGTATACCAAGAAAACTTACAGACGTGAAAGCGACATTCAGACATGATTGGGAAGTAAATTGAAAATTTTTTTCCACAGAGGAATTGGAATATTTTGAAATGGCCAGTTTCTTTGTTGCATCAGATGTGTGTCCAGAGCTGACATGAAATCCAACATATAATGTGAAGATTTCTTCACTTTAACTGCTACTTTTTTCTTGCGTGTTATGATGTTCCTCTTCCATCTAGATTCTGGCAATCCTGATTACTGCTTTTCCATTGTTTTCATATTTATGAAGAAGATTCCGGGGCTCTTGGCGTGTGTTGAATGCGTATGTCTCAAGGCAAGACTCGTGGCATGCCAGACTGATCATTCAGTTCTTGTCTTGTTTGAATTCCTTTGTACATTGTAATTTGGTTTCCACAGCTTCATATTCAGGTTTATCTTCACTTACATTCAAAAATATTCTGACATGGATTTTCTTCATATTTGGTTTGTATAATGTTGAATTATATCTCTTTGCCCTGTGAATATCTGTCGTGTCTTTAAATCAAGGTACTTTTGCTTGAACGTGAGGACCAGACTATTAAATGGCTGTTATGAATTCATTAAAAACTTTTATTGGTTGTGATTAAATTCAGTTTAATTAAGGAGAGGGGTGCCCAAAGTTAATACTGCATAATTTATATGTTTCAAGGATAATGAATGGTTTGATGTCTAGGAGCTGTGTATTTGTACGAGGCGCGTCCATAAAGTAAGTTTCCCACTCGTCCCACAGCTAGCAAACCTTATATTGCGCGAAGCGACTGTGCGTACGTGATAGAGCAATGATGTAGCATGGCGCATGCACTAACGGTACTTCCCGCGTTCTCACAGTAGCATCGTTGCAGCTGTTGAAGATGGAGGTTCTTATTCCAGCTCCCGCCGACTGTGAAGTGCGGTCAGTGATAACGCTAGGCCGCACACGGCTCGACGGACAGCAAGTCTCCTGCAGGAGTTCAGCTGGGAGGTGTTTAATCATTCACCCTATAGCCCGGACTTCGCTCCCAGTGATTTCCATCTTTTCCTACACCTCAAGAAACTCCTGTCCGGTCAGCGTCAGCGTTTTGAGAATGACAGAGAGGCGGAGATGGTTGTCACACAGTGGTGCCAATCCCAGGCGGCAGACTTCTACGACACAGGTATTCAAAAGTTGGTCCCACGGTATGACAAATGTCTCGTTTCCGGTGGCGAATATGTTGAAAAACAGCTGGACACTTGCTGTATCTGTTGCAATAAATATTTCCATGAAATTGTGTTTTGTTTCTGTAAACGGCCCCAGGGAAACTTACTTTGTGGACGAGCCTCGTACCTTTAATGAGCAGATCAGTGTAGTATATATTGCAGCACTCACAATTCCTAGAATGGGCTACAATAGAATCAGTTGTTTTGTTCACACTTTGACGCTTGGTGAGATGAATTTGAAGTTTTATCCTGGTCCTTTGGCAATTGGATTTTGCTGGCCCAGGACAGGGACTGGTGGAGGGCTTTGGTTAGTTTGGTGATGAATCTTTGGGTTTCCTAAACCACCTAGTTAGTTATCCTGGTCCTTCTCCATGGCATGTCTTCTTAGTGAATGAATCAGTAAAATCCTCATCACACATCTGAAACTCAATCTAAAGCTACCTTTAAACACGTTTGTAACTTCCCATACATTCATATGACATTTCAGTTTGCATTTTTTTAAAAAAAATAAATATTCCTTGCAGTCCACATAAGACCAATATATGACAAGTCAAGAGTGGAACTGAGGAAGCCTCTAAATTCGTTGGTCATCGGTGTTATTAATACAGTGCTTACATGACATGAGGGATAAAAGTTGAATGCTGAACAGATGATCGAAACAGTTGATGCTATGTACATATTTAGTGCAGAGGACCTGCACATTGGGTTTTATGGTGGCTCGTTTTCTCTTCGTGTACATATATATGTCCACCACTGACATGGATAACATAAACTCTGTGACGTACATGCTACCGTTTAATTTTTATAATTTCTCCAAATTCTGTCAACTTGGCACTCCATAGATGTTAGTGGCTGTTGTGGACTGTTTCTCAGGCTCCAGTACCATTCTACATTAGAATAAAGATTGTCCATTCTGATAGTCTTGACTTTATTTTCTTAAACTTTCAGTAAAGTCAACTCATCATAAGAGACCAGTTATTTTGCCCTCCTCCCAGAATATACAGTCTCTCTGTCCCATTTTGAATGCTTTCATAAATTCAAGCTTGCGTATATTTACGTATCTGTCGTTCTGTAATCGCAGGCTCTAATACAGTGTGCTATAATAATTCCTTTCCACTTACAGTGTCTTGACCTGGGGTACAAAGAGTCATGCCTGTTACACCATGTGTACAGTAAATAGATTCACACCACACAAATATTGTCATTCATCTTGCCATCTTCACGCACGTCTGTTTCATCTAAATGTTTGCTGCCGTGCTTCAGCAGTTTTTTCTGTTTTTATTTTCTTTTTTGCATCCATCGTGAAGTGTTTGGTTACCATACGTGTGTAATCGAGAAGTCACAAGAATTTCTAATACACAAATCTTAATACAGTAAAACCTCTCTAAGTTGGACACTTGGGGTTCCACGAAAATGTGTCCAAGATAGAGGGAAAGAAAAAAATCAGATTGTGGTCTAATGACAAAATAATCTATTTACGTACGTACACTAACTACTGTAGGCTTACTTGAATTAAGAATTAATGACAGCAGTATTAATAATAATCTTTTGAAGCCCACTCCCATGCATTGCACATTACACCCCAGCCTCAATAACATTTTCTAAAGTTAATTCCACCAATTTTCGCTTCCCCATCGCAAAAAGAAAACTTCCATTTCTGTTAACACAGCCTGAACTCAAATGCAAGCGCAGTACTGACGGAGTTAAAACTGTGTCTTCTGCAATACTGTAGTCCAGTTCAGGGTTCAGCAAAAGAATAGTTAAACACTTGCAGTGCATTCCAATGATGGGTTCAATGTTCATAAGATAATCCTCCAAAGATGAGGCATTCATGAGTCAAAATAACAAAATTTGTAACTGAAAAAGTTTCCCTGAAAAGCATCGAAGTTAAGTGCATGAACCTGTCCAACTTACAACAAAAGGCGTGTTCAAGTTCAAGGATAAAGGCGCGTCCAAGATATAGGATATTGTGGACATATAAAATTATAGGATATTTGCCGGTTCCAATTAAAAGTGTCCAATATAAAGGGGTGTCCAACTTGAGGGGTTTTACTGTATTATATTCATGTAATACACTATTTCATTTACTTGATGTTTATAATTGACACAAGTGTTTGACCTTTGAATTAGATGGCGTTGCTGCACACACCAACGAATGTGGATTTTGTTGCTATAAAATAAGATGTCACAACAGGAAAAGTTTATTTGTTCTTTGACGTGTACTAAAGTTTAATTTTGGAGTACACTGAATGCAGATTTTGCTTATGTAGGCCATAACCTCTTCCTTCTAAAATGTTTATTCTCAGTCGCCCTGCAATAAACTTGTGTGCCTCACAGGACATCAGAAGATTCATATGAAATGGCAATTCACTTGTGTTCATTTATTTGGTATCAACCCCACTGGTGAGTTTCAGTGTTCGTGTTATTCTTCCATATTCATATTTTGAGTGTGATTTGTTAAATATGATTTAATGCACTTGGCAATGTAATATAATTGGTGGTATAAATATCATGATTGTGTTACTGGCTGTTGTACTACAATGTGCTCAGTTGTATTCATATTAATGAGTGTGCAGACGCATGTATTTGTTGGGAGTTGTTGCGATATCTCTGACAGTCGTGAAATGTTCTTGCTTTTGTAAAGAGATGCGGTAAGCATAGATTAATTGTACATTTTGGAAATGTGCAAGCATGAAGGTAATTTGTGTAGCAGATTCTCCCAGCATTAAAATTAATTGGAATACATCTGTGTGCTCCGTGGCTTAGAAGTGCTGGAACAAGAATTTGTGAGTGGGGTCTTACATGACATTTTGAACCCATTCCATAAAGATTATATTTTCATAATTCCACTACCTGTACGTTGATCTGTTTGTATGAAAAGAACTTGTGACCTACTTTCTTTCAGTCTCTTAAGTTATATGTGTCATTATTTCAGTGTCTGTTAAAGTATTGATGTTAAAATTAACTCTGAACATCAGATCAGGACAATTTTTTAATTTAAATGGGCCAGTCAGACGTTGAGAAGGATTTTTCCCATTTAATATGCCAATGAAAAGTGAAAAATGTCCTGTAACTAAAGTTTTAAGGATAAGAGTGAAGATGTAATTTCGTATGTGCTAGAAGGAAGGGAAACTGTGATAAGGAAGGCCTAGCACGCGTGAGTAAATGGTACATGCACTTTCAGAGATGAAGGTGAAGATGGTGAGAAGAAGAGGGATTGGAAGGATGAGAAGAAGTCTGAAGAATTGTCAGGTGCTGATAAAGACGAAAATGAGGATGACAAGGAAGAGGATGAGAAAGACAAGGTAGGCAACAGTCATAGCACATTTCCCTAGGTATTTTTGTCAAACTAGGTGCACGCTCGAAAGCAAATACACGAAAAGAAACAAGATTTAGTTTTTCCACTGAAGCAGTTTTCAATGCACCAAAGATGATTTATAATCATGGAAATATTCTGCACACAGTGGATAAGTATAAGTCATGACTTCTAGTATGAATTTCACAGTCGAACATGCCACAACAGTAGTTCCTTCAGCCCCCCCCCGCTCCCAAAAAAAGAGAGATTAAGGCTAGACTTGTTACTGAACAGGTGGCATTCCTTTTATTTGATGTAATGGAAGTGCGTTAACTCTTCAAAGCAAGGGTGGAACTGTATATACCACCTGCCGTAACAGTCAGTAATGCTGCATTTGGTCATGGAGTGTATGTGTTTTTATGACTCACTGAATAAAAACAGCAATTGAATGGATAAGCATGTTTGAAATCACATTTATCTTATTTCAGGGTGTGGAGAAAGTGCCAGCCTCTCGATACAGTGGCATTCCTCCATCACTGTTTTACTGTCACGTCTGCAAGAAGCACATGTGGGACGAAAATGTACGTATCGTCAACTTCGTGTGTTCTATACCTTCCTTCTCATATTAAGATTTCTTATTGACTGTTTGCATTTATTACAGTCATTCCAGAACCATTTGAAAGGAAGAACACACCAATTGATGATGGATAAATTGGAAGAGAGTTACAAGATAAGGGTGGAGCTCATGAGACACGAGCAAAAGGTATGGTGCTTTATGCTATTGTACACCATTTGAAGACAGGTTAAGGTTTATGGATTTATCATGACCTGCACACATTATTGTTAATATTATTGGAGGCACATTTTGCAGTGCGTAGGGCTTTGAATGTTCGGAGTAACTGGAATCCAGGGCTTCGGCACAAGCTGAGGGGCTCCCTGATGCCTACGAGGACAATATTTTAGCATGTAAAAAGTGCTGGTACAGTAGTTTGGGTCACTGACAATGGTGAGATCATTCAGATGGCAGTAATAGCAGCATTGAAAAATACCATTAATCGTAAGATACTATTATGTTGTTTTCATTAATTTTCTGTTCTGCCGCAGTTTTATCAGCTTGTGTAGATTTCTAGAATTTTCATGAAAAAAATTTGTTCTTAAAAAATCTATAGAAATTGGAATACACATCTCGTTGTGGTGTGCATGATATGTGGTAGTATTCTTGGAGTATGTGACAGTTTAGGAATATAGTTTGGGGAGCAGATGACAAGTGTTCTTGAAATTTCTCTCTCCAGAATAGTATAAACTTGGCTGGGATGAAATGTTGTAGGTGGCAGAGCAGCAACGAGAAATTGAGATGGAACGAATGAAACGCCAGGGCAAAAAAGTGAACATGAACATCCGGGAATACTGCACCATGTGTGACTTGCACTTCTTTGGCAACCTTATTGTGCATCGCAAAAATGATCGTCATCAGGTATTGTTGTCTGTACAATTGCATTGTGACCTTATCAGCAGCTATTAATTATTGTGTTGAAACTTTGTTGGAGGTGTTCTTGACATTAGTTGCTATTTTTTATGGTCAAAGCATTTATGAAATGGTCTTTTGTGTTTATTTTGTAAAATTGCTTTTGAAAATACTAGACTTGCCAAATTTGTTCCAGGAGAAAGCGTAGTAGTGTTGCGAGGTTGCCTTTCTGTGAGTGACATTACCACCACTCAGTACAGAGCATTGAAATGTTTCGTAGCAGATGTTTGAAAATTAGAAACTACAGATGAGGACTAGTATATAGTCTTGTCTTCCTCTAAACAACAAAAGTGTCATTTTTTGTATGGTGTAAAACATTGCCACCTGCTGGGAAGACCATTAGATGTAGGTGCTAAGTGATGTGAACGTTGCATGCATTTTTATAGCAACTGAAGAACTTCCTTCATCCCCGGTGTTTGCCCTGTGGAAAGGAATTCCCAACTCGTGTTGAATGGGATCATCACAAACTCACGCCCCTGCATCTGAAGGTATGTATTCTGCCTTGTTCAACTGTTCTGTTAGAACATCGGCACAGTATCGGCATCGGCATCACCGATTTGCTTCCGTTATTGGATGTTGACATGTAATCGCCACAGTTTTTCTTCGGTCATGTATCATAGTGATGCTGTTATATGAGATGTGTGCCAGTTGGCAGAAAGATAAAACTGGCTTTAATTGCAGATTTTAAGTTTGATTTGTTTGGTGTGTGTGTAACCATTACAGTTAAGTTAACCATAAATATGTTAACAGACTAATGTGCCATATATTTTTCATTCATGATGAGTAATGCAAGAAGTCATGTGGTTTATGTGATTGGGTGTTTGCTCTTATCAAAGTAAATATTCAATTTTGACTTTGCGTGCTCGTATAGTTTTGTTTCTGAAAGAGGCATATTATTGTTCTTAAAAATGTGAAGCTGTTACTAAATAAATGTATTGTCCTGTGACACAACTGTTCTTTATAAGTTGTGTGTTGAATTAGATAGAACTCACTGTTAATAATTCATTGACGCTCGAGCCATTGTTCTGTTTGCAGAAAACTGCAGAAGCTCGTAAAAATCGGAAGTCTGGTTCAGATGACGAGTTTGGAATTGAAGAACTGATTTCAGGAGGAGGTGGCTTTGGTACGTTCTCTTACGATGAGTGAAAAGTTTTGACTCAATAATAAAAGAGTAATTCAAAAGAAGTTGAACACTTCAAAGTATGTAACATGTTTATTTTACTGTTCAACAATAAACTCTGTGGAGTGCCTTATACATCTTTTACAAATCACCTTAGAAAAAAGTCCAAAGGTATGAAATGCAGAAGACGGTGATCAACCAATCGGTTGTACTCTCCAAATCCACCTATGCAGGTAGTATTCGTTCAAGCAATCTTACAAATTACCTGAAATGAGGGGCACTCTGCCTTCCTGAATAGTCTGTTATGTTTGGGGTATACATTACAGTGTTTTTGTTGAAAGAGAACAGACCATAAAGTTTGCTTTTCATGAGTGTGTTGACTTGAGATTTACAAATGTCTCTGTTGTGTGTGGGATCTCAGAACACTAAAACCTTGTATCGTGCATATTAACTTCTTCTACACTCATCACTGGAAGTGATATGTTGTAAGCCTGAAGAAATAGGTACAAGGCACTGTGTTCAATTTGGTGTCAATCAGTAAAATAAGTTACAAAGGTTTTCAACTACTTCTGAATTAGCTTGTACAAGATGAAGTAGTGATAGTAAGAATGTACAGAATATATTTGTGGCTCGAAGTCCGTCTTTCTGGTTTGATGTAGAAAAAATGTAAGAAAAGTGTTGTTAAATGTGGCTTTATTAAAATGTGTTGATGTTTACAAGTATGGCACAGGCTTGTGTCAGTGGGCATACGTAGTGATATGGAGCTACAGTCTGCAGAAATTTAATTCAGTTTTACCAGAATGTGCTTTTCTTACAGGAGATGACTTTTCCAAGAGAGAGATTAAAGTAAGGACACGAGAAGAGGAAGAGGATGAAATAAAAGAAGCTGATAAAGTTAATGAGACTGTTTTGGGAAAAGAAAAGAGTGGTGGTCCAGAAAAAGATGAAGGGGTAAATAAGGATGCTGAAGGGAAGGACGAAGGAGAGGCAACAGTAATAGGCAATCTGCGTTTACGGGTGCCCAAGTACAATCCTGAAGTAGCAGTCGGTGAGTTGCATTGCTATGTGGCATGGTCGTCTGCCAGGGGACGCTCGGCAGGCAGAGCTGGTGCACGCACCATGTTGCAGACCTCCATTTCTGTGTGCTCAATGTGCCTGCTATTTGTAGTTGTCTGTTCATTGCCAGAAACGATGCTATTTTCAGGGGTTTAACATTATACAGGTTGATGTTCCTTCATCGCCATTCTTGCTTTGCCGCAAACTTCTTGACAAGTCTGTTGGTCATATTTTGTTTGGGAAATGCACATTTTTATGAGAAATGTTGCTGTATGCATTGCCCACATGTTGAGGGAATCTGTTGGAAGTGAACATTTCTTGATAATGTAATGTTTTTGTGAACATAGCTGCAATGAATAACTTTTTTTAAATTGAAAAGCTAATAGTTTTGCAGGTTGTTTCACCTTTTATGAACTAGGGAGATTCCTTACCGTGTTTGCAAACATCAGACACTTTCACTGCCATTTTTCCATGTCCATACTTCTACTTTTTGTAAGATTGATTCCATAAAATTAACCATTCTTAAATTAACTAAATTCTCATCACAATTTTGAGAAAAACTCCTTTCAGTTTTCTCCTAGTGTGGTGGTTTAGGGTGATACATATCTCTCTTGCCAAGGGTCTCTCAGAATTTGAGATAGCAAGCCAAGTTCAGGTGGAATTCTGTTTGCATCTGACACTGTAGTCATCTTAATGACATGTTCACAGGATTAAGTCTTTTGAAGAAGATGACTGGTCAGACATGTCGGGCTTGTCACAGATTCTTCATTAATGTGGAAGATGCTAAAACACATTGCCGCACATTAATGCACTACAACAATTTTGTAGAATTGATTAAAGAAAAGGTAAGTGGAGGAAGATGAGTAAGAAATTCCTTTCTACCCAATAGAAACAGTATAATGAACTCAAAAAGAGCCCTCAGTATTTGTAGGTAAGTTTATAATTTAGTATTTAAGTTTCTGCAGTGAGTGAGAATAATTTGAGGCATCAAATTATGGTTATGAAACTTAAAGGCATGTTTGTAACGTTTTTGTACATTATTGTAGAATAATCTGTGGTAGATAAAACTGCATAATTTTGTAAATTACATCCTTCAGTTGTGGAGTCATTTGAGAAACAAATTATATGATGAAGCAGACAGCATAAATCTACCATAATGACTAGACACTTTGTTTGGTTTAAGAGTGTTGGCCTGGACAATGGTGTCTGAGGAAATTGGAACCATAAAGAGAGGGGAACCTCTGTTTGTAGAATATGCAGCTTCCCTTCCCAACACGTGTATTGTAGGTAGCCTTGATATGTCCACAGGCAAAAGCTGCCGAGGCCAAGGAAAGACGGGAGGCGAAGGCCGAGGCCAAGAAGAGGGAAGGAAGTCTAGAAAGTACAGAGAAGGTGAGGAGTTTAAGGACAAGTTAGGAAAAGTATGCATAGTATATGACAGTTCTGGCGTGTTTGTCAGAAATTTGTGATTTTGTGAATAGTACCATAATACATCTCTATGGATGTAGGATTAATTAAGCATACAATTCTTGAGTGTGTTTGCTCATTTCTAGTAATGAAGTTGACAGTAATAATTAAAAATCAGTATGCATATAAATCTGTTGAATTTTATAGGCTGCAAAACGTACAGAAGACATGAACACAGTGGATGATGAAGGAAACTGGAAGCGTCGCAAAGTGGCAAATGCCGAAGAAGACGAAGATGCAGATGCAGATGCACTTGTGTCCACGCCAACCGATGGTGGTAAAGTAAGTGAGACAGCAGCAACCACGAATCCAGTTGTGAAAGAAGATATTTCAGAGGCTGTGCCAACAAATGGGAGTCAGAAATATGACCCACTGGAGGCAGATGCGGAGGAGTCCAACCCTGAGGATGAGAACAAAGGCACTCAGTCTCAAACACCAGTGAAGGAGGAGGAAGAGGAGGAGGAGGATAAAGTAAAGAATAAAAAAGAAAATAGCATTGTTGGAGATGATAATCTGTGGGCAGAGGTGGATCGTGACCTTGGAAGTATTCTAGACACTGTTGATGGTGAAGCAGAGACCGAGAGTCTGAATGATATGACGGAAGATGAGTTACTAAATATAAAGCAGGAATCGGACTCGCCTGCAAAGGTAAGCCGCAACAGCACTCGGAACAAGGCGACCAGAGGGTCCCTGACTCCCAAGACCCGTGGAAGAAAGAAGAAGTAATTCGAGCATTTCTTTTACTTATTGACAGGTATGAATAGAAAGAAGAGTTATGTTTTGTCCTCTTACAGTAGAATGTAAGTTATAATAAGGCATTGAAGTTTTCCTTCTGATATTGTATGTTGCTAATTCATTTGATTGCATAACTCTGTGTATGTCATAACATTAGTATGCGACAGCTACAGTATATCATAGTTTGTAGGAAGTCTGATTTGGAATTTCATATTGCATCACTGTGTCCTGAACTGCATCATACCCTTGTATACAAAACAGAAGAATGAGAAACATTTCGATACTGGTATTTTGAGAGTTGTTAAGATTAAGATAATTGAAGTCATACAGACTGGAGACATTTAAGAAATTAAAACTTCTGAAAAGTGTTCATTTGTGAACTGTTGTATCATTGTTTTAGTGTTTCAATTTATAAAGTAAGCCTCCCACATTGCACACATCCAGCAACATCGTTTCATTGGGTACAAAGTGATACCAGCTAGCAGGTGCATGTGCTGCTCTGCGTCTCTATGCAGTTGGTACAATTTTTTGAATAGATTTAAAACAAATATTAATTCCCAGAAAAATACTGGATAAACACCAGGAATAAACACATGCAATTACAACTGACAAACAGTCGGAAGTTGTTTTCATTTCGGTCAAGGCTTTACTCGGCCATTAAAGATGATGTGGAACACTGTGTTCCAAAATCATTCATAGTACGTTCACTGTGGCATTTAATTTAATGTGGTCTTTCTGAAGATTGAACATTGCCCAAACAATGACCTGGGATCACTAAAATCTAACCTTATAACTGAGAAACAGTAAATAGGGCTCAACTGTTGTTACTCCTTCACAGAGTATCCCACAACGCTCACTGGGTCTTACTTGTGGTAAAATTATGTGGCACTGTTAGCCGCTGTCATGGAGTACTCTACATGTATAAAATGTTGGAAATTTTCAGTCTTATTGTTGGATGTTCCAATATGGCCACATGTAATAAGATTTGAACTAGAACTTCATTTGCTCATAGACCCTTGGTGATACACATGATTCAGTGTAACTGCATTCATAATCATGCTTATTTCATAAAATTTATTTCAACACTTTTATCAATTCTCCCCTTGACATTTTGATCACTGATTTAGTTGGTTTTTTTGCTGCGCATTTTGAGTTTTAGAATGCACAGCAAAAAACGGTTACATACTTGTGTGATTTGTTCAAGTAATTGTAATGAAATAAACTTGCATTGATTTGCAAAATTAATTTTTAAATTTTATGAAGCACTGTTAAGTTGTGATTTCCTCTTTAATTCCACCATTTCAGTGCATGCCTTTGTCTTTAGCTGGGAAGTATAGTAAACCCTTCTCCGTGATACGGGTTACATTCTTGAGAATGGCATGTTACATAAATGCACACTGGAAAACCTGGTACCTTATATGAACATGGCAACATACTCTTCATTAATACCTAAGATACATTTTTACACACAAATGAATGGCCTAATTAAGAAAGTTATAAAATTATACCAAATGTTCAATTGTACATTATGTACCTACAAATGAAGACATGTTAGAAAATAGTACCAGAATATGCGGGTGATATTGAGACATAGAGACAGTGAGAAGGTGTACGTGCTTGGCAATGGGAGAAAGTTCAAGTGTTCACATTGGCAGTATGTACAGTTTGGCCAAATTCAGACATTCAAATTGTTTACATTTAGCATATAATTGCTTTTGTTTTTGCATGTGTAAGCAAATCTGCATTGGACAAACACGTTAGATAAGGATTTACTGTATCCTGTTCTGTGTACTTACTACGTTACTGATATAAAACATTTCTTATAAGGTACACAGTCTACCACTTTCCAAAGTTGGTTTTGAATTATCATTAGGCATTTGATTAATTGGAATTAAAAGAGCAGCATATAAAGTCATTTGCATGTTTTGCCTGTTTTTATATTATCCAATGATGTGTCAGTAAGTGACGTAAGTAAGGACAATACGTTTATTTCACACAAGTATGTATGGTTAGAAAATATAAAATTAAGGAATCAGAATTATACCCTGGTATGTTAAAAATATTGTTGAAGTTTTCGGGGCTGTCAAAGCAACTGATCACACTTCAGAACATTACTAGCAAGCTCTGTGTCTCTCCTAATTCAGCTATCAAGTGACCATGTACGTAGTCTGGGAAGTTAACAGTCACTCAGCTAGTCATTCACTGCTTTTATGGAACTCTGCTGACAAGCGCTTATCACCAGATATTTTTCTGAGCCAGACACAGCAGTGTTTCATCTTATGACTCATTGTTCAACATGTATTGGCATGTAACGCCTTGTGAATTATTTTACTACCTCCTTTACTGGTAATTGTGATCTCTACTGTTGCAAATTAACAGTGGTCTGATAGTGTGCCATGTTCAAGAAATTACCACACACGAGGTCAGTTTCATAAGTTAACATTTATTGCTACTTACAGAAGGTTGCTGTAGGTTAGACAGATCTGTGTAAGAAATGGGATCAGGTCTTAAAGTTCTTGCTCAAATGGCATTACCACGTATACTGTTCTTGTATAATCCTGCTAATACCTTGGCTGCTACCAGCAACATCTCTCTTCTGGAAACCCCAGTCAGGGCTTGATGCCATTCTGAATGATGAACCTGGAACCAAGGTTGCAATTATGTTACCAGATGTTTCATTTCTTGCACCAGTCCTCCAACATTCTGCTATTAATTTAATTACCAACTAGCCATCTTGTACTAGAGCTTAAAAGAAACATCTCCAACTCTGTCATGGTCAAGAGATTCTCCTACCAAAAACTCTGCACATATTTCCTACGTCCCTCATCTGAGATGTATGTTCAGGTGAATGTAACTATCCAAACAACACTCTGGGAATTGGAAATGCTTCAGTACATAGTTTCATCTCGTCCCTAATTACACAAATCTTTGGGTACAAATACCTTCCAACTGTATGCATGAGTGAAGAATTAACTGCTTTATTCTGTATGTTATGAAACAGAAATGTGAACTCCTCTGTTAGATTCTAACAGTCATATGGCTAGTCTGTCCTTTGCGGTTACAATGCTCCCTAACTCCCAATACGTCGCCATCCTCTCATGTCCTTTGGCATTGTCACTCACCTCCAAGTTCTGAGCCATTAGACTGCCAATGGTAACTGCCAGACCTGAGCACAGAAGGGGATAATCGCTGGGAGTGTCGTCCTGAGCCAGAGCAACCATTGCGGCGGGCACTGGGGTGAGCTGGGTAAATGTTTGCAGGTTTATCTCTTGGCCAGGGTCTTTGAGCATTAAAACTCCAATATCAAACCACCTACAAAAAATTAGACTTGAGGCCAGGTAGGCAACATACAAAGATAGTGTTTTGCCTCACTGTAATATTGTTATAGGTATTTGTGCCCCTTGAGTCTTCATAAAGAGTTGACATGGATAGACATTCGTAGGAAATTAATTTTTATATCTTTAATTGGTTTATAAGAAGAATAAAATGATCATTCCCAAACGAACAGACACAGTACAGTATAACATTTGTAACACCTCATTCTTGAAATAGTTGCCATAGGATATCTTACCCACATGGCTAAATTATTTTCATTACAATTATTTTTCTTATTGATTCAAATTCATGGTCCATACAGGTTTTATGAAATCATAATTTACCTTGCATGTTTCGCACAAAACACTCACTTGTTCTCTCCAACTTCAACAAGGAAATTTTCTACAGCAACAATTGGTTGTTTTGGGTGAAGTCTCCCAGTACACTGCAGTGTTGATATCCTCTCTTCTGCTGCCTTAATTCCTGCTGCAAATCCTACAGGTTGGGCTGCAGTCATTGCAGTCTGAACAGCCACACCTCTGTCAGACAACCACCACATGTTTGTATCCATGCATCACAGCTTTCTCAGTCACTCGCGTAAACAAAACAAGCTCAACTTACGAAACTGTTGCTTTACCAAACACGGCTTGGAAAGCTTCACGAACAGCACTAAGCTTGACCTCCTTGTCTGAAGCAACTACGATATCCACATCACCTCCAGAATCTTAAAAATGCAAAACATAAAATAATGTTAATATCGGAGACAAAGAGACTGATCAATTCTCTTAATTTTGAATGGAAAGTTTTAATGACCGAACTTGTTTAGAAATGTCTTGGCTTCCCTTTTCTATGGTGCCTCAAAATGTAACTTCATGTTGCACGTTTTCATAACTTACTGCATTCATTTTCATTTTCATTATAATTTTACAGATTACTAAGTGTAAAGCACGTCTAATTTTTGAGAACTGAAATATTTGTATCAATATCAAAGTTCTCAGTCAGGTATGTATGTCTGTCTTGTAAGTTAACAAATATTTCATGCCTAAATGAAGTAACAGGTTTAGTTTAGTTTTTGTGTTGCGTAGAGTAAGCATAAATGAAAACAAATGTCATATCACAGATGGCCACGTAAAGCTAAGGGAATTTGTGTATAAGCTGTAACATCATTACTGTAGAACTTGCTGATTCGTAACAATTTTAAAAATCCCACAAAACTTTATGTGAATTAGTGCATCATCAGCATGCATCAATGATGAAACAACATTCAAGAATCCCATTCACAGAAAACTTTACAAGTGGATATTTAAACTGGCCCTTACATAAAAATTCTCTCATCTGAGGATCCAGGGTTGTTATCATGGAGTCTACTGAACTTTTGGCTTTTTCTGCTACTTTTAAAAGAAGTCCTCCACTTCCAACTGCACCTTTCACCCATCCCAGCAATCCAGCCGATGCTGCAGCTGTCTCAACAGGTGGTACTGAAGTAGTAATGTCACCCTTGCTAGCAGGGATCACTGGACTAGAAGAAAAATAAGGAAGATCACAAGATTGTACAATACAGGAAGTTGTCATTTATGCACAGACCAGGGCATGCATCATATACAAATGTTCAAACTACCAATTTGAAAGCAGCACACAGCCTCAGAAATTGCACTTCACATATAATGGCTAGTAGTGGCAAGTTCCCTAAACAATGAATTTACTGATTTCTCCATATTATAAATATTTTGTGGAGGTGACTGGAACTTGATTCACAATTTATGACTGTGAAAGAAGGGGCGGGGAAGACAACCTCAAAGATCCACGCATCCATGACTTTTAGATATTTCTAAGCCTCCAAAAGATTTGCTTTATTTGTAGTCCTTTATGCATTTTGCCCACAGTTCTGAAAACCCAATTTTTTACCTGAAAGTAGTTGGATGGAAGGCATGAGATGGTGCAGGCAAAGGCTGATGTGTGATGCTGGTGGCAACAGATCCTGTTGGAGATGACACAAAACTCGGAAGAGCAGATGGTGGGGCTACACTAGACAATAAGTCTCCCCCACTTGCTGCACTTTTATGTGGTGGTAATGTTGAACTGCTCAGAGACTCTAGTGACATTAAAATTAATTGACAGTTTGGCAAATTTAAGTTTTATACGAACTAACACAAAGTGTATATTACACAGTTTTTTATTCAAACATGTCATTTGCAGGTTTCAAGTTTCCATTCAAATTTGATGAGACTGTCAGGTTCTATTTTTCTTGTGAAAATATGGACAGAAATTCAGTCTTATACTTGTATATACTTCAGTCTTATACTTATATATGTTGCCAACCAGGGTAGTTGAATATACAAACATTTATCATGTTATTTTCTTAGCCCATCTACTTTTATAAATACTGTAAATCTTTGTTATTTCTTTTAGTACACCAAAAGGCAGAGTGTATTAACTACACTCTTCACTCACACCTTATTACAGTATGGATGTAGAGAAAGTCTCTCAGCAGATAAGTGCTCCAATTAATAAACTGCACTACTTTATGATGTGACACAACTTCAGAATGTGTAGAAATAAATATCAGAATAATGCCCCAATATTAGTTGAAGTATTCAGCTGCATGATACTGGGGATTTTGTGGTTAAACCATAAATCACATTATTTAATGGGTCAGTATCCTTTAAAAGCTAAACCACTCACCTACACAGTTAATTCTCCATGATTTATTGAACCAAAATAATTAATTACTGTTGACAAGAGCCTGCCACAGGCCCCTGAGACATGAAGCCGGTTCATACCTTCCAATCCTATCAACACTTGTCTTACTTGTGTTGAAAGTTGTGAAGTGTATGTATATTGTATGAAATGACATGTTCTACATCCTTTGGTTGAGTCCTAAGAAGGATCTATGGAATGTAAATAAACTCTACTCTAAGTGGTCTCTTCGTATTTCTGGCCCAAATTTTGTATGCATTCCTAATCTCCCATATGTAATATATGCCCAATATATCCTGATCAGATCACACTAATAACTGTGTGATGATGCCAGGCAATCTTGTAACTATCACCTCAATTCACACCCTATGTCTGGTGACCATACAAATTTTGAAACATCTCATTAACAATCAATTAATTGCATTACGTACGTTCAATCAAAGCATATATGAAGTCAAAAGAATTGTATTGATATTTTCTAATTCATCTGACATTCACAATTATTATACCAAACTAAAAGATCAGAAACAAATTACTACGGACCTTCTTTTGACACGGTTTCATTTGAAACAGACATATCATCCATTTTTTTTTCAACAAATTCAAATGTTGATTCTCCATTTGAGTCTTCTTGCATCATTTTTACAAAACACTGTCAATTTACTTTCACAAACATCAGTTCACTTACATCTGCAAAGACAATAACCATCACTACCAGCCACAGATTACCCACGCATCCAACATATCAGTAAGCTACAACGGTATACAAAGGAAGGAAATACGGATATACTCTAGGCGACAAAAAAAGGCAAACAAGTTTCCATTCCAGAAGAAATAATGAGGGCAAATATGCATTTTTTTGCACTCTTTGATGTGGTTTTGGCCACATAATAAGTGTCGTCCATTCACCTTTTTGCTTTTCCGTATAATTTTTATTTTAATCATAGAAGAATGCTATCTTCAAGGGATATTGCACAATGTAATCTGATAGAAATTGACCAACTTTTTATTCTTGCTTATTTACTCCTTCGTCAAGATGATGACGAAATAAGGGTATATGAAACATCGGTCACTTACTTCCGGGCTACATGGCGTAGTATCCCTGAAAACTATCATCTAATGCCACCGTTGGAATTTTAACAAAAAAATTAAAATCAACTAATAAAATATCATTTGCGTAATACAACGCAACACAAGAACTTTCATTGTGATATTACTGTAATGAATTGAAATCTCGTGCTTTGTTAAAGTAAATGGTTACAAAAATTACAGTGACAGTTTTCGTTAGGGACATGGTACCCCTTTATGTACCTTGCTGTCGAAACCGTGAACTGTATTCTCAAGTCTGGAGAATGGCGGAAAACCATTTACGTGTACATGTGGTCGTGGCAACTATGTCCTGCTCTCCTATTATTTAGATACCGTAACTTGTACATACATACATTTTATTACATTCCATGTATCCATAAGATAGTCAGATGACAACAGGATGTGGAAAAAGTCATAATAATAATACAATACGTATTATAAAGTACAATTCATACTATTATATAAATTTCACATAATACAAACAAAGGGTTCACCTAAAGTAATGATAAGTCATAAATAAATCTACCCATTACACATAAGATAATTTATCACTTATTTGTAAACAACATAAATTCATTGACAGAGCAAAAGAGTGCGTAATTAAGTATCTTATTAATGCTACATTAAATTGCTTCTTTTTATTCACAAGACTTGTGAGACTTGATGGTAGACAGTTGAAAATTTTGATCCCTGCATAATATGCATAATTAGCTACTTTCCATCAGTCACATGTAATTTAATATACATGACAGTCCATGTTACTAACGTGAACGGCAAGGTTTCATTTGAGAGTTCACTCTTACTGCCCCAAACGTTAAGAGTGCACTGTTTATCTTGGTGTAACATAAATATCGTAACCGTGGGACGTACGTAGTTGTTTCTGCTGTTTAAAGTCACCTTTATTCTGTGGCCATATGTCTTTGGTAACAACCTAGAGAAGGTTTTGGCGACTTTTCAATCCGTGGTGGACCCAGTACGATAATGGCTGACAGCAGGGATCCGCCCCCTCTTTTCAATAACGTGGATATTGACCAGCGCGATTA
Source organism: Zootermopsis nevadensis (assembly GCF_977971745.1). NCBI lineage: Eukaryota > Metazoa > Arthropoda > Insecta > Blattodea > Termopsidae > Zootermopsis > Zootermopsis nevadensis. The sequence goes on along the minus strand of NW_028259162.1, from coordinate 205,871 downwards.
CGACAATGAAGATCTGTTCACTTCTGCAGTCGAGGTGCGATTTAATTTAATTATTTATAACTGCATGTATTTTTCCATTCCAGCATCCATAGTAAATTCACAAGTGTTATAAATTTGTGGTGTGATGTGAGAATACAAATGAGTTTACATTTGCCGACAACAGCAAATTAAATGAAAAATATAATTATATTAAGTGAAAACGAACTCGTACGGTTATGAAGAAATATCGCCAGAATTGCCTCAAATTTGCTCAGCCTATATTTATGTTACTAAGTTACTTGTGCGATCATTTATAAAAGGAACTTCACATAATTACTAAAATATTCACAAGGCAAAAGTTAAACGTCCATAAGAAAGGTGAAACTCCTGCATATCCAGCTGCAGGTCAGTTTTATTACTGGTGTCGTTTTCAAAAATGCTTGAGTAAGTTATGTATGAGAGGGTAATTGATTTCTTTAATTTTAACAATACTCATACATGTGATGAACATGACATACATTGATCCATCAATCACATACAATGGGCAGGGCAATATGTGACTTACTGAGGTTGACAGGAGATCATTTTTTTTAAGACGTGTTCAACTTAGATAATATGGACATTCTTCAGAGCTCTTATTTAAGTTACAGAGTCTAATATCTATGATATACTTTCAGGATATAGGTGTTCATGAAGATGGGGCTTCAGAAACCCCAAAACTTCAGCTCTCACAGGTATGAAATTTGTGTTTATGCAGTAATTTATCAGTAAGAAAGATGCAATCTGTGATTCTTCATGTAGTTACAGGATTAAAATTAATGAAACTTGGCAGATTATATCATTCTGCAATTGGAAGGAGTAGTTTTGAAACTATGTCAGACTATATTTTTGCATTTTCCACCTAAGAGTAGTTCTTGTTAATTTATGAGTTCTGCATCATTTAGAACGTTGTATGCCAAAATACATCTCAGTTCAATGTGCATGTGCAAGTTGCCAATTTGATGTATGTTCTAAGGTATCCATCGTGTGTTGCTGCTGCTTCCTTCATTTGTTAACTTAATTTCTTTTCAAGGAAAGAAATGTAGGGTTATAGGATTTCTGTATTGGCTGACCACATGTGTGTTTGTTACAAAGTGTAAATTGAACTCAGAATACTTTAATCCAGTTTTCTTCTGTAATAATGCAGATTGTTGTTCACTGTGAAGCAGAAGTAGTACAGTCGTGAAAGTGTTTCATAAATGTTTATCCTTCATTGAAACACTGCATGACCTGACTGCAGTACTTAATCACCTTGCTCCAAGACAACTTGGAAAAGTCATTCTGTTGAATCACAATCTGTATTAAGACAAGATGGTTTAATAATCTGTAAGTTCCTGAATTATTGTTGATGTCTATAAGCATTGCATTGCAGGAAAGTCCAAGCCTAGATAATGTTCAAGTAGTGAAATCACCACCAGCTCTACAAGGCGAGCCTTTAGATGAGGTATGAATCTGTTTTGCTTTTAGTTTATCGAACTGCAACTGAATGGATTTCTTATTGTTTTTTGTGTCTTGTAATAAAACTAAAGATTTGTTTAAATCTGATATAGTAACATTTTCATATTTTACATATTCAACTAATTTATGTAAACTTATTTAAATAATATTTGACAATATCTGACTGCAATGAAAAAACAGTACTCCACAACAAAGTTCAATTCCTGATTATTATGGGAATTATATAAAACCCATAAATACACTTTGTGACCAAAATGTAATGAGTCATGACTGTGGTTACCACTGGACTTTAAAGGGTTAAGATTTGGGAATGTCTGTATCAAGCATTTCAGTGTAACATATAACATTTGGGGGGAACTAAATGGTTCAGATGTGGACAGGATAAGTAATTAGTAGTTTCTGTCAGTTCCTACAGGCACTTAAATTATGGCAGGTTCTTAAAAGGTGTCCAGTGTAGACCATATTATTTGTCCATGTTTTGAATTACTTCTGTCATCTATTAAATATGCTTAGTTGCTGTCTGTGCTAGTTTCTATAACCTGAATGCTGACTTCATCTTTAAACAGCTGGAAAAGGAGTGTGGTGACCAGTTTATACAAGTAACTGTAACTGAGCCTCAGAAACTTGGAGAGGGAATGGCGGCATATGTAGCTTACAAAGTTATTACAAGAACAAATATGCCAATCTTCAGGAAACGAAGTTTTAGCGTCATGCGACGTTTCAGTGACTTCTTGGGTCTGCATGACAAGTTAGTGGAAAAGTACTTGCGTATGGGGCGCATCATTCCACCAGCTCCAGAAAAGAGTGTGATAGGTAAGTGAAACAAATATATATAAAAGAAACCAATTTATTTTTTTCACAAAAGGGTGTGACTAATACAATGTAGTGTGGCTGTGTTGGCTTTTCTCCTACACAAGTTGCACATTCTGACACTTTTTCTTAAGCCTTTGTGTCTTGTCTTCTTTGTCATAAGAACTGAATTTTTCAAATAATGTGTAGTTGAGTTTTGGCTCCAAAGGATTTGAAGTTCTCATGGCAGCAAGAAGGAAGATGGCTGTCTTCTGGGTTGCAGCATTGCGTGGTCTGGCAAAAATTTATTGGTGTTTCAGAGGTATGTGATGTCTCCATTTGCCCTGATGATGGAGGCAGCGGTACCTCTGAAACATTGGTAAACTTCTGAAAGGTCACAGATGCTATTTGGACAGGATTTGCTTCTTGAAAACCTGAAACTGAAGTACAGCTTCAGGTCTGACTGTGTTTGTTGCAGGACTCCAGTAACAAGCGACTCAACTGAATTTTGTGTGATTAACGTCGTCTTGAAAGATGCTTCTTACTTTTCATTTTGAGACTCCTGTCTGTTTCCTCAGGCTTCTTGTTATTGTCTTTATTTTTGTATTTATGACATCATTATTACAAACAGTTTTGCTATATTTGTAGCCCGTTTTAAAGACTGATCAATATTAATAGGTATGACAAAGATTAAGATGTCGAACCAGCCTGAACAAGGTTCATCTGCTGAGTTTGTGGAGAAGCGGAGAGCCTCGCTGGAGCGTTATTTGAATCGAACTGCAGCTCATCCCATCCTTGGTATAGATCCTGATTTTAGGGAGTTTCTAGAAGCAGGCAAGTTTGTATTTTAAATGAGTTTTGATTGGTTTTAATTAACAGTTATATATGTACATATTATGTCTGGCAAGTGTAAACATATTCAGAAATAATACTGCTGTGCATTGGCTTGAAATGTAGACAAATTCATGCAGTCATAATCTTGATGTATAAAAGTAGGCCATCCTGCAAGTTTGTTATAGTTAACAACGTATGTGACAATTAAACTTTTGGAATTTGGTTGGAAAACCTCAATGGAACTAATGCTTCGGGAGACAGACATAGGCAGATATTATTGAAGCAGACTGTGAACTGCCTCAGAATAGTCTGGTAGCCTTTGTATTGAATGTTGAGGTTTTAGTACAATGGATGAGCCTAATTCTCACAGTTTCGAGAGGAACAGCATTAACATCGGGTGCGATTTTGTGTAGATATGGAACTACCTAAAGCGACCAATACATCAGCTCTCAGTGGTGCTGGAGTGATGCGTTTGTTCAACAAAGTTGGTGAAACTGTAAATAAAATCACATACAAGATGGATGAAAGTGATCCAGTGAGTATCACTATTTATAATTTTATTATCTGTTGTAACTTAGTTGCCACCGGTAACTAATTGTCCTTGTGTTTGCTTTAGGACAACAGAGTGGAAACCAATTGAAGGAGGTTCACCATTTGACTTGTAGCTATCTGTTTGATGTAACCCATGCTGTGTAATATTCAGGTTGTCGTGATGATGGTTAGGGATGTGGTGCTAAGGAGCCCTCAGACACAGTTACTGTCCACATTCATGCATTTATTCAAGACACTATTGAACCCAGCTAGCTCAGGATAGAGTTTGGTGGCAGGCTTTTTTGAACACTGTGATGAACCCTCATTCCATAAAGAAAGTGGGCTATTCTGTGACAAGTTGAGTATACAATCAGCTTTTTAAATAATTTCCTACACTATAGCGTGAGTGAGTGGCTATTGAACCTTCTGCAACTCAATCTTTGAAGTTATGCTTCAGACAGATTGCCTGCTATAGAGATTCACCACTTTCATGATGCCCTGCCAGTCAGACATTATCGTTTCACCATTTAATTCATTGTGCTGGAAATTCATGGCAACTTTCTCATTGTAATTTCTGCACAGGTGCATTGTGTTTTTAGATCTTTACTGATTATGGTGTTGCAACTACCATTTGTCATTGCAACTGTCTGTGTCTGTTCTCAGTCCATGATTTTGCGTGGGCTGCCTTCTAACAATTCATAATTATTCTTAAACCTGTGATGTTATTCACCATACACCATTTGGAAAATTTGGATTCTAGTCTAATACCATATTTGATCAAAGAGATTTTACAGAGAATATTTTTTAAACCATTGCTTCAGTCTTCTTTGGATCTGGTAATAAGTTACGTTCACTGCAATGAGTAGTAGTATCCATTCGTGCGAACGTAATCTTCCTCGACCAAAATCTCTTTACTGTGAAAGCTAACATGTTATTTTATTACATCAAAAATCTCTTTCCTTGTGCCTTTCACATGAGGAGCAACAGGTGAGTGGTCATTCTTTATTGTTGAAACTAATGAATTGTGGATTATTATAAACACTAAAAGACTTTGACATATGTATGTACTGTTCTCAGTGGTTTGAAGAGAAAACACAACAGATAGAGAACCTGGACACTCAGTTGCGAAAGTTACACGCAAATGTGGAAACTTTGGTTTTGCATCGCAAGGATCTGGCAGTTCTTACTTCAGCTTTTGCTAAGAGTGCTGCTATGCTGAGTAACTGTGAGGAACACACATCTCTGTCAAGAGCACTGTCTCAGCTAGCAGAAGTAGAAGAGAAGGTATTGTTGAGATATCACACTGGTCCAATGCTTACATGGATCTGTTTGTAGTTTTTGGCACAGTGTAGTAGCAGGCTGTATTGATAATGTTTCAGCAATACGCAAGTCTGTCTCACTTTTCATTGACTGTCACTTGAAATCAAACAGAACAATTCACAGCAGGCTGCAGTCCTGTACTGTAAATATCAGCAGCCACTTCACTCTGAAGACAGAGACAAGGTCTTCAAAATCTGTACCCTACTTGTATGCGGTTCCATTACCTAGAAATAGAGTTTTCTTAAATGTGTAATATATGCTAAGTTCTGTGTGTCTGTAACTGCTAAATGATTGGGTCTTGTGATTTGTACATCCTATAATATTTGCTCTGTTACAGTGTTTAGACAAAATCTTTAAATACATTTGGAGTTATAGTTCAGTCATCCAGAAAGTACCTGTTTTTAGATGGTGTAACCCTTCCTACTTTTTTGCTTTTTTGTGTTCATAGAAGTTCGTATGGTAAGGCAAAATGATGGTATAAAAAATTAAAATCTCATAAAACTGTGATGGCAGGTATTTCTACCTCACCCCATAGTAACAATAATTTACATTTGCAGGTGGAAGCACTTCATAATGAACAAGCCAATGCTGATTTTTCTGTTCTGTGTGAACTTCTAAAGGACTATATTGCACTTACTGTAGCCATTAAGGTAGGCTATGTAAAATGATAGTTTCCTTATCAAAAATGAACTTACTGGTTTCTTAATTTAATAAGATTTGAAATATTAAACACAGCACACTTTTGAAGATTTAGAGAAGCTCTCAGAAGTTTAATGGAATTCACAAAAAGTTGTGAATTTTATAACCATTTTTAGATCATCACACATCCAAACAACATTGACTCTCGTTCAGATGGGGCAAAGTGTGTCTGACATAGACAATGCCCATTATTTTATGAGGAAAAACAGTTCTAATATATTGAGATGAATGTTTCTTATAGAAAAAGTAACTATTTACCACATGTTAATACAGTAATCCACATCACACAATCATTGTATGGGGTTTCTCTTTTTCACGTACACACACTCCAAACATTCATGTTGCTGTAATTCCCAAATCTGGCAGTTATGTCAGTCGATGTTGCAATTTATGTGAAATGAAGCTTTATGAAAAGCGCCCATCTTCAGAAACCTTCACTGTCATTAATTTTCTGTAACATGAAATGAATTTGACTCATTTCAGATGATTGGTGATGTCAGTATTATGTGTCATTTGGATTCTGTGTGCATGTAATGTCAGCTTCTTTCGCAAACGTGTCGGGTGTACCAGGCTCCGAACTGTGACTGGTGATGCCTGTGTTTGGGCTCCTGACACACAATTGCCTGTTTCACTTTGTACTATCCTCCGAATTGTGATGGTCTTCCTGGTGATTTCCGTTTCAAATTGCCTTGTGTTTCTTTAAGTTGAGGTGGCCAGTGACAGGCCATTGCATCGGTTGGAGGTTCTCTTCCACGTGTACTTAAAAAACTGCATTTAATGGTAATGGACATGTTAGGTTCTGCTGAGTGGACATGATCATATTGACTGTAGCAAGCATTTGACTCTGCTGTCATACTGCATGCGCAGACTAGAACTTGGTGACTTGAACATTGCTCAACAAACTCCATGATTACATAAGTAGGACTGAATCTTGGAACTGTTTACATTTATTTTTCATGACTTCATCAGCTTAAATATATGGAATTGTGTTTGTAAATATATTGTTGTTTCAGGAAGTGTTCCACGAGAGAGTAAAGGTGTACCAAAATTGGCAACATTCACAACAGATGTTGAACAAAAAAAGAGAACAGAAAGCAAAGCTTGAATTGTCAGGCAAACCAGACAAGGGCAACCAAGCCAGTGTCGAAGTTGTTGAAGTAAGCGAACCTAACACAGTTACGCGATAAAGCTGTCTCTGTGTACATGAATATTAGTATGAACATACAGAGATTTAATATTGTAATTAGCTTCCCTATGAGAAATGTTCATAGCTTCACATACAGAGTTCCAAAAGATACAAATTATTGTACATTGTTTCATTTCAGTGGGAGGCTAAAGTAGAGCGTGGTCAAGAAGAATTTGACAATATTTCAAAGATGATAAAGAAAGAAATGGAGCGGTTTGAAGTCAGTAGAGTTAAGGATTTCAAGGCAATTATAATCCAGTATCTGGAGAATCTGATGACCCATCAGCAGCAGGTAGGAGATGTGTATTGTTATACAATGGCATTGCAGTGTATAGACCTCTTCAGTGTTACCATCAACTTAACCTCTACCTTCTGACATATCTTAAAACTCCCACATTTATTATTATAAGGTCTACCTGAGGCTGGTCAATGATTCAAGAGGTATCTTGGGTTGTACAGATGTGGGAATATTCCATCAGGATATCTGGACTAAAAACTAACTGAACTTGAACTGTTCTGTGGGGGATAACCTTTTGATTCCATTTCATGTTAAAGTGCCCCACCAGGGTTTAGACTTAATTTTAAGCTGTGTAGCATTCCTCTTCTGCCTGTGACTAGGAGTGAACATAATTCCACCCGATGAGTGCTTATACCTCAAAGGTAGGCTTCTGCTCTTTTGTCCTAAACAATGAAATTGGAAAAGTAGTTTATAGCTTAAGAGTCCCACAGACATACCTGGCATAAGTTGAGAAAGAATTCAGTTACACTTCCACATTTTAACCCTGCCACATTGCTGTGAGTTCTCAGATGCTAGAAAGTCGCAGAAAGGTCTGGTGGTGTAGGAACCACCATAGCTCATCTCTGAACATGTGAGGTAATAATTACTGTGAAATCGTGGACTGTATAAGGCTGGCTCTTGGTATAGTGGTCAGCAGTAGGCTTGTGAACATGGTAATTGTACTTTTGGCAAACAATTTCCTCTGACCAGTGGAGTGACTATTAGCTTTTATAGAAGGGCTCTCCTTCATGGAGTTTTATTTATGAGTTCTTTTGAACAATGTTATGTATAAAACAAGTATTTTTCTCTGTTTCAGCTAATCAAGTATTGGGAAGCATTTCTTCCAGAGGCAAAAGCAATTGCTTGAGTGCTACTGGATTGTAGGAAACCAGCATTCCAGTCCTTTGCCAAGCTGAGTTTTGTGCACATAAACATCCTTTTTTCTTGCCTTTCAGTGTGTGAAAATGACATGCTTATTTTCTCAAGAACCAGTATCATTCGGTGTTTGTAACAGAGCAGTAAAGAAAATTCACATCTAAAATGTATACAGGTATCACGAAAGGTGTATACAATTGCATTATATATATGAGACCTCTGGTTTTGATGGAACATACTGAAAATGGTGTCCAAGAACAAAAGTTTGTGTCAAACAATAAATTTAATAATTTAGTTTGGTATGTACACTTGCACATTGATAAGTTCATATGAAGTGGACGAATAAATTGTTTTCCATGAGTTAGAACTTCATTTCCTCTTGCCTCTCATCATCTGAAGTGTGTATAGGTCGCTAACATCCGTAGCTGTCTCATGAACCCTATATGTGTTCTTGTAGTTTTCAAAATCTGCAGGTATTTTAAAAATTCGTTCCAGTCAGTGGACACACTGTCTTGGGTTTTCACTGCCTCATCCAGTGGAGTTAACTGCTGATTTCATTTTGCTAGCCACCATATTGTTCGTGTATACCATTTTCAGCTGACGTGCAATACTCACGTTAGAATCAGTGGCTTTTTGTATAAGTATGGATATTATATTTTAATTCCTTGTTTGTTATATGCTTAAATATGTCTATAGTGAAACCATAAATGGCAGGGTTTCACAAGAGGGTAAAGTTACATTGCATTTACTGAAGTCTTCATTTATAAACACAGAAAGAAAAATGACATTAGACCAGTATTAAAACAGGGTGTAGATTTGTTATATGCAGTGTTAGATGGATGTGACATTTTAATGTTTCACATTGGTGTTCTGTTCAGAAGGAAGAAACAAAAATATTGAGAAGTGGAAGGTATTAATTTTGTTTTGAATTTGGTGTACTGTAAACACAGAAATTTGCACATTTATTGATATTCTAGGTGTTTGTCCTGTTAGTTTGATATGAAACTTTCTGTAGCAGATTACATTGCAGATTGAATGCAAATAATTAAGTCATGCCATTTTTATCAGTTATTCTTGTTTCTTGGAATTAAGCTGATAAATATTTATGTTATTTATGTTGGAAATTACTGTCTTTTTAATATCATGATGTAACATCAAGAAAACTTTGGAGGTGAAGATCACACCACAACAAGTATGCACTGTAATGCAGATTCAGTGTTAAAGACAAAATTGACTGCATCATGAAGGAATTTTGTGTGGCTTGCACATTGCACAGAGGATTATAACTGCTGACTTATTGGGTGGTTTTCTTTCACTTGTTCTTGTTTCCTCTGCTCTGTTCATTAAATACATTGACATTTCTAAAGTGGTTATGCACTGTATTTGGTCCAGCCCTAATAAAAACTTTTCAGAAAATATATTACTAATGTGAAACAACTTTTATTATACTGCTGTCTTGTGAAGTGTGTAGTTTCAAGGTGAAGCTCTTATTTACATTCTGTTCAAACCACAAAATGCACACTTCACTTAACCAGAGTTTGTCCTCATGTATCCCTGAAGAAGGAACTTTCCTGTCCCTCATTCCAGTTGGTCAACCTGAGCTCCATCTCCTCTTACCTTTGCATGGCTGTGATTGGCCAGTCTGCTTGTGCTCCTTGGTCTGATCCTGTACCTACCCCTGTGTAACCCATCAACAACCTAACCCACCTCACTTCAACCCTGAATTGGAGGTAGTCGAGGGAAGCCGCGACAATGAATGTTGAAAAGGAAGGTAAGAGAACAGGTGGTCTAGATCAGTGTTCTACAGATATTTTAAACCCCCTAATTTGTCAGACACATGATAGACACACTGGCCTCATGGAAAGGGGGTACAAAACTAGATGGCCATAAACATCTATCTATGTGTGAGTTCTTGCCCTATAACAGTACAGGCATAAGAAACGAAGACATAACATGTAAAGTAGAACTGCCAGTGATGAATGAGTGTGTGTTCATGTGTATAATGCATTCTAACCACAGAAGATACTGCCTTTTTCTAACAGTACCATGTGATCTAGGCTACAGTTTCTTGTAAGGATTTGTGGCACGCAGGTTTTGGTCAGGAGGATAAAGTTATGGGATGAAGGATAAGCAGACCTAGCAATCTTTTGGTAAGGGAAAAATTACATTGCAGGTGCACTGTTCATGACCTCTGCATGAACTGCCCCCTTTTCATTTTCTTTCCATTCCCATTGGCTTATCTCTATGCCTGACATCCCAACTAACTTCACCCTGAAGACGGAGGCAGTGCATTGCTCCAGAATTTTGGTGGCCACATGCAAGACTACATGGCATCATACCAGAAGACCACAAACAACCATATTTCAGTAATTGGCCAGTTCCTTTGGGTTGATAAAGACGCAGTTCAGTCAATTACTGGCATGTCTCAGCACGTTTATTAACAAACTAATACTCGTATATGTCATAAGCATCAAAGAAACATAATTATTATCCACAATTAGTAATTAAGGCATATAAAATAATTGTAGTTATCAGTTACATCCATCATCACTACACAGAAAAATGAGGAAAGTGGCAGTAATTTTCACTTCCAGTTTCCAATGGAAAACGAAGTCAATACTTGTAATACTAATTTTTCTAACTCGTAAAATACGCCTGCATTTAAATAATGCTAACTAGAACGTGTTTGACACCATAAATTATGCTGTGGACTTGGCTGTTCTAGTAAACTCTCTTCTACTTGTTTTTTAATACATACTACTGATAAATGGGTTTTAGCACCTGGTTGATTTGTAAGAAAGGTCATTAGATTTTTCCTGTTGTACTAAGGAATACAAAGCTATAACTCTGCATTGTGGCATGTGTACAATGTTGTAATGTTTGGTACGCCAACAATATATTTTCGAACATAATCACACTTCTGAATTGGAGCACTGGCTGGTGGATGAAACTAAATATTTAATCTTCTGTTTGTGCGGCATAGGTTAATGAATGGTTATGTATGTGGAGTTTGAAACTAAATTATGTCATATATATAAACAAACTTACATGGCATATTTACGCATACAGGCTAAGTAGCTGCCTTTCAGAATTGATAATACTTTCTTGTGAACATTACATTCTCTTGAAACCAGTAAACTTCAGGATGTAAATAGGATGGGGGACAAAAAAATGTATAAATTTTGGTAGGGCTATTTCATAAAAAGTGGTCACTTAAGAGCCAAAAAGGGGTGTAAGGACAGTTGGATCTTAGGGAAAACGAGGGGGATAAGGTAAGTTGCGACGGACCAAAAGTGAAGTAATTCGACTCCTCCCATTTTTAATGTACGACTTCATTTCATACAGAAATAAATTGATATAAAAGGAATTCTTCCGTTCTTTCTTAACACACACATCAACGGGCTTTTTAATTTCCGGGTCCTACATTACTAAGTTGTATGTTATCGTCTTAATCCGTGTTTACAACACTTCATCACAAATTGTTTCGTTATTTTACAATTTCATGCGCTTTTATTTAACATGTTTTGGTTGCATTGTGTATATATTTTCGTATTTCACAAGCCACTGTCTCGTGTCAAGGAGACAAACATAGTTTATATACAGATATTTGAACGTCATTTTAATTTTTATATTGAAATGATGCTGCAGTGCAGTTGTGTAGAACCACGGCAGTCTATGCGCATGCTCATCAATCATGTGTAGGAAGAGGGTGTGTACTTTATCTGCTGTACGTTGATGGAATAGACAGAGAACATTTAATTATTAGGGCCTTTAGAAGATGATTGTTTATAATGTCGTGGACGTCATTCCAACAGAAAGACAACAAAGCTCGGGCACAACCAGAGGGGAGAGAAGTTCCATGTGAACCGTGAGCAATCCGTTATCTTCTCCGTTTTTTATGACATGTGTTGGTTCTTGCATACAGTGACGTCATACAACGAACATGACTACCGCATTCGTGACATCATGGGCTGTAAATATTTTGAGGATATTTATTAAACATATACGTGTTATACTTTTTCAAGGTTACATTGCGATTGACGTTTGCTGAGGTCGTATACTTATTATATTTTTTTATGTAACAGCCAGTGCGCTCCGTATAGTGGGCGGGCATTTTAAATTTAACTTAGGGGAGAGTGTAATATTTGAATATGGTTTATTTTCTATATTAGGTTCAGTAAACAATGCCGTAAAATTCGTTTGCATTTATTGAATTGATCCAACGACTTTGTTACTCTTAAAAGGTGTATTGTCACTTGTGATTGTTGAACCTGTGGTTGAATGAAAACAGTGCATTTCTTTGAATAGCTAAGTAAACACGAACTCTTCTGGATAGATCCAGCAACTTTATGCACATTTTGACCCATTTCAGATATATGCTCTAAGAGGTCAAAGCTGCTTGTATCTGGGCAACAGGGCAGTCATCTAATCCATATTAACTTGCTTTTCAGCAGAAACCTTCCTACAGTTGTGTGTGTTCCAGGGTGGGAGAGGAAGTGCAGAGACTGAGTGTGATCCACTCATTGCCGTTTCTTCTCACAGAAGACGAGCCACAATGCATGCAGAAAGTCTTGTCAAAGGTGCAGCAGGTATGGGAACTTTGCCTTCAAATAAAAAACTCCACCTGCTAAGGTTATATATGCATTGATCTTTACTTCCATTGCCTGGAAATAGCATCTTGAATGGAATTGGTCTGTAGCAATGGCATCTAATTGAAATAATAGTTTTTTGATTTTAATGACATAAACTAAAAACTTGTAGTTGAAGACATTGTTAAGGAAACTTGAATATCTTTTAATAATTTTTTGGAACCTATGTTCCTCTGAAAAGTCGGTGTTTATGAAACACTGTGAACAGGTTATTTTATAACAAGCCCTGGATAAAATAGGCCTTGAGTTTAAGAATTGGAACATAGGTTGACAAGGGTAGTGAAGAAACACAACTGTTTAAGTTTAACCACTTATATCTTAGCTTCATGCCAATTTTCTGTTCAGTCGTCATTAATTTGTCATATTAAATACTTGGCCACGGTGGTCTAGCGGTCAGAACACTAGCCTTGTAAGCCTGGGGTCCCGGGTTCAATTCCCGGTGGTGCTCAAATTTATAACTTGTGTTGGGCAAGGCCGTGGTCTAGGCATCACGGAGTTTTCCTCCGGGGGCTTTCTCCGTGGCATCCCAACAATTACTCCACTCACACACAGAAGAAGGCAATGGCAAACCACTTCTGATCATCTCTGCCAAGAATGTATATATGTATGAGCAGGTCCCTGACAACCTGAAGAGGTTGGAAGGATCCTGTTCATGATATATGGACCTGTCATCAGACAGAACACTACAAATAAAAAAAATAAAAATTAAATACTTGAAAATGGAAATCTAAAAAATCATATCTGCATACTTTACATAGAATCATTGAAGAATCAGTTTTTGTTTGATATATCAAGTGTGTTACCTCTCAGATAAACTTCTACTTTTTTGTGAGAATTCAGTGCACTGATGATGTTTTAGATACCTAGGTTACTTGATAGCAGCAGTAAGAGAACAACAGAAAATGGCCATCTTATACAGGTAGGCCATTTTTCATTGATCTTTTGTACATTTTATAAGCTATGACCATTTCCTTCTAATTAATCACAAGTCATTGTACCATTTGTTGTTGACAGTTGGAAAACTGTCAATGTAAGTAAGCCAGGCAGTATGTTTGCAGAGGTCAGAAGTAATAAACACGTGTCTGTTTTAGGTTTTACCAAGTGCAAGTGTAGAGTTCCATTTAGCTGCCAGTTCCACTTTTCTGATGATCCTGGAGAAGAAACTGGTTCATCCACGCACATTCACTCAGACTTTTCTACAGAGCATTTTGTCTTTCATAGATAGCAGAGATCCAGGTACATTTTGTATTCCATTAGCATCAAGAAATTGGTTTCATGCTGTGCTTTTTTGAAAGGAGTTTGGCCAAGAAAATGATGGTATAGATGTTGTCTGGATATGTGTGGTAACCCATCTGTTCAAGTGGCTCTTCAGTGGCAACTATGGGCCCATTACATGGCACTAGTACGTATGTAACCATATGAAATGTCAGATACCATAAGTGCTAGGATTCCATATTTTGTGATCTTTCTGCAGAAGCACAGTAGCCCTCTTAATGTCAAGCATGCCGTGATCTAATATAATTCTCCATACTTTTATTATGTAAGGTGGTACTTAAAAGTTTTGAGAATGTATTTCTAAACAAGGATTTCTGTGACTGTCCAAGTTTTTGTGTGTTGTCCATTTTAATTTTGATAAGATTTTAAGCTTTCACAGTGACTGAATGGAGTCTTCTCAGTTTATCTGTCATTTAAGTATGGAGCTTCAGTCTACAATTTCACATCGTCTCTGTCTCCATTGTCAAGATCGATGACCAATAAAGTGATTAAATAAACTCTTTAACTAATTTACTGGAGATGACTTTAAAACCAGTAGTAGCTATTTATTTTCCATATAAAGTGCTTGATGTTTGTCCACGTTTTGCAGTTGTGGCCAGCGCATGGCTCGAAACGTTGTTGGATGTGATAGATCTATTGCCTGCCAATGTCATCAAGTCTGATGTAAGTGACCCCTAGTTCTAGAGTCAGAACAGAAATATATCTGCCTATTCAGTGAATTTTCATGAGAATGTTACTCACATAACCAAACAATGTAACTGAAAATAGGTTAAAAAAATCTCACATTCTCAAGATTTGCCTTTCACCTCAAGCCAACAAGCTTGAATATAAGAAAAAAGTAAGGCTGTCCTGCTACACGCCACGTAGGCACTCGGGGGAGGGGTTTGTATATTGTTCTTAGTTTTCTGACACTGTCCAGGTCTGTTCTGTCTTCATTGTAAGACCTAGTTTCACATATGTACAAAGCAGAGTTGAAATGACATGAGATGTCCCACATTCCAATGTCAATGCAAACCTGCAGGGTTGTCATGTGGCTTTCTGAGAGAGTGCTGCAGAATGCTTGTCATCTGTGCATGAGGCAGTTTTAACTGTGAACTCCAGTGATCATTTTAAAACAGTATTGATACACATTTTCTTCTTGGAAACCTACAACTTGTTTTGTTCTGCACATTAAGTGATCAGTGTGCAGCAGCATGACATGGCAGTAAGTAATAGAACACTAATTAGTGGGAATACATATTTATGAGATTATATTAGTAAATAATGCATTTAGGGTATAGTCTGTTTTCAGAAGAACTGACACTTTTGCGTTGGTATTTGAACCTCCTGCTGTGTTCCTTAATTTGTTGATTTAATTTTTTGATGCTGTGAAGACAACTTACAAACTTATATTTATGTTGTGCTCTTAATTATATGGTAAGAATCAGGACACTTGTGATATTTTTTGCAGTATGTAAGCTGTTTTATTGTACTTCCAGATTTTACCACTTGCCATTTCCAGACAGATTGCTCAGTCCATTTCTGCCCGTCTCACAGCCTGTAAACTGCTTGGAAAAATGGCAACAAAATTTGAACCTTATATGTGAGTATGTAGAATGGCTGCTGTCTCCTTGTTCTTATTCATTTTACTTTACTCACATGTACAGATGCACCTTTGTGTTTTCCATTGCAACTACAAGGCAGTCCAGCATTTCCTAATCACCCTGTGGGGTGTGTTATTTGTCTGGGTTTTCACTGTGGTGGGGGAAGAAAAATGGTGGATATTTTTGTGGTAATAATATTTAAGGCATATTCACAAGTAATTAAGAGTGTAAATATTTATGACCTATTAAACCAATTATAAAATGTTGTTTTTAGTTAACTATTCCAGTTTCATAGGTTAGATATATAGCTCTATCACCTTCAGTTATGAAACACTGTGAAAGTTTAATTGTGTGATAACGACTCAGGAGAAGTGGGTGTCTGCAAGTAGTGAAAGGAAAATGTGAAAAATTCTCAGGGAAATATTTATGGAAATTTTAGGTAAGAAATTATTGTTATTTTTGAAGGTATGTGCTTGTGGAAGCATCATTGCAATCAAATACACATTGTTTAATGATTTGTTATGCATAACCAGTATCCACCTAAGTTTGTCTTCAGCTGAAATGTAATGAACATGGAATAACTTGAAGTAACATGGGTTGCCATCTTGCTTTACTTTAGTAGGTACCACAGCACAAACTACTTTACTCTGTTTCACAGGCTGAAGAAAGATGTACTACCATTGATACACTCACTTTGTCAGGATGTGAACTACGAAGTCCGCGCATGTATCTGTTCCCAGTTGCATTATGTTGCTAGAAGTCTGGATGCAGAGACAGTAAAACTTGCGTTGTTGCCATCATTAGTGGAACTGGCAAGTGATGAAGAGAGTTGTGTACGGCTCGAAGCGGTGGAAACGATCGTAAATATGCTTCCTAATTTACAGACAGGTTGGTGACATAATCAGGTATGACATTGTATCCCAAACCAAAACAAAAATTTAAACACAGTGCAGCAAAATAAATGATGATGACATATTTCTTTTGATGCACGCTACATCACAAGCTGTAGGTCATGCAGTTTGCTACATTCTATCTGACTTTTGCTGCACAAAATTAAGCCATTTCTTATATAATTAATGGTAATAGCAGCATAAGATAGTAATTCAAGGTGCACATAGGCCCCACAGGTTTTGTGTTGTTTTATTGACTGTTCCCCACAATCTCGGTGGTCATGTGTAACGCTAGCGTTCCACTAATCCATTAACCCCTGAGTTAAAGTCTGGCTGGCAGTTCCATAGCACAGGGGCTTCCCCATTCTTGTATGACAAGTTTAATGTTACATTCAACGTTTTAACAGTGACGAGTAAGATGATGACTGACTTCTGGGATGTTGCACTCCTTAACCTGGGCTGATGATGGAAGCAGCAGGCGCTGAAACGTTGGTTAGCTTCTACCTGACTGCAGGGCACAACATCCCAGAAGATTGTCATCTTGAAATATGTTGTTATGTTTACATGTTTCAAGTTCATAATCCAACAACTGTTAAGGTCCACACTATTTCGAGAATTAATTTATGAATGTTCTGGTGACCACCGTACATTAGAAAAATATTTTGAAAACATTTCTCACACGATGCTGTAAATATTAGTAATTAATGAACTATGGTGGAGCATAGCACATATTGTGAAAAATATAAGTGACTTGAGATTTTATGCAGTTGCATATTTGTTCTCTTGCTAGCCACGTTGTATTTGTTTGTTATTTATTTAATGACATTGTGAGTAGCTCAGAGTAAATAGTACACAGATTTCTATAACTGTTGCCTAGCCAGGTGTTCTGTATGCAAGTCAGATGTATTACCACACGTACTATTATAGGGCCTCAACGCATGTGTCGTGCTGATTGCTGTCCAAATGAAGCAGTGTATAAAAAGTGCTGTCACTGTTTTCTTTAGATTCTGTGAAGTTTACAATTATTCCACTGGTGAAGAAAATGTGTGAACAGTCTTTAAGAGCAGAAGATTCAGTAATGGTGAAGATGTCGGAGCAGTTTGGGAAACTCTGTCTTGCGTTAGAAAGTGAGTAATTGTCATGTTTTTCATAACAATACACTGGGAATTGAACTCACTACCTTCTGCAAATGAGGCAGCTGCTCAGGCATTTATTTCTTGGATGCACTCTGTAAAGTGCATCACTGTGGTTTACTTTCTGATGGGTAAAAATCTTGCGTCTTGTAGTGGGACAACTCACATCTGAAATAACAGAATGCTAACATAGCCACCAAACTGAACTTATTTTTTTCTTAAATCTACCAAACATAAATCAGTAGGTGCCACACTCTTTTGTGTTTTGAATAAAATTGTGTTTCCTTCTATCAAAACATTACACAGTTATTTCTGAAACAGCCATTTTATGAAATCTGATAATTTGTTTGTGTTTTTTTATTTCATAAAAGGTAAAATTGTCTCTGCAAAGATTGATGGATCAAGTTATCTGTATAGGATAAATCACTGCATTATAAATCTAAATACCAGTGTAACTGATATTTGCTTGAAAGCTCGTAAAAGTGATATGGATCCAGCCGCACATACGTTATATAGATGCCTCTGGAGCAAATCAGTAATAGTGCCAAAGAAGCATAAGTTTTTTAATTACCTCTTGCCTCATTTGACTGTAATTCAAAAACACAAATCATGTCTATAAGTGTTTCAAGCAGTTAGTTTAGGCCCTTGTATACTTCCTTAGTGTTCTTTCTATTTTGAAGACCAGTGATGTACATATAAAGGGTACTTTTTGTACATCAGCCTCAGCATTCCATCGTATTGCTTTCTTCTGACTTTGCTAGGGATGAGTCCAGTTTTTATTGAACACTGTGATGTCACATTGGTAATATCTTGTTAGATAACTTTAAACTTTTTCTTCGGTGCTATTTTTACAACAAGGTTATATTGTAGTCTAGTGTTTCTTCTGCCAGTTGTTTGATCTTTGTAGCATAGACTCTGAAGTAGAAAGTGTCTAGTTAATAGTTTGTTACAGATCTGTTTACGCCACAGGAGAAAGTTTGGATGTTGCGACACTATCAGAAAATGTCCGAGTTGGGACTGCCTCACGCGATAAAGCCGAATGTGGCAGATTTTACCAGGGTAAGGCTTCTCCTTATGTTTGTTCTGGTAAAAATGCTTGTAACCTTCTCTGCATGAACTCTTGTGCGAGTTGCTGGATTACAGCATGGCAGTTTGCTTGATGCAAGGTCAGTTTATTGATTTTTAGGGCTTCACTTGACAACTAATACAACTTACTTTACAATTTTTATTTTAATACCAGGAGAATATGCTGATGTTTCAGTGTTGTATATGATAATCTTAACAGCCTTCAGTAGCATTTTAATTCTCATGTTCAGAGAACAGATTTTGTAACATAATCGAATTATGTTAGAACAAATTCATTTGGTTAGAAATGTATGAATCATAAAAAAAATGTGCTAAAATAAGTTGAGTAAAAATGTGTATGGCATATCACAAAACTGGTCTGTCAAAGGCAGGTATTAATTTCTAGCAGGCTTCAGATATGTACTTGGGTTAATGTGTTAATGGGGAACAGACTTTTCATCTGTTGGTGTAGATTCCATGAAGACCTTTTGTACACTTGCAGATGCCAGATGTGGTACCAGACACCACCAATAATCACGTTGCATGTAGGTATAACTGTGCGTACAATTTCCCAGCCATCGCCATGTTTTACAGCTCAGCTGGAAAAATGGATAACTTCAACAAGCAGCTATATCCTACATTTCAGGACCTTGCAAGCGATCCATACTTCATTGTTCGCCGAAAAATTGCCTGTGGCCTAAATGAGGTAATGGTTTCCTTGACCTTGAACCTGACAGCAACCTTACAGATTTATAGTATATTTTTGTTGTGATGAAGCCTAAATAATGGAAGTCAGCAGTATTAGATTTTATGTTGCATTATATGTTGTTGATTTCTTGTGCAGTACATCCCAGAGAAGTCTTTCTGAACAAAATGATCAAATAAATAAATTGATGATGATGATAGCAGTGTTGGTGTTGGTGGTAAATATTCATGAGATAATTACTGTAAAATTAATGGAATATGAACGAGGTGTATGTCAGCCAAATTTGTTCCTTGACTGCTGGCAGAGGAACAGAAAGAAACCCATCTGTGAATTCTAACTGGTTTGAACATGCAGAAAGAAATTAAATAGTTTTAAAAACGGTCGTAACTGGTGACAAAACTTGGTTATGTGTTTTTTTGACTTAGAAACAAGGCATTAATTATCATGATGAAATCCTCTTTACCGCCATGATTAGAAGAAGCATGCAGATTGTTATGTTAAATCATCTGTATTGTTATAAGTGTGCAGAGTTTGCTGTTCATTGGTCCATTACCAGGACCCAATAAAAAGTTTCGCTTCAGAACTTAGTGTAGTCTCCAGAATGCTGTAACTAGTTGTGATTTTATAATCCTAATGTTTGCATTAAGGAAAGACTATGTACAGCATTCTGGTAAGTATGCAACACGTCTGTCATGCTGTCTTATGAAGTTACTACTTTATGTATAGTACATTAGAATGACACTATTGAACTTATATTTGTAAGAAGAAATAAGTTTTGTCTTTTCCATATTTTTTTCCATCATTAGAATGTCCTGTTTGCAGATTGCAGGAGTACTAGGGGCAGGCAATTCTGTGCTGAAACCTGAACTGATAAAGCTTCTGGGTGATAATGATGAGGAAGTGTTGCGGGGGTTGGTGCCCCACTTGGGCGAGACTTTGATGCTGCTGTCCAAGGCAGGCACCTTCTCTCCAGATGTTATGGTGAGCACTTAGTGAATACAAGGCGTCATACCATTAGTCTGTATTTATGTTCCCACCAGTACACAGTGTGGAAGTTGGTGTCAGAAGATTCCAGTACTGCAATGCTCAGATGGCTGTGCTTAGAATTTCATTCTGTTTGACAAGAGCATTATATATTGTCTGAGCTGAGATTTTAACTCAGGAACTCCTGAATATGAATGAGAGCTAACCAGATGGAAATTCATGAAGCAGATGTTTACATTTATAAATTTTGATGTAGGTTTTGTTTAAAGATATTTTAATTAACCAAGCACGGAGTTTTCCTCCGGGGGCTTCCCCGGTTTCTCTGTGGCATCCCAACAATTACTCCATTCACACACAGAAGAAGGCAATGGCAAACCACTTCTGGATCATCTGCCAAGAACGTATGTGAACAGGTCCCAGTCCGAGAAAAGGATGGAAGGATCCTGTTCATATGGACCTGTCATCAGACAGAACACTAAATAAACAACTAACTAACTAACTAAATCATGTGTATATGCTATTGTAATCTGTGAATGGCTGATGTACTGTGCCATTGTACTCTAATTTTTTCTGCAACCAGCACATCACATCCACTGTATGGCATATGGCAGTGCAGAAGTATTGCAGTCATATAGATCTGTGTGGGAGACAAGTGAAGATCATACTGCAAACAAGTGCTTTCCAGTTTTCTGAGCTGCATCAAATCGTTTTTGCTGCCATTTTCCATTTTCTTTCATATTGCTTTCCTGAAAGCACAGCTCATTTTATGTGCACTGTTACAGGATAGCACAGTGATGGATATTGGGCAAGCCTTGCTCAGATGTGAAGCAGTGATCAGCATGACCACTAACTGGAGACTTCACACAGTGATACTTGGTCAGTTGGAGTGTTTGCCTCTCTGTATGCCGTCCGATTTCATCTATAGCCACTTTGTTCCAGTCATCTTTAATCGCATTTATGTTGCTGTAAGTGACAAGATGGCTGTGTGTTCACTCAATTGTCAGCATTTTGATAGCCATGCAATATTTCATTCTTCAGATGTAGATAGTTTTTATTTTTGTGCTTGAAAGCCTCAAGGTACTAATTTGTTTTCTTAATTTATCATATTGTCTGTGGAATTTCTTGGAAATGCAAAGTTCTGTCAGTGTTGGGCAATGAGCAGAACTGATCCAGTGGTCAGAGAGCTATTTAAAAATTATTTAATGTGTTTTTAAGTGGTAATGCTTCTGGAAAGATGTGATTCTGGTCAGTGCATTTAGTGCTTACAGGTGTAGAGTGCCTTATGCGTTACGTGTACCCTTTGCTGAAATACATCGCTGTGAACACAAAAAATTACTTCTGAATTGCAGTATGTTTGCCAGCATGGATTACCATTTTGCTTAGTGTAAGTGACTCTTAAAATGTATCTTGTTTCAACTGAAGTGCAATTAATATTTTTACATTGAGACTACTAGTGAAACCTAGTTTTCTGTTTCCTGATGGTCTATCATATTGAGGTGTTTTTTTATTATTTTCTGGGGTATAAATTTGTGAGAATCTACAGAATGCATACAACTTCATATCCCACATCTGAAAAACTGCTCCTCCTCGTCCTCAGTTGCTCCCATGTTCCTCCATCTCTCTGTGTTCACATCTCCATCTCGATTTCCCTCTTGAGTGCCCTCTTTTTGGTCTCATGTTAGAAGCTTTGTTCAGAATTCTCTTTTTATTCATTCTTAGAATGTGCCCATACCCTCTTATTCTGTGATTTATTAATTCATCTTCCAAGACATTTTAATTATTTAATTTCTTACTTCCTGTCTTTTGGTCTTCCTTGTAACACTTGAAAAATTCTTGTGTTTACTTAATTTATTTATTTATTTTGATTCATGAACTAGAATGTTCCAGGCATGGGTTCATGTAAAATCAATTATATTTTTACTGCAACAGTTTTTATTATTTCTAACAGCGCCCCGTCCCCTGCCGTATGGCAGCTGGACGAACGTTGCTGGTGTTCTTGCGCTACAATGCAAAACAGATCCAGAGCAGTGCAATTCAAGCACGCATAAACACAGGTTAGTTTGTACGAACAGCTTTTTATTTTCTCTCCATTATATTAGATCTTGTTTTTAGGATGCAATCATTGTAATTCCTTTTATCTCATTTGTTTTCCTCATTTTAGTTTTCCTATGTAAATTACACTTTCAGTGAATGGTTATTATTCTCCTCATTGACTGTGGATGCTTGTTTCATATATTTGCAGCTACACTTTCTTTGTTACTCAGAACATTCAGAATAAAATAAAAGTAATTTTAGTTAAAACATGTATGTGCAAAATGTGTAATAGAATTCATATATTTGGGCATTTATCTGACCTGTTTCAAATTCACTTGGGGCTGATTTTTAAATCTGCTGTACAGTTTGCCATGAGGGAAGTGCAAGATTAGGTGAGTGGCTTCTGAGTGGCCTGTATCAGGTGTTAATTCATTCAGCTTGAATATAAACACAGAGTAGCAGATCATGCACTTGAGTGCAGTTTTCAGCTAAGTAGAAAATGGATGTTCCCTGTGAAAGTGTATTAACATTGCAGAAGCATTAAATGGATCATCGTGGTAACAGAAGATCAGTTACGTGTCAGAGCTATGTCCCACCCTTTCCTACATACCATGCTTCATTGGAAAGTTCACTGACATCTAGGAGACATATTCCAAAGTAATCTGGGTTGTTGGGTTTTTTGACCTTGTTTATTGTCTGTTTCAAGGACTGGATCTGCCCTCATTTTCAGATGGGGAGGGGAAGGGTGCCTGCTCTGTGGGGTATGTTAGAATGAGCTAATATCAATCACTGGACAATCTAGATCAGAACAACTACTGTTCGTGACTGTAATCTTGAGACTTACAAGGAATGCAGGAAGTCCGAAGCGTTAAAGGCTACTGCATAGCAGACGCTGTCTTTCTTCCTTTACCCCACTTCCTCACCCCGCAAGTCTCAAGATTACAGTCGCGAACAGTACAAGTGCATAAGCACCTGAGTTCATAGTAGGTGTCCTTCCCCTTCACCGTGTCTGAAGACGTCGTATCCTGTATGACATCAGATGATGGACAAGGCCAAAAACCCAGCAATCCAGATTGTTTTACACCATCGACAGAACCGTTCAGAATAGATGTTTCAAGGTAGTTTGTCTGCAGGTGCCCATGTTCTGATTTATATTTTTACCTTGCCATGATTTTCCTCAGAACCTGGTTGTGTATGGGTGCAGAGTGCTGACTGAGATTACAGGTTCTGGAAGTGTGATGATGTTGATTGTGGTCTTGTGGTTGTGATGCTGTGCGTTCTTACAGGTGCAGTTTTCAGGCAGAGGCGTAATGCGTATTCTGTATTGGTTCCAGACCTGTGCGGCAGTGATAGCTGCTACAAGCGAATGCTGTATGTCAAGATGTGTGCCATTGCCATGGATTTATTCTCTAGACGTTACTTCAAGGACCATTTCTTCAGGCCTCTCATTGGTTTGTCAGGTAAGCCTGCTTGTTATCTGTGTTTTTATTATGGCACTTATCTGCATTCTGGTGATGAGACAAGAATATGTTTTTTGTTTACTGTGTGTGATGGAGCATCCATGTTTTTAACACAGACCAGAAGCTGATTTGTCAATTCAGCCCAGTTTCTCCTGATTTTCTTGGATCTTTCTTGTGGTGTATTCTGAAGTAAAGTTTACATGCACTTATGAAAAATTATCTTTGTGAATAGGGTATGCATGACAATTGTTGTACTGTATTGGCTATACTATGAGCTTTGTTTATAGCATTTTAACCATTAAGCATTTAAGTATTTAACTGGTTGTAGTATGCAGTTGGTGGAAGATACGAACTGGTATTATCATCAGTACCTAGACAGACTTCATGACGGACCTTCTCCAGTCCCTGACGTCATTGATTCTGAGATGTTTTTGTTTCTAGAGTTCATTGTTCAAATGGGACATGACATTAGAGACAGACTAAAGGTCTACTGGTCGACTATTGAACTGCTCAACATTAAATTTAAATGTGCACCAATGAAGATAAAGGTTAATTAGTGTAAATCATTTCTTGGTACTTTGCAGATGATCGAGTTCCCAATATTCGACTTAAGTTAGTGATGATATTGCCAAAACTGAAAGCAATGCTGTGCCTACCACGGGATCGCGAACTGTTGACGTGTTTGGAAGCGTGCATTAGCAACCTGTTGTTGCACGAGAAGGACCAAGATGTGTCAGCGCAGTTACAACTTACCATACAGGCCTTGGCTGCTATAGAAGTTCGAGAGGAAGTGGTAAGATCAAATAAAAGGGGTCTGTTTATTGTGTGTCAGGATATCACTTTGATTTATGTTGCCTGTTACATTTCATAATGATCTGCCTATAATATAAGATTTTTCTACACTCTGTGTGAGTTCCAGAGGAAGGATTTTATGTACTGCTTTCAACAGAGCAGGTTTCTGCGGTGTGGGGATCTATGAACGTGTTTAACAAGTAGCTGTGAACATTATGTAAATGGCAGTTCTCTGTTTGATTGTTTTTTGGGTTCACTGTCTCTCCAGTAAGCCGATGCCAGTAATAACTGCGTATCAACAACACCCGCACCCTACCACCCCCAGTGATTACCCATGCAAACATGTTACAGCACTGCATTAATTCATGTTTCTCAACGGTTGTTGCTAAGTCACATTCCTTCAAAAAATTTCTGTAGCTTCACTTCTGCAAGTGGCTTTGTCAGCAAGCCTGCAGTTGTTTGATAATTTAGACAATTATGACATATATTTTACCACTTTTCTTCAAGCCATGTATGAAATGGCAGTCAACATCCACCCAGTGATGTTATAAACTGAACATTGTCTGATGCTGTGTTACAAGTTCTGAGCATCCAGAGCATTTCCAATTACACATCAAATTCATATTTAGTTCATTTTTTTTACTTATTATATCTCAAATTCATGCATTTTTTAAAATTGTAAAACACAAACAAAAATAATGGCTTTGTACAAGTAAATGTGTTCTTAAATCTTCACAGTCTCTTTGGTTGCATTGTCATTGGCAAAGAAACAAACAACTAGGCATTCTCTGCAGCATGCAGGACATTTAGACTTGGCACATCACGAAATAATGAAGTACAGTGCTCAGTGTGTCTTCAAAGGGTTAACTTTATTAAAATATAAATAGTCTGTCGTATCAAGCAGTATGAATTGTATTGACTCATTTTTGGTTCTGTGTGCAGTATTGTTTGTTTGCTGGTTGTGTGATGCAAAGCAATTGTAAATGATGTCTTAGGAAGGAAGTCGTCATAGCGTGTTTTGTATTCAGTGTTCTGGCATTTTTGTGGAGGAACATAGAAAAATCTCAATCCCTTAGTCAGGGTAGCTCTGTATTCAGGCCAGGGAGAATAAATGTACTCTGAATATTATTTACAGGCTGAGAGTCCGCTGCCTGTGTCAAAGGAAGATGGAGAAGATCAGAGGAAAGCTGATGAAGAAGCAAAATTAATGTCTGACCGTGTTTCTGCATTAAGGAAACGGAAAGTTGTGGATGAGGCTGATCCAAAAAGACGTGAGTTCTTTGCGTTACCATTTACAGAATTTGGGGTCACCTAATTAGTTAATTGATGTCACCACCATTGTTGTGGTGAGAAGAACATCTTTGTAATTTCTGTGTACTCAACAGAGTACACCTTTCCAATCTTGTACTACGTATAATGTTGAGGTTGCTACTTTGCATATTTCTGTTACATTTTATTGCTGTGACTGGTACAGTGGTGCTGATGTGTCAAATGCAATGAATTAAAAGTAAATTTTATCTAATTCCAGGGTCTGTTGAACTTAAAAATACGCCAGTACTTTCTGCAGCAGAACGAAAGAACTTTTTGTCAAAGTGAGTATTCATAATGTGTACTTGTTTATAGATACTACTAGTAATAGATTGATTTAAGGTAAGTAACATAGTTGGTGTAATTAGAGTTGGATGAGGCAGGTACAGTTTATAACATATTTGAGGAATCAAACATTCATAAGAGCTCACAGTAATATGAGGGTTGCTAGCACTGGTTTCTGCACAACTCACATTATTGTGAGTCCTGTGTTTATACAGCAATGATTTTCTCGGAAGCGTAAGACGTCTGACATTCTCAAATGTATTTATCCAGCCAAGGCATTTTGTACTAACGAAAACTACACAGCAGAAAAATTTACAGACTTCTGTGAAGATGGAAGGACAGTATTAAATAGAATCATAAAGAAATCCATTTTGAAGTTGTTTAATTGGATTGACTTGGCTCAATGAAGGACTTAGTGGTAGGCTTTTGTCATCATGCTGATGAACTTTTGGCTTTCACAGCAGGGAAACATCTGAATATTTATTGTTCACTCAAAGAAGAAAGCCATACCCTGCAGTTGGTAATAGTATGTATACATCAAGAGGACTCACCATGACAGCAGCTAACAGCTGTCGTACAGTTGTATCATTCGGATTCCAACTCCAATTTCAGAAGTCTCAAAATTGCAGCTGTAATATGTAGTATAACCTTTTCACTTCTTACTATTATGAATTTAAATAAATCACATGACAATATAGTGGTAAATGAGATGGTTACTTTTTATGTATTTTAATATTGATGTGATACTGTGATTACACAAGTTGCTTGATGTCTGTTATGTGAGATTGTTGAAATGCGTATATTTTTTACATTTGTTTTTGTATTGATGAATATAAGGTATTTAAGTAAAAGTAAATGTCAAAATGCCTTGTCATGTGATAGGGCATTGTTGCCATTGTTAACATTGTCATTTTTAACATTTTTCCCCAGTATACCAACATCGAGCCTGGTCAGGACGAGCGTTCGACACTCAGCAGCATGTAAGTGTTTAAGATCTGAACATTCTATAACTTCCACGATTTAAACACATCTGCTAGTACAAGGGGTTTGTTGGCTAGCAGAATTACTGCAAGGTAGTGATTGATTGGCAGAGAGCTAAGCAGAAGGATAAACTGTTTATTCCATTGGCCAGGTGAGATTTGGATTATACAGTGAATCCATCCAGGGATTTCTTTCTGAAGAAAGAGGAGAATCAGCTCAGACAGGTCTGTGAACCACAACATGTTTGTTGGCCTTCAGTCACTTAATCCACTGATTGCTAAATTTATTTCTGTGAATTTATTTCTGTGTGTGTCTGTATATACACTTGCTTGCTTACTTACTTACTTAAGCGACCCGTTCTTCAGCTCACGCGCGGACCCCAGCATATGTACACAAATCTTTGTTCTGATATATGATGTTTAATTTACTTGATAATTTATGCAAATACATTTTTGTCAAGGTTCTTCAAATTTCAGTTTAAGAGGGTTCTAGGTCAGCAGTCCAGCATGGCTTGGCAGGAAATCACTACTTACGGCAATTAGAATTGTTAAAAAAGATGTCCATTCATATATGATAATTAAAGGTGTTATGAGTTGTGACTAGTTTTCATTACATAAAATAATAATTATAATAATGTATTTTCAGGTCCTTGCTCTATAATAATTGTTGGAGTGTTGAGAAACATGTTACTAAGAAACTGTTATTTTTGGTTACAGTTGGCAATGATGTTCCACATAAGGACTCGGTGAATAGGTATGTAAATATCTGTAATGTACTCGTGACATGAAATCTGTGCTGGAAGTAGGGTTGGCAGGAATGGCTATGCTGTATTCTTGCTCAGAACATCCGTCCACCCCTGCAACACCAATCATGTATATAGTGCACTGCACTACTGGGAGATTACTTGAGTAAAATGTGTTTGGAATAGGAATACACAGAGTGCGCGTGTACAGTAAGATCGCCCCCTTCATGACTCCTACTTCCCAGTGACCAGTAGCTGTTGATTCATTACATTATGCGAAATATGACCAGGAGTTTGAAAAGTAGAGGGACATTTAAAATAATGAATTGATGTTAGCGTAAGCTGTTCATATCAGTTTAATTTTTAAAAGTGACCGGATTAGCCAAAGTTACACATTACACTTCTTGTTCGCATTCTGATACTGTCTACAAGCTCACTACATGACTGTGGCCTTTTTGAGAGCTGCATGTTATTGTACTATGAAGGGAGTATATGTGCTGTTGTGGTTGGATCCTTGAATATTAGGTGATCGGTAATTTCTGGTGTTTCCTGAACCAACCTTGAATGCTCATGTTATGCTTTAATACTTTCACTGTCAGTGAGAATAAATATGGTAGCCGTGCATTAGACAGTGTTAATCAGTTGTAAGAATTTTCATATTCTTGAAATGTTTAATTTTTCCATAATTTCTTATGTATGATAATTTTTTGTGTGTGAAATTTCATTTAACAAAAGAAATCATGCATGTAGAAGTAACTGGTTTCAAGCAAATGAAAGCCGACTGATTCCCAAAACAAATCTCTAATTGCACATCTTACTGTCCTTAAATGGTCTAATTTCATGAGGTACTTTTATCATTATTATGGCTGTGCATATACTCAGCCTCTCACACTCAAGGGTTAACATCCAGGGATGTCACCAGATGGTGTTATAATGTATGAGCACTTTGCTGGTTGAATTGCTTGGCTTACTAACCACAATATTTGCATGGTGTGCTTTCATTTTAGTTTGAAGTTTGCAGCTGCAACTAACGGCGTTTCCCAACAAGCAGAGCAAACTTACATCTCTTTAGCAAAACGCAGTGCAGTGGGCTGCTGTTCACATTCTCGTTTTGGATTACCTCAGAGTATTTTATCAACTAAAGATAATGATTTCTGCAGATGTTTAGCCGGAAATAAAGAAATGAATCTGCACACTCTGAGGCTTTTGCAAGAAAACCTTTTTGCTTCTGCCAGTTTGCCCCAGCTCAGAGCTGAGACTAATAATCTTAATGAAGACAGTGCCATCCACTTGAGAGATTGTCTTTACATTGGACGACAGGAAACTACTAACATGCATGACAAATGGCCTGCAGAATGTAAAGTTTGTGCTTTGAATCATGAGTCTAGTTATACCCTAGCTACTAACCATGCTATTGGCAGTTCTGAATCGTCTACAAGGTTTATTGTTTCCAGCTTGGAAGATGAATTCTATGTGGATGCTGGAATTCGAATCCCACAGCAACTTACCACATCAGATTTCACTCCATTACCGTCCAGGATACCAAATTTACGAGATATACTCTTCAAGAAGAATAGAACTGTCATTGATACAAATTTACAGAATATTTCTCAGTCAGCTTCACAGAAAGAAATGAAAACAGAATACATGGCTTCTCCTGAATCTGGAAATAGGAGTCCAGAGACGAAACCCAACTTCAGTACAATGCACAAAACTAATAATGTATCGACAACTTCTAAGTCATCATTGTCTGTTAATATTACAACAAAGAAGACCTTTATACCAAGTAACATTAACAGACGTAATTCTGGAGTATTCAGTGGCAAAGTTGACTATCAAACACAACAGACTGCAAAGGGTAAGTTGAATTTGACAAATAAACAAAAACCTGGAGGAAGTTTCACAACTACCAATAGACGGCACAGTTACATGGAGGGAGACAAAGTTGTTAAAATAAAATCCAGTGATGTCTCTGAAGGAAAGAAAGATTTCAGTGTATCTGAGAAGAGGAGACACAGTTACTTGGAACAGATAGCAACAGATGATGGCGTTGAACAAAATATTGGAAATTTTACTGTGAAAAAGTTAAATACACTCAGTGAAACAAAATCATCAGTAAATTCTGTTACAGACAGGCGGCATAGTTACAATTCAGGAGTTCAAAATAACAGAGTTGACATAGAAGTTCCTTTCCTTAAGAGGGGTGCAGCATCAAATCGCCACTCCATTGGGTCTGAGACTCGTAAAAGTATTCTTCATTCCCAAAGCCAAATTAAGAGGGGATTGTCACTAGACAGAGGAACTGGAACAGACGTTACAGTTGTCGGTAGTGCCGTGAAGAGACAGAGTATGGTTGTTCCATCAACTGTGACACATGCAATGCGGCGACACAGCTCGCTGGAGAGGGATGATATAAACACACTGAGAGTAAAAGAAAAAATAGTGGGGAATAAGTTTCTGTCTAGTAGTATGATATTTGCATCTGCAGGTGGAAAGACTGCTGTTAATGAAACTGCTGAATATAATAGACACACACAGAGAGATATACATTCTATGGACAATGTTGGAGCCATCAGCAAAGGAAACTACACGAGTAAGATACCTCGTGGAGGGGGCACAAGCCCTGGGAATAGTCGGGCAGCAAGTCCAACTGTTCTTGTATGCGGCAGTAACAGTAGGCTTCGCCAGAGAACAGCACCTAACAGTCGAGCATCCAGTCCAACAGGAGCAGAGAAGTTGCAGCAGGGATTGTCTGTTGGAAGCTTGACCTGTTCCATGGGCAATTTGAAGTTGGCAGAACCTGGAACAAGCCGACTGCCTGTTCGGTAAGTGTTATGCTTAATGGGAAGAAATTTCATTCCACAGAGCACATGACACGCTTGATGAAACTTGTTGCAGGAGGTCTACACACAATGTTAACAGTTCATTTTGTGTTGTATTTTAGACCTGATAAGCACAGGGCTTCCTGACTGTTGTGACAATCCTCTGTAAACAAGTGAATAACTTTTATTACGATTAACATCTTTATTTATGGTGGTAATAATGAATGTTTTTATATTTTCAGGAATTTCTCTCGCCTGCAGTGATGTTTTAAATGCATATAAAGTATCTTATCATGATAATTAGTACAGTAAAATGATGCTGTAATGAATGTCATTAGGACAGACATTTACTTTGTATGTTATGCTGTTGTAGCATATACAGTAAAGAGAATTTTGTGTCCAAGGTTTTAGAGACTGTCTTTTCCTCCATCACCAGGTGTTGATGTGAGTGACTCAGAATCCCATTGTGTTTTTTGTGTTTATAACACAGTTTTCGGAGAGCTCGGTGGACTGGCAGGGATCAGCAGGGTCAGTCACCACAGTCCAAGTTGCTTAACATGTTATTGGTCCTTCCATTGCTTTTTGATGACCTTGCTTCTTTGGAGTATGTTGATGTATAGGTTCCATGGTCAACTTAGAATCAATCTCACATCTGTTGTGGTTGTCAGAATCTCTTTCAGTAAGAATTCATGTATCCTCCTATCATAGTTAGCATTGTATTAGCCTTTGATATGCTCTACCTCAGTGCATTGTTCAAACCACCACTGACTTGTCTAGTAGGAATATGTGTGTACAGCGCATGTTCATCTCAGTGGTGCAGTACATCTGTCCACTGTACGTTTTCCCTAATTCACATGTAATGCATTATAGGCCTGGGTCATCTTTCACTGGTCTCTACAGATGGCACATTGTTTTGGGCTGGAATGTGCACAGTTCTTGTGTTGAGCCTTGTCATAAAACTCCAGACCTTGTTGGAAGAGTCCTGCCAATCCATTTAGCTTCTCTCAGTATGAACGTGACCTTTGTCTTGAATATAAAACTAGAAACAGGAACCACATTAGATGGTGTTGATAGTTCTGTTTTGTTGTTGTTTTTTCAATGATTTCACAGGTATAATTTATAAGACAGTTGAAAATGTTGGATCCATTCCAGATCCTTGCCTGTACTGTAAAAGCGCCATTACAGTATTAAGCAGCAGGACATGTGAAGGGGTTACATTTGTTTATTTCAATTTAATCCTATAAAAACACTGTGCAAGGGATGGACTTCGTTATAATGATATTTTACTGTATGTTTACAGGTACAGATTTATTAGTTATAGCAACACTGATAATGACAATTATAGTTACCATTTCCAATAAATAGACTATATTGGTGTTACCTATGTGTGATTTTGTGACATTGACAATTTTTAGTGTTAATGAAACAATAGAATTTTAAATTTAAAAATGTAATTATATATTTGACAGTCTAAAGATAGTTGAAGTGTTACCTCAGAAGTCTTATATTTGAAAATGTAACTATCATGGCGATAAACAACTTTTAAAGATATAATTTTAGTTACCAGATATTCGGATGTGAATATTAGTAGTGTTTTCAACACAGTTTAAAAGAAGTACATATACTATTTGGGAAAGGATGTGAACTTGTTGCTGTTTTAGAATTATATGGAAGTCAAGATGATGAGTTAATTATTTTTATGAATCTAAACAGGATGTGTCCTACTTGTTACAAATTGTAATAGAAATTTGTATTTTTTAGTCCATTAAAAATATTTGTATTTTTATTTATAGTTCATTTGTCTGTTTATGCAACACAAGTTAATGTTTTTTAATATTTTCTGTTGGTCATCAACAGTTTTTCAGTTCCCTGTTGCCAAAAAGAATAATACTTTCGCCTTGACAAAGGAAAAACAGTATTTTATAGATGTACATGTTCCTATAGAAAGAGCACAGGAAAATGGATTTCTTGAAGACAAATTAATTGACTGCTAAGAGTTGTGGTATAGGCATTCTAATTATGGTATAGTGGATTTGCACTGAGAACAGGGTATCAGTTTGTCAGAAAACTTAATTAATGTCGATGCCTACTGGAAAGAAGCACATGTAATATGTAGAAGTAGGTTTTGATTTAAGACAACTTTGAGAAGAAGGTTATGAGGTTCTTACAGTGGTGAGAATGAAGATGGCTGTCTTCAGGGTTATAGTGTTGTGTAGTCTGGTAGAATTTTACTGACATTTCACAGGGACTTGCTACCCCCAACAGCAGGGTGTCCTGATTGTGGAAGCAGCATATACCTCTAAATACCCCACTGCAAAGGAGCTCAGAGACCACGTTTTTTCAGCAGACTTTTATCAGTATATAAAATTTGAAATATGGATTCAGGTGCAGAGAAACCAATTATGGATGCTAATTGCTCGCGGGGAGAGGAGATAGTATGGCAGTCAAAGAAAGTTCCTTAGGGCAGTTCACAACCTTAGAATTTCAGGATATGAGTGGGCATTATTCAGTTTTTGACGAAACGGGTTAAATAAAATTTAGAATTACAAAGTAGGTAGGAGTAATCTATATGCCATCATAAATGATTTGTTGCGTCACAAAATGCGTCAACGTTTGACAAGAAACAACTGTTAGGCCACCTAGGTAGTTTATCTATGCAGTGAACAGTAGCGCCAATGGAAAGGAACGGAGACAATAGTGATGATTCAATTAAGGTTTGACGTTTGAAGAGGGAGGGTCTAATGATGCCTCCCTCTGCTTTAGGTTGTACGAGCCCACTTTTGAATGCTAATCAATTTGAAGTAAACAGCGCAATAGAAAGAATCAAATGTGTGTTAGTCGGCGATGGAGCTGTCGGAAAAACATCTTTAGTGGTCAGCTACAGCACAAACGGGTTTCCAAACGAATATATTCCAACGGCATTTGACAATTACAACGGTGAGTACGTTTATTTCTGCCCATCCGAAGTCATTCTGTCATGGTAAACGAATTCATACATCATGCTTCTTTTACTCTTATGATAGAATAGCACCATCTTTATTGCTTCTATGTATTTATAATAGATAAGAATGTTTGGTTGAGGTACATTTTGCTGTGGAGTAGAAATGAGACAGGAGAGATTCTTAGTGCTGGCTTAAACTTCTTTGTATCATGATTCAAACTGGGGGAAGATTATTGAATAGATTAATTCCGTAAAGTAAAATCCTCATAAGAATGTACAGGGGTTAGCTTTTGGCCTGTGAAGGTTATATATGCATCTTGCACTTATATTGTGGATATCTGAATTGGTTTGAAAATTTTCCGTGTTGTCCTCTACAAATGATAATGAGAGCAAGAATTCATTGGCCAGCTTTGACACCAGAATATGCTTTGTATACATTCTTTTATGTGAAGAAATAACATGTTGAAAGATTGGGTATTTGCCATTAAGTTGTAGTGATAGGTCTGAAGTTAGTGATGACACACTTCTATGTGATTTGTCTCTTTGGTGATTACTTTGTCTCTGCTTTTCTTGCTTGCTATGACTGATTAGTATTTACTTCAAGGTTTGACACTTCCCAGTCATATAGTAATTGTAAATGTAATTACAAGTACTGAAGTGGGCTACATTCATTGAGTAACATTATGATCACTAAGTGACCAGGAATTTGTCAAATCTGTTTTGCATAAACTTGGTTCTTATATTAATATAGGTCATTCCTTCTTCACCTATGCAAAGTAAATTTGTGTACAATTTTACTGGAAAAAACAACTTAGTAGTTCATTTGCAGTTTGTAGCTTCTGCTTGTACTATTTTCTTTGTATGCTAACTGAACTCTGGGTAGGAAACCATCTTTTGACCAAATGTTGACCTGTTGCTCCTATTAATTGTATCCATCGTCTCTTGAATTCTAGGTCCATTCAGGATTTCAGAGCAAGTTGCTATTCATACAAATGTTATTAATAAAAGAATATTCTTCAAATTTGCTTTTGCCTCATACCTCTGCATGGCCAGTTAATGTCTCATCTTTCAACAAGCACCTACCTGTTGTTTGTGGAATATCATGTAAAACCAGATTGAGGAAATCATGGAAAATTTTTATTTTTTATGCAAAACCCTTCTACCATTGTTGTACAAATTACATTCTTATTGAATCTATTGATCTGGCTTTCTTGTTTAACAGTTTGTTTTTAATGGTGATATTAACAGACTTACTGTCTGATTTTCTGGCTCAATCAGTTACCTATTTGAATCATTCTCTTATATAAAGCTCATTCAGTGTGCACAGAAATTTGATCAACGATTCCACCTTTTCACATTCTTAGGTACATCTATATATTATGTTACTATAAATGCTGTGTTCTTTATTATATTCTTCCTCAAGGCTTAGTCCCATTGGCATGTTTTATCCAATTTTTATTTCATGTGATTTTCCCATCTGTCTTCATCCCTTAGGTTTGTAGTCTTATTCTCTGTGGAATTCATTATATTGTCATTTTTCTTTATAGTTATGACTCACATTATGATCTTGATGGACATAATGTAAGAAAACTGTTGCACTTATCAGGTGTTTAATTATTGCTCTCTAACAGTTGATAGTGATAAGCCAGTAAAAGTGCATATGTCTGAGATATAGTGGGAAGGTGTGATAGCAGCTGTTGGTGACTCATTGCATTTATGTAGATAGTAGGAGCCAAGAGATAGATACTGTACATAAAATAAAGTGTGGGTATGGTAGATACAATAGTGATTATTTATTTATTGTGACTTGTTGCAGTTTATGATCGGCATGGCACAAATTAGGCATATTCTGTCAGTTTTGATTTTTATCTAATAATCTGAATTTTCCAGCAGAGTCCTGTAATGTAGGGCATAAAATATTTGTGTGATGGATAACATTTCTTAGTGGTGCAGAAACTTCCTCTTAACCAGTACATTTGTATGGAGATGCTGTATGTTTACTGCTGTGTTGTTGATTTTGGGACATACAGATTGCCCAATATTATTTGAAGCTGTAATTTTCATAAGTGAATGAAGTTGATCAAAAGCATTACTAAAAAATTGAAGATATTTCAAAGTATTAAGTTTATATTTATGAAGCAGTCTTTTAATTTCCAGATGTTAATTAAATTTATTAACAGCTAAAGAACTCCTCAAACAGATGTATATAGTAGACAGAAGGAGTCACAGTCATGTCTGAATTCAGTCCCTGAAAAGCACTGTGACTGGAACTATTCACCTTGGGATACCCTAAGTTTTTTGATCACATGAATAAAAGTAAATGGTTGTTTTGAAACATATTAAAATAAGGAGGAAGAAAGCACTTTTGGGGAAAGTTGCCCATTGTAAAATCCTGCCTTGTATAATCAAGAAGTTTATGGTATCAACTATTGTATTATTATTCACACTTATCCCATTTTGTGTCATTTCATAAGCCAGTGTACTTTCATATGAAGTCTGTCAGTTATTAATGGGTTTATGTTCATCTTGCAGTACTGGTACGAGTTGATGGCCATCCCATAAGTGTGCAGCTGTGTGATACAGCTGGCCAGGTAACTACCATGATACCATCAGACACACATACCTTTCAGTTTGTGTTAGTTATAGTAATAGTAATAGTTTGAATTTGCAAAAGTAGATATACTCTTGTAAATTTCAAATACAAGTTCCCCCCCCCCCTCCCCCATAAGAGTCTTCTGTAAAATGCTTTGATGATTTTAATGTAAACTACGATATTGTAAAGCTTTAATAATTTATCTGTAAAGTATGATATTCATAAGACTCTGCCATATTATCCAGACAATCGTTTTGATATTGTCCTCCCATCTACACCTAGGTTTTCTGAGCGGTCTCTTTCCTTCAGACTTTTCAAACATGTTGTATGCATTTCTCATCCCCTACTCAAGCTATATTCTCCACCCAACTCATCCTCTTGTGTGATCATAGTAACAATATTTGACGAACGGTACAAATTATGCAACTTTTTCCACTCTCCTGTTCCTTCAGTCCTGTTAGGGCCAATTTCCAAAGAACTAGTGGACAGAATAAAGAACATTTATAAGAAATGTGAAAGTGGTATACTTAGCATTTTGCAGTGGACCTGCTGCAGGTAAGCATACAGCTTAATAAATATCATCAGATAAAGAACTAGGACGTATCTTATTGATGTACACTTGGAGGGGCGTACACAAATCACAAGAGAAATTAAGCCTTATACTAAACGATTACAAACAGAGCAGTGTCATTTTTTTTACTAATGACTGATTTGCTGAAGAAAATTAATTATTCTCTATTATGTGAACCTCTTTGCAATAGTAAGTCCTAATTTAGTAACATTGTCAAGGCAGTTCAAGAAATTGCCATTATTTATAATACTGTGGCATGTGAATCAATAAGAATGGATGAATGTGTCCTTTGATGTGGAGCAGACCTCTGGTCTTAAAGAGTTCCCACTTCTGTCTCAATTTTCAGTTTTCAGTGGAGTCTTCACTATGTGTGAAGAATCACCCATGTTTACCTGACAGATGTAAATTTATGATTTATTACAAACCTTCCATTTATGCGAATGTGTTTTTGAGACATTTTTTTTCATTTTTCAGGATGACTTCGACCCATTACGGTCTCTGTGTTACCCACATTCTGATGTGTTCCTTGTGTGCTTTAGTGTCATTAATCCTACATCATTCCAAAATATATCAGAAAAATGGCTACCAGAAATTCGCCGTTTATGCCCAGAGGCACCCCTAATTCTGGTAGGTACTCAAAATGACAGACGACGCGATGCAAGACAGCTTCAGCAGCTTGCTCACCATGGCCAAACACCAGTGACAGAGGCTCAGGCACGGTATCTGGCACGTCAGATTAACGCTGCCACCTATGTGGAGACATCAGCACTCACACAGCGGGATTTAAAAGAAGCTTTTGATCAAGCAATTGTCAGTGCTCTTACACACAGAGGTACTGTTTTTATGAACACAAATGAAAGTTCAAAATTCAAGCACAAAATTAGAAAGAAAAAACAGTCACTGTGGCAAAAGCTATGTTGTTTTTCTTAAGAATATTAAAAAGAATCCATGACCCTTTTGTTCCTGTATGTCTACAATAAAAATTCTTTGTCATATTTTTAAGAAATATAATGTAGCCATAGTGAGTAGCCATAATGTTTTCTCCATCTGTGATCAACTTTTTACTTATTAGACTGTACTCAGAGGTTGTGCATAATAATGGGGAGTCTTCTTCTATATGTAAATATATGTCAGATTATATTGTCTACAGGCATATTTGTATTGTATATTGTTCTAGAAATCAGTTTTATAATGATGTTGGATCACTTATGCTGTTATGTATGTGTAAGAATTTTCTGTTATTTTGTTGCATTGTGTGTAAGAAGGCTCTAACCCTTCACAAGCCTATGCAGTGCAGCAAAACATTTATTAATTAACAGATGATATTAATTACTGGCTCAAGTTGCCAGAAAGTATCTTAATAAATTTCCAGAAAAATTATTATTCAGATGCCCTTAATCATCTTTCCATACATATACTTATGTAGTGTGACTTGAGGTTTTTGTGGCAGCAAATACATATGTTGTTTGTGGTCTTCTGGGTTGTGATACCATGTACACGTTTAGGTGGTTACTAACATTCAGGAGGAATGTGATGCCCCGGCTGGAACTGGTTGGTTAGTTAGCCATTATACAGTTGTCATGTAAATTGTTCATTCTGGAAAACGTTTCCATTTTTGGTATAAATGATGTACATAGAACTCATATATATTCCTTTCCAACCAGTTTTAAGATAGAAAGGAGGGGACTTGTTTTGTTTGTATGTTTCCTCAAAATCTCTATTTTGAAAATCTGCAGATACTTGAAAAAGCAAGTTTCCCTTCACTAATTCTATCACACATTAAAAATATGATATATAATGTATGGAATTAGTGGTATGTTTTCTGTGATAAGGGTTATAGTTTCGTAAGATGTATTAACGTAGCTCATTTTTATGCAAGTCTGTAAGATATGAAAATTATGCGGAAGGTTGTGATTGTTTTATATTTATTTAGCATGATTCTTGGTGCCTGCATGCCATGTTGAAATGAGGTCTGTATTCTCCGAAATCTTATTAAATAGGAGTTGTCAAGGTGTCTTAGTTTGGGGGGGGGGGGGGCAACAGGCATGATACCGCCGAAATGGTTGCAGTTCCTGTTAGTGGGTCACTTTAGACTCTTTATATTTGCAAAGCGTTAACGAGATGAAGATTGCTGTTTTTTCGGGGATGACGCGACGAGTTATCGCCCTGATGGTGGAACCCACAAGGACCACTGAAAAGTTGGTAAATTTGTACAAGCCAGACAGCTATCTTCGTCGAAGTTGGTAGCTCTTAGTTGCAGCATATTTATGTTGGATAGAAGGCTGTCGCCAACATCCGGAACGGGTAGGCACTTTAAGAAGAAGATAGAAGGCAGTGGGTATCGTGTTATGGAAAATATAGGGCGAAATGATGCTTTGAGCTGACTGGGAGTCCGAAAAAGAAGGCTAAAGATTGATAGTCTGCAGTGGGCCGTAGAAATTGTAGCACGTAGTTTATGTGTGTGTGTATTCTGGGCAACTACGACGTAATTTTGTACATTCCGATTATAAAGTGTTTATATTTGTCACACGACTTTGTGATGTTTCCATCCTGTTTTCAGTAGTTATGCTTGGTGCGTAGTCATTCTGCAATTCGAGACTGCAACGTATGCCGATATTTCCAAAGTGAGGTAATGATATGTTTTGCATGGTCGAGGAGTGAGTGTTGGAAAGATTGAATGAACCACGTGAGACATTGCTTCGTTGATGGTCAACAGAGTCCATAAAAAGTCCTAAACGTATATTAAACTCACTCGATACTTAATACCATAATATGAAGTGGGTTTTCGTGGTGGGCACTATAAATTTATCTTTAAAAACTTTGTATGTGGTATCTCTGATTTCCGAAGTAGTTCTCTTTATAACATTTCTTGAAGTTGCCAATTAAAACCATGATGCTGTTGCATCCAGAATACCATGACCATAATTGTTTGTGTTTTTCCTAAGTCTCTCCAAGCAAATGTTGGAATGGTTTGTCATCATCATTAATAATTATTTTTTCCATCCACATAATCAACTGTTTTCCCATCTTGTAAGGTCCAGAGCATAAGTAAGAATTTCAGATGCCCCAGAAAGCTTTACAAGGTAACACTTGGTTTCAGTGAGTGATCATGCAACATAAATGGTCAGTAGGGGTATTGTAAAATTGTCTTTTATGTGTGTGGGGAGGGGGCACTGACTGTGGGTCTTGCACAAGATGTCATTTTTCCTAATGTCAGCCCTGTGTGTAATATTGTTCATGGAGCTATCAGTACAAAATGCAATCATGAGGTACTACACAAATATGAAATTGCACGATCATACATGTACTTTAAAAAAACCAAACCTGAAATGAATAATTTTTATCTTGAATTAAGAGCAGTGTGAATGGTCCCTTTGTAAAATTTAACATTGTATATTTGTATGAAGCCTGAGTAAGACTACTAAATTGTGCTCTTGTCCCATGTTCAAATGTCATGACCCTATTTAGGTATGTACATAGCATTCAATTAATTTTTTGGAACATACATCAGGAAATGTATGAAAAATATGTTCATAAAAACAATGAGAAATACGAAGATTTCTGGGTTGCGCTGTGTAGTCTGGTCGATGTTAACAACAGCGCAACAACCCAGAAGACAGAAATCTTCATACTCACCGCTGTGAAAACCTCAGATCTTACAATGAGAAATATGTTTATATGAAGAAAATGTTTATAGGCCTCTAAGAACTTTTAATTTGTGCTGTTATGCAAAATTGTACTTCTCCAGTGTGTTTTTATTTTAAGTATTGTAGGTTGTTGCAATTTACCATTTGCAGTTTGCAAAGGTATTTTAAAAAGTTCTCTAAAGTTTTCAAAGAATAGCCCCTGTGCAAGTGATATGCTGTGTGATGGCGGAATGTTGCACGTTGAAAGGAAGGACATTCACAAAGACTATTTTGTAGTTCGGGTATTCATAATGCATAGAACAAATAGCAGCTATTATTCTGGATATCACAGAATTCTCTTTTATTAACATGGACATTTCTTTATATGTTTGTGAGTAACACAAAAGTAAAAATTTCTCATGATGAAAGTCAGTACTTCTGTCCAGTTGGTATAATTGTCAGTTCATGTATCTGGAACATGGAAAAATTATTATAAATCTATACATTAGATTTGATTCCTTGTAATCATATTACTTTATTAGTGACAAATCATTTCACTGCCTCTGAAATAGACCTGACTAGCCAAAAACAAGCTTCTTGGGCACGGCATTTAGATTTACGCTATTTGGTGTGTCAAGCCAAGTCTGAGAGAGACACCAAAAAACTGACCGCACCAAATCTTCATGGAAGAAGTATTTTGACTTGTAATCTGCCCAGAGAATGAAGGGTAGCACCCACCTGTACGTGTGGTGGAGTTCCTAGAATGTACAGCACAGCATCAGCTATGTCCTGGGGATGAAGACAAGGATTCCCATTGAAAATATCACGTGATGTAAAGGTGCGCATGTGACCAGCTTCCATGATCTCCGTGTGTACCAGACCAGGGCTGAGGCTCTGTGTAAAGTAACAGCGGTTATGGCAACCAAATACATTAAAATGTTTTTTGTAACACAAACTTAATTTCACACTGACCGTAACACGTATTTTGGAGTTGCTGTTGACAAGTTCGCGGCGGAGCCCCTCTGTTAGTGCTGTGACGGCATGTTTTGATGCCCCATACATGTAGAACATTGTGGGACTCTGAGGCAAACTGTGCCCTGAAATACTGAAGAATTCCAAGCAATATCAGCTGTTTAAAACTGCTGTTTAACACACTTGTGGAAATATTAGTCTGTCTGTCTAACCTGTTGATGTGCACGATGTGTCCATCCGTGACTTCACGCTCCTTCATGGAGCAAATTGCCTCCCGAGTGCAGATGCTGAGACCCAACACGTTAACTTCCAGCATGTGGCGCCACTCTGATGTCTCCCCATCTGCACAACAATGAAGTCAAAGTACAGTTCACAAAGTGTTAGTTGCTGATGTCTGTCTTTACTAATATAACAATTAACAAATATTTGTCGATGAATTTTGATCCTGGAACATGATCTTTAATGCAGTTCGTATCTCCACAACAGCACATGTTAGAGAAAATGGAAAAGAACCAAAGCTTTTATTTTAACCAGCCCATTTGAGGAATATAATCAGCTTATTGGATTTCCAGTATTAGCAACAGAGTGATAAAGAAGATATATATAAGGGGATTTTGTATTCTAACCTGCAAGTCTGAGAGAAGAATGGAATGAAACAAGAATATGACAGTTTCATGAAATATGAGGAAATTGTTAAATTTTAAACCTTGTGACTAAATAATATAATCATAGAAATGGATCTTCTGAAGTGAAAATAAGAGGACGAGAAAACATCAGAAATGTTTATTTCAGCCCACCTGTTCAACAAGCTGGAACATCTAGGAAGTTGCTGAAGTAACAACTTCAACCAAAGAATGCTTAAAAGATGTTCACAAGAAACTTAACTGCTGAACTCTGATACAGAGACAGAAAATGTAAAGGGGGGAAAGAAGCTTGTATTTTGGAATTTAAAGGAATAGCAGTTTTAAAAAAAAGGTTGTACTTCTGCCTTATTCCCAGTTCAGATCCTGGCTGTTCTTAATTTTTAGTGGTTTTTGTCAGTTTTTCAAGCAGATGGTTAGGCTGTACCTTAAAATAAGTTATTGCTGCTTCTTTCCATAAACTTCCTAACTTATGTCATGTTATTCAGTGCTAGATTTTTAACCTAAGCAATTCATACCTGCTAGAAACGACTGGTGTGCAACTCCAGCATTGTTGACCATGACGTCAACACCACCAAGGTGCTCCTTGACCCATGAGAAAGCATTCAAGATGTCCTGCTCTTTGGTGATGTCACATTGCATTGGGTAAAGCTGGCCAGGCAGGTTCTGCAGCTTGTCACATGCTTCCTGCACATATCATGTTTTGTTCTTGACAGCAGCTTGGTTCTGGGGAAGTTGGGACTGGAGATGGTCACTCAACTTCATTGAATGTCATAGCCTCTTGGTGTGATTCTTAGGTATTTAGGTATTTTAATGCAATTCAGAGGATCAGGTAAAAGAAACAGCTAGATTGTACAGGGTTGTCCAAAAAAATAATTAGAAACTTATCTTTGCATTCATGGAACACTTAATGGCCTGTCAGAATTGATGTCAGATAAACTGGTCTGGATTTTTCCATTGCAAATGGAGCTTCAGTTCACTTGATTTCTCTTCAGTTACCTTTAGTTAGGACCGACTGTAATACAGCTGTGTGTGAACCATAATATTTTCACGCACAGAAAGTGAATTTTGAGGAATCTCAAACTGTAGGAATGTATTTTACACACAGTGAACAGTGCACTGAGATCAGTATGGCACCTGTTATATCAGATGTTTTGACACTTCATTTCACATCATGTCTCTGCTAGCCTGTTGTAAAATTTCCAGATTGGGGACATTGTTAAAATGGGCATGATAAAAATCACACCATTTACAGGATTCGAATTGACCACAACTATGCTGGTACTTTCATAATACCGTCACTACCTGCAACTTGCAGTTTTGCAAATGATTATGAGCAACAACCACTTGGCACTGCGGGGGGAAGAAAAGAGGGGCCGTCTCGTAGCTTTTGTAACAGGCTAGCTATTAATGGAGTTGAGATGTTGGCCCCTGCCCAACCTCCAAACTGTAGGACCACCCCGTGTCGGCTGTCTGTGACTGCCTATTCAACATATTCGCAGCTGCTCGTAATTTCTTGTGCCTGTGCTTTGAGGACACGCGTTGCCGTTGTGGCAACACGCATGCTGCTACTCTGGGGTGACTTCAAGGACTTCAGCCTAGATTAGTGCCAACTGACACAATTATCGCTGTTGTATGTCTTATCAAAATTTGTTTTGTCCGATGCTGCGATAAGGCGAACTGTTTATTCTACACACACACACAGTCGTGTTGTGTTTCGTTCCAGAGACGGGATGTTTACTTTCTGGCTCCGGAACATCTTGTTTGTTTGTCGATATCTCGAAAATGTACCAAGCCAAATTACGGGTGCGCTCTTTGTACAGAGTGATTTCTACGGTCGCGGTTTACAATCTCGCCCGGTAGATTGGGCGAAAAACTCGCTTCACCCTTCACA
Source organism: Zootermopsis nevadensis (assembly GCF_977971745.1). Classification (NCBI taxonomy): domain Eukaryota; kingdom Metazoa; phylum Arthropoda; class Insecta; order Blattodea; family Termopsidae; genus Zootermopsis; species Zootermopsis nevadensis. Next base: position 161,936 of record NW_028259162.1, on the reverse strand, counting down.
ACAAGGGATATTAACTGAAACGCTGTGTATGGCTCAAATGCACTCTAACGAATAACACATCAAAACTGTAGGCTTGGATTTCAGTAGTGGCATTTTTTACAGTACAAATCTTTTGGTATATTGTGTTTCGCTTTTCAGAACTTTTTTTTTCACTACGTGACACCAAAGTAACGAATGGTTTTAAGACATGCATTCAGCCTGTTTTACGCCCCTCGTACTTAGGGATCGGTTAATTATAGTGTTACAGAGTTAGGACACATGCAGTAGGACGAGTGACTGTCATGTAAATACCTGAAGTCTATGTATCCGCCGTGCAAGGCCGACCACATGTAACCCTTTCTTGACCAGCTCTTGGGCAATGGCGGCACCTATCCCAGAACTGGCCCCCGTTACCACGGCAACACGTCCAGCCCACCGCTCCATCTCTGATGAACTGCTGAAGACTCGCCGTGGTGGGAATATGTAGGGCGTGTTCGTGCGCACCTCGTAGGACAAGCGCGATCATGTTCAGCTGCACGCATGAAACATCTTGAGAACGGATAACCGGATTTGAATTAAATATAATGTTGAAGAACTTTGCCCCCATGATGTTATTTGTAGCATAATTAACGGCTTTGTCAGTAGCTCATATTATGTTGGATGCCGTGGCATATTTTAGGGTACTATTCCGGAAATTGCTTGGAGGGACCAGGGAAAGACACAAACAACCAAGTTGACAGACGGTCTCTGTTAGGGATTTTAACCCGGGACCTCTGGAATACAAAGACGGAGTGTCATGGTAACGACCGCGAGGAACTGCTTATTCTATCCATTTGTATTTACTACTGATTTCAATCTCATTTCAAAACAAAGTCCTGATTGGAATAACTTGAGTACAATGAAAGACTAAGAATGTCATTGGTTAGAGTGAAATATATTGTTGAGGTGTGCATTAGTGTGTAATTTTGGTTTTGCTGTTGCTAAATAAAAGTTTCACCGCCGACTGCTTGTGTGTGTGATAATGGACAATTTTGGAAGTATGTCTGATATAAACTGAATTTATAGCCTCTGTTTCACTTTTGATTTTAAACATAGTTAAGATCTTTTGCTGTATAGATAACCATGATTACTCTAAAAGGTCGTAACGATGGTGTGTTACATTCAGTACTGTTTTTCTGAAGTAAATGTAGGGAGAGCCCAATATGCAGTCCACTCAATGAAAGAAGGAAGGAGTTTCAATCGGAAAGTACAGTCTGTGTCAATGTAGCAGTGTGGAAGCCTGATATTGTTGTCTTGTGACTGCGCTGTGTTAACAACATGACACCTGTTCGTTGCAATCTCCTTTCTGGTCATTGATAACGCCTCGTATCACAACACTCAGACAGACAAATTACAGACGTCTTAATCAAAGAAGGACGAAATGAAAGCCTGGCTATTGGAAAGAAACATCCCATTTTGAGACAACGTTTTGAAAGGTCAACTGTACGATTTAATCAAAGCACAAATATGTGATTGATTAGATTTTAGCAGTCAAAGAACGTACTGTGCTGAGCCTTCCGCCGTACCATCCTGATTTAAACCCCATTGAACTTATTTGGGCAGATGTAAAACAATGAGTTGCAAGCAGCAACAAATTTAAAATTAAGGACGTCGAGCACCTGTGTCCCCAGAGATTCGAAGAAATAGGGCAAGAGGAATGGGATAATGTACGTCGGTATGTGGAAAAATGTAACAAATGAGCAAGAAGGCATAATCGAAGACGCTATTCAACGTATTATAATTGAAGATAATGGAGTGGACAGCAGCAGCGGTCGTGATGAATGGAGTGATATGTCAAAAAGCGATGGTCTGTGAGGAGTGGAAGAATTGGAAGAGGACCGAAGAGTTGTGAAGAAAATAAAATTATCTAATACTCTCTGCAGTGTTAATTTTCTAGTGATGTGTAGTGAAATCGACTTTCCTGTGTTACATAACGTGGTGATATTTTATTTGTAGTGTATTGTACGCGGCCTGTTGCCATCCCTACCAGCAAACTTCTGGTAAGTGACTCGCTCCGAGGTTCCAATTCACAAAAGTTCAGCGGCCAATGACGCTGGAACGCAGTATATAAACATCAACGCCTTGGCGTTTCTGAAGCTGGCCTTGCTCCCGTCTTCAAGTGACAAAACCTACTCTGTTGGGTCCACTAGAGGCGATTGGGGTTGTCCCATTATCCATTATTCATTTCATATTCATATTCCATCGAATATGTACTCGAAGGTATGAATCATTTGATAGTGTTCATCACAAAAGGACACGGATCACCTGCAAGGAGGCGGCACACTCTCGTTTGGAGGCATCTTTGTTTGGGACAAGTGAAACCAACACACTGTGTGCATTATAATTTGATTTTCTTGATTTGTGCTATATGTGAAGCTGTCCTACGCGCCATGTAGGCGCTTGTAGGAGGGAATATATATGGCTCCTACTCATTCTTAACCTCGGCACTAGATGGGGTGAGGATTTATGTTAGCGCACATTCGATGTCTCGAAAATACACCTTACCGCTGAATGCCAATGGCCACACCTATTTGTTGTGTTTCGTGTTATGTTGACAATTTAGTTCGTTTAGTAATTCATAGTTTTGCGGATTTCTAAGAATTATTGTACGATTTCTTAGTGAGTGTGTATTTATTTTATACGTGCAGCTCAATATACGATAAAGGGAGGTAACGTCCCAACTTTCGAGTAGATTTAGCAATGATTCTGTGTTTTAAATAATAAATACTGTGAAATTAGTGCAACTGTAGGTGGAAAAATGGCAGTACAATAAAGATATTTTGAATCAGCTTTGTTCATGGGAAGGATGGGTTTATGTATCTCTGCTTTATGAACTGCACTTAGTAATTGAAACATATCTCTCACTTTAGTTTATATATTTATTTATAGAATGAAGGCCGAATTCTGAAAAATATTACCTTCTCTTCTAGATTGAGACACCAAGATAAGCTGTTTCTCTTGCATAAGAAAATCATGTGCTACCTTATAATCTAACTGGATGTTCCATACAGTACGCGCACACACATACACAAAATGTTTCCATTGCAGTTGTTATATGTACTTTGTATTACAATATTAGTGGCAGTGGTGTCATTCAACATTTGGGCACATTTCACACCAGGATGAATCGTGTGACACACTTTTAAGTTCACTTTTTATAATTTTCAGAGTATCAGATTTTTATCCTTAAGGTCTCCAGAATGTTTTAATTATTTATGGAGGTTTCCCAATAGATAAAACTTACACACATTCAGAAACTGAAAAATTTATTTTTTTCAGAAATGAATTTCGGAAGGAAAACACCAAGTATGGGGACACCATCAGTATACTCCCATATGACCACGAGGTCATCAGCAAACTTGAAATCATCTCGTTCCATGCGCTCTGTCAGAATACCATGGTATCACAAGCCAATATTGCAAGATGCCATTTTACTTGATATCCAAAGAGGGGCACTTGTGACAGGGCTTTACTCCTTGGTAAGTTGATATAGTGCAGCAGGTATCAGTCATTACATTTTGTTGTATCTTGTCATATTCCTTACTCGGCTTTAAAATGTTTCAGTTTCTGAGTCTCTTCACAATTTTCACCGCTGTGTTTGATATATACTGCCTTGCCCAGGCTGCACCTGGCTCCACCCACTACGGATACTACATTATCAGCTTTGAATTTGTATATGTGGGAAATGTCCATGGTAAGGTAGCATTTGTACACCTAATAACTTTCACAGCCAGGAACTGAATAATGTATAAAATCTTCTGTCACAAAGGAGTTGTGCATATTTGCAACCAAATGTTTGAAGTAGATAGTCTAATTACTGGTTTTTAGAGAGCTTAACTTGACAGAGTGCCTCTCATTGGTTGCCACATTTTATTTTTAATAGACTGCAGAAAAAACTGACGTCTGTGTATGGGAGGCTTTGTTTGGCATAAGTGAATGTGGTGTGCCATTATTGCTTTGATGAGTCAGATTCAGATATTTTATAACATTATAATTATCAGCATTTTTGAGTGGTTAGCACTCTGTCTTTGTTTTCAGTAGGGCCCAGGTTCATATCTTGATTTAGATAGTGGCTATTGTGGTTGAGGTTTTTCATAGGCTAGCAGATTGAATTAGGCCATGACTGCTTCCTTCCATATCCTTACCAATTTATCATCATATAATCAGAGCTACTTACAGGATCATTATGTCAGCCACAAATAAGTAAAATTTATCAATATAAGTTTATGTTAATAGTATGAATTTTTCTCAAGCACTTGACAAAATACTTGCATTATTTGTATTTTGAAACACAATTCCATTGACATCGTCAGAGATTTATAAAAATCAGAAATGTTAGCTGGTTTGTTGACTGTTTTTTCTGTTTCAGTTCGCAATGCTCTGATTGTGTTTGCCTTGTTTTCCCTCATTGGTGGGATGGCAGTGTTTGTTACAAGCATAATCCTTATCATTGCCTTGAGAAAAGTAAGTACAAAGCATTGAGCCAGCATGTGATTATGTGCACCTAGAAATGCGACTTACTTGAAAAGCTCTGATGTTAAATTTTAGGTTTCAGTTGCCTTACACCAGATGTCTCCAGGTTTCTTCATTGGGTATATTGTGTTAAAGACTATTGATGGATAAACAGCCCTTGCCCCCATGTCAGTTGATGAAGTGTGCTTTTTCAGTAAATGTTTAATTTTGCACTATAGCTGCTCAGGGTCTGGCAGAAGAAGGAGTTCCAATTACCTGGGTCTATGTATGTTTACATTTAGGGCCTTGTCTTTTTTGTTCTGCACTACTCTACATGAATAGATTTTGTTTCACTCTCTGTAGGAATATGAGAAGAAGATGGTTCCTTGGCTTTACTGCTTTGCCATATTTACACTGTTTCGGCTGTTTGCGTTTGTATTTGGCTCAATAGTGAATGACATGATATTTGGATACAACATTGCAATGTGCTTTCTGTGGATCATCTATACAGTGGCTAGTGTCTATGGCTGGCTTCTCGTGTACTCTCTGTACCTTGAACTGTCTGACCTCACCAAGCTTGAAGATCTTGCTCACCTCAGGGTAAGCAAATCTTTGTTTTATGTCATTCTAGTGAAAAGGTACACTTTACCTGATGTGCTTTTGTTTTTATAGTTTTATTAAATTTGTACTAAAATTAGTCGTAGGGACTGGGGGGGGGATTTGATTCGCCTTCTTATGTTGATGGTTACATATAGACATCATTTGGTTCTAGATGGGAACAATGGCATCCCTGAATGCATCTACAACTCATTCAATAGCTGGTTCTCGTCCCACAACACCGCACAGTACCGTGTCCACGGCTCCAGTCATGTGAAGGACATCTTTGGAAGTTTTCATTTGGCTGAAGAAATGACAGCCAAGTGATCATCATCTCATATGATAACTGCATTTCCAAACTGTAAAGGATGTCCGCAGTTCATGCGTTGATAGAAATATGTCAGTGACGTGAAGAATTCTATATTCCATGAGCCCTTTACTGGTAAATATGTACTTCTACATATCAGTTGTTCATAACATTAGGTTCTGAGACAGTATCACAGTAGCTATAGTAGAAGTGTAACTCCACCAGTATTTTTATATTTCGACATTTAACTGTTCATCAGATATTTGCTGTTGCACAAGAAGATTGTTTGTACTAGTAACCAGGGTTGTGTTTAAATATAAAGTGTTCAAGAGTGTCAAAATTGATGCATGATACCTGCTGCTTGTACTCACTAGAATTGGTGGCCGCCATCAAGATATTATTCAGTTTTATGCCACGCTTTGAATCATCGTACACTTTTTTTACAGTGTGCCACAGTTGGTAATGTTTCTACGGCATTCATATATAAATGTGCCCAGGATAATCTGATTTTCCTGTTTGTTTCCGTCACCAGTTCCAACCCTCCCGTCTCTTATCACTTCACCTAAGGTATGTGAATTTGTGTGTTGCTTTTTATTAGGATAATTACACTATTTTTCATTGTCAGTTGTTTTACTTTAATTGTTTTAAGTTTTACTTCACAGTAAATACATTAGTATTTTTCATAAATATGTTTCTGTAATCTTTATGGTATTTTCTGATTTATGTAAGTTGCATAACCCACAATAGAATGCAATATTTTATTTTGAACTTAGTGTAGTTTTACCATTTACAAAACAATTAGAAGTGTTTTCCTTTGCAGCACAGATTCACTTCATATTTCTTCTTAATATTAACATATCATGTCAATGAGACAGCAATTTGAGTCTGGAAACATTCAGCTAAATGCATTCTGATCGGTTGTAGGTTTAAGGGTCAGCCCTTAAAACTGTGGACAGTGATTAATTTGCACTGCTATCATGATTTAGTTATCTTGGAGCATGGAATCTGTGGATCAGGCACGTGAAATAAGGGTTGTAAATTGTTTAACGTGCGGAAATGAAATCATCCACGTTTCCTGACTCATGCCCAACAGTTTTGTTTTCTGTAATGTTCAAACATATTTTCTGTAAATTTTTGTTCACACTCTTATATTTTATTAACACCCCCCCCCCCCCAATTACTTAAAATGACCTTAGTATCTATTATATTCTGATTTTCTTTTAAGCTACATTGGCTGAGGCATTTTGTGGATGTGATTGCAGTAGTGCTTGAAGAATCTTCTGCATCAGTTTTAACTTACTTAATTTGATGTTGGTCTTCTAGGCTGTAAAGGTGTACGTTTCTCTGAAACACTGGCATCTACTTGCCAGTCTACTCATGTTGCAACCCAGGAGACCAACACTGACATCTTCACTGTTGTAAGAGCCTACAAGTATTTAGTCATCTCAGTTCCCCGTGTGGCTGTTGTTCTGTAATTCAGACTTGTGTGCTCAGTGTCAGCATGCTGACACTTCACTCGTCGCTCTGTCCGTATCTCAGACGGCACTTTTACAGGATCCTAATAGTTTACTGTTTGCAGCCATGTAAAGTTGTTTCATGTCATTGGATTTGGTATGGGAAGTGCATATCTGCACTGACTTCACATGTCTGTTGCTTACTCATGTTTTCCATTGATCTGATATTAATGCATTCACATTATTATGGTATCTGTGATATGTAGAACACAGAATCTCTGAGTTATGAAATCATCTGAATCAAGTTTACATATTTCTCTAAGCTCCATTATCTTACTATCTCAGCAAAACATGGCTTGTAGAGTACCTTCATTTCATATAGTTTCCCTACAGAAATCTTGTACTCACTATTTTTTTGTGCCTAAGTGATCACAGTGCCTTTGGTTTAAACAACCTTGGTTGGGGGAGACTGCCTTCTGTTACTCAGTACATGTGTATAATGTGATATCCAGTGCAATGCACTGTGCACATTTGTATGAGAATGTAACAGAAACACATTTTCAGAATGCATGGTAGCTATGTTTTTACATAGGTATGAATTCCGTCCACTTTATAAACATGTGTCTGTTTTTATATTATGACATTAGTTTTGTATCAATAAACATAAGTGGTATTTCTTTTAAAATACTTATATAATTCTTTGAGCATTTGAAAACCACAACTTTCAATGTGGTAAATACAGTCCAGATACCCTAAGCCCTTTCCTTCACTGAAAGATCTACTGCGAGAGAATGCCATGAAATTTGAAGCATCTTCTCAGCTAGTAACAAGCAGGAGAAAGGAAGAACATGAAATTGCATATTTTACATTCAATTCAATATAAAATGTGAGGAATTTGTTGAATAGCTGAGAAACTTCTGGTTCTCAAGAAGGAATCCATGGAGTTCATATTCAGAATCCTGATTTATTGTGTCTGCGGAAATAAGACTGAAGATTCACAAGTCCAGAAATGCTTAATTTTGTGTCATCTAAAAAGATACTGATTCTTGCCACTTCATACCCCAAGCAGTCAGCAGGTTTTCAGTATCGATCTCCATTGCCACTTTTCCTTGTGTTCTGTGTTCCTGCGTTTTAGGTGTAGTTATTTCAGACCTACACAGCGTTATTTGACCTTGTAACTGAAGCTGCAGGTGTATTACTGTATGGTTCTCTTTTTGTAAATCTCATCACGCTGCCATTACTGTAGCGTTTCCAGTCCACATACTCGAACCACTTTTATTATCCATTTTAATATTATCCTCCAATCAACTCCTGTGTTGTCCAAGTGGTCCTTTCCCATCAGATTTCCCCATGCATGCTACATGCCCTACCCACCACCCTCTCTTTGATTTGATTATCTGATATTGTTCTGTGAACAGTAGAATTTATGAAGCTTTTTTTTGTGCAGTTATCTCCAGCCCAATTATTTGAAAGAAAATGGTAAGTTTTTGTACCTTGCATCATTATAGCTAACTAACTAACTAACTAACTAACTAGATGGCTTACCGAACCCGAAGGTTCATCACCGAATTAACGAAAGCCCTCCACCAGACTCTGTCCTGGGCCAACAAAATCCAGTCTCCTTCAACTCCTATCTCCCATAGATCACGCCTGAGATTATTCTCCCATCTATGTCTAGGTCTCCCCAGGGGTCTATTCCCTTCAGGTTTCCCAACCAGTATCCGGTGCACACCTCTTGTCCCATTCATGCGTGCTACATGCCCCGCCCATCTCATTCTTCTCACCCTGACAATATTGGGGGAGGAGTACAGATTTTTAAGCTTGTCATTATGCAGTTTTCTCGACGCCCCATCGTCTTCTCTCCTAGGCCCAAATATCCTCCTCAACACCCGATTCTCAAACACCTGCAATCTGTGTTCCTCCCTCTGAGTGAGAGACCATGTTTCGCACCCATACAAAACAACAGGCAAGATTATTGTTTTGTATGCTTTAATTTTCAGGTTCTTAGAAATCAGACGGGAAGCCGAAGTATTTTGAACTGAGAAGTAGCAAACATTTCCGGAATTTAGTCTCCTCCTGACTTCGTCTTGAATATAATTTTGATTTGTTATTGTTTTTCCAAAATATTTGAACTTTGTAACCCTTTCAAAGGATTTATTAGCTACCCTAAGATAATTCTACCCCCCCCCCCTCCCCGTCTGCTGACGACGAAATACTAACATGTACTTGGTTTTTTCTGAATTTACTTCTAGCCCCACCTGTCTACTAGCCTCTAGTAAAACTTCTGTGTTAATTATAGCTACTGATAGCATAATTAAATACAACAAAAATATCTTACATCTTTGAGGTGTCTAGTTTTCGGAACAGTTTGTGGATTATGGAATATTGGTATTCCGACAGCTGGAGCGCGGAGGGGTTAGCCAGGCGGTAGGCGCAGAATCGCGCAGCACTCGGAATGTGCCCCCACACCCCTGCAACTGCTCGCGACCCTACTGCGTTTGCCCGGTCAAGCAGGGGTTGGAACGAAAAGGGGGCATGAAAATGGTTGCAACATGGCGACGTACAATTGTTCATCGTTTAATAGTGACGGGCAGTGGACGAATATGACGGATATATTAGCGCTTCAATATTATAATGTAGGAATTTATTTTCGTGACGCGTGAAGTGTTGTTGTGACAAGGGATAATGGGGGGCGTCTAAGGATAAGCAAAGAGGGTTGTTTGTATTTGTGAGCCATGCAGAAGGAACATAATCCCACAGTGGGCGAGCATCACCAGTATGTTGGGCCCTTCAGGCTCGAGAAGACCCTTGGCAAAGGGCAGACAGGTGAAGTAAATCGCGTGTTTCCATGACCGCACGAACACATCTGTAAAACGGCCGATAGCTTCTTATAGTTGAAGTGGCCGTCGACGTTTAAAATTGCGATAGTTATTTAAAACATGGGCTGTGAGGGAAATGTACATACAAAGTAACGTGTACCACGGAAAATATATGAAGATCCGTGTATGAACCAATGCTATTCAGTGCCATGTTCCAAAAGCTAGATTTTTTTTTTTTGAAAATTTCTTAGTGCATTTGTAGTTGTTTTTACAAAGAAAATATACTGTTTACTATATAAAAAGCAGCCATTATATTAGTGTGTAATAACACATTATTTCTTTTCTGTGAAATTACAGATCTTTCTGCAGAAAAGTACTCAGAACTGTGTTTTTTACCAACACATTAGTCTGATGATTATTTTATTTGCTTAGATCCTCCTATACTTTCACAAATATTAAATGGTTTATAAAAGGAGACTTGATACACGCATACGAGTGAAAACATACATTTCTGCCCATTTCCACAGTTCATAACAGATTATGTAAATACATTTCTTTTAAAAAGTTTTAGTAGTTGCACTATCAGAATTCAGGGTTTATGGGTACAAAATGATCCTCTTGTTTCAGCTTATTCTGTATCGCACAGATGTTTGTCTGTATGAACTTTGCTACTGGTTTTGTGTGACAGAATAATTTTACTTCCAGACTATGCCGCAATGACATTCCTTCAAAATTTCAGTGGTGCAAATATTATAACAATTAATAAGCAGTGAGTGTATGTATGTATCACTGGCATTACAGTTGTATCTGTTAAAAATTTTACGGAGACCGATAGAGGAATGCAGAGTTATCAGATGTTATGTCTGACTGCAGTTGTGACAGTTGTCAACATATCTTATTTTGCACTGTTTTATGTTATGAGTTTTGCAACTTATGTTTTATAATTTTAAAAGTGTACATAATAGTAAATTGACACAGGAGAGTCTAAAATCATTATTTTTTTTATAACTTCCCTGATTATTTACAATCTGTCCTATATGGACATTCTGTAAATCTTCTGATAATGTCTAATGATGTGTGGAATACATGTCTAGTGACAATCTTCCTTAAAAATTAACTTAACAGTACATTACCTATGGCTTGAGTGGGATTCGAACCCAAGGCCCATGCCTCAGACCACATGACCACTGTGACCCCCAAAATCATTAGATTGGTTATAAAATTAGAACATCACCAACAATTACAGTGAAACCATATTACACGCATTGCTCTTGTGAGGGTTGAGCTACAAAATGCCAACCAAATTCCTATTCATATTTTCCACAGCTTATTGTATCAGGTAATTTCAAACTTCTTTCCTAATTTCATCAAGGTGACTTTACATATTTCTGTGGGATAGCAACTTGGCTTTTTGTATGCTGCAGTGGCCATGTTTCTTCATACAAAATTTTAAATTGTGATTTTAATGCACTTATTTATGACTAACATCCTTGGTCAAACTTTCATGCAGGTTAGGAACCATATGCTTCCAAACCAGATATTCTCTGTATGTTCCTGACAATTGGACAGAGGTCAGCAAACTCTGAGTTGACATGCCAATATTTTACAAGAGCATTGAAAATTTATTTCCTGTTGATTACCCACACAATTTGAAGACAGAAACCCTGTATTTATATATTTTTTTGTAGTTTATATGCCATATAAACTCAAGAATAGCTTTCTGTTCTCTGTCAGTTGATCTTCAACAAAGGTACAACGTTATTTCTTTAGATCTAGCTTCACCAGTAACGTCTTTTCTTCCATCAGCAATATGTGGCAAAATCAGTTCCTTGCCTATGGTTATAAAGGAAATGAATGTTAAATCATGGAACTTTCTGGAATTTCTGGTTAATTGGTCACAGGTTTGTGTACAGCTTGCTGGAAGGTTGTTTTTGTTTTTCATCCTATCCCTTGTCATCACTCCTTCACTTTGGTTGTACATTCAGATGAAATTCAGCATAAACTAATGGGGAGGGGGGGGGGTTAGTTTGTTGACTTTATTCATACAAAACCCCTAAGAAAAATGAGAAAATGTTTTTGATCTTTTTTTAAAAAAATTGTAAAGTTACTGTGTTTAATATAATTCAGTGTGGGAGATAGGATGGTATGTTCAGATATCAGGGTAGACTGTTGTTTGTTGTGATACCAGGTGGAGCATATGAACTCCACCTTCTGTAATGTGATATGTGAAGCGAAGTTTAACGCCACAATATTTTATTGTGTCTGAAGCATGTTTGATGTAGGCCTATACAGGTTCTGGGAGTGGACTTTACCGTGTGCGTAAAAGTTTCATTGGCATTCTTAATGTCACATTTGGTGTATGTGATCTGAAGTTCATTTGTCTGCTGATAGGTGATAGTACAGTCTCTTCAGCTGAAAGATGAGACATGTACAGAATGGGTTCATGTTTTTTGCTTACATTAAGAGTGACAATGAACATTACATAGCAAAATATTCATATAAAGTATTTTGAGTTCATGGAAAAAGCTGGTTGGTTTAGAACATATACACACAAACACACTGTTATGATGTGAAGTAGGATTGTACACCAGAGCAACAGTTTAGTTGTTTGCTCATTTACGAAAACAGAAGTCCCTCCACTGCAGTACAGAAATCTTCATACAGTACTATACATACTATTAATGATAGGTTTCACCAGGAGTTGTGTGGTGAGGAATGACAACAGTATTTAATGCGTTGGAAACCAGTGATAGCAGATGGGCTTTCTTACCATAAATAGCCATGCAGTGGACTAGAGAACATCAACTTTCATATGTTTTATGAAAGAGAAAATAATGTGGTATGTTTTCACAGGGCTGGTGAAGCTAGGGGTCCACTGTGTAATGGGCAGAAAGGTGGCAATCAAAATCATTAACAGGGAAAAGTTAAGTGAATCTGTTTTAATGAAGGTGAGTGGTAATTTGGTTGAAGATGACGGAATGGTAATTGTCCACAAATGTACTATATTTCACCCATTTAACTTTATTTTGGTGCATGAATGGATTGTGTTGAAATTTTTAGTGCAGGCTCCAGAACACTGTATTTCATTTGTTGAAATAATGTTACTCTCAGTAAAACAGAATGTTTCTACATTCTTGAGGATTTAGAAAATATCCCAAATGCAGCTCTTCTTGTATATGAAGTTGAAATTGTGGTTATATTTACTTGTGTTTGTTTGCTTCCCCGTATCTGGAGATGCACGCACAGATTTGCACCAGACTTGGCATGCTTGTTCCTTTAGACCAGGACAAGATCACAGGAGGGTTAAAAATCTGAAAACTGTCCTGGGTTTAAGTCTTATTGAAGATGTTGGGTACACAGATAATCATGTTATCTCTGTTATTCAATGACATATCAAATAATCAGGCCCTTGATAAGCTTTTGGGCTATACAGATGTATAAGGAATATAAGCAATTTTTAAATATCTTTACTGTAACAATATTAGTCAGATGGATATTTATGAGGTAGCCAGTTTTGGTTACCACATACTGGCCAGCCCATCTCCAGAGCAAAATTTTGCAGTATCTTAATATGAGGTAGCTCTGTAATAATGTTGGCAGTACCTTGTAGCTAATGCTAGAGATGGTGTGAAGTAGCCAACTTTGCACATCTCGTACTATCTTCAGTGTTGGCCTGTGTGTGTAGAATGTCCCAAAGAAATGTATACACACAGCCATTACATACATCAGCATTGTGTATGCATCTTTTTGGGACACACTGTGTGTAAGTATGTCATATTTCTTATGAAGTATTGGTAACATTTTATGACCTACATCATGTTAAGAGACTACAGAGCTCTTGATCCTGAAATGGAGTAGTCAATCCTGGCTATTTCACATAGGGAATGTATATTTGATACCTCTTATTGTCTAGGGGGTTCTGCCTACATTTCTCTGCGGACTAGTTTACTTTCAGTGCTCGCCAATATTGGCTTTCTCATAACCATCCTTATTATTGGTCTGTATTTTATACAAATGTGAGCCAGGTAGCTCAGTCAGTAGAGTGACTGGCTATGGTTTGGGCGATCGGGCTTTGATCCACACCAGAGGCAGAGGATTTTGTTCTAGCTTCTACATCGACTAGCTCTGGGGCCCAGCCAACCTCCTGTTCAATGGGTACCAGGGTCCATTCCCAGGGGTAAAGCATGACCACTCAACCCCTTCTAGTGCCAAGGTTGAGAATGAGTAGTAGCTAGACCTCCTGTTTCCTAAGTTCCAACTTTGGCATGTAATGGGATGGCTTTGCTTTATATTGTACCAACAAGTGATGATGACTGCTTGGTAAAAACTGTTGTTTAGTGCCTTCATGCTAGAGCTCACAGTTCTGCAGTTAAATCCCTGGATGTGTCTGGATTGCAGTAGAGAAAATGATGGGCAGGTAATGTGAGTAATGCAGCAAGAACTTGTTGAGGTTGGTCCTCTGGGTTACAGTAGCATGTGGATGTTCACTGCCCTGAGAACCTCATATCTCACAGGATGTTACTAACTTTCTGAAGTTCGTGATGACACTGCAAATACTGTATACTGTAAATATAAATTGATTATTTTTCCTGCAGATGCATTCCTTTGCATTTATTATAAGTTGGTGATCCTTTGTTTTGTTATTTAATTAACTATTTCTTGTGCTCAGGATTATAATTTTGAACTAAATTCACTTTCAATTCAATGCAGTCTTTGAAAATTCCATAAATTTATGATGCCCTTAGGTATACTGACAATGAATTGTAGGAGTCTACTATAGTGACTGATCATAATTATCAATATCCTTCACTCCTTATCTCTTTCTGTTAAGAAATTCCTGATTTCACTATTCCATCACAGAATATGTCAATGCCCTTTGTTGCAATGAGAATCTTTATGTGTTTTGAGGGGAAAAGAGGAAGAGGCATTTCTTTTGAATGTAACTGAAGAACTGTACTGATTGTAGTTTTTATTACTTGTAGTAGTTTCTTTAATCAGTGATTCAAACATCTACTTGTATGATGTTAATCTATCCTTTTAAAATTTAATACTTTTGAAGTTTGTACCAGTATTTTGCCAATGAACGTAGTTGAATGTGCCGGGTTATTTGGATTGTGTGACTCAGACTGCACTTATAGTAGTGTCATTCATCTTTCTGAGCGATTATTATTGTGGGTTCCTTGTTCTAGGTTGAGAGAGAAATAGCCATAATGAAGCTGATTGACCACCCTCATGTCTTAGGACTGTCTGATGTGTATGAGAACAAGAAATACCTGTGAGTTTCTCCACTTGACTTCTGTCATGATTAACAAGATATTATCAGTAGTCACTTACAATGCATGATCTGTGCAATTAGTGTCTTATAAGCTCTGGTTGAAAAAATCATTTTCAGATGTTATAAATATTTTTATATATTGTCACTAAAAAAAAAAATAATTTCAGGACATGTCACAGCACTGGAAACACTGATCATTAGTTTTGTTTTACCAGACTTAAAGTATTGGAATTTAAATTAAATTTGAGTTTTCATGGCAGTGAAAATATTGTTGGGGTTCTGGGTTGTAACACCATGTGGTATTGTAGGTGGGTACCAATGTTTTAGGGGAAACATCCTCATTATCATCCTGTCAATAAGAGTAGTGGGATCTGCGTTATGGGGGCTGCCACCTCAGAAATGTGTTGACATGTGACAGACTCAGTCATGCTCAAAACTGCAGTCATCATGATAATGCCCTATATTGTTTCACATTTACTGCAGATATTTAGTACTGGAGCATGTTTCTGGAGGTGAACTCTTTGACTACTTGGTGAAGAAAGGTCGTCTTACTCCAAAAGAAGCTCGACGGTTTTTCCGCCAGATTATATCAGCTCTGGACTTCTGCCATAGTCACTCAATCTGGCAAGTACTCTGTCTGTATGACTTGGGTCTTTACCCTGAATGTTATTACTGCAAAGATAGAAATTTGTAATTGTGAATTTGAATGATGGAAGCATTTCATGTGACTGACTTTAAGTTGGGTACGGCAAGTAAGGAAAGGTTTCATCTGTGTATTAAACTTTAGTTCTGAAAGTACCAACTGGTGTGATGCATTGTGTTTGTAAATTCCAGTGACCCTTTTGATGGAAACACGTTATTTGTGTGTTCTTCAGTCATAGAGATCTGAAACCTGAGAATCTGCTGCTTGATGAGAAGAACAATATCAAGATTGCTGATTTTGGTATGGCGTCATTGCAGCCAGCTGGCAGCATGCTTGAAACCAGCTGTGGCTCACCTCACTATGCCTGTCCAGAAGTTATCAGGGTATGTACCACTTTCACAGTTGTATGTCTTGTACCACAATTCTCAGATATGCAAGTCTCTATCCATGTTAACAAGTTTTAAATACTTATATTTCAGTTGCAAACTGAAGACACATTGATATGTTTTAGTAATCTTTATGTCATCACTATTCATTCTATACAAATTTGTTTATTCCAGATTACTTTGGTTCAAAGGTTCTAGGATGGCCGTAGGAATACTGACTTCAAAATACACACACACTGTTCAGTCTCATTTTTATACCGGGTGATATTCTAGATTTACCAGCGTGGCCCAGGCAGTTAAGATGACTGAGTAGAGAAGATTAGCATGATGACATGTTATATCAGACATTTCGATTGGTGGATATGAATGTGTTACCACTTGCACTTTCAGCTGGCAGTTACTTGGTTTTTAATAGGGAATTTGTTATCTCACATTGAAATATTCAAAAGCAATGACTGTTTTAAATTGCAGGGAGAGAAATATGATGGTCGTAAGGCTGATGTATGGTCATGCGGTGTAATTCTGTATGCATTACTGGTGGGTGCTCTCCCATTTGATGACGACAACTTGAGGCAGTTGCTGGAGAAGGTGAAACATGGTGTGTTCCATATTCCACACTTTGTGCCACCAGACTGCCAGAATCTTTTAAGAGGGATGATAGAAGTCAACCCTGATAAGCGACTCTCGGTAAACATCACATTCATTCAGAGGGAAAGTGTGTACTTTATGTAAAACAGAACAATACTTAAGTAAACTAACTGAATGTTGTGTTGCACTGGTTAGCATTTCTGCTTTGTGTTTGGGAGTCCTAAGTTTAATTCCTTGCTTGAAGGGCAGCCATCCCGGCAAATTTTTCATGGCATTATTCAGTCACCTCAGGATGTGTCTTGTGGACTGGAGGGCGTTCCTTAAACACACTGAATCACTTGCTTCTAGCTGGCAGACATTAATCGCCACCCGTGGGTGACAGCTGGTGGGAAGGGAGAGCTAGAATTAGAACTTTCCATGATGGAAGTGGTTCAGACACACATTATTCCCTCCATCGATGCAATGGATCCAGATGTACTCCAGGCCATTTCCAGCCTTGGATGCTTCAAGGATCGTGACAAACTCATTCAGGAATTGCTCAGTCCAAAGTAAGTAAAGTAAATTTTCTTTATAGTTTTGCTGGTTCTATATTTGTGACATGGTCACTAGGAATTCTACAGTAGTTAAAATATTCTGCCGAGATCTAGTGGTATATTGTTGGATATCAAGCACACAATTAAAATTTATATATAATTCTTATTGTGAATGTTGGTCCTGAGTACAGATCATAGATAGAGTCTGGTCTGAGATCTAAATTTTGTTTAACAATAATTCTTTTTGCTTTTACTCTTTGACAGCCATAACACAGAGAAAGTTATCTACTTCCTTCTATTGGAGAGAAAGCGTCGCCGCCCAGCATTCGAGGATGACACAGAGGCAATTGTCCGTGTTCGATCAGAGTCCAGTGACCCACCGCGGAAAAGAATTGACACATGCAAAGTGAATGGGACTGCTACATATCAATTTGGTCAGATCAGTGAGGGCTCTCCGCTTACACCACGCAGACAGCAGTTCAAGTATGTCCAATCATATATGCTGTCCTGTAACTGGACACGAGGCTTGTCTAAACAATTTTTAATAATCCATACCTCAAACAAAACACAATCTGTCTCCATTACAAAGATCATTTGGTCAGTGCAGTTTAAAGAAACAATTGGAAAATATTGTGAGAATTGTATGAAACCAATTGATACACTGTGGGCAAATTGTAGAGCTATTGCTTGGTGGGTGGTACATATAGTTACCACTGGGATTTTGAAGAGTTAATAAGGAAAGCAGAATGAACGTTATTTTGACCCTTATAAGCAGTGGAACAAGATGTTGGGCCCAGTGAAAACTCTTTGAAGCCATATCAATTTCTGTTACAGGCAAATAAAATTGTATGACCATTATTTGTTAATACCTTTCAGAGCTAGCAAATAATATGACATATCTGTGTATATGCGATATTTTCTACTTCTTATGCATGTTCCGGTCTCTTGCTACATTTTACCATAAAGTTTCCATTTAAATGGTCACTCTATATTGTAATTATTGGATTTATTACTTTGCTTATTACTATAAAATACTGTCAATTAATACAAAGCCAGTAGGTTTCTAATAGGTAAGTTGATCCATTGTATCCTGACTGAATGAGACAGTTAAATATCCTGTCTTATACTATATTTAGTGTATTCAATGTATCAAGGAACATTTGTTCTAGGATGTTAATCATGCAAAGTGTTGACAACATACATAATATTTTAAAATATAAAAACATATTTTTCTTGGCTATTTGGTGTGACAGAATTTGCTTTTTTTTCAGCAGTGGTTCCACAAGACATCACAACCGGCGGTCACCCGGAAGTGGTAGTCATCCTACGAATTTACAGAATTCCTCTGCCACTCCCAGCCCTCTGCATACAACTTTCAACAATGCTGCGTCGGCGACGCTTTCTGGTAGAGTACCAAAATGTTTAGGGACCCAGTAAAGTCTGACATACTGTATTAATGAAATGTTGTAGCTGAGCAAATATTAGACATAAACACAATACAAATTATCATAAAAAGTTGTGAGCAGGTTGGAAGAGTCGTGCTTTGGACTTACATTGAAGAGTCACACAGTTATAATGTTTGCTGGACCATTGCATATCCTAATTAAGTTGTTTAAGATTTTCCTCAGTCATTCCAGCCAGGTTCTATTACAGTGTCTTTAAATAGACATTTGTTTCCAGTTCAACCTACAGATTTGGTTCAGTGCTAGGAAACCTTGCAGTTGATGCCGTATCATTAAATAACCTAAAATTGTTTGAATAAGCTGGTATACTGAATGTAAGCAGATTTACCACCGCAGTTTCATTCATTTAACTCTTACTGTGGAGCTCAGAATAATATAAGCCGTCCCTGTGGCCTGTTAGCATGAAAGTCATGTTATTTGTGGTACAACACTGCTTGCACTTTTGCAACAGTTTCTTTGCTGGAAGCATATGACATGTGTTGACTACATGTAGAAGCTGTTGCCTGTATCAAGTATAAATTTTCTGATAATGGGCTGCTGCTAGTGCCACTGGTACATGTGACCATCATATTATTTGTTCTCATTTTATTTAACGACATTTGCAATTGCTAGATTGTATAGTGTCAACTGGTAGGATGATCAGTGAATAATGAATTGGAAAGGATGTGGATGGAAGTGATCTTGGGCTACTTTAAGCTACTATTCCACCATTTTACTTGAGATGCTGAGGGATACTACAAAAGAATCTTCCAGGATAGGATGTCTCTTTGCTGAGGTTTGAAATTGAGACCTTGTGAATATGAAATAACAGTGTCAACCAGTTGACACCATCTTTCATTTACCACCATATTGACAAATGATGATATGAAATTTAAATATGGACAGGTCCTATAGTGGCATGTGGTTAATGTTTAGCTTTGTGAAGTTTCTTCACTTGTTTCAAAGGTTTTTGTGAGGGAAGATGTTACTTTTTTAATTCCTAAAGCAAGGAAGATTCACATTATGTTAAAGACCTCTGGTGATAATTATGACACAGGTATCTTATCACCAGTGAGTCAGCGCACAGTTCCACATCACCACCACCATCACCACCGCCCAGCACACGGTTCCACTAATGCTCATTCAGCATTGGCTCCACCTTCACCTCATCATCAGCGAGCCAATAGTAGTGGAGGAACTACCATTGATAGCAACGACACTTCCACAGGTAGTTTTAAGACTTGTACTTAAGTAACAGTGCTTGAATCTCTAAACATAACAAAATTTGTGGAAGAAAATTTGAACATGTTTATGTCTCTGATTTTTCTGAGCATCATTATGTTGCAGAGTGCTATATTTAAGCAGCATGGGCTCAATTCCAGTTTTCAGAAACATGATTGTAATTGTTTACTAATAACTTCAAATATTACTGGATAGGTATCTCTTGGGTAAATTGAGTATTATCTGTGTTATTATTATTTTTTTTAGTGATAGTTATTTTTAGATATTATGTGCCTTGTTTCACTATAGTTTAAGATATACCATCAGTATAATTATGAAAAATGTTTAAATTAATTTCAAGTATTATTTTTCTACATCAAAATTTATTCACAGAAACATTTCTCAACTTACGATTCTCGGATGTTCCCTTGAATTTGAATGGGTGCTTTGTTAATTTGTTATATTTAGTCCAACTACTATATGGTGCAACATACAAAGAGAAAACTTCTTCATATTGTTGTGTGTTTCAAGATACACTTTTATTATTTTCTGGCAGATATGACTTACATACTGATATTTTCAGTGCTGGTCACGCACCATAAATGGGTAAAATGTAATCAGTTTGAATCAGATGTTCCTGCAGCTCAGTCACTACAAGTATCTGCTGTTTGTTTCAGGTCTAAGTACTAGTAACATTGCACCTTGTACCCCTCCAGGCTCGCCCCACACCAGTACGACAGGACATCACTGGAGGTCAAGACTAACAACCATCAAGAACAGCTTCCTTGGCTCTCCACGCTTTCACAGGAGGAAACTGCAAAGTCGGTCACACATTTATTTTATTTTGAAACCTGAATGAACATTACTGATATGTGATGTACCTGCATGCTTCACACTTAGATACATTCACAGCTGATTATTTTTAGTTTAAAAGTGATACATGAGATTTCCAGTTCCCATCACTTAAGTACTTTTCATTTAAAGATTTTAAGCTTTTGCAGTGACTGAATGCAATGAAGTATTCTCAGTTTATCTGCCATATAAGTATGGAGTTACAATCCAGTGTTTCAGAAACCATCTCTGTCTCCATTGTCAAGGCTGATGTGACAAGTGGCACAACAGCCCATTGTATTTGTACCCAAGACTGACTCTTATAGCCCTACGTCCTTGTCTGCAAGTAAACCAGTAGGGTCAGTGGGTGGAGTTAGGTGGTCATTCATCCCATTCATCACACAGCCTGTGTTACTTAACCTGGACATGTTGGTCTACTGGCTGTTGTTGCATGCTGTCTTTGCTTTGTCATGGTATAATCAATGTTGGTCACAGTGTTTGGGTGGCAGATGAGAAGAGTTTCATAAATTTTAATATTTCTGTATTTGTTCATAGACATTTTTCTGTAAATGTTTCTGGACACTTTATGCATCTACCTATTGAAACCTGTACATTTCTTTACAGCTTCATCAGAAGAGGTGCACCTCACACCTGAGTCCTCACCTGAGCTCACCAAAAAGTCTTGGTTTGGTAGCCTCATGACAACGGAGAAGGATGAAACCTTCACAATTCTAGTCAAAGGAAAGCCTCTAGCAACAGTGAAAGCAGACCTTATTCATGCTTTCCTGTCAGTAAGTAGTATGTGCTGCTGATACTGTTAGTGGGTTCAAAGTCTGCCTAGGACATGAGTACTGTTAATCTCTACCCACTTTGAGGGCCTTCCTGTAGACAGAGAAAGCCTAATAATAGGGTAGAATGTCTTATGACTCTCTTTTTCCCTGAAACACTGCACTTTGACCCTTCACTAACAGACATTCATAATTCTTAATACTATTCAAACCCAAATTTATAATTTTGGATCATGTTAACCAGTGAGAACCATTTTGGGGGAAATTGTGTAATCAAGTATGTCTGATGAATGGTAATGCAGTTGACCTTCTCTTGTTCTTGGTTACGGTCCTAGCTGGGAACCGACTGTCCCACATTGTGTGTTCATCAGTGCATCCAAGTGAATATAAGACAACATTGATTTTTTTGCATATTCCATGTGATTCACTTTCACAGTCATTCTATCAGTTACCTTTTGACGTAAATTATTTAGTTGGTGCTGTACCACAAAGTAAAGTAGGAGGCAACAAACATCAAACTTGTAATTAAACCATGTGACAGATTCTTTCTGCCAGTTCTGAAGTGAATTGAATCTATTTCTTTGCAGATAGCAGAATTGAGCCACAGCGTGTCAAGCCCCATGTCTTTCCGAGTGGAGTACAAGAGGGGATCAACGGCACCAGCCATGTTTCAGAGACAAGTTCGCTTCCAGGTGGATGTGTCAACCATCACCAAGCAGGCTGGCGAGAGCCCCAAAGAATACCTCTATGCCATCACCTTTACTCTACTTTCAGGTAATGGGTGCAGAGGCTCGTGACAAACTATTACTGATCATGATGGGCATGCAGTCAGTAATCTAGCAGCTTCCAGAGTCTCTGACAGTTGAATTATCTGAAAGGGATAACAGCCAGGTTTCTTCTTGCTCAAAGTCAATTTCTGTGTTCCAATCTCAGCATAGTACCAGTAGTCGGTAATTGTGATATTCAAATAGTAGATAAACCACATGGAAAAATCTGATGTGGCATATGGGTCCCCTGGCACAAAACTTGCACTGTTGTTTGTCTGAATGCAGGTAACATTCGTCGGTTCCGGCGTGTGTGCGAACACATCCAGTCACAGGTGTGCAGTCGTCGCCCACCCCCGTCTCCTCGGGCAACCAGAAAATTTACTACTGAACTTAGTGAGAGCTCTAGCTGTGGGTCAGACACTTCAGAGCGACTTTCCCCATACCCAGGCACTAGACAGGTAGTCACTTAAGTTTTAGGCATTTTGTGACACTTTCTATAAAAACAGGGTCTCCTACAACAGAAATTTAGTATGGATGAAGAGAATTCTGGATCCTAGAGATGTTTAGTACAGTATATGTATGTAGATTTCAAAGACTGTATAGAAACTTCTGTACTTCTATTTGAATTCAATCTTATGAGATACATTACTCAAGTTAATTAGCTTGGTTTTAATTAAAAAACAGTTTTTACTTATATTTGAATGACCTGTTTATAGAAGGATGAGACTGAAATACCTAACTTGTCAGCTTGCTCCTTTGCGTGTAGGTAAACAGAAAAGTACTTTTCCAATTCACTTCCTATGACATTCCAAGGGAAGTTTTACATGTTTGGGCCTGTAGACATAAACATGAGGTGCCTAAAGTAGGAAAACAGAAGGGATTCATACTGTTGAAATAATCCTTCAAATAAACATGGATAAAGTATGAATGATACCATGTGAAAGGGTAGGAGCTCAGTAGTCAGTTGAGGAAAATTATCCCCCCCCCGTATATTCTGTCACATTCTCAACTGGCTACAGTGTTCCAAATTGGAAAATACATGGTTTATGTCAAGTGACATATGGTCGACAAGATCTCCGGATTTAACGTGTCAAAAAATTTTCCGCATGGCCTACTGAATGAGAAGGTCTACACAAACAGACCTTGCATCATTTATGACCTCACACAGAACATTATGCAGTTGCAGTTGTTCCTATAGACACATTGCAACATATATTCCCCAGTTTGACCTCTTTGTGTTCAACTGTGCAAAGAGGCTATGGTTGGTCACTTTCAAAATCTTATGTGATGGGATGCAGTTTTACATATACTGATGTATGTACCTATAACATTTTATCACTGTAAATGCATAAATCGTGGTTTAATTTCCGAAAGTCGGGATGATCCTATATGTCAGGAAGCACTCTA
Organism: Zootermopsis nevadensis; assembly: GCF_977971745.1. Taxonomy (NCBI): domain Eukaryota; kingdom Metazoa; phylum Arthropoda; class Insecta; order Blattodea; family Termopsidae; genus Zootermopsis; species Zootermopsis nevadensis. Next base: position 138,408 of record NW_028259162.1, on the reverse strand, counting down.
TCGTTGTGACATGTGCACGTCTTTTCAGGTTGAATCAGACATAGAGAGTGACACGTCAGTGTTTGATGTGAAATCTCCAACACGTGAGAATGGCAATGGTGGGGGACGTCGTCGTAGTTGTACCAGTGCCAATAATAATAATACGGCAGCAGGAGGTACATCGGCTGAGTGCAGCGTTGCTGGAACGCCTGCCATCGCGACTGTCTCGTGTCCTACGTCGACAGAGACCATGACTGCCACAGGAGCTGCTTCCTCCCCGCCAACCATCAAGGCAGTCAGATCCAACAGTGAGAGCAAAGGTACGCTTGAGAAATGTGTGACAACAACTTCAGGGTCAATGGCATGAAACAAGCCTTCAAGCTTTTCAGTGAAGTCTTCTCAGGCTCTGAGCCACGTTGTGGTTGCAATGTAAATTGGATAGGTGGTGATGTGATGTAAGAATGGAGTGGGGATAAGCAGCTGTCATAGTTATGGGCAGTGCACAACAGAAGTCAGCTTCCAGATAAAAGCAAAGACTAGTGTTGTGTGACTGTACTTGGGGAGTAAATATAGATCATCGTCCTCCAAGTATATGAAGAAAATGTTGCATAACCTGTGTGAAGGTGAAGATCACAGTCAGTGTCACTTAACCATACATGGCAGATTTTAAATGTTGCCTTATTTGTGATACAGAGTTCATTTCTGTTGAAAGTATTGGCTGGAGATGTATTTTTATGACCAGTCCAGTCCCGCTTGTGGTCCATTCTTTCTGAATGCAGGTTCTAGGGATCACTGTTCCTATTACCAGCACTTAACTGCAGCTGGTAGTCTCTAAATGTGGCCGTAATCGTGTGAATCAAGAGGCAGTGCTTCTGACAGCAAAAATTATGGTGTTGGCAGTTAGAAGAGAGATTCAGAAAGAAATAGTCAAAAGTCATGAATGTGACCTCCTAAGAAATATGTTTTGACTGTATCATTCAAGAATTTCAGATACCCAGAAAGTGTTTTTCTTAGTCTACTCTGTAGTATTTGTCTGACATTATAAATGCTTATTTTGTGGATATAAGTATTAAGTTCTAACAATCAATTAATGGACAGAATGATGATATAACTTACCATAACTGTTTTGTTGATGTGTGTGTCAGGCCTGCTGGTGATCTCATGGTGACAAAGAATAGCATATCAAAGATGTCACTCATCAGAATTTTCCTCCCTCCAGATAATTTCTATAGGGACGAAGGATATTACCTAGGAAGAGGTGCAACTTTTAAAACTCCACAAATTTTTTAAGTAACACTGATTTTGGCCTGCTCTTTGAGTTACCATCTTCAGATACAAAAGCAGGGTTAAGCAACATCAGACTTGGAGTGTACTTCCTCTGTTGATTTAAAACTAGGTTCTTCTATCACTGCATCACCCCACCATATTTGCACCTGTCCAGTTCACCTTACATCAGCTGTGACAGTGGAAGCAGAAGGACTTCCAAAATGTCAGCATATTATTGAACCACGATGCAGTGTACAGCCCAAGGAGACTCTGAGCTATCTCTACCTGCTGCAGATGTATTCTGCTACGTAATCGTATGAAATGTGTAATGTGAGATGGGATTCTTAAACAGAGTACACAAAATAATACACATTCTATTTACATGTTACTGCAGTGGCTGCCAATAAAAACAGTTTCTTAAGAGGAAAAAAGTTATTTATATTAAAATTCTTGTGATATGTAGCCATATTTAATTCAGAACTCCTTGAAATAGTATTTCAGTTGTGTACAATTTTAGCCATGTAGGAATCAGTATTTAGGCTGCTTTGCAATAAAATTGGAACAATGCTCCTATTAGCTTCACCATATCTGTCGGTCTGACTGCAATAGTAGACGATTTACATGGACATACATGTGTTTCTGCAGACTGAAATCAGTGTTAAACCATGTTGAAGAATGCTGATGATGATATGTTAGCACGTTGTGGTTTTGGTTAAAACTGAACAGCAGCAATGGAACTTTAGATTAAGACCTACACATGTTTCTGCACGCATATTGAATGTACCCCACTAAATATTTATTGGAGCAAAAATATTTTCAAACAGAAGTTGAATATAAAAAATGAAACATACACTTCATGTTTTCTCAAGTCTTGTGGTTTTTACATTATTAAACAAAAGAGACATTCAAGCATGTCTCATACTAATTTGTTAACTATAAACTGATTTAATTAAGCCCTGCTAACAGCATGTTGTGATCATATGCTCTTAACCTTGGGAATAAAGGCTTTGAAATGACATCATCATTATATTTAATTATAGTACACACCTTTTCAGCTAATACAAATTATTCAGTTTGTGTATAATTTTTATACATATGTTATCCTTTAATTGTTATGACTTGTTGAATTTATTGAAAATTTATAAAAACATGTAGGATTTGAGGTTTTCACAGCAGTGAATCTGAAGATTGCTGTCTTCTGGGCTGTTGTGCCATGTAGTCTGGTAGATTTCCACCAAAGTTTCAGAAGTCATACTGCCTCCGTCATCAGGATGATGATGGAGGCAGTGTGACCTCTGAAACGTTGGTGGAAATCTACCAGACTACTCGGTGCAATAACCCAGAAGACAGCAATCTTATAAAAACATGCTGAGCAGAGAGAGAGAGAGAAATTAAATATGATCTGGATACAGTCGTGCTTTAAAGTATGAAATAATGAAATTTATTAAACAGATATACCAGATAGTGTAGTATTTTGTACTTAAAAGTAGTTATTTGAGAACCAATTTGTTAGTAATTTCTGATGTGTTTCCAAGTGTTAAAACTCATATTTGTGTTTTATATGTAAATTGCTTTCTTGTTTCAAGATTGAATCTATCTTTTCACCATTTTCCTAAGTCAAAAACCAAACAAACTGGGGCAGTTGTAATGCATCTGTCTTATACTTGAGAGGTACCAAGTTTCAGTCTTTGCTAGGATATTTTGGTTTACCTCAGTCCTCATTATACCTCAGGTATACTGGAGTCTCAGACAGTGCCTTGAAGTAAAGCGTAGCCCCCGTTATAAGTAATCATCTTCCTGTGTTACTCATCCCTGAATAACCTTTGGTAAAACAGTTAAAATAGTCATGAGCTTGACTCACTGTGGGGCCACTTTGCCTTTCACTCTGTGGATACAGAGGTATCCTTTCTCAGGAGTAAAGCGGCCAGAATGTGAAGCTTATCACTCACCTGGAACTTTTACATTTGCCATACTGTAAATCAGAATTATAATTCACCAAAATATATTAATATTTTACCTTCAGTAGTTATTGGCTTCCCTGCCTCAGTTGCTCTATTGCACTGTTCTTCCTTTTGACAAAGAGGCTGCTTGGGTACCAACCTCCTAAGAAATTAGAAAGTTTGAAAAGACACTGCAGTATCTTGGGATAGTTACAGTAAACTCTTGTACATGGCATGTTTACCATGTACATAGCTGAAACTGGTTTGTTGCAGATGGTAATCCCAACTCACATTATATGTAGAGATATTTACAGTAAGGTGATATATCTCAGTTGGTATGAACAGTTGTATTGGAAAAATAACATAAATGTTTCTAGAGTGAAGACAAGATACTGCATAGCATATTTATATTATAGATGCTGCTACTAAAAAAGACTGGTTTCCTGACTTAAAATAAATTTTCACAGATCAGGAAAGATCTTGCCCATACATACATGTATATGTATTTAAATTACACTTGACAGAAAACAAATTGTGGCAGTGTTTATATGCTCCACATTTTAATTGTGTTGATGTCAGTGGATTTGTATCGATTTTCAGGCTATAATATTTGTCAATACTGAAATGCATATAGCAGTACCAGATGGCAAGGATGTGTTCCATACCACAACACAGACAGACAGTCTTAATACTCAGCAGTAACTTGTTGGTAGTTATGGTATTTTCACTGAGAGTTATTTCTTTGAGGGAGGATAGTATAATGTATATATGTGGTGGTAGCCATATATAGTCACGTAGAGTTAAGTAGTCTGCTGAAAGATTGGATGGTGCAACATGGTAGCCATTTTTAACTTCTGGGTGAAAGGATGACTGAAACATTGCCATGAATTGTCTTTCAATCTAAAGGGATAGTTGAGGTTTTGTTCATTACAGAGAAACAAATGTAACAAAACAAAACTTTGGCATTCTGTTAGACAACACTTTTAAAGTAAAATAACAGTGTTTTCATTAATAAGATCAGTTTTGTTGCTGTCATACTGTGTAATTTATTTATTTAATTCTTCCAATTCAGTATTACTTATTTCTAGAAGAAGCTCATCAGACTTCAACAGGATTACCCGTTTAATATTGGCCAATTCCTGTTCTGCACCTGCTTTCTTTTTGTGTAATCTGTTAAGGTACTCAAGTGCTATTGCATATGTAAGTATGTGTCAGTGCATGTCAAGTACCACAGAAACTATGATCTCCACCATTTGCTGTCAGTTGCTTACCTCTTCCCATACACATACACCATAATTAATATGTTGTTCCTATCTCAAAATGACTACAAAAAGTTTATTTTATAGGTTTTGATACCAGAATTTTTAAATCACCACACCAATTGTACTTTTCTGAAACAAATATGCTAGGAGTGCCCTATTAATTTATATTTACTTCTTAACTCTTTCTGTGGTAAATTGCGTGTCAAGTACCCTACAGAGCAGAGGTTCATAAAAATGCTTTCGTGCAATGAATTCCTTATACTGTTAATGAAATGGTTATGTTGTTGTCCATTAACTATCACCACAGTTATAATGATATCGAATGGTTTTGTGAGGTTGTAACATTATTGCATAAAGCAAAAAATGGGTGTGAATTTGTTGCATTCTGTCATAACCATAAAGGGAATAACATAAGCAAATGTGAACTGAACTGAAGAATGAGAACATGATCTGCATGGTTCATGTTAAGATTCTTGTCCAGAGTTTTACAATTCTCATCCAAAAGTAAAAGTTATACATGTTAAGACTGTTATGTAAATACAACTGCTCATTACCTCTCAACTGAGAATTATATGATGTAATATATATACATATATATTGTGTTAAGGAAAGTTGTCTTACATTTCACCATGTACCCTCTCTCTTTTTTACACTGTTAATAAATTGACAACTGTTTGTTATTTATTATTATGACAAGTGATGAGCAGCATATTATAACATAAACAGCTGTTTTAAAGGAAACAAAATTTAAGCCTAATATGTAGTCTTAGAGTGTTTTGTTGTTATTTTAAATGTTCATTTTGTTACAATGTTAGAACTTCCTTATGTAATAATTTTTGTACATTTGTACTTTCATTTCAGTAGCAGTACCCCATGCTTACTAGACAAATTGGCATTTCTCTCATTTTGTGTTCTTCATCATCTAAAGATTTACCATAGCCAAAATCATTGGTCCAGACTATGGTGTTGTGAAGTGTTCAGGTTAGAAACAAGTTTCGTTATAGAAGTGTTTTATTTGGACACTTGTGATGTATAATGGCTGCTGTGTCTCAGTATTCTGTTTGATACAAGCCTTGTCAGTAGAGCAGATTCATTAACAGCAGAAGAAACAGTTGCCACTTTGTCCCTTGTCCACGAAGTCTTCTTGTGCTGGTGTGCCAAAGGATTCATTGCCTCAGAATTAATTCCGAATTGGCACAGGCCAGAGGAGATAATCAATAAATGAAGAAGACAAAAAAAGTAATTAATTAGGATACAAATTGTTTGTTCCATTTATGTGCATCCAGTGATGAGAGATGTTCCTGAACCCTGCTGGCAATGAAGCTGTTGTTGACATCATGTGCAGTTTAATCACAATTCATTTCGAAAGTTGTAAAGAGATGAATGAATAAACTGTGTGTCCTCTGGACTCAGCTTGAATCTCTAGATGATGTGGACCATGAAGGATGCTGAAAAAGACTGGAATGAGTTTTATATAGCCATTTCCCCCCACCATCCAGAAAGTACTGTGAAATATTAATAATTTTAAGTACCATACTTGGCTTTAAGTACACATATATTTAGCTACAAACCAAAGATATCATTCTTGTGATGCAGTGTGTATGTGGATGTGTGAATTTTTAATTGTATTCTTTTTTAATGTTTTTAAATTTGGAAGACAAAAAGATGGCATGTAATATATTAAAAAAAGATTATTGAACAATTTTGCGTATTTCTCTAAAAATCAGTAGTGTATTGCAAATTTATCACCAACATTCCAAAAAAATTCCTTTAATTGAAGGATCAGCATTGCCTGTGCAGTACATTGAACTGAAGATTGAAAAATTGAAATGCGCTTTGCACTTGACAGCAATACTACCATTTAGAGAGAACTGTAAGATACTTGAGCCATATAAACATGTCAGTAATTTATGTTCCTTTTTCATATATCAGCTGTTAAATGAAATTTAGATCTCAGACTGGTTTCATATTCTGAATGTATGAGAGAACTTGAATTTGTCCATGTTGATTATATGAATAGTCTGTGATGTAATGGATGATGGCATGTCACAGGGGTTAAACTTTGCAGTCAAATTCTGCATTTATAAATAAGAGTTAATTTTTTCATAAAATTCAAAGTACAGTATCATTATACTATGTATGAGCATTTAATGGCTCAAAAGTAAGCTTCATATGCTAAGGTTAGTTTGTGGGATTAATATTATTTCGTCTGATACACTGCCATTGTCTTCTGAATGATTTCCATGTAGTCTTGAGATTGAAGTGTGCAGTATCTACTGTAAGCCAGAACCATGAAAGTTTCCATTCTATAATGGGAATCATATGGTCTAAATGCAAAACACTGGCCTTTGGTGCAGAATTTCTCAGGTCTGACATTAATTAAATCTGTTGTGCATTCTTTCGCATTCATCTTTCATTCCCTATTTCTAACAAAGTCAGAACTTTATGAATGTTGAAAATGCCTTATCAAGATGGCATGTTAAGCTGTAGATCCCTTGCTACCATATAACTGAAAGTGAACAGAAATGGACCCTTCTCTATCTCCAATGGGCAGATGTCAGAAACATAAGTTTATGAATTTAAAAAAATTATATCACTGGCCCATTGAAAAACCATTTTTAGATGGTGGTAAAGATAGATGATCATTTTGAATGAGGCAAAAGTTGTGTACCAACAGGAAGACACACAGGTAAAATACTGTAGCCCGTACACTGAGGAATGATTCATGTATGAATGAATAATTTGTCACTAAAATTGCTTACTTACAATTTTTAAAAGCATTCCTTAATAGAAAGCAGAATGTGTATAATAATTCCAAACTGCATACGCTAAGCCTCAGCATGGACAGGCTACTTTCACATAGACAAATGCAAGTCTACAGATTTGTTGGATGTGTCGGTGTATGATTCAGATCATTATTACTAGATTAAAGGTCTTTATGGATCTAAGATCTCCTATTAAGAGGAATTTGATTTAACAGTTATTAAAAAGCAGCATTATTTATAAATGCTGATTGTTACTTTTACATTGTAAAAGTTTTTATTATATTGTATTATAATCTATTTATTTTGTTATATGTATAAGTTTTGCAGCTGTGACACACTGATATTATTAACTTTTATTGTACAGGAATAGGCTATTTAAACTGCTGTGTAATGTGGCTGCCATTTGGACTTTGTAGGGTCAATGGTTTGGCAATATGCTTGTGCAACACACAGCCAAATGAACTGTGCATAAGCCGTGAAGCACAGTCAATAAAGGTTAAGGGGATATTGCTTTCTTGTATTTTCTTTTGGGACAGATAAAGACTACATCAAACTATGAAGAAATTGTTATAACTTGTCAAATCTGTACCCTGTTAATGTGACATCAAAGACCAAGGTGGACTTCCTTCTTTTGTATGAATTTTACCTGACCTTATTTGCTGTTCTCTCAGTCTGTTGAGAGTAGCTCAGTCTAACAGACTATACAGTTAGGACCCTTCTTACCTGACTACAGTGACAGAGTAATTCTCTGAAAACTAACATGTTATTATCGAAGCCACAGAATGAATAATGCCCAGTCTACAGATTTTTTGTTTCACTTCTCAAGAATACAAGTATGGACATCACATTTGATATTTTAAATATGTCATTATTGTGTGTTTATGTTTACAAACATAGTATAAAAATTAAGTAAACTCATATTCTTACATTAATTAAAAGTATGTATGGCCGACTAAACATAGCTGTGATCTTCATAAAGTTGGTGCCCTTGAAAGTTACAACTGGATTGGTTTTCTGTTTCTTAAAAGCTACCTAAGTTCTTCCTAGTTCATTCTGTGTATAGGCAGAAGAATAAATGACGTTTGATCTTTCCCAACTTTATAAAAACACAAGACTTCTATATTTGACTTGATATGTAATCATTTTTGTTTTTTTACCAGAAGTATAAGGTGTCTGAGGCATAACAGTCCGTCAGAGCTTTTAATATTTGTTAATATTTCAGCACTGTCAGTGAAAATACTTTATGTTAGGTAATATGTACCCTTTACATAACTTTTGTTGATCTCTACTGTACTTTCTTGATGTATAATTCTTATCAGTCTCCATCTGCATTTCCTTTCTGCTTCTTGTCTGTCCATGTAATATTGTTCCTCTGTTATTCTCATCATTAAACTTAATCCTTCCTGCCTTCTGTGTTAGCCTTTCACGCCTGTCACTTCCCATGCACTGTCCTATCTCACCCTCTCATCTCTCCAATTTCTCTCTTGCTTTTATATTTCTGTCTTCTTTCTCCCAAAGCTTCAGCACTTCTGCAGAGACTTATTGTATTCTTTAAACTACCGTATTTCCCTTTTCAATTTTTCTAATGCTATCTTCCTTCTACATCCATATTTTTTAATCTATCATACTCTTTCTTCTCACCCCCCCCCCCCCCCCCCCCCCGAATCACAGTTGGCTGTGCTAATACGTCTGTCTTTGTAGTTTAAAATAGGCCATGCTATTTCCTCGTACATCCCTGATGACATTCACTATAGATACTTCCGGACCATACTTAATTCAGCTGTACAGAACCCCAGCAGTTGATACATGATCATTTTGAGGAAAGTGGCCTATAATTTAGAGTTGCATATCAGACATAATGACTGAGTTCTCATTTTATGTTGCATGGCAGCTGGTGTTTGGTGTAATTACAGTCTGCACCTCACTTATGATCTAGCTTATTGCTTTCACTAATGGAAGGTGTTTATAAACATTGACAACCATGTCATGTCTGTGTAGGAAGGATTTAATATATTATATTGACACCATTATGATAGCCATGTGTATAGTTTTGAATGTGGTATTGTGGGTTGTGAAGTTCAACCCTGAAGATGTAAGCAGTGTGTTCTTCCAAAATGCTGGTAACCACCTACAATGCCACATGGCAACACAACCCAGAAGACCACAGTCAACATCTCGTGCTGTGAGACCCTCAGATCTGAGATATGCATATGGTTGCTTTTCAAGATTCGCTCAAGTTGAACAAAGGCTATAAAAAATGTTTCATTGCAGAGCTGGATCAATAAGCAAACAACATCTAGCAGTCCAATATGTTTATTATTTCAAGCTCATAAAGTAAGTTTGAAAAACAAAATAAAGAAATGTAATTAAAATAGAGCTTGCTGCCTTTCTAGTCACTAGTATCTAGCATTGTGTCAATGCCATGTGCAAGGCACTGTTTATATTTATACATTTAGACAAGACATAGTTTGTCCATTTTAGACATTATCAGTATTTAACAAAAATGTAAAACAGTTCACACTTTGCATATAAAATCAAACACTTATCAAAACTGTTTTGTTATTAATGTGAAATATAATAAACAGGCTGTAAAACTGACATAGTGCAATTTTGTACTAGATTTCCAAAGAAAAGTGAAGGGTGAAGAACTCTTGTATCATACTTATTGTTGGGCAAAATAAAATTCATAAAATGTATTGCTTAATATTAAGATAGTGTCTTGAAATTCAATGTCTTTTTGTTTTTATAGGAGCTGAAGATAATGTCTGTTGTGCCAAACAAGCCCTGTACCATGCAGTGCTCTGCACTTTTTTAACCATGACACTAAATGGAGGGAAGCATGCACCTTCATGCCTGAGGAAGGAACCTGGTATGCATTGGATAGGAGGCTGGGTGAGCCCAGAAACTGGCCTGGGCATTGTGGCAAAGGGAAAATCCTACCCTACCAGGAATCAAACCTTGCTCATTGAGCCCATAGCATAGCCACTATACTGACTAAGCTATCATGTGATTCTGTGGCATGTCAAATCTAAAATAACCAACATGTGGAAAGCAAATATATGTTCCTTGTGAAATACTGTCTCTTAAGGCTGGGTGGGCCCCAGAACCAAAATAAAATCATGTGTACATAATTTAGGTATCAGGCCTGATTCACAAATGCAGTACATTTATCCTGATAACTTATAATTTCTGGACTTCTACACTTATAAGTGCTACTTAATGTATTTATCCTTCTTTCTCCCATACTCAAAATATAAAACTAAAACAAGAGGCATGGCAATGTTAGTGAAGCCAAATTGTTGAAAGCTGTATATTACCAGAACATTGTAATTGCCTACAGTCACATAATGAAATGAAGACTTAAAGCAAATTAATCTGGAATGAAACTTATAAAGCCCCTTGCACACAATTTTAGTTCTATAAATGTGTTGATAAACCTAATACAAATTTATGGAGTAATGTATAATTTAGTCCTATAAAGTGAGGCTTGGTTGGCTTATTATATTTTTGAAACGATACTTAAGCCTACATTCTAACCACATTAAATTCCCCCAATGTCAAAGGTTTGCGTCCCTAGCGTGTTTATAAATGTTGAGTTCTAAATTGTATTTACATTATTTTCCGGCATTTTTCGTTTTTCTCGGGTTTTTACGCCATTCTTTCTGTGACCGTCCACCTTTTCATTTTCAAGCATTGGTTGCTCTGGGGAGAAGATTTCTATTGCTCAGACTGTTAAACCGAACCTGAAATTTGGAAGGAATGGCGGTGAGTAGTTTTATAATATTATATTTTAAGATTATTTAGCGTATATCTAGTCTTCTACACTACAGAATGTGCTATTTAAACATACTGAAATAAATACAAAACGTTTTCACAGCAATTTTAATTCAAACTTTTTATGTGGTTCCGTAACAGGATACTTGTTTCTGGAGACATTGCATTTCAGAATAATAAAGTATAATTTATTTGCATTCCACATATCCTCCACAGTATAAGCTACGGAATTGGATTATTCTATAATACGAACACAGCATCGATTAAAAATTACCGATTCTTTGTCCCCATCATAACCCTGATGATGGGTATAGAGACACGGCTGATAGCCAAAGATTTTATTAATGTTTGCATAGAATAGAATAGAATTTATTTACATTACATAGATCCTTTATAGGCCTAAGTTAAGGATGTAGACCAGGCCATAGTACAAATACAATACTTGTTTCTAGTACAAATACATACTCGAAACAAGTATTTGTGCTATGACCTTTTATACATCTTTAGCTTAGGCCTATAAAGGATCTATGGAATGTAAATCTATTCTATTCTATTAAATCATATGACATGATGGATTGGAAGCAAGCAAAATAAACTAATTTTAAAGTTTCTGTTTTCATGAGTGCTGTAACTGCCCTCATAACAAATAATGCCGAACTTAGTTTAGGGATAATGTATTGAATATGTGTTTTCCAAACACAGTAATTAATACCAATTTAGATGTAAATACATTGTTGTTATAGCTATTTACATAATTGTTTGTGAACTGTTAATTTAAGTAATTTCTTCTCGAGAAAAGAAGGAGCGAGACAAAAGATTTTCATCCAATGCTTCTTTCTATATCATGATTTAAACGTTCAGTATTAGCTGGAAGAGTATTGAATAACTTGATTCTTGCAAAGCGAACACCCTTCTGATTTTAAAGTGGGGTTAGCATTTGATACAATGGTGCTGATGGAAAGGATTTTTGCTTTTTTGTAATTAATTTATCTTGCCTGAAGTATGGTAATGACTTTAAAAATACCAGAAAACTGGTTTATGTTACTTGGGGACAAAATACCTTCTTGTGTATGTTGATATTCTGGCTTGTAACATAAGGTTCTTATTGTTTTCTTTTTATAGTTAATCATCAGTCATAATGGGTTAATTTGTCTGGTGGTATGTGTTAAATGCACAATAAAGTTTTTATTATCAAAACCTAATGAGAAATGGAACTTAGGTGACCTAAGTGTAGATGGGAGGATAGTATTAAAGTGCATTTGAGAAGTAAGTTGTGACTGTTTGAATTTGGCTCAAGTTAGAATCCACTGACGAGCTTTATGATACCAGTTATGCAGACTTCAGCTTCCAAACTATCAGAGAACTTCATGACTGGTGTTTAAATATCAGCTGCTGAAGGAAGACAGTGTTAAGATCAAGTCGAAATAATAAGTTAGAATATCGTGTATTTTTATGTTTTCTAATCTTGTATGTTTACAGGCAGCTGCAGCAGTTAAAGTACAAGAAGTGAGAGAAGTCACGAGAATTGAGCGGATTGGTGCTCATTCTCATATCCGTGGGCTCGGGCTTGATGATGGTCTTGAACCAAGGCATGTAAGTTTGAAAAATGTTATAAAGAATGCCGACTTTTCATATATGAACCGGCCAAGAGGGGATTGCAGTGTTGAGTACTCATTTACTGATTTCCATTTGAAGTGTGTTGCTTGTCACTTGACTGGTCTATGTACAGTTGAGAAGGTGGTTATGCAGCTTGAAGACTTGTGAGTCTGGCAGAAAAACTAAACTGAAGATGGTGGAACAGTCCAGAGGAGGTGCTGCACCTGCTTGTACTTTATACCATTGTAGCCTGAACTGGAGTTGTCCTGTCTCTGCAGGTGTCACAGGGAATGGTGGGGCAGTTGACTGCTCGTCGAGCGGCGGGAGTCGTACTGGAAATGATCAAGGAAGGGAAGATAGCTGGGAGAGCCATTTTGCTGGCTGGGCAACCAGGCACTGGTTAGTATGAAGAAGCTATCTTCACCAAGGTTTTTATGGTTTCAGTAAGTCCCTCTGACCAAATGTTGGGATAGTACCTTAATTAGGCCTTCACTACTTCCTTTCACATTTTTACCAATTTATTATTCATTTTGTTTTTTAACACTGTTTAGTCTGAGCTGTTGACAGCATCGTTAAACCTCAACTAAACAACCAGAAACCCTGTTTATAGATGTTTCTTCACTTGTTTTTACGTCACTTGCTGTATTATGTACTGGACCTGTTTGTTCCTCTAACTGAACAGTTTCATGTTCTGTGTCAGGTAAGACTGCAATTGCAATGGCAATGGCCCAAGCTCTAGGAATAGACACTCCGTTCACCAGCATGGCAGGATCCGAGATATACAGTCTTGAGATGAGCAAGACGGAAGCTTTGACTCAAGCAATTCGTAAGTCGATTGGAGTTCGAATCAAGTGAGTATGTCACGTGCCACACTGTTTCATATTGCCTGTGATGAGGCACATGTAACTCTGAAGCATTGTGTTTCTGTAGGGATTTCTTTGATTTAATTTACTTGTGGGAAAAATGTAATAGGTGCATTAAAAGGCTATATTCTGAAAGATAAACTCAAAGAATTTTAATTTCACATTATGCTAATTCACCATTTGCCCTGTTTTTGCTTTGCATAAGAAGAAGTAATATTCATTCATATGCCACATTTTTGCTAATGTCAATTGGTTTCTAATGCCTGAAGTGATGGTCTGTGATGACCTTTCCTGGCCTCTGCTGACCCTGCTCAAGCCTACATTTTATTTCTGAAGTAGGGGGTATTAGTGTGACAGATTCCATTCTCCCAGTGTTGTGATACTTATGAAGATGTCAGTAGAGGGGACCTACAGTTAAATGTGGACCTGGTAAAGAACCCTGTTGGTGAGAGCCCAGTGCCTTACCACTAGACCAGCAGGTCAAGTGGTCACATTGGTCATTAGTTTCTGGTAACAGTGAAGAGCAGACCTGGACTTGCGCAGTGAACTGCCAGATGTTACTGTTTCTTGAAAATTTGACTGTTATTTGTATAGTGTCTACATTTTTGACAATTTGAAATTGTATTTTATTACAAGCGTGAACAGACTTGTCACATAAATGCTGTGCAGAGTAACCGTTTGCTCTTACCAGTATTGGAAATATAACACATGAAACTAATCTTATCTGCATAATATGAATGGCATAACAACTTTCTGTGAGATCTGGAGTACCGCTTTAGGAAATGGGTGAAGCTTGTAGTCCAAAGTTTTCTTGATTACAGAAGCGTCCTTTACTGTATATAAATATGGATCGCAGAATATTGTCACCCAACTTCTACCAGTTTTCCCCATTTCATGTTCCTTAGCTAAATTGTCTCTCTCAATTATGTTGAGAGTTAATTACTTTCTGTTGCTACAGGGAAGAGACAGAGATCATTGAGGGAGAGGTTGTGGAGATCCAGGTGGACAGGCCTGCCACTGGGGTGGGTGCGAAGGTCGGGAAACTGACGCTGAAGACTACTGAGATGGAGACTATTTATGACCTAGGTAACAAGATGATTGAATCTCTCATGAAGGAAAAAGTGAGTATTGACCTAAATATTTGTCATACTAAGAGAAATTCTTTGGATAAGAACGTTCATTCTTATAGAAGCAGGATTAGTATTGACTTCCATACCATTGATATATCTTGTTGAGGTAGTTCATGATGGCGTCATTGAATTGTAGGGATCTGTGACAAGCGCGTTAGTTTCACTGTTCTAAATTTCATTGTATTAAAGCTGGTATGTACGGTTTCAAATTGAAGGTAATTGAGATGATTTAGGGAGTCATTATTGTCACCATGATTTTGGTTTGGTTTTGAAATTTGAGTGTCTGATCCATCTGCATACTGAAGTAAACTAGTGATATGTGTGACTGTACCAATGCATCCAGCTCAGTGTTTGACTTGGCTTCATGTCAATGCATTTGTTTGCAACATGTATGTATGCTACTAATGTTTTTGGTGTCATTATTCGAGGTCCGTGGTATATGACTGGGGGTGAGTAGTTTGTATATTCTAGGATAATTTCAGTAAAATATTGTCATTTGTAGTCTCCTGCAGAATGATAACACAGCATGGCATGTGTATCAAAAAAATATTTACTGTAGGAAAGCAGCATAGATAGGATAGGAAGAGATTGTGATTTCCGTTACTGTATATACTTCTCAGGCATCAGAGTGACTCACAAACTTTTGCTTGCAGGTTCAGGCAGGTGATGTGGTAACAATTGACAAAGCAACTGGAAAAATCAGTAGGCTAGGCCGCTCCTTCACGCGTGCAAGAGATTACGATGCCACGGGTCCACAGACGAGGTTCGTGCAGTGTCCGGAGGGTGAGCTGCAGAAGCGAAAAGAAGTGGTTCACACAGTCACACTGCATGAAATTGATGTCATCAACAGTCGAACTCACGGCTTTCTGGCACTTTTTTCGGGTGAGAACAAGTTTCCATGGCAGGATTTGAGGTTCTCACAGCAGTGAATATGAAGATGGCTGTCCTCTGGGTTGTAGCAGCAGGTACCTCAGAAACATCGGCAAACTTCTACCAGACTGCACGGAGCTACGACCCAGGAAGTCCCATGTTCATTGATGAGGCTGTTCAGGTTGAAGAGTTTCTCTGTTTTCAGTGACAGAAGTACTTTAAAACAGGCCATGACCACTTACTCATTTTTCCCAATCTATCATTCTCTCTTTTGATGCTGTGGATAAATAATAAACTAGTAGTACATGAACCACAATGGAGATTCAAGTGTCTGTGTTAGCTGAGGCCTAGATAACTTTTGATTTAATAGGACCAATGCCTATTCTTGATGTTTAACTGGTTTTCAGGCTGGCCAACACCTGTTCTGTTCACTTACTGTTCATGTAACAACACTAATATAGGCCATGTTTCATCCATGTTTTTATAACATGTTAGGATGGCAGGAAAAAGTTTTCACATCTCTAATGTTACTACAGTGTTGTTCGTAGAAAGTTTTTGCGTTATGTACAATAAAACGTCTAAATTACAACATAAAAATACTTTCTCAAGCATTCTTTCCGCTTACTGTGTTTATACCAATATTAATACCAAGCATGAACACCTTAAAGTTAATGTAACAATTTATTTTAATATAGTAATAGGTGGAGAGGATGGGAGAACCGTGTAAAAGTAATACAAAATGTCTCTTCATTCCATAGGGGACACTGGGGAAATCAAGGCAGAAGTACGGGAGCAAATTAATGCAAAGGTTGCTGAATGGCGAGAGGAAGGGAAGGCAGAGATTGTTCCAGGAGTGCTCTTCATTGATGAGGTGCGTATCAGTTGTAGGTAGATTTATTTATAATGTTTTTGTTGTGTAGGGAAGAAGCAAATCTGTCTCATGTTATATAATGAAAGAGTGTGAGTGGTGGCTTTGCAGAGTAATTTGTTGTTAGGGTATCTAAACTGATGAGCTGTTCACAGAGTTCTGCCTTGCTTTATCATCTCCCCTCGAGTGCCCAAGTACCATTGAAGTCAAATACTGGGACCCACAAGGAGCAGTTACTCTGCTCAGACAGAAAATAAAAATGACTGTATTCTTTGCATTCAGGAGATACCAGGCTCAAATCTCAACCCAGAGACAGGCTATCCTGACTGGGTTTTTGTGGTTTTCCTCAGTCCCTTCAGGCAAATGCTGGTATGCTACCTTAAATTAGGCCATGGGCACTTCCTTCCACATCCTTTCCAGCTCACTGTCATCCTCTCATTCGAAGCTTTATGGTCTGAGCTGCGGAAAAAGTGCTGTTAAATAAACTACAAATAAATAAACTGTTCTATTGGATTGCATACAATTTTTGCTGTGTCTGTGTATTTTGAAACGATTAAAAATAATAGGTAATAGAACTGTCCGAGAAGTTCTGGTGAAGCCCATTTATTGGTTAATTGCAGGTTCATATGTTGGACATAGAGTGTTTCTCATTTTTGAATCGAGCCCTTGAGAATGAAATGGCTCCAGTAGTGATCATGGCTACCAATCGTGGCATCACACGTATCAGGGGTACCAACTACAAATCTCCACATGGTATCCCAATAGATCTTTTGGACAGGATGGTTATAGTTTCCACATCACCCTATCAGGAGAAGGACCTCAAAGAGATTTTAAAGATAAGGTGTGGTACCAACATAATTTGTGTTAGTGTTTTTAACCTATAGTAACAGCTAAAGCATGGTTTTTGTATGTTAATGTTGCGTGTTTTGTTTAGTTGAGGGGCAGTAGTATATTTATATCTGCGGTGAATTAAAATGTTGTTATGTGCCGTGTGATTCTGGTGACTGTTTTGCAGGTGTGAGGAGGAGGATTGTGAGATGTCTGATGATGCCCTTACTGTGTTGACACGCATTGCTCTTGAAACTTCTCTTCGTTATGCCATTCAGCTCATCACAACGGCCAGTCTTGTCTGTCGAAAAAGGAAGGGCAACGAGGTACGGCAGTCCCATTCTTTTAGGTTAATGTTGCTCCTTCACCAGTGGTGAGTGTTTGAACTTCTGCTGTGGTTACACTCACTGCATAGCAGCTACTGGTTTCTTTCAGACTTTATTTCTTAAATTTTTACTACACAAAATTATGCCTCGTATTAAGTGTGATTTATCTTTTGTAAAAGTGAAGGCCTTGGTGCAACAATAGGCTAACTCACACTTAATTAGAACTGAAGAAAAGATATTGAGTATGGTTGCCCAGTTGTACTTTTTAAGATTCTGAAAGACAAAATCTTAAAGATAACAAATCACATGTGGCTTCACTATCTGAAGATGTAGGGCTATAGTGAGATTACAATTTTTCTTTTATCCCAGATTTATCAAGTGTGTAGTTCAACCCACTGTTACTCCCTCGTCAGCAAATATCAGTACATACTTCATCATATTGGAAGTAAGTGACAAAAATGTTGTTTTCCATACAGTAATGTCATATTCCTTATGTGCGTTTCTCGTAGGTGAACATTGAGGACGTGAAGAGAGTGTACTCGCTCTTCCTGGATGAGAGCAGATCCACACAGTTCCTTAAAGAATACCAGGATGAATTTATGTTTAATGAAATGGGTAAGACAATTTTGTAGTTACCATAAGAATCAAATGGACCATCCTGATGTAGTAAGATAAACTGTGGGTTTTTTAATCAGTTTTCGTTATAAAATTAGAACTTTCGGAAAAAATGTTACTGGATCCATAAGATACAATCCTTGCAAACAACTCAGATATTTCAAGAAACTAGTGTATTAACAGTAACAGTGATGTGTACAATCTTAGATACTTGCCTTTATTTTCAAATTAAAGTGTAAATTCCTCATCTTACAGAATGTTGAATAATGCATATATATATTTCTCATATAAACCAAGAACTCGTGTAGATCACAATAATAACTTTGTTGTGTTTCTTCAGGGTCACTGTCATCTTTATTGTATGAAATAACTTGAACAAAATTAGTTTGCTGTAGTTTATCATGTGAGTTTTGCCAGATACCATATTATAAAAAGTTTTACACGAAGATGGATTAAAGTGTTTATTTTTTAAGCGAGCTGAGAACCATTTGTGAATGTGACTTGAGGCTGTACAGTGCTGGAGCATGTTACTTAGTGGTACATCATGATGTACATGCAGTTTTACTGCAAATTTATACTGAAGGAGGAGTAATAGTGTGTGTAGGTGGCGTGATGGACATCCAAGTGATACCAATTTAAATAAGGGGATTACAGCATGATTTGACAGTGGATTGGTGCAGCTGCTTAAAACTGCTACAAGTACTTCATTACAAGGCACTGTTTAACAAAATCCAGAATTTGATCACCTTTAATTTTGTTAGAAATAGTCATTCTTCTTCATTTGTCAGGGAATTGTGTTTCTTTCACAGAAGAAGAATTGATGGAAGGAGCAGCCTGAAGAGAATGTGAATTTAATGAAGACCTGAACAGTGCCTTTGTGCTGAAATTCTGCAGTCAGTAACAAAAGTGTTTGCATGATATATTCTTTACATAAGGCAGTCATTTTGTTCAGCCATTCATTGTTCAGGGCTGAAGATGGAGGCAGTATGTCCATTTGAAACATTAGTATCTGCCTTGAAGTCCATATTGTGCAAGAGCCCCAAAGACCAACATGGACATCTTCACTGCTGTGAGAACCTCAAGTATCAACTATACTTTTATTGATCCATTTATATATGTCTTTTTCACTAGCACAGATTTCAGCTTGTAAAGAAAAGTACATAACAGATTTGTATTGAAATTAATAAACCTTGCCAACTTCTACGTCACAGGGAAATGTCTTAACAAATTTACATGCAAAAAGTAAATTAACTCTATGTAGTAAGGATTAAATTATGCAAATGCCTTGACAAGTGTAGTGAATTAATATTAACAATTTAAATAGATTATCAGGTAGGTGCACAATTTTGATCATCATTATTATTTCAGGAAGGTTCTTGTTGTTTTTTTTCATTAGTAAGCAACATGTTACAATCTCAAATGACATTACAAGCATGGTATTCATGAGCTCTTCTCATATTCATCTTTTGATATTTGTTTGATGCTAATTGATTCTTCATCGTCATCTCTGTTTGCTGTTTTCTTCTTATAAGCTGAAAAACAAATAAAATAGTTTACCAGTGCAGTTAAATGCTGCATTAGAAAATAAGCAACCCTAAAGAGATTGCATAATGTAAATGCTGTACTGAGTTTGGTAAAGTGGATTAAATGTTCCAAAGTAGACATGGATGCTCTATGTACAAGCTTTGTGAAAAATGAAAATGGATATTATGTACTAGACAATACCTGTGATGAGTTTGGTAGCTTCATCTGGTTTGGCTGCCTTCTTGCCTGTCCCATCAACACCAACTCCAAATCCAACCTTGTATACAGGTAGAGGAATCACCGTGGACGAAACAGGTACTAATACTGTAACATGAGGAGTGTTCAAGGTCATTGTCCTGATGTGCTTGGTGGAGGCAGGTAAGCGTGATGCCATAATGAGCCATCTCTTTAAACATTCTCATCAGTCTTAAAAGCTTCAGAATTAATATATTAAATAATGTGCAGCATCTTCATGTAGTATGACATCTACATAAACAGTAAGAAGCACACAATAGCTGACTGAATGATGTCTCTGTTATGTGCATGCTTTGTACTCGTATACTGAGGTTGTGGTTTCCCAGCAGACTCCTGGTGAATTTGAATGACTTTTGTAACTTACTGTCATGCTATAGTTGTAGCACTGTTGCTGTGTGTTAGACATGAAACTGGCCATCCTACCGGTGATGAGACCCTGAAGATGGAAGCAGCAAGCAACTTCTACCAGACCACATGGCACAATCCCAAAAGACAGTGACGTCAGTTTGTGAATTGTCAGTGCTGGTAACACCATGTGGACTTGTAGTTAACTACCAACATTTTGAAGGAAAATGCTGCCTCCATTTTCAGCCCAGAAGATTGACGCAGTATATTCTTCCAAAATATTGTATCTACGTGGTGCTACAGTCCAGAAAACTAATATCAACATCTTCAGTGTGGTGAGAATCTCAGATTATGAATTCTTTACTAAAATGTTGGGATAGCAACACTCATTTGTAAAACTGTATAAAGAAGAAAATTTACAGTGAATGTTGACTGTTTTCATTTGCTAAATGTTCAGATATGAGAACATTTATTTTGTTTATACAAACCCATGATGACAGATTATTCTGTTTGGCAAGCTGTAGAAGCACATGATTTTAAGTTGTTTCGTGCTATTTGCAAACATGTAGTCCGTGTAATATTATGGTGGTAGTATTGTTTTATATTAAGTACTATTTATGTGACATAAGTATGCAAAGAATTTTTTTTCAGAACTTTCTTCCTTTGCTTTTGACATGCAAGCTAAGAAATAATTGTGTCATGACGGGGATTTTTCAGGGTACTGTGTATGTAATCACATTCAGCATTGGTAGTTATAATATGGAACAACTGAAAATGAAGTTAGCATTACATGCTTTCAAATGCAAATTTTATCATTGTACTGGGTAAATATTATTATATCATATAAATCATCAAATACAACTTGTGTTATTCTGTTTGGTGGTTTATGTAACATTTTATGGTACACAAATTGATCGGAACTTTATAAGTCTCACACAATAGAAACACTTGCTTACCTGGCTCTAGTTTATCATTTTCATTTTTCTTATAGACTGTGGGTTTTGAATATACTGATGTCACCAAGAGATTACAACAAAACAGCATCCAAATTAACAAGAGTTTCATTTTTTCTTTTCTCCTAGCAGCAGGTTTGAATGGCTGATGGCAGCTTCACATAACACTGACGTACTGAAATGAGAGCAAGCCTGAGAGAAAGTTGTTCAACCAATGTGCAGCTTTTGACCTACCTACACCTGTTCATAGTGGCCGCCTACAACACTGTACAGCACTCTTCTAATTTATGAGGAACATGCTGTTCAAACAGAACTTCCAGGTGGGAAATTTAAACTGATGTCTGTATGCTGTTCTGAATATAATCATTTCTGGTATGCCCTACAGTTAGAGCAAATGTAGTGGTACTGATTTTGAAGGAAGGACAGATGGAACATTTTGGCTTTCAAGATATATTATGTTAATGTAAGTTTCCTTCAGGAGAAAGCAGTCTCATGTTACAAGCCTGGAAATTAAAGATCAGAATAAATACTGTGTTATTACTGTCTTTGAAAAAACAACTTGTGTTAGTTTCCATTTGACAGTAATCTACTTATCTGTCTACCTGCATAGTAATGCGTGAAGCAAAACAACCACAAGCTGTGATGTTCATGCATACAACTATACATATCAAATGCAAAGTGCACAAACTTCAAGGCTAATCACAAGGTGTGTAGTAAGAAAGGAATGTTTTGACAGTGATGGGATTCTGTAGTATACAGATAGCTACTTATGACACACTTTATCATAAAGAATAGAAAAAAAGTATGTTTTCTGTTACTTATATTCCACACCTTCATTTAGTAGACCACTGAAATACATCCCTTAGCATCTAGCACTGATAGGAGAAGTCAGGGCAATGATGATTATGTGCCAGTTTTTGTCCAGTTACTTTCATGTCCAATTTTCTCCATCAAAATCTGTTCTCAAAATCAGAGGTCTGTAATGTTTATGTCGTATTCATATGCAAATTTATTTTCCTAAAGCAATAAAGACTTTGTAGAATTGCAGAATTGTTTGCTAAGACTGAAGAAGTTTTAAACACAAAGTTGTGCTTGTTTCTAAGCACCGTGGCATGGAAGTAAAACTCCATTCTCATGCCTACCAATCAGTTAAGTCTCTCCAGACATTCTGAACATAGAATACAGAGTGGATACATTCATTCCTTAAGTGGTTAGTGAGAGAAGTATTCTCAACACAAAGCAGAAATTGTAAGAGCCATAAATTTGTCTTGAACAATTGTTATTATATTTGAGCATGGATTTACTATTATATTAGTAGCTCGGAACTTCACTTTCTTCCAGGTCACTGTAATGGTATAAGTGCTAACAATCTGAACAGGAAGGATAAAGGATAGTAAATTACTTTTATAAGGCATTTAATTCAATAGACACAATACACAACAGCCTTTATACATCAGATGGTACAAAGACATGATTATTCACTGGCAAGTTGCTTCATATGCCACCTTGCAGACACTTATAAACAGTTTATGAAAAATAAACATTTCACAGTTTAGTACACACTGTGATTGTTGCCTGTATCTTCAGTTCTCCTTATGCTGTATGCTTTCTGATGCCATAAAATATAAATTTAGGATGTTATTATACCAATAACATTCTTTATTTTTATAAATTAATGACTTATAAATTTTATTTTCTGAATTTATACCCAAAAGACCTTTCTCAAAATGTTAATAGTTGTCAACAGGTCTCCGTTGTTATTTGGAAAGTGTCACAAAACTTTTCTGCAGCTTCTGTTTTCACGTAACTTGTTTGTTACTGCTGATAATAAGAAATATTATTTTTCATAAAAATAATTATATTACCTAATTAATTTACTCGGTACAGGTACCCAGTTATGTGGATATTATTTGGAGTAGTTTAAATCATGCATGAGACATAGACTTTGCTGGTTTCATGTAAATTAGCAATTTATATTTGGAACAAATATGCTATAGACTACAGAAAATGGATGAGGCTTCATGAAGGGTCTTAGCATTAACAGCTGTAGCAAATAGTTTTTGTGTGTGTGTCAAGGAATCATTAGCACTTATAAATGCTACTTGCTGTTAACATTTATCTTCAGTCAGTATCTTCTTTTCCTTATCGAACTTCTGTTCTTAAATAAAGTGTATAAGTATGTTCACTTTTATGTTTCACTGTGTGTTCTAAAAAAAGGGTCCATGGCTCTTAAGAATCCCTTTTCAAATTCTTCTACAGAAAACCGATCTACTGATGCCCTGAAAGTAAATTTAAGAAGGATCAGAAAAGATGGTAAGCAGAGAACAAATTCCTTTCCACATTTGAAAATGAATAGTCTTTTAATATGAGAGGAAAATATCTTATTATTCTCATGGAGAAACAGAAATTAATATGAAGAAATAAATGCTTCATTAAAGATTGTATTTCACTCACCTTGCAGCATCCTGAATCTGTTTTCTTGTCTGTGAAGATAATTTCAATATGGTGGCAATAGCCTGAGCATATTCAGTTTCATCTTCTGCCAGGAAGCCATTCCGACTTCCTTCTGATTCCATAATAATATCCATAAGTGGGCCGCCAGATCGATGTGCCACCATAATGAGTCCTGCAGCCATACATTCCACCACACCTGTAATATACACCATAATCCCTATCAGATCTGCTTTTCATAAATTGCTAAAATCACCAAAGCTCAAATACGGCACTTAAAGGAAACATTTCCCTCAATGTATGTCAAGATGATGAAATGGCAATCTTAATTCCAGAATTAAATCTATCATTACATTTAATGATTTTTCACCAACGAATTTCTTACCAATGCCAAAATGTTCATTCCACATAGCGTGCAAGCCGATTGTTCCTTCCTGCAGTTCTTTCTTGAGCTCATCATAGCTGACATTAACTTTGAACTGGACATTGTTCTCCAAAGACAAATGCTTGCACAAATCTTGCATGTCTTTGATTCTATCCTGATCCTCTCTGTTCCGGCAAGACCCCACAAATACCAGCATTATCTACCAACACACAATATTTTGTGTGAATACAGCTTAACAGCCAAATGATTGGAAAGACTCTCAATACTAGATGAATGTGTTACAAAGAAATGTTATATTAAAACAGAGTTTCTTTCTGAATTTGTCAGTTATATTTATAGCCATGTTTTCAGCTGTTTACTCACATTGTCCCACACATTTTCAGGAACAAGCTGCCGTAACTCGTACATCGCTCTTAGCTGAAGTGGGTGATCCTTCTCGGGCCTGAACTGGCCAACCGATACAATTTTTATAAGATTTCTTGCTTTCTTCGAGTCAGTTTTGCTTTTCAGCGATGCTTGTTGCTCTGCACCTATGGATTCATTGATGTGAGTATACATGTTTTGAGAGAACAGTACATTAAGAATATGAAAGCTCCGTGTTCTCAACTAAGAGCATAGTCTTAGATTTCATATGGACCTATGGAAGAAGTTTTCTGTATTTGTTCAATATGCACTATGGGCACAACAAATCAATACAAATAACACTCCGTGACATACTTGCATCTGTCCCCTACTCTACATAATTACCACCAAGGTTATTCACTTCTCCCACTGCTGCAAATGTCTGGGCTCAGATAGCGTAATGATTCTGTGATGGCCTGATGTCACTGGCAGATTAAAGCTAGCACCTTCGAAGTAGCTCCATTGTTCTTGCTAGTGTCTGGTAAAGTTTCTGTGTTTCTCTTTACAGTATTTATGTTTTGCCTGACCAGAAGCTAATGTGTTCCAATTTCCGATGACATATTTTAAACCACGAAGACCATTCATACTTGATTTCCTTACCATTTTGTGACTTACTGTTTTCTGATGAGAGTAGCAGCTTTTTCATGTCTTCCACATCACACGGAGGATAGACACGATGGGTCTTCAAGGAGCACAGCCAGAGCTCATTGATGTGGTCTTCTGTCCAACTAGAATTCACCATCACCATGTCTGAGCACCGACCAACCCAACCATACAGCTGAACAGAGGGATAGCATGGTCAGCTGTTGCACAAGAATGTCTTGGCGGTTCTGTGATGCCACACCTTGAAATGTGCAACACAAACGATGGTGACCAAGTTGTGGACACGTATGCACATCTAGTGTCACGTGACCTTGTGAGCCAATCAGCTGCAGCCACTTGGTGTATGCTCACTCAGGTAGTAGTATTGTTTGTGTTACATGTGAATATTATGTTTGTGGTATATTGCACATATGTTTATGTGACATGGGTTGTTCATATTCAGCATCAGACATATGACTGGAGTATTAAGTATTCAGACGCTGGCATACCAGTCCATGACACTGCCAGAGGGCATGAACGTAGTAATGAAGCGTGCAACATTGACCATTACAAATGTGCATAAAAATAATGGTGAGGGCAGTGTTGCAATTTGTGTATGTCTTTCTGTATTTCACCCACTTCTCATTCATGTCAGTCACTTTACAGTAATCTGGAAGTCTGAAGTTGCTCGTTCTGTTCATAAGAAACTTTATTTCCTGAATAATCTTAGCCTGTATGCTTGGGGGGCATTTCCTTGCCATAACACATTATATTTTCTTAAAGACCTACGTTTATATTAACAATTTTCCTTACGTACTTACCATTCATGATGATCATCACAGGAATATCAACTTTCTAACATTTTTAGCAGTCTATAACAAGTTTTAAATTATGGAAGTAATTCACCAGGTGAATGTCAGTGTCTCAAAGAACAAATACACACGCTTGTTTAATTAACATGCTTTGATGACAGTTTAATCAAAACATGTCACACAAGTACAGTGAGATAACTCAATTTCAGTTTTGTGTATGGAACACACAACATTTTAGCATGAATATCATCAGCTACAGTACACAAACAGAAGTACTAAACAAAACTGATATAATAACTTTTTACATAAATTTGTATGTAGCACGGCTATTGCAAAAACAAAAGTGCTATGAAAAAGAATGTCTTATTACACAAGGTCAGTCCATAATGAGTTATTTTCAAAATTCAACTACTCAGTCTGTCCCATTCACATGTATAATACCTCCACAGCATTCTACAGACTTATACTGACCACACAGTGCAAGGAACTTGTTAGAAACTGGTGTTTCTCTTTCAGAGCACCAACCACGACTCCTCTACTCTTACAAAGGTTCATTACATAACTTAATGAAAAGTCATTACCCATGCAAACAGTCTATAATACAGGAGTTTCCCCGCTGTAAGAAATGGACTGCGGGCAACATATGGACGGTTGTTATGAGCAATCACATGTCCTGACACTCGCCTCAACATGTCACCAGTAATGGTTGGGTAATGGACATAGCAAGCCACGTTACAGCCTCCAACAAACTTGAAAAGCGGCAGCGTGAATGCATAGCCCATCGTGTCGACGTAAAGATCTACAACAAAGATACAGAGAGATACTTTCCAGCACTGAATTTGACTATCCACAGCAATTTACTGTTAAAGGTATAGTATAAACAACAGATGAGCCAACATACTGCACGTTTTTGAAAGATAAAGTTACTGACAACTTTTGTTGCAGTGGTCCTTATCAAGCAAATGTGCATGTCTTAAAAATTTGCTGAATCCTAACCTGGAATAAATGCTGTAAGTGCCTCTGTTCCAAGCACAATGGAGCCTAGACTCTGCCCTAACAGTGTGAAGTATGGATACATGTCGGCTTCGACCCATCTCCGCCGCCGTAAGTATACGAACTGAATAGGATCTATTAATTTTATGTTGAATCTCTTTTCAGCGCGTTTCAAGATTTCTTCAGGAGAAGCATCTAAATCTCCTGTATAAACTACAATCTTCACATGAGTGTGTCTGAAAAATAAATTACAAATTATGCAACAATGGCAATGTAAGAAGCAGCATACTAACAAAAGTACAAAGTTAAACATACTGAAATTTTTAAGCTTTCTGGATTTAACTAGCAATTATTCAGGTGATCAAGTAATTTCCTTGACGTCAAATGATTCCTCCCAGTCACCATCACATCTTTATGGCCTATTTCTCCAAGATCTATTTTTAACCAATTCCCTTATCCAGGTTTGGTTGTTAATCATGTCTAGTTTATTTTAATGTCATGTACTTCAGAGATAAAGAAGGTTAGTCTTTTAAGCTAACAAATATTCTCCTGTAAATAATCAGTAAAAATATAACCATCTTTAGAAGTGGACACTGGCCCAGGAAGTCATGTCAAACATTATAAACTATAACCAACAGATTAATAAATGTCAGTGTCAGTAATGAGTAAAACTGAGATTCTCCCAATAATGTAAGCAAAATTTCTGCTAGCAGTAACATGACATAGTAAAGGAAATGGTTAATATTCTGAATTTTATCTGGGTATCCGAAGGATTTTCTTCCCTACCAACATTTTGTGTGTACTTACTGTTTGGTCCATACTTGCTACATGTCTTACCCATCTCTCCTTTCTATCATCCAAACAGTATTAGGTGAAAAGTACAAACTGCCAAAGTCCTTAATGTGTAAGCTTTCAGAATCTGATTTTCAAATGTTTCTTGTTAAAACCTGACACAAAATAATACTTTGATGTAATTTTAAGAAATGTGTAGTTAAATGACTATCCATATTTCAGCCTTGTTGACAGGAACATTACATGTATTCAGCATGACTGTGGAAAGTTGGTTTATGTGATTTCATATGACCATTGTGTAATACTTCCAGTTTGTTAATATGAAAGTGAAAAATACTTCTTCCCCTCTCCTGTTGGTCTAACACGTTTACTGCAGATGCTGCATTTACCGAACTTGTAGTGCCTTGATTGCACACCAGAGAACTCGCTCCCCTCCTCCACCTGCGTTACAGTATGGATGGAAGAACCCAACATGAAGTACTCCATCCTTAGACAAGGATTCCCTTTTCTTCCTGCAATACTAGAAACAAAAAGGGCTTAGATTGTGATCATGTAGTCATGCAGATAGTTAATATTTAGGACAAGACAGCAGATTCTTCCACAATGCTTGGTGACCATCTGTATGAGTACTTGGCATCAGACACCAGAAGAACACAATTTAAACCTTCACTTTCCATATCAAGGCCACATGAGTAGGTAGGCTTAAGGTGGTAGGTTGTCTGTACGTGATTATTCATTGCTCTGGAGAACTGTCACAAGAGGCACCAGGAAAGAAAAGGCTATAAAGTGGGTTATGGTCCATGTGTGTCTTCATGAAGACTCCAGAAAAGAATGGCAAATACCAATGAGAATAGATGACATCTGGAAACAATAATACTTGCAACAAACGAATTATTAGTGATGCAACATGTATACATTTTTTCTAATATGTAGTCATTTATATATTCTATAAATTCTGTTTATTTTACTCTTAAGAATACAAATTACTTGCACTAGGTACTTACGTATCGTGAAGCAATAATAAGAGATGGAAGCCCAACAATTAAAATTAATAAAACTGCTATTATAGCGGGAAGGAAAAGTTTTAGCGGTATTAACCTGAAAAGAAAGAGTGTAAATGATATTAGTAAAATCAGAGTGTGATTCATTGTCAGTACTTTATACAAACAAATTACTGAGCACTTACATCCAGGAACATAAACTCATCATTACAACACTGGTAACGGCACTCAATTTACTCCACGTCGCTTAAACATAATTATTGACATACGAACATCTCTAGCACATGCGCACACTAGTGCCTGAATCAGCTGTTTGGTACTGATGTATTCAAAGCAAAGTAAACAATATCAAAAGCTTGTTCAATGTGTAAAATAAGCCCATTGTGATACTATGTATACATTATATTAGATATGCAACTACATTTATTACAGTTACTGTTAGCACCACCAGATTCAACTAACAGCACCTATTCAAGTTGCGGCATTATAAAATATGGAGTTCTTCATGATTCAGAACTTGTTCCTCTGTTTTTCCTCATTTATAACAATGATCTACCTACAACCATTAACTCTAAGTCTGAACCCATACTTTTTGCGGATGATAAGAAATTATTTCACATGTAAGCAACAGCAGTGAAGCTTTCTTGTGTAATTAATTTTTGCGGTAATACTGTAGTTGACTGTATATTACTGTCATAACTATGGAA
Organism: Zootermopsis nevadensis; assembly: GCF_977971745.1. NCBI lineage: Eukaryota > Metazoa > Arthropoda > Insecta > Blattodea > Termopsidae > Zootermopsis > Zootermopsis nevadensis. The sequence continues at coordinate 109,124 of NW_028259162.1, read as the reverse complement.
TGTAAATCTATTCTTTCCTATTCATGAAAACTTTTAATAACCTGTACTTGTCATTACGTGTTACATATATTAATCTGTGAACTGGTTATTTATGTCTGTGAGTTCTATGCTATTATCTGATTTTTTGTTGCTTGAGTTCTCGTTTGAATAACTGGTTCATATCTCAAAAAGTATGGAGGCTTGAGAATAAGAAGTGAAGTGTCAAGAGCTATTTTCGCAGTGCATTTTGAAACTGAATCATGTGCATGGTCGTAATAGAAATTCATGTCGTCAGGTATTATAACAGTATATTGATAAAAAACTTTAGATTCAAACACTTTTAGCGTTTTAGTGCTACAGGTAAAGTTGGAGATTATTGTTCAGCTTTTATATTCTAGGTTAGGTTTGTGAAAATATAGATCTGTTGTTTTCAATATGAATGGCATTCCTGTCATTAGTATTTTACTGCCAATGGCACTACTAATATTTCTGCTCATTATAAATATTGTAGTATAGATTCAATAAAGTATCGGACAGTGGTTCATCAGAACCCCAATGAAGGGAACATGGTTCTCGAAACATTAGTTTCTTCGTGTAACCATTTGACGCAGCTGATTATCCGAAAAGATTTTATTTAATTTAGTCGCCGCCGAAGCTTCTAATAATAAACTGTAGTATAGGTTTTAATTAACACGCAAATGATTACTGGCAGATAATAGTTCGTTCATGGTATACTTATCAGATCAGTTTTTGTAGATTAGGTAACACCAAAATTATCTTCATAATCTTGTAATGATTCAATGGTGTAATATTGAAGAATGACAATGCTGTGCAAATGACCCTAGTGCAGGATCAGTAGCATTATGGACACATTTCATTATGACCTTGTGTTAAAGTAAAAGTCAAGGTAAAATTGTTGAACAGTAATATGGATGGGACCTCATAAGTACACAGTGCATAACTGTCAGGTATCTAGAAAGCTTTTATTGTTTACATATTAAGTTTTATGGATGTTATAGGGAATATTGAGAATTGTAGTGTCTATAAATATATCACATTTAATGCACTACATCAATGTATTGTTCACTGTACTTATATACCAACCCTTATGGAGTGTGAGCACTGCATTAGAAAGGGTTAAGAAGTACACAGTCATGTCTGCAACATGCACATTTTTATGAATGTGTGTTTGGTAAGTTATTCACGAATAAATATAGGATATACCAATTTGATGTTTTAAAAAATCTGCAGAAAGGCATTTTATATTTTGAAGCATTTATTACCCAGAGATCATACAGAATGGTACATATAATCTGACAAAGGCTAGTGATTACCCAGCCAGTGAAGGCACTGAAGTGTGGGTAATAAACAGAATGGTGTGGTTGGTTGCATAATATTGCGTTGTGTTGAATAAATAGGTCTGTTTTCACCACATAACCATTTGCTGTATTATTTATTGTCTGTGGACTTCTTTCTTTCCATTACATTTTACTATATTATTTAAGGTAACAAAGAGTGAGTACTTATCAATGGCAGGTGCTGAAACAAACAAAGGAAATAAAAATTAATTTTATATTATAAGGAGACTTAACTTACAGATAGTGGTTTGTGTTTTTTTGACCCATAATCACCATTCATCATGGACTGAACTAATTCACAATTCATATTCATGTTAGTCATAGGATTTTGTGGTCACAGTGATGAACTTTAGGGTTTTGTAACAGCAGAAAAACTATTAACTGTGTATGAAGAACTGTACTGTGCAGTTAGATAATTCCCATCTGAAAAAATATATTTCTACCCACACGAGTTGTGATTCATTTATTTATGTTACTTAGTTTTTTATTGCATGTGTTGGCATTCCTTTCTTACATAATTTTATGGAATTTTGGTGAAACATTTTAATATTTGCTTCTTAAAAAATATGATTACTGTGTAAGGTCCATTGAAACACACATCAGCTGTTCTTGTTTAAAGTGTTACTGGTAAAGGGTTTTGTGCTATGTCCATACAGAGACTGCAGTAACCAGAAACGTTTAGTAGCTTAACCCTTGTATGATTTCCCTTTTCTCTTATTTTTTGTTGCAGGTTCTGGTCTATGTCTGTTGGCTACAGACTTATCAGATGAAACTTTTAATTTAATTCAACTTGATTTTAATAAAATTTTAGCCATTTGTGAAAATGGCTTTTAGCACAGCAGTTCCATTAGTTCAAGGAATGACACACAGGCCAACAATGGAATCAAATATTGAACAGCTTGAGGGAGCAGCAGGCAGTGGGGTGTTGCTAGAGAGGGGTGACATGTGTGTAACATTTGCACCTCAGGCAAAACTCTCTCCAGGGATTCTTGGAGGGAAAATCTCTGAAAAGAGTCTTGAGGCATCTGAAAAACATTCAAGTGGAATCGAAGATGTGGTTTTCTACTTTACAGGTGAGTAATGGCCATTGCATATATTGGTGGTGGTCGAAGCTAATTTGGACGTATATCTTATCGTGCCTCTTCCTTTAATAAATTTTAATATGCTTTTCTTCACAGTTGGTCCTTTGGAGTATATGAAATATATTGAATTTTTCTTCTACTCATTTTATTTACAAGTATATATGATTATCCTTTTTATATCATGATTTTATTCAGTTTTGAACATAAACACATTTTGCTGTTTTTCATTCCTTCAGATTTGACTAAGTCTGTCCTGCTGCTGGCATGTCAGAACATTTCATGAAGTTTGTTTTACTTTGATAAGTTTATTTAATGGTAGGTGGTGCCAAGTCAAAGATGGATGGCGAATTGCTGAAACAGAAGCTGGTGGACGTTGAAGGTGTGGAGGGTGTCAGCATTGCACCTGGCCTGGATGCTGTTACTGTCACATTGAAGGGAATACTCCCAGATGTCCTAAAGTAAGTCGCACATATTACTTTGTGTTAAATTGCAGGGAGAAGGAGAGAGAACATATGATGTCATGTTCCATTACTCACCAACTTTGGTTTGATGTTTCTGTCATACCACTTCACCTCAGCATGCCATGTTCTTGTTATAGTTAGCAAAATAACATAACTGCACAAAATCTATAAGTTTTTTGTGTTTCAGAGTGTTTAAGTGGTTAATCACTGAATGAGAAATTTCTTATTGTTATTTATTATAAATCTCTACCAAACCTGAATGAAATATTTTTTCCTGTTTTTTAAAGATGGTAGTCATTGTGGGTGTTCTTCTTCCCCCCTCCCCCCAACTTACAGGTGTTTTAAATCCATGTAAGTGGAAATTTCACCTTGAGATATGTCACTTAATTGCATAATTTCCTTATTTATTGAAACTCCATGCACCTGTCTACAAAATGCATATTCAAAATTTTTGTGGTGTTTGTAATAAAAAATGTTAACCTAAATCAGAGCCTCAAAAATGATGTGACATTTCTGGGTGGCATGACATGTATACCACATTTCATAAAAATCTACCATGTGGTTAGGAGATTATTATGGGGACAGGGACTTGAAAACAGGCATGATACTGTAATCTTTTCTTTTGTTATGAAATATGAAAATTAAGCAAAATAGAAGTATATTTTTGAGTAGGATAATTGAACAAGGACTCCATGCATTGCATAAGGTAACAACAGCTATTTTGTCCACACTGAATTTGTTCCTCGATAGATTCTTCAGAAAAAAGTGTGTAACTGAACATTATAATGTGAATTTTTGTTTGTCTTGGAATGAAGTTTCATTATGTGGTCATAACTATGTACGGCAACACTTACTACCTTTGATGTGGGAGACACTGCTTAAAGGTTTAGGTGTGAGAATGGGCCAAGTCAATGGCTTACTTGTGAGGACAGAAAGGGACAGTTGTGGCAGAAACTGTTGAAAAAGAAGTATCATTTTATAATTTTAGAGGACTTTCAAGTGTTCTGATTGTTCTCAAATGAGGTTCATAGAGAGACCAGGTTTAGGAAATACTGTGGTTGTAATATTTTTGGTTTTCATGGCAGTGAGTCTGAAGATGGCTGTCTTTTGGATTGTTGCGCCACATAGTATGGTAGAAGTTTACTGACGTATTATAGGTCCTTTCTGTCTCCATTGTAAGGCAAGAACCTTGGAAATGTCGGTAAACTTCTACCAGACTACACTACGCAACAGCTCAGAAGAAGCCATATATACTTAACTGAAAAATGTTTCAGACAAAAAGGTATAGAATGTTGTAAGATAAATATTTAATTTCATTTAAAAGATTTTGATCTGAAGAGTTGCTTTGGCAATAACTTGATGCCTGTGGGCAGTAGAAGCATATTTCTGTCTCTCTTCACTGAGAATTATGAAATGACTGTCATTTTAAATTTTTCTGTGATTTTAGCTGTAGCACTTTATATACCACTCACGATTAGAAAAGGGATTTTTGTATGACTCGAGGCTGCTGCCGTAATGCCTAAATTTCAGCTTAATCAGTGTTTGGTTAGATATTATGATGTATACCAGTATCTGTGCAAAGATGAACTGAATGGTGAAAAATCCAATGAGGATTTTGTAGCAGTGGTTTTCTTTACGTTTCTTCTATTCCTACGTGCTGAGGTCACACAGTGCTTGAAACGTGCTGACTGTGCTGTGCTGTGGTGGCCACTGGAATACAATCATCACTGATAGTGCCGGCATGCGTTGCCACACTTTTATTCACAGTCACAGTTCACATCCTTTTTTTTCCCTGATATTTAAGTTTTCTGGTAACTAAGGGACATGGACATTCTACTGGTTAAGGTTCAAGGTTGGGTATTATCACTGTTAAACGTTTACATGCTCAGTCAGGCACAATCAGTCTGTTGAATACGTGTTTTGTGTGTTGGTGGTACCTTGATGTATCTGTACATATTCCCACTGTTACCATTTTTTCCTTTCAGACAATATCACTCTATTATCCCTTTTCTTAATCTCTATTCCAAAGGTCATCAAGTTTACTCTGAATTGTGTTATTCAACTGTCAAATTAAAAGGTTCTTAGTTTGGTTAAGTTTGCGGTATAATTGTTTCTTGAGCAGCGACTTGTGTTTCCAAACAATTATATTTATTTGGGGGGAGGAAAAGGAGCTTAGCCAAAAGTGATTTATGATCTGTTTGTATATGTATCAAATTTATGTAATTTTATAAGATATGGATCTCATTTTGGAGCCTCTCATCACTTTTCATTACTTACATAGTGTAATGTTAAGTGTCTGAAAATCACCTTTAAATGCAGTGAAAATTAACTTAATAGTTTCAGAATATGAGACACAGTGAGTTGTGAAATTTCTGAAGTTATGAAATCCTGCAACTCTTACCTCAGTAAGCATGTGTACTACTTGCTAAGCTTCACTCTTGTCTGTTTCCCGCAATGTAACACTTGCAATGCATGGTGACTCCTTTGTATGTCTGTCTGTCTGTATGTATGTACTGTGCCTATTCTTACATGCAAATATTTGTGTCGTATTGATGTGGTGATGACTGCCAGTTGCTCAAGGAGCATTGTGTATCATGGAATGAAATCATTCAGCCTGTCAGTTGTAGTTACGCTTACAAAGTTAATATGTGTGCTACAGGATGTTCAGTGTTAGTTGATGAAATATCAAGTGAGACGTGATGTTTGTAGTTGATGGTAGTAATATCATAGCGCAGGATTCTCAACCTTTTACCTTTGCTTATTGTTGTGTGTGCTGCAAGGTTACAAATTAGAGCAGTTTATTGCAATATCATGTCACTGTATTAAAGTGCTCCAAACTTGCTACTGCAGTCACATATTACTCAGTAATTTTCTTTAATAAAATCAGTCGTTAGTAAGATATGTGACTGCCTTACCTTCAGTAGTTTTACAATATCAGATTTAATTTCTTTTGTGATTTACATGCTTCCCTTCAAGCTGCTTTGGCATTTGTCATTAAGCTGTGGTTGCCCACGTGGAAATGTACTGCCAGGTGTTGGCAACATTAACAGATTCTGATATCAGGTTAACTGTTTTTCATTATATAGGGCATTACAGATAATATATGCAGGCCACACAAACCATATTGGTGTCCTGCAGGTTAAGAATTCTCATAGCACTCTCTTGGATACTTTGATAAAATTCACTGTGGTGTTTTTGAATGCATGACAGGAATGGTAGGTAATCATTGTCCATTGTTTAGGTGAAATGCTGGCTGTATAGGCAGTCTGCTGTTATTTGCCAATGTAACTAACACTTCATATTAGGTGCTGGTACAAGTTGTGATTGTCATTTTTTAAACACTAATTACAAACTTAATTTTATTGCCATGGACTGGGAGTGTCTGTGGGGTGGGGGCAGGTATTAGACTTGTCACATGTGACAACTGATAAGTGTTACTTGGAAACGAATAACATGAACCTGTCAAAACTACTGAAATGCTGTATGACCAGTGCTTTGCATTTGTAATTAAGACGGTGTGCTTTAAACATTAACAGACATTTGTTCAGATAATTGTTAGTTTTGGTGCTTGTGCAGTACATTTAGCTTCATTATAATAATCTTGGCATTACACTAACGTTAAAAATTTAAATAATATTTACGAACTGTTAATGTGTAGAATGTTGTGATATTAATATGCATTCATCACAATTTATTGTGTGAATAATTTATTTAGTGATTAAATAGGTTCCAAATAGCATACTACTAACAGAAGAATTAAACTTATATCAAATTATTGAAATTTTGAGCTGGTTAATTTTACAACAGTACTGATTTATTCATGGCATTTCAAAAGCTATAAGTGCACGAGTTCCATTCCTGGGTGAAGCTTCTTTACTTGAAGGTGTAGTTGGAAGCAGTAGCACTGTGTACATTTTTATAAACGCACGAGAATATGTTTCTCATCTTCTGTTAAGCTAACCATTTTAATCCACTGCCTTAGCTTCATGTAGTACCAAATCCAGAGACAATTGCATAAGATGCAGGCAGCTACAGCTTTGATCTTAGGCCACAGAAGTATTTAATTAATGGAAATCATAAGGTTTTCTGTGTGGTTTGTTGATGCATGTCTTGTTATTTCTGGGTCTTAACAGGTTAGGTAATACAAATGAAAAGTAAGACTACTTCTCAGGTTCCTCCTTTCCTGTGTAGGTGTCTTAGGGAGTTAAGTGACTTGTAACTGAAGTGTTGTGTTCATCAGACATTTAGAGCATCCTGATTAAAAATGAAGTTTGGTTTGAAAATTCGACAGAATAAAAAGTACACCTTGATTCCAGAAGAAGCAGGGTAAGTATACAGATGTTGTCTCTTAATAGTTTTAATTTCTTAGTGCATGATACTTGTAAGTTTCTTTGAAACTTTATTATTTTCAAAATATGTGTTGTGCTATGTACAGAAATGTTTACTTAGCTTCTTGATGTGCTCTCATTATCTGATTATTAGAGATTTCTGTTTGCCCTGCTTACTTAGTGCCACAAAGACAATGATTCATGTTTTGTCGGTTATTTGAAGTCACTGTATTCAACTGTATTGTTTTGTCCGAGTGTAAGGATAATTGTAAATGGTGAGTTGTGAGTCTGTGAAGTGCTTGAAGGCATTGCTTGGTGTTCACCTGGAAACAGTATATAGTGGTATGTATAAATATGTATGTAAGTAAATGGGTGCATTCCAAGGCAACGCGTGCACTATGACCATTGTGCCTCCCCGTTCTATCAATCCACAAGTAGCCCTTTGCCTACAATGAAGCAGTGTCCTATAGAATGAGATCTCATGATAATATCCTGGTTTCAGGAAATGCCTGCCCAGATGACAAAATTGTGTTTTAGCTGGAGCTTTACAGTCACAAAGGACATGTGAGGCTGTTTCTGTTTCTTGGTAGCACCTTCTGTAAATGGGGTTGTTTGCTATTCCCAATTTGAAGAGGTGTCCTATTACATGACTGTCCTTTTTGTAGCCCTGTTACTTGTCTAGTTTTGACCCTACTGAACTTTACCAGCTCAGTGGTACTTTCAGCAGAAGGCTCTTATATGAAGCCTTTTGCATGATTCTGTTCATAAGTGGACTGCCAATGTTTTCAGTGTTTCGTATCAATCCAGTCTATTATAACCTGCCGTGATACTGTCCCAGCGATTCCACAGGTGGGTTCAGGTATGGTAGATGAGTGAAGGGAGCCCATTCTAGCTAATTAGTCTACGTTTTAATTACCGTCAGTCCCCTTATGTCCTGGCACCCACATCAAATGAATTTGTTGTACTCAGCCAGTATCATCAGGGACTGCTGGCAGACCCAGACCAACTTAGAGTATATTTTACAGTTGTCAAGTGCTTTAATTGCAGCATGACTGAATAAGAGAGTATAAATGGTCCTATTGCAATAGCCATTTCTAATATTCTCATCAGGACATGCTTTGATAACATTAACTTTGGCCTAAAATACTGTGGTATACCGTCCTAGGCTGAAGCTGATATCTAGCGGAGGTTCTATCTGCGTACTGTGTGAGAACTTCTGAGGTCATGTCTAATCATAGAGTCAAGTTCCACATCATAAAAGATATTGTTAGCTGATAGCAGTACATGAGCAAGTGTAAATTTTCACTTGGCACTCTTCATTGTGTAAGAGTGTTAGTACTTAATGGAAAATTGTTATATTTTTATCAGTGAAATTTAGAACGAGGGAGTAATTAATAAAAGTTAAACATTATGTAATTGTGAATGTGACAGTAACAAATCAAAATTACATTGATGTTGGTCTTCTGGGCTGTAACACTCTGAGGACTTGCAGGTACATACCATTACTTTGGAGAAACATACCTTCTCCATCTCCAGGGCTGAAGTGAGGTTGTTGGGAAGTGGGTGGTATAAGTAGGGTCAGAATAAGGACTAGGCTAAGGGGAATTGGCTACCTGGAGTTGAGAAGCTTCGAGCCAGTGGGGAGTCCCACTTGTAGGTAATCGAGAGGGAGATTCCCCATTTACTTCACTCTGGTTGGCCACTTTCCCATATCTTGGTTGTTCTGACCATACATAGTCCTACTTTACTCCTTAAGATGGAGACAGTGTGTTTCTCTAAAATACTGGTGTGTACCTCAGCGTTACAACCCATAATACACTGACACTGTCTCTTCTAGAGGAAGCACAGTAACCACATCCATCTACTGCTGGTGTTTAGAACGTACACTTCACCTCCGTGCCTCGCTTGCACTCTCATAGAAAGGTGCTAAAACAGGCAGGCATAATGTGTTTTGATGGTGGATGTTCAGATATATAGTAGCATTATGCTAGTAAACACCATTCACAGAAATATGTCACTAGTCATTATTAATTTGCAGTTCTTCTTCATTTGATATACTGGGGATACTGGGAATGACCCGTTCTTCAAGTGCCTGAGCACTGCGGGTCCCAACTTTTCATTGGATCGATCTGTAGACATTCGGGTAGGACTCCTTAGACGAGGGATCGTTCATTTGATATATACTAATTGACTTCTGATATTAGCACACACTTGCCTGTCGCCTGCTGGTCATGGAGGGAGGGACTGTAACAGCAGCTGTGTGTAACAAAGCAGTAACACCTGACAGATGTTAGTCTACAGGGGGTTCCATAACTCGTGCATGTCTCGAGTTTCCTCTGTATGTAGTAATGCAGGAAACATGCGAATCCCTCAGACCCAGAGGATAGTATTAATAGTTACCAGTGATTATTGTGGTATTGCTGTATTGTTGTGGATCTTTCTTTTGTTTTACTTTAATTTATTGTGAATCGTTAGGAACAAATGTGTCATAAAAGCAGAAAGTTGTGCCCTTAAATGTCTGTATAGGCCAAAGGTGAGCTCAGTACACTCCAGAAGTCCTCGTAACAAAACTGAAAGGGCAATTAATTACCAGAATCATTTAAAGGATAAACATATCTGCAATGTGAGATTTCAGGTTCTCATGGTGGCAGATGGTGTTCCAGCATGACTGTCTGATCAGAAGCCTTTAGAGGCAAAATTAAGTGTGATCAAATTTTGCAGTGTTGGCACATATAGGGGGACCTTGTACAGTGTAATCTCATTGTAGTCAGCTTATGTACTTAATGGGCTGCATCGCAAGTTGCGTGTCGGAGTTATACATGATAACTTCTTTTTACATGCTGCATTAAATCTGACTTCGCAAACTTGCATCTGATTTAGAAATCTTGTGTGGTCTTTTAGCTGCTGTCATCTAATTTCAAGTAATTATAAATGTTGCAATTAGTAGATAATTCTCTAATCTCAAGTAATTTTTCTTTAATTGATTACATTTTAAGAAGTGCATGCTAAATGTCATAGATTTCTAACCTTCTCTTTCCTATGCTGTTAGTGGCTTGTGAAATGAGCATCAACTGAAGATGATTTTTTTGCATTAAAGGAGAGGATAAGAAATGAGATTCTGGTTGTTGGATTGTTTTGATGGAGGAAATCTGAAGTCAAAATGTTGCCCCATATAGCCTGGTAGAAGTTTTTCCTGGCGTTTCAGAGGTGCTTGCTGCCTCGATCGTCATGATTATGAGTTTTCAGCGCGCGTTTGAAATATCGAGGTGCCGTATGAATGAAAATTGCTTACTTGTATCGACATCGGGAAGGCGACGGTCTGCGTGATGGCTGTTGGGTTCGGTCACGCACGAGTTACGCTTTGCTTCTGAGTTTGGTCTCAAAACGCTTGCAGTTCGTCCTTTCTTACCAAAACGATAGCTAATGCTAACGTTAATGTGTGTGCTGCTCACTCAGTTTCCTGGTTTCAATATGGACGTTGGTAATGGGCCACGGCCATAATTATTCGTGATTTTCCTCATTCTCCCCGAGCAGGCCTTGGCGTAGTTGATCCAGTTGGCCGCGAATTGCAGTGGACCTGAACGCGAATCATTCAGCGCCTGTCCGTGGTATTGTGTGAAGTAGAGCAGAATGATAGTCGCGGTGGAGAAAGTTTTGCAGGAACGGGAATTCAGGTAGGCGAGAGGGAGGGGAGGGGGTATTTTATTGGACCTCATTAAACTTCAAGAGAGCGAACAGTCATTCAGCTGGTCTTCAAGTAAGTTCCTAAGCTTTGTGTTAACGTCTGTCAGATTCGTTATTCGTTATTTGTCTGGGCTGTGTAGGGTGGAAAGGGGAGACGAAGCATGGCCGCTGCCTCTGCGTTGCTTCGGTGCCTCGTGTTCTCTATGTAGAACAGAATGGCAGAACGCTGCTTCAAACGTCATCTTGTACCATATGCAGGGACACAAATTGTGAAGTTTGAACGTAAACGTATGCAGGCTGCGTGTGTATTTAACTTCTAAAGCTAGGAATTTTACCTCTTTTCGGTCGTGGCCGATTTTAAGAAATTTCCCGGAGAAAAGCAAGGTGATCGGTGTGCGGGCGAGGCCATTCCACCGCTGCTCTGGAGCGCGGGGAGCCAACAGGTTCATAACGGTTCTACGAAAGGGTCTTTTGTCTTTATTTTAAAATTCGATGCCATTTTGCTGTAGAATGTTGCTTTGAGCTTGAAGAAACTTCACTGCACGGCAGTAGATTGTATAGCACAGAGCGGGCAGTTAGTGCGTCCAGGCTTTGACTGAGCTCACCACACATAACCTCTCTAGTTGGCACGGTGCCGTTAAATAACCTGTTGCATGCCGTCGAGGTCGGTACGTGAAGGGAATGCGCTGGTACCGTTATACTGTATTGTGATCTGTGAGCGAACCGAGTGGACTTTGCCCCTCCGCGTCACCATGAATGACTGCGGAAGGTCTAGAACGAATGTAGCAGATCTTTACTTTGACAAGAGCAGAATTCAAGTCGATGAGTGTTATATATGCGTCACAAAGAGTAAAGACTGCGGAGGGTTATGATATACTGTACGTTTAAATGCAAGGGAATCCATTCAACCCCAGTCCTTGACAAGTTTCTTGGCTCTTCCAATTGTCGTGTTGTGAAAATAAGTTGTAGCGCAGTTGTTGCAGCCTTGAAAAGTAGAAGTGAACTACGACCTACTTAGAAGACCCGAGTCGGACTCCACTTTAAATGACGTGGGCGACCGGAAGTAGCGACTGCCTGTCACCTTTCATGACACTGCAGCGTAGCAGGAGCTGAGAAAATAAGCACTTATAATGTAGGAAGAATAATATGATCTGGTGATTCATGTATGAGGGTAATTGTCCCCAATCGAAGTCCACTTCGTTAGATACAAGTTTAAAGTTCTATTTGTTAATGTATGAAGAATGTGAATGTTTGTTTAGTTAGTAACGGACGTTCTTGAATGCTGAGCTCGCTGTTGGGTTCTGAAGATAGACTGCGCAATGGAATAAGATGTAATAGTTGTTTATATGCACAGCCTTACAGAGTGTTTTATCCTCAGTTCCTGGGTATAAGTACACGGAGCCATTGTTTTGTCCGCATTGGAAGTTGCCCACGGCAGAACCGCGGAACTGGGCCGGAGGGGGGGGGGGATTCAGAAGGAAGCGGCCAGTGAGTAGTCTCGTTTCTGGCCACCGGCAAATACCCTCGTCACTGCACAATCCAGTCGCGTGGTCCGTCCTTTATCCTAGCTGTGTGATGCCACCAAAGCCTCTTACGCTATTATGCATAGCCAGATTATGTTATCAGCCAGCATTAATGCTGTTTGTGGTAGTGGTAGTAGTAAACCCTTGTCCACGCGGCACTATTTCCATTGGGAAGAGTGCAAAATCCGTTGACAATAAAATGCATCCAATTTGCCAGCCTACCTTGACTTGTTTGTGAACTGGTATTAGGGCACATTAGTGTTCTATTTCCGTGCGCTGTGGTACTAAGGACATCTGCTTCTTTGTGTGATAGTGAGGGGTGTTTGGTTCTGCAGTCTCCAGAGACAACCTCAGTGATCCAGTTTCAGTACTGCCATACATTCAATTATTGATGCATCGGGAAGGGGTAGTTCTAGTCAGAGCATTGCACTTGTTGTGGCGTAATGGCGGAGGAAAGGAAACCCCTGTTAGTAGACTCAAGCCGTTCACCGAACCGTAGAAGCTATGGCTTGGGCGCGGCCCGAGACTGGTAAGACATCAGATTCTTTTGGAGCAAGAAGGTTACACGCGCATTCACATTTAGCTGCGCCAGGGATCGAATCTTTTTCACGCTCGTTTCCCAGTTAGGGGCACCACGTTCGTACCTCAACCAGAAAACTGGCTATTCCAATGGGAGTTGGCCCCGTGGGGGGAAAATGTCGTAGTGTGCGATCACATTTTCCGAGCCATTCTGCGTTTGATGCAGCACAGTGAAATAACGTAAGTCAAGGACTGCACACTCGTGACGAATACTAAGTACGTATATCGAGCCAAAAGGTACTTAATTGTAGCGTGTAAATCCAAGAGTCATAGCAGCTGTTGCTTGTGGCGTCGCTTTACAAGTTAATTGTTTAGTAATGCAGCACTTCCTTTGTTTCCGTTTTGGTAAGGCATCTCACTCGCAAAACAGAGGTACTCGGTTTGAAGCCCAGCGCGAAATCGAGGTTTTCGCGGTCGGTAGTTCCTTCAAATAGTCCACGACCGTTTCGGTTCGCGTTTCTCAAGATTCGTTCTGCACGTAACCAGCTCAGTACTTGTTATAGCTTATGTCGAATATGGGTTGAACTGTAGGTGAAATGACGTTGCTTGGTTTCAACTGTCTGTTAGGGGTCCATGTGCTGAATTGAGGCATCAGGTTCTGTAATTTTCAGACCCTGCTATGTAAACTGCAGCCGTCTTCAGCACCAGGGGGACAGGCATTTTGTATTTGCAGCATGAAATTTCGTGCTAACAAATCGTCTATGTGAAGGTTTATATAAAACTTTGGTTTAATTTCGTGTTTATTCTCAAAGATTTCTTCCTCCAAATGTGAACACCTGCATTGTGTGCTTTGAATCGCTTCCTTAATGACATTCCTGTGTCCTGTGACATAAATTGTAGTGTGGGGAGCATTGATTGCAGGCAAAAGTATTTATCTGCAGTACGTTGCGTGCTTTTCAGTGTTGTTTTGCGTGTTTTGTGATATGTCATTCTGAAATGTTTATATATTTGTACATTTATGTGGTTTGGTGATATTTGCAGGGACGCAATGGATGACTGGGGGATTGGCGTATCCAGTGAGCCATTAACACCAGCCACTGGTGATTCTGAAAGTGTGGTGATCATTGTAGATGGGATGACGTGTCAGTCATGTGTGCAGACCATTGAAAAGACCATAAGAGATAAACCTGGAGTTCAGAGCATCACGGTAACTGCTGTTGACATTTTAAACATGACCGTTGAACCCTGTCCTGAGCCATTTCATTCTGATAGACATCCTGTTTGTGTGAGAGCCTTGTCTTCTCGTCTTTTTCTATCTTTTGCTCATTCAGATTGTGACTCAGTCCTTAGAGTATGCGACCTTTCACCTATTCAAGCTGCATAGAGCTGACTTATCTTTATTTAACTTCTGAAACATGACTGGGGGGGGGGGGGGGGGGGACATGAATTTTGAAGTTCCTTGTGGAATTCCCATTATTCTACACTTTCTTCGCCTCTTTTAGTTCCAGACGTTTTTCTAAGGAAACGCCTGTTTTCAACTCAGTGGTGAACTTTGAATTCTGTAAAAGCAAGGAGTTTCCTGATCAGCTGAGTAATTGTCAAGTATTCAGGAAATGCTCTGCATCTGGGATTTGGTTTAGTTGGGGATGTTTTTGTTAAAACTCTTGGTTTAATATTATCTGTGCTGAAGTTAATTATTTTTCAAGTGTGTCAAGTGTTCCTCGAACTCAGCTTAACCAGACCATTAGTTTGGACTTTTAGAGATAAATAACTTTCCTTGTTATCTGGTTTCTGAATTGAGCAATGAATCTTGTCTAAACTTCCATTGCTGATAATGTGACTATACTCCTGTAGCATTCTGTTTACAGTTTTGTGAATCATGTATCTTATGATAGTGGTCCATTTTAAACAAATGAGCAGTCTTTTCCAATTAATTTCCTCCATGCAAATGCTTGATCACACATTCTTCCTTATTGAATAATTTTTTGTAACATAAGCAGGTAACACATGGGAACATTGTGCATGTGTTACTTCTCCTGCAGATAAGTGACGTAACAAAACGTTCTTATCATTCCTGTTTAAATGACATGTAACAGGAAAGAGGTAAGAATGAATAATGGAAACCCAGGTGTGTTCTGGCCTTGTTTTCTGGTTTTTAATGTCAGTACTGACAAACTGACAAAACTGTAATATTCACTACCACCAAGTCTCAGTATATTTGCCTTTTTTTTGGGCTGCTTGGATGTCCAAAACACCGGCCATTAATGGCAGACTGAATGTACTACAACACTGCTTAATCTGCACTGATTCCGTGATCACTTTTACCACGTCTCTGCTGTCTAAAGACGAAGGTATTAATTCACTGTACGCTGCTGTGGTAATGAGCACTGCTGCTCTGTGTTTAGGGGGGTCCGGTCTTTGTCAAGTTGCTGTCCTCACTGAGATTTACATGTTTATTTTCCTCAGTGTCCAGTGCTTTCTTTGAAAGAGGCAGTAAGTGTGTTCTATATCTGTCTGTAATCGTCCTTGTGTAGTCTGTACAGCTGACAGAGCATCATTAAAATAGCAAGATAATCTAGATGTACATATTGCCCTTTGGGAAATGCTGTTCCTGGGTTTGTTATGCGTCAGAAAATGCAGCTGTGCTGACGTGTGTCTAGGTGAGCTTGGAGCAGAAGACTGCCAATATAATGTATATCCCAAGTGTGACCTCAGCAGACATACTGCGAGACAGTATTGGTGAAATGGGTTTTGATGCGTCACTACACACGTCTGAGGCTGAAGTTAAGATTGACATTGCTGGAATGACCTGCCAGTCTTGTGTCAGCAGTATTGAAGGAAATATTGGCTCTATGCCAGGAGTTCTGGATATAATGGTAAGTGAACGTCTTGCATTAATGAGCTGGATAGATGAGTCAGTATAGTGACTGACTATGGATTGGATGACTGGGTTTCATCCCAGACAGGGACAGAGGATTTTTCCTCTAGCATCTGCGTCCAGACCGGCTCTGGGGCCCACCCAGTCTCCTGTCCAGTGGGTATTCGGGTCCTTTTCCAGGGGCAAAGTGCGGCCAGGGCATGACACCGACCACTCACCCCATCTACTGCCGAGGTTAAGAATGTGTAGGAGCTATACCTCTCTCCCCCTAAGTGCCTACATGGTGTATAGCAGGACAACTTTACTTTTATATACCTTGTATTGGTTTCTGATGACAGTTATACTATATAAACTGCAGTTCCAAATGAAACTCTAAATGACATCCTTTTGGATGAGGATGTTTCGTCCAACTTGGTTTGCTGTGTCAAAGTTATGAATGTGACCTTCCATATGCAGTGCCACAGATGGTGTGCGTTTAAAATGTCTCCAAAGCTGATACACGTATAAATTCACGGGTTCACTTTTTTCCAGCATGTGGTTTGTGGAGCGCTGCCTGTTCACAGATTACTTCATTCCTGTCCACAAATGCTAGTCACCGTTTACATACTATATATTCCAAAAGCTGTAAAGAAATGTCTGCCCTACAACCAGTGATGTGTTTAATTGTTTTGTTTTCATTTAGCAACTAAGTATTTGCTATTTCACCACCTTTTCTGCTTTCCCCTTTGGGGCATTTAATTGCGATCTTCAAATTGGTGAGGAAGAGGTTATGGAGTTTTGGAATCGATACCTAATTTCAAGATTCATGGGAGACATTGAACTGTTCCATATTGACTCCAGCTTGTAATAAATGCACTTGTTATTTGTGAGTGATTATGATGTATCCTCAGTTTTGATTACTCTGTCCCAAATAAAAGTTTTCAGATGTGCTTGTAATGATTAGATTTGAGTTGTATGAAAGTCCTCAGAAAACTTACCACTGTTTACCGGTTTATGACTCAGTGAAGGGTTCAGAATCAACGTGTTAATTGATCATACTTGCAAGTTTTGGGATGTGGAATGTGCATTAGGCCAAAAGTATTAAGAGGTTAGTTAGGTCTTTGAAGACGAGATGACAATTGTAATCTTCTGTTAAATAAATAAGAACTGATCCCAAATGCTCTCATGTATTAATTTTATTTCCTGTTATAACAGGATTTCTGCAGGAACAGGAAAGGTTCAAAAGTGTGTGCCTGTTTTCATTATATATTTGAGGTGGATAAGTCGTCAGTTTTTTTATACTGTTTTCAGTTGGTGTCTGTTGAATTATGGTGGTGGTGTATTTGCAGGTTAGCCTAGAGAAGAAGGTGGCGTACATTCGTTACAATCTGTCGGTAACAAATCCACAAGTTTTGTGTTCAGCCATTGAAGACATGGGCTTTGATGCATTTCTTCCACCGTCATCAGACGTCGTTACATGCAGACTACACGTGGATGGAATGACTTGCATTTCCTGTGTGAATAGCATTGAGAGTGTGATTTTGGAGAAAACTGGTGTGAATAGAGTGAAAGTTGATCTGGAGAAGAAAGAAGCAGTTGTAACATTCTGTCCTTCCATTCTAAGTGCTTCTCAAATTGCTGAATTTATCTGTGATATGGGGTTTGATGCTTTTGTCAAGGACGGAGACAGAATTCAAGAAAATGGCGGTACGTATTCTGCACACTTCTTGTTTGTGATGGGAAAGATACAGGCACTGTTAACCATAGGCAGAAGTGCCTGTTGTAGTTTGGCCTGACTGAGAGGATTTGCAGAATGGTATTGGATTGTTGATCCTATTGTACAGAACAGGTCTATTTTTGTGTAAGTAATAATAGCTTTTTTTTTATTTGAGTACCAGTATGAACTTTTATAACTGAGCACAGCTCTTTCAGTTATAGCTCTTTTGGACAGGCAGAAAATATGAGATCGGGGTTGCTTATAATAGCGTAACGTTCATATCTAATTTCAGGAAAATTTCCCTGCTGGTTCAATAGTTAACGATCTCTCAGGAAGCTAAAAATGAGTTTCTGGGTATGATTCAGTTCCTATTAGGAAGTGAATGTTGTGTGTTTGCATTATTGTACTTGACTGAATCCCTCTTGTTAGCTATAGGTAAGAAGATTGCGAAAGCTGTTCCATCAGTGAACCATGGGGATGGAGATGTCACTGATGATGCTTATCTAGACAAGTGTTTCATTCATATAAAGGGCATGACATGTGCGTCATGTGTAGCTGCCATTGAGAAAAACTGCCGCAAGATTTATGGTCAGTATGGCTGTTCATAACTCTTCTTCTTATGCATTTGCGTACTTAACTGTTGTGCTTTAAAACAAGGGTGATGCAGTCACATGGTTTCACTGGAATTTGGTCATACCAGAATGAATGGAGTAAGTCTAGTTATTGATGGTGAAATCGCGAACTGTGCCATGTAGTTGATGTATGAGAAGTAAACTGCATTGCTTATAGGGATGACAGGTTAATCCCTACAAAGTAGGCTCCTCGAGCAAGTACACAGATGTGTAACAATTTACATATGTTATGAAAGTTTATTTTAACTTGTATGAAATTTTCTAGAAATTATAATTTAGCCACTCGTAGTGGCCAGTGATGAAGAGAACTGCGTGAGGTGTAAAGTTTATTTGATGCAGTTTGTAATACAGAGTGTATTGGACATGCTGTACACTTTTTATTTAAATGTTGAACCACCAGCGCTGTAACTTTAAAAGACTTCTTTGGTAGGCGAGCTACTATCATGGCAGTAGAATGTCTGTGGTTTTGTTTGTCAGTTTTTCTTTCTGGTTTTTACTGCAGGAGTGAGGGACATTCTGATTGCACTGCTGGCTGCCAAGGCAGAGGTCAAGTTTGACCCCAGCTGCATTCAGCCTGTAGACATTGCAGCGTCAATATCTGACCTGGGCTTCCCAGCCACCGTGATACAAGAGCCAGGCACAGGAGAAGGAGAAGTGGAACTCAGGGTAGGCTTCTTACAGTATCAGCTTCCTGACGTCTTACTAGAGCAGTCAGAGTGTTGTAGGCCACTGAGCGTGCGGCATTGTGTTTTACATTTTTTTAATGTTACATATTTGTATTGTGGTTCTTCCCGTACAAACAATTTTTAGCTTAAAATTTATGTTTGTTATAAATGTATATTATAGGCATATAACATTTGCCTGATTTTATGTTATTTAGGGACCGTAAACCACAAATCATATACTCTACAGATTTACTTATGTAAGGACTGTAAAAGCACTTCCAAAAGGTATCTTTAAAACTTTTATTTACCACGTGCACAGTATATAGCCTGATTAGCTAGTGAGCATGCCAGGTGAGGACAGTAGCTATGCAGTTCCGGACTGACACTGCAGTGGTTTTCAGTTCGATTAAGGGTTTTCGTTTTTATTTAGATATCTGGTATGACATGCTCATCATGTGTCAACAAGATTGAGACCACGGTGAAAAAATTAAAGGGTGTCTACTCAGCATCTGTGGCTCTAACAACACAGCGAGGCAGGTTCCACTATGACACAGAGTTGACTGGACCGAGGGACATTGTAGAGGCGATACAGAGACTGGGCTTCAGTGCCTCCCTGCTGAACAACAGAGACAAGGAATCTAGAGGATATCTTGACCACAGGTGAAGGAGTCATAGTTTTTCTTGTGTGATTCATGTCTCATTCACCTGATAGTTTGGATTTTCCCCATGGAACTTGCCTTTGATGGCATTGGTTAGAAGCTGCTCTAGTGGTGGCAGGGACCTGTTTCATTCCTCCAAATTACAGATCAATTGCATTAGCCGTTTTATATAAGTGCAAGTAGCAAGAATTAGTGTGTGAATTTGTATTTCATATAAACTGGACTGTGCACAGACACAGCTGCAGCGAAGCTTTTGTTGCACTTTTAGGCCAGGCCTCATAGTTGAAAATTAAATGAATGTTGCGTGTCATGTGGTTCTTTGCAGACACTCGATGAAGGGATGAAGAGTGGATCTCAATATTTTATTGCTTAAATACAGAGGAATGGATGCCATAAATGTTCAGTTCTTGTGAGGTGTCTGCAGTTGCCTTCAGATAAACTGCCAGTATTGTTAACCGTATTGTGTGGATAGGATTGAACTGTATGAGGACAGGGTTTGGTGCAGAAGTGTTGAAGAAGTTGGTTTTAATGGTGTGTATGTAGTTGGAACTTCACTGCTGAAAATGTGTCATTACTGTTACAGAGAAGATATTAAGAAGTGGCGAACAGCGTTCCTCGTGTCACTGATATTTGGCCTCCCGTGCATGCTTGCGATGACGTACTTCATGATGCGGATGTCTCTGGGACACGTGAGTCACTCTGAGATGTGCTGCATCATCCCTGGTCTGTCATGGGAGAACTTAATTCTGTTCATCTTCTCCACCCCGGTCCAGGTACAGAATTCCACTGCATGTTTCATCATGTTCTCTTCATCACAATTTATATACGTAATGTAATTAAACCTTTAATGTGAAGTAACAGCTGTAGATGTCAGAATGTGCTTTGTCTGTTAAAACATAAAGGAGGCCCTGTATATTGTGTGTTTTTCGAAATAATGACAACTTGGCTCTACAAACTGGTGATATGTATTATATTTACTACAATGTTTATATTTTTCATGTTCACAGTTCTTTGGTGGGTGGCATTTCTACATCCAAGCATGGCGAGCCTTACGCCATCACACAACGAACATGGATGTGCTGATATCTATGACCACTACCATCTCGTACATATACTCAGTTGCTGTCCTTTTAGCTGCAGTGTTTATGAAGCAGAATTCTAGTCCACAGACTTTCTTTGATACACCTCCCATGTTGCTTGTATTCATATCCCTTGGTCGCTGGTTAGAACACGTCGCTAAGGTAAGTTGCTGTCAGAACACAGACCTCATTACGAGGACTTGGTAAATGCAAGAATTGTGTTCTCTTTCTTTGCATTTTGTTTGGGGTTTCCTGGGTTCTTCTGGTTCTCATTGTCAGCATGTGGGCACTGGAGTGGTACCTTCAGTAAGATGCCGTCACTTTTACAGACTTTCAGCGCATTATTCACACATCCAAGCATTTAACATTATGAACAATGTAGTTACCAGAGGGTTGTTAAAGAAACCACAAGATTTTGGAACAGCATGTCTGATTTTGTGTAACGCATCAGATGCATCTCTCTAAGTGTTCATTTATGTGCTTTGTATTAGAAATGCTTCTGTCCTTTAAGATACAGTTAGGTAAATGTCATAGCAACGGGATTAGAAAAATCTTTATTTGCCAAAGAATATAAAATGATTAAGAGGTGAAAATTTCCACTGATATATTCTCATTTAATCATATTGTTTATATTAAATAAATTTACATTAATGATGGTTTAACCCATTGATACAAGCAGTTGGCTTAAATCAGCTGGTCAGCAAGAAGAAATATGACTGAATGAGACTTACAGATACAATAAATTTTTGTTAGGGAATAGCACGATTCTGCGAGGGAAAATCTTATTGCACATTATTTTCAAAGGACAGTTTGGTAATCTTAATGTATCGAAGTACTGTGATGTGTGTTACAGGGTAAAACCTCGGAGGCATTGTCAAAACTGCTTTCTCTAAAGGCAACTGATGCTGTACTTGTTACCGTTGGTCCTAACTTTGAAACCCAGTCGGAGAAACTGATTAGTGTGGATCTTGTGCAAAGAGGAGACATTCTGAAGGTAAGGCCAGATACTCTGTGTCTTGTCTTCTTCAGTTCAACTCTGAGCTTATCACCCTTAAACTTCAACTGTGGAATAAGAAGAAGAAGAAGAAGGGGGGGGGGGAGAAGAAAAAAGATTGTGAATATGTGTAGCTGAAGTTAAAGTGTGTGTCTGCTCAGTAAATCAGCAATTAAGATTCGTAGTAAAGGAATAATTTGTCACTTGTGTCCTCTTTATTATTATAAATTATGTCTATCAATTAGAAACTGCATCAGTATTTTGTATTTTGGCAGGTGGTTCCTGGAGCAAAGGTTCCAGTGGATGGAAAGGTGGTATTTGGAAGTTCCATGTGTGATGAGTCACTCATAACAGGAGAATCTATGCCCGTTGCAAAGAAAAAAGGTAATTGCTGATCTTTTGTACATGTTCTGTAACAGAATTTTGCACTGTCCGTATATTTAAAAAATCAATGATACATCTTCATTACAGCCTTTGACATTATTTTTGATTTTGCAATATGAATTTCATTATTTGGTGGTAACAGCTGATCTATGCCTGTGAGACAGTTGACACTTGCCTCTTAAATGAGGCAGGTAATAGAGCAGGAGTGAGCACGGGGCAAAGCTTCGTAGTCTTTGTTTGAAGGTCGTCCTCTGCGTCATGACCCAGAAGACCATCATCAGCATATTCACAGCTGTGAGAACCTCAAACTTCGGATGTTAGTGTGTCCTCTGCCTTTTGTCACACTAACTTTTGAATCATTGTTTCATTTTTGTTCAGTTTCAAGAACACTGATGTAGAGGGTTTATACATACACAAATGTTTAATTCTTCTCTCATGTAGTACATGTATACCAGTCTTGAAAAGAACTTAGGTGGAGCAAACTCAGCATTGTTCAGTGCTTTATTTTAGAATTTTTTCAACTGTGGGGTGTAATAATTTCATGCAACTTTAGGTGTCACACATCAAGTATGATGTTTTGTGTGAATTGTGATATGCTGTTATTAGGTTCAGTCGTGATTGGCGGATCCATCAATCAGAACGGCCTCCTGCTGATGAAAGCCACCCACACAGGTGAAGCGACGACACTAGCTCAGATAGTGCGACTTGTTGAGGAGGCCCAGACTTCAAAAGCACCCATTCAGCAGCTTGCTGATAGGATAGCAGGCTACTTTGTTCCTTTTGTCATCTTCGTTTCAAGCGTCACACTCATTGGCTGGACTGTCAGTGGTTTCCTGGATTTGGCACATCTGCCACTTACAGTATGTGTTTTAAACGTTCTCTAAACCTTACAGTCGTGTGATCATGTTATGTCCGTACTAAGTTATCCAGCTGTTCAAATATTCATGTGTCACTGCAAAGACCTTTCTTTAGCTTGTACCATCTGTGTTTCTGATATTTTCCTCTGTGTCTAATGTGAAATTGTTTTGCAATCAGATTCTTGTATACATTGTATCTTCCCTGTGTCCGCACCTTCACTTCAGCACTCAGACAGAATAGTTTTCTGTTTTGAGAAGTCGTAGTAATATGTTTCCTGTGACATTGATGCAATCCCAGTGTGGCCAGCCTTTGAATTCTATCAGTAACATTTTATTAAAGCTTGTAATACGTAGTGTATTAGCGTAAATGGTTGGAGCATTACAGACAGCCCCTTTTATTAAATTTCAGATAAAAACCACACACACATTAATTTTGTGAACTGTTCTTATAGAGTTTATAGCAGTGATGTGTTAAGTCCATGAAATTGCAATGCTTATAGGAGGAAGAGAAGATTGGATTCAACCGTGAGGAGATTATCTTTCAGTATGCATTTAGATGTGCTCTCAGTGTGTTGGCTATAGCATGCCCCTGTGCACTGGGGCTGGCCACTCCCACTGCTGTCATGGTGGGAACTGGTGTTGGTGCTCTGAATGGGATACTAATCAAAGGAGCAGAGCCTTTGGAAAATGCACATAAGGTATGTGTCCACTGAAGTTCTTAAGTACATGTTCTCTGTACACTGAAAAGTAACAGCTAGTGGTAGGATTTGAGGTTTTCACAGCAATGAGGAAGTATTTGGCTTTCTTCTGGATTCTAGCACTGCATAATCTGGTAGAAGTTCACCAGCATTTCAGAGGTCTTTGCTGCCTCCATCATCAGGGCGATGAAGAAAGATTACCCTTTTGATGGAGGCAGCAAAGACCTCTGAAATGCTGGTGAACTTCTACCAGATTATGCAGTGCTAGAATCCAGAAGAAAGCCAACCAAGCAGCAGCTGCTTCTTCAGAATTCTCAATGAATTGCAGCTTCAGTTCATAGCTCACAAGGCCATGGGATACAAGTGCAAGTATGAAAGAGCTTATGTACAGAACTCTTGTAAATTTCGCTCTAGTCGGTATGAATGCACTATGAAAATTACTTCTGTCATTCAATATTGTAACAAAACTGTAGCATATAATCCATATTTTAAGACCAACATAAGCTTATAATAAGATGGCTGTCTTCTGGGATGTTGACATATAGTCTGGTAGATACTGGACAGTTTAGAGGAGCTTACTGACTCATCAGGGTGATGCATCCTGCAACACACTCGTCTTCATACTCATCAGCGTGGGAACCTCAAATCCCCTGAAACTTATATTCTTCTTCATATTTAGGTGAAGTCAGTTGTGTTTGATAAAACTGGTACAGTCACATACGGAGTTCCAATGGTGTCTAGAATCACCATCTTTGTAGACGAGAAGTTGTGTTCCTTGGCAAAACTGCTGGCTATTATTGGTACAGCAGAAGTGAACAGCGAACACCCCATTGCATCAGGTAACTTTTATGAAATATATCACAGTACAACTCATATAGAATACAACTTGGTATTATACGTGGCTGGTCATGCACTAGATTAGAATACATTTCAGAAAGATCTGCCTTGTCCAGACATCTTAGAATTTATGGGATAGTCTTAAATTTTGATGAGGTGTCTATGTATTCCATGAAAGTGGCATCTATTTCTCTCACACCACCGATTGTATAGAGAGTTTGTGTACATTACGTTGCAGCTATTGTGAAATATGTGAAGGAGACAATTGGAACGGATGTGAGTGGCCAGTGTAGCAACTTTCAAGCAATCCCTGGCTGTGGTCTGAAGTGCTCTGTGTCCAATATTGACAGTATGTTGGCTTATGCAGCACGTTCGGAGAAACTCATCAATTATGCCAACCAGTCGAGGTGAGTTTACTGTTCATGTTGAGAAAGTGGCATTTTATCATAATTCTAAGAAATGTAAAATAAAATAATTTGATTTTTCAAAAAACAAACCCTTCACAATATATTTCCTGTTGTTTCCAGACTCCACTGGAATTTATTATTAGTAACCCTTTAAGCCCTTATTTACCAGGCCTTGGAATATTTTAGTGTCAAAAAGTGTAAGATTGTCTGCAGGGGTAGCTCCTTTGGAATTTCATTATGACAACATTTTGGCTGAAACATTTTACAAATTGGTAAATATTATGTGTAATAATGCCAGAAGTGTGCAGAGTGGCAAAGAATGTGTTTGTAAGATTTTTGCATACCATTGAATTGCATCTTTCCACGGTTAAATGCCGTAATTCATGAAGAAGGGCGTTTAACAATAGATCTTTCTTGAACTTCAACTGAACCTTCACTTGTGGATCATTTGACATCTTGCTTGATGCAGTCTGTCTTTCTCTCACACAGGAACATTAGCTCAGGGAACTTCATTGTAAATGGCGTCATCATTGAAGTGGTCCAGAGCCTGCTGGGTTCACAGGAAAAGCAAATGATAGAATTACATCAGTTGTTGAATGTTGACAACGGACACGTTACTGAGACAGAACAGTATGAAGTGCTTATTGGGAACCGAGAGTGGATGCGACGCAATGCGGTGAACGTGCCGCATGAAGTTGACACGAGGATGATTGATGAGGAGGAGCTGGGTCGGACGGCTGTGATCTGCGCTGTAAATGGTAATACTGTGTTTCTAGCATAGCAGTTATTTTAGGTAGTTCCAAACGTACAAGATGTGCATGAAACTTCATTATCAGTAGCATAGTTAATATCACACACAAAGATTTTCATCTGCAAATGTTTGTAAACACCCTTAAGTACTCACTCAGCATTTATTTATAATTTATCTGTTCAAAAGAGCAAGTGAACGTAGCTGAGATTTGATAGTAAGCATAGGTATCTGTGCACTATCTACACGTAATTCTTAAAATCATATTTTAGCATTACTCTTCAGTCTTTATTGTCATCCTCCAAGTGGGCATTTTCCGAGAGATTTTCATATCAAGGCTAGATGCTCAACTGATAATATCCTCCTTCATTTAAATGATCTAATGATGGTAAGAAATGTGGGTAAAGCAAATATCATTGGGTTTTGAAGTACATCATACTTATGTTAATTTTCTGTGGTTTAATAATATGTATTGTACATATTCTTATACTCGTTGTCCGGTAATTTTCTGGGGTTTCCTGAAATGTCTATCTTACCCAAGTTTTTCATGGTTCTTTAGTATTTTCGTAATAATCACATTATGCAGTTTGCAGTAGTGGTAATATTCAGAGTTGTACTCAGGATGACTTGACTGGCTTAGCTGCTATCCTACCTGAGATTTCTCATGGTTCTCACCATTCTCTGTAAGAAAATGCCAGGATTGTACTTTGAAATAGGTCACAAGCACCTCCTTCCAATTCCTTAAATATAGCATGTTTATTTATTTCTCAGTTAATTTAACCATGTTTGTGAGGTTATATATTGAGTAATGACAAGTGAACGATGTAGCAAAAAGTGGTCATAACTTATGTTGAGGTACTGTTATAGCATTTGTCTGTGAAGTGTAGCAAAACCGTTAAACACCTTTGTAAGGGCAAGTCACACTGAGGAGCTCCCAGACACAAAGGAGTGATTACAGTAGTATGCATTGTCTTGTGATTGTGCTGTGCAGGCGTGTTGGTTGCTATGGTGAGTGTGGCAGACATGGTGAAACCAGAAGCTCATCTGGCTGTGTATACGTTGAAGAGGATGGGACTGGAAGTAATCCTGCTGACAGGAGATAATAGAAAGACTGCAACTTCCATAGCTCGGCAGGTATGGAGACAGTGTCAGCTCAGTGTTTGTCTTGTGGGTCATGTGACCAAAACAACTTTGCAGTGCAGTAATTGTGCGCATGGGCTTTCACTGCCAATGACAATAGCCATGTGACGTCGGATTTTCCATTTTTCATTTCTTCTTTTATTCTATAAGATGACAGTGAAAGCAACTCAGTGAGTGTACTCATAGAGACAGAGGTTTTACTTTTGCTTCACAAACAATTCTGTTTATAGATTGTCATTTCCCCTTGCTAAATGTAACAGCTCTCTCCCTATTTTAGCTCAGTTTATACACGTAGTTCATATAGTATGCTACAGATGATTGTAAACACGAGATGGCTGTCTTCTGGGTTGTTGTGCCATGCAGTCTGCTAGAAACTTCTACCAGAAGACATCCATCTTCAGACTCGTGCAACAAAATGGATTCTAGTGTAAAGATACTTTGTTGTTTTAAAAAGGCAAAATTCAGTTTATGATTCCAAAATAATCCCACAAAGCAAATAACCCCCACCAGAGATTTATGAAATTTTTCTTTGAACTAGACTGTGCAGAAAACACTGTCTGAAGTTTCTTGCTTTACACCATCATCATCTTTACATACTAAATGGGATACATTTTTTGAGGTGGTATCTTGATTTGACTTTTTGTCTCATTGTACTTACCTTTCACAATGTTTTTAAACTATGTCTGAACTTTTGCCTGGTGGAATTTATGAAGATAACAAAAACCCGTGCCATTTCGTGCATGGAAAGTTACAGGTTGAGATGGTAACACTACATGTTTTGTGATGTAGGAAATGGGTGAACTGACACATACTTTCTGACATTGCTCTTGTGCACATGCCTTGTACATGACCACATGTAAAGTGTCTTGGGGCCTAGGGACTGGAAGTATTTTTTCTTTCAGGTTGGCATCAGCAGAGTGTTTGCTGAAGTGTTGCCCTCGCATAAAGTGGCCAAGATTCAGCGACTGCAGGAGCAAGGCTATAGGGTTGCCATGGTTGGCGATGGAGTTAATGATTCACCAGCTCTTGCCCAATCAGATGTTGGAATTGCTATCTCTTCAGGCACTGATGTTGCAGTTGAAGCGGCAGATGTCGTTCTCATGAGGGTTTGTGCCTAAACAATAGCTACACAGTGAAACATGTAGCCATCCTAACTACTAACCATGAATTAGGCACCGAACATCGTGCAGTGTAGCCATTAGCACCCCTGTTTCTTTTTCAAGAGGTCCTGGGTTAAAATTTCACCCCTGAGAGCAGCCATCCTATGTGACTTTTCTGTGGTTTTCCTTAATCCCTCCAGAAAAATTCCAGGAGAGTCTCCAATTAAGCCGTGACTGGCTCCTTGCATTTGCTCCTGCTTCTCAATTCACCATTCACTCTTCATCCTCCCATTCAGCACTGAGTGATCAAAGTATGTTATATAAGTCCAGAATAAATGAATACATATATAGATATATATTTTTTATATTCAAATTTTATACTATATAGAATATAAGAAAATTAAATTAATTTACATTCCAAAGATCCTTCATAGGCCGAAGCCAAGGATGTAGTACATGTCTTAGCACAAACGTGGTACTTGTTTTTAATAAAAATATGAAGTACATAGTTAATGATGGCAATTTACAGTCAACTCCAGTATTACTGCAAACATAATTACACATGAAAGCATCAACACTTGCTTAATTGTATTTATAATAGTTGAGAATTTCTGGCCGAGGTAAATTCTTCTATGGCGTGGAAGGCGTGAGATAGAAGATACACTATTTAGTGCTGGCTTAAACTTCTTTATATCGTGATTCAGACTTTTTATGGGGGGGTGGGAGATTATTGAATAGCTTAATTCCATAATGAACCCCTTTTTTGTATTTGCTGAGGTTAATGTTCGGCAAATGAAGGTTACATCTGTGTCTTGTGCTAATATTGTGGATATCTAAGTTTGGCTGAAATTTTTCTTTGTTGTTCACTACATATGATGATAATGAAATCAAGAATTTGCTGGTTAGTGTAAGAATATTAAGCTTCTTAAACAGTTCGCTGCGTGAGGCTCTCTTTTCATTGCTTGCCATTATTCTAATGATTTTCATTTGGATGTAAAATACCTTTTTTGCTGTTTGCTTAATTTTCCCAGAAAGAAATTAATTTTTAAAGTTCCTGTTTTCGTGAGTGATGTCACAGTCCTCATAGCAAAGCGCACTGAGCGTAATGTATTGAATATGTGTTTTCCAGTTTAAGTTATATTACTGATGGAAGTTCATTCAAATTTCTATGTAGAATGATTTGCTGGACGTGATTGGGTGTTTGGATCTTTCACGAAAGACAGTGAGGAGGATACGTCTCAATTTTCTTTTTGCAAGCATGTACAATCTGGTTGGCATTCCAATTGCTGCTGGTGTATTTAGCCCCTTTGGATTCATTCTACAGGTAAGATTTTAAACTGTAATTAATATTGATTAGAGTGGGAAATGTGTTTTTTCTTCAACTATGAAACTTCTGCAAGAATTTAATTTCTGTTGTGTAAATATTTAGTGAGATACGTCTCCATGTAATAGCAGATGATGTTGGAAAGTGAATATTTTTCATGGCTCTGCCATCTCACAGGCTTACATACGATTTACATGCAACAAACAAGACTCTGAACATCCAGTGACAAGGTTTAACAGAACCTCTCTGAAAGGGAAATTGCACATGTTATAGCAAAAGTGTGTTTCTTGTAATACAGAGAAATTGCTTATGACATGAACTGGGTTGAGTCTTGGATTTCTTTTGTTGCAGCCCTGGATGGCATCAGCAGCCATGGCCCTTAGTTCTGTGTCCGTGGTAGCATCATCTCTTCTTCTGAAGCTGTGAGTAACAAAGCATTATGTACTAAAAGTAGACTGCGTCTCTGCCTATTGCAGATGCTTGCAACAGAAACCAAGATATTTCATCTGTCAGTGCGGTGTGCGTCATTAAGAAAATCGTAGATGAGTAATAAAAGTGTGGAAGGAAACATATACGGTGAAACCTCCTTCCGTCTCCCCGGACTATAGTTTTCCCGTATTCGTAATTTTTGTTTGCCTCCCCCCGTCAAAAACGGTGCATCGAGGTTTGACTGTATATTATAGGCATATGATAGTTTTGAAAAGGTTAGTGCTGAGACATTTTCTTGGGTAATTTCTCCATTCTAAATCCCAACAGGCTTATACCCCACCCATCGTTCTCAACATGCCAGGTGGTGGAAATACACAAAATAACACAAAAATGTGGTTTAATATCATTTTATTTAAACTGGACTGTTACAGTCAATTATTCATGCATTCCTAGCAAATACAGCCGAGAGAGCTCCTACATGCTGGGAAATCAGAATAATTAGCACATAACAGTAGTTACTTTATTCCATTAGTTATGTATTAGCGGTATTCTAAGGTCATCCAGGTTAGCCACCAGTTTAATGTGATAGCTGTAAAAACTTCCATGTCCACAGTTCATTAGTCTCGATAGATAAATTGGCATGTCTATTTATAACCATAAATTCCAAAAAGGGTGTCTGTTTTCTTTCTTTTCTGTTGCTGCTATTACATGTTTCAACGCAAGGATTCTGATTAAACTGACTATTTGCAGTGATCAGAGCTTCAAGTTATTTTTTTAGTAGCCACTGGAATGCTTGAAGTCTCAAGTTTCAGCATCTGTGGATCTCCTTTTAGAGAGTGATACTTCTGTGTGGTGTGAATGAAAACTTTTTCCTGAAAATACTTTATTCAGTCTCTTATCTTTTAACAGTAAATTTTGTTAACCTTTCCAGCCTTTAACATTCTTACCTGCAAATTATGCCTTTATAGAAAATCAGAAGTGACACATATTTCTGTCTTTAAATCAAACAGGTTTTGACTGAACTATTTCTTCATTTGATAAGAAGAGGGGAAGCTCTGACTGAAGTGTCCAGGATATCACAGTGGTTTTTAATGATAGTTATTTTCCAGTATAAACTTTCTTCATGTCTGTTTACCGAAACTGCTACAGACACAGAAATGTGCATGAATAGTGATAACATGAGGTAGATGTCTTCCCCAGAAGTAGTTATTGTAGTGTTTCAAAGGCTGTGTGGAGCAAACACTTTTTATATAACCAGTTATAATATCAGTGCTATTCTTTGAGTTTCCTGAACTTTTGTCTTGGAGTAATCTATTCAAAAAGACGCTTCTTTCATGTTTGTAGGAAACATAGTTGTAATATTTTTCAAGGGCTGCCACATCTCATTCAGGTATGGCCCTGTTTTCAGTACCATCATTTCTTTGTGACAATGGTTCCTCTAAAAAATGCATTTTATTGGGAGACATACTGTATACACTGGATGCAAAATATCTGCAAACATGAGCCACATCACAGTAAAAGGGGAAGATGGAAAGGGGCAAGCTACCACTTCTCCACCCTCCCAGTACATTGGCTGGATCACCACCAATGTCTGTGTATTTGTTTCTATCAACAAAACTTGGAGAAAACTTGCAGTCATGTCCTTCAGGTAATCTGTACATTCATCCTCTAATGCTTCATTTATCAGAACAGATAATTTGTGTGCTTTAGCAGTATAAAAAAGCTGACCCATCTGTATTATTTTCACTATGCAGTTCTCTTCACTGATGCCAGTGTTAAGATAGTATTTGGGTATCACACTTACTGCATAGAGACCTCTTCAGTTCTTGCGTCGTCTGGCCCTTCTCTTCTCCCGTTGTTTCTTTGCAGATAGAATCAAGTCACTGAGGTACTGATTCTGTGAGGGCAGTACGACCTCTTTCCGGCAGTCTCCATTTTGATCCCTGTCACACGTTGTGGGCAGATCCACAATTTGGTTGACTCTATATATGCACTCGGGTCGTCGAGTTACAGGATGAATATTAAACGTTGCTGCGGTGTCTGACTGACAGGGACCTTTGCTTCCCAGGACGTAGCACCGGTTGTCGCCAGCTTTCCACACCACATATGTGGCCGAAGAGTTTCCTTTGTTTTGCTGGGAACATGGATCTTTCTCGCAACGTGTAAAGTTGTCATTCGGAACGAAAATGTATCCACTGTCACATGGGCCACGTTGATACAACGGATAGCAAGGATCGTTGTCGGTGACCTCGCTTTTCGCATCCCATCGCCCATGTAGGGGCTCCTTCTCGCACGCACATTCACCTTCCCCGAACGGATCGACTTGCAGCACTGTACCAGGAAATGGACATAACTGTTTGCTGTCACGAAGCAATCTGTGGCACTGGCCGTCTGCTGGCCAGTACACGGCCCTGAACGGTTTGTCACAACACGGGCACTGCACGCACACAGGACGAAATCTGCCTTTCCCAGTGACCACTTGTTCTTTGTCCAGAACTAGCCACTGGTTTCTAGCGCAAGGTCCCGATTGTAAAAGTTTGTAGCACTTACCGTCGGGTTCATAGAGCACACTGCCGTTTTCAAAACATTCCATTTCCGATTTTGAGAACTGTGTAAATGTCGGCGGAACCTGAGTGGTGCCCTCATCTTCGAATATGATTGATGGTTCAGCTGATTTCAAGAGCACGAGTATGAAAAGAATTGTTTCGCTTGTGGCTGTCATGGTGGGTTGCTTCCTACTGTGAGGCAGCTGGTCGCTTTCGTGCGAGAATTCCCCATCGCCAAGGACGAGCAGACGCGTATTACATACACCGCGACGAGTGCAGCCGTCTCTGTCGCAACAAACTGCCCGTGCATGTGGACATCACCAATAGAGTCACACGGCATTCGGACTTTGAATTTCAGAGTTTGAATGACGATAGTTTCGACAGGTACAGAACTATCCTGGCGTGTCCCGAAAGGGACTGAGTAAAACCAATAAAACCCTGTCTCCGAGGCGAGATTTGAGCCCGGGACTTCCAAAAATACAGGGATGGGATGCTAACCGTTTCCCGGCGACTTTGTATTACAGCAGTTTTGGGGCCTCGTGTTATTTACCGATGCTACATCAACTAGTAGAGATTGACATCGAACGGCACTGAATGATAGTTATCTGTGTGATGGACACAGGAATAAAAATACGTCCAGTTTTCATACGCGAAGACGAGAACCTCTTTCTGTTGTAGCTACACTATTCCGCGTCTGCGCGGCTTCAATACCTAACCAGATTTCCCTCATGAAGTTTGACATCGCCGTTAGCCGGAAGTTGCGAGGCAATTTCAGGCCAGCCGTGACGGTTGGTGACGTCACACTGCCTACAAAGTAAACGAAGCGAAGGGGGAAGGAGCTGTTAACTTATCTTTCCGCTTTGCTTAAATTAGACCACTTACTGCTTCCACATGCTTTGTAGATCTTGTTCGCTGATGGTCCTGTTAATTGCAGATGGAGGCAGTGCCTTAAGAGATACAGCTGGTAGCAGCGAGTATATTGAATAAGAAGTAGCTGAAAGTTTGGGGACTTGTCAGGGTGGTAACAACTCAGAACAAGAAACCAGTTTGTTATGAAACGTTGCACATTGCCTCAGACTTGGTGGGATTTAATGAACCTTTGGTTTCCATAAAATACAGACTAACTGGGCGACTAAAATTTCCAAGAAACACTCTGCTTTATGGAATTAGTTTCATTAAGTAAATACTGTAGTCTGCCGAAGTTAAAATTTGGGGGACGAAGTCCCACACATTTACCAGTTGGAATGGAGAGAACCAAGGAAGCATCTGAGAATCGCTTCCGTGTGGGGGTGCAGTACACAGACACATTTTTGCATTGATATGTGGTATTCTTAATGCAACTCCCATTATATCGTTTCAGATACCGAAAACCAACAAGGGGGTCGTTGCAGACCTCCGAATATTTGGCTGCGATTGAAGCACGGAATGCAGCGTTGCAGGAGCTTGATAGCATCTCAGTACATCGTGGACTGGACGATATAGAGAAACCTACGTTCTCGCGCTCAACCAGTAGTACCATCAGCAGGTGAGTAGAAGAGTTGAACCACACGGAATTGCTTTCCAGATTGAAGTCAGTTGCGCGCTGTCGCACAGTGGTTCTGTATCTTCTGAAGAAAATGTAAAAAACAAAATTTGAGGCGTATCTGGCAGACTTGTTCAGAAACAATTCTTGATAACTGAATCTGTTTTAGTGGTTAAAATACTATTTGCTGTGAACTGGATTATTGTCACTGCCAGTGGAGAGACAGAATTTCCTCATCATTCGTAGTTTTGCTGTCTGGCTGACAGTAACGAATTTTGTTTGTGTTTTTGTAATTAATGGCCTGGTAGTTCATTATTGAATTTCTCACTTGTAAAGCTGAACCCTCAGAAGTCCATTTTTTATTATCCTATCTTTTGCTGAATTAGGAATGCATAATGTGCGTGAGTGTGCAGTTTATTTATTTGATTGTTGTCAGCTGCCAAACATAAAGTGCTATATGTATCTGTAATTCTCTTGATGTTGTGTTATCTGATGTGTAAAACCGTCCTTTCAATGTGCAAAAATTCACCACGTCAATAAAAGAAAGTATGTTAATAATTGATAATTCGGCGATTGCAGTATCTCGTTTAAATTAAGTAAAAGTTTACCGTTGTTGCAGTGCTGCGTGGAAAGGCTGCATAAATAAAACTCTTTATCTGAGTAGCGTGTTTTCAGTCTCTCTCTCTCTCTCTCTACTAGGTCTCAGATGGTTATGCGGTGTAAACGTTTGGGACTCTCAACCATTTTACATTTTGATCTGTAGGCAGCAAGCTGTTGTGTCACGCAGTTGCCTTCTTTGATAATATCATTGAACTTTTACATAACTTGCCCTCAGGCTGCATCTTCCTATTTTTGTTTTTTACTTTCTTGTCTCTTCTCCCCTCGTAGAATACAAACCATATGTGAATTATAGCAGGAGGTTTTATGAAGTGCTTTGGCTCATGTGCCTGTAATTCTAGCAGCGCTGAAGAGTTGGTGTGGGTAAGTGCGAGGAGTGACATTTGTGCTTATAATCCCTAGAATACTAAATTTCTGATTCTCTTTCTTAAAAACTATTCATGTTGAGGAACAAGGTCTACAAGGGCCATCCCATAAGTGTTTTTTTTCTTTTCCCCCATTTTATTAACGTGTCGTCATCCCGTCCTCCTGTCAGAACACGATGGCACGATATTTGTGTATTTGGCAGATTTTGTAGTTGTTTCATATGCTTGCGAATTGTGATCTCTTAATTTGAGGGATGACGTAAATTACTTTATGGGCCGTTTAAAACAGTTTTCAGGATAATATTTGAACCTAAGAGAAATTAAGTCAAGAATTTAAGGTGTTATGTAACAAGGAGGTTCACGATTGACACAGCTCATACTGTCGTTGGGGTAGTGATAGGAAGTTTTTAACTTCCAGTTCTGTCATCCTGGCACAGATAAGCTTCAGAAAGATATAAAATATGTGTCCGTCATGATTTCTGGGTTCACCAACTCCTGGAGATCACTTCCCAGGATTATTAGGCCACATATGGGGAACTGCCCTGTGGTATAGCTGCCAGTGCAAAATTGACACTGGCGAAGAACAGACAAAGATCCCAGCAGTCGCTGTGTGAATGTCATGCACGCTTATAAGCACTGTGCTTAATTCTTGAAAATGATGCATGTCTGTCTAATCCATTCAGAAACAAACAGAATGGAATGGCACAGCGTGTTTCAAGCAGGAGAACCTGTGAGGTTGGTAATCCATTGGAACGCTGGTTGATCATTTATGTTGTAGCTGTTGTCTACACTGTAAATATGTCTGCCCTTAAACACCTGTTCCTTAATCGCAAGTAACGAGAGAGAAGCATGCCTGGCGCACTGGATTTAAACAAAACACTGTACCCTGAACTCACGTGATCCCTTACATTCGAGAAAACCGTGATTGATCTTCATTTGACAACTTATGAATCAGAACCCATAATCTTTAGATTGACTGTCTGTTAGTCAGAGCTTCCTTGAGATTTTTGTGTTTTTTGTCTCTGTGGGATTTATTATTCTGTCTTGCGAGCGTTTTCATCATTAATTGAAAATATACAGTACTTAGTTGCTTACGTGGCAGAACTGCCCTTTTGACTGTTAGGAGATGTAATTTCTTAATTACATGCTGTAGCACATTCCCTTACATTTCTTCAGTTATGTAATGATGACACTGTCTCAGCTACAAAGGTTATATGTAGGGGAGATTGATAATTGTGACTTTAAAATTGTGGAAGAGGGATTGTTGACCTGTCTTAAGGCATCTACTGAAAGAAACAGTCAGGGTATCAAGTGTCTTAGCCAGGATAGAAGCTAAGGGATTCCCAGATACAACCAACTGCTACTCCTTTCACTGTGGTTATTGGTTTGTGACTTACTATCAGCCATGAAGATGGCAAAACAGCTTGTAGTAAGGCTTTCCCATGTACCATGCATTGCAGTACAATTTTACGTATAGTAATAAGTCAGACCTTCGGTGTATTTCTTTAATTTCTATTGAATATTGTCATATAATAATTATAATTCATGGTTTTTATTTGAAAGTGTTTTACTCAGTCTAGATGTTCTGACTAATTCAATTTACACAGTTCATTAATGTAAGTAGGCACTTAATATAGCCTGTGCAGTTGGTGCAGCAGTCTTAAATCAACAGAAGTAACTGATAGGACTGAAGACAAGGAACCAAACATGATGTTGACTAGCAGGAATGCTAACACAGTCACTCTGATTGACAAACCTGAACTTGAAAACAATTTTCAGGAAATATGACACAGCTCATGCAAGATACTAATAAACTAATTAGCTCTTATTTGTATCTACAGTGAAACCTCGATGCATCGTTTTTGACGGGGGAGAGAAATAAAAACGATGAATACGGGAAAACGACAGTTGCGGGAAAGCATTAAAATGAGAAAAGATTAAAATAGTGCATTTTTCTCTTTTGCATACACAAAATAATACACACAAAACCTGTTTCAAAGTTACTTCTTTTTGCCAAAAAAAAGGGCTTTAATGGATAAGTTTGCGTTTTAGGCGAAACAGAGCCCTTTCCATATTCAAAACGTCTTCCTCGTCACCTTCAAAAAAACTGTGCGCATGAAAGAACGAATTCACTTTTTCACCAATGCGGCATGTGCTTCGGCAAAACTCGGCACAGCTTCGGGCTTGTATTCGTCGTCTCCCCCCCCCCCCCCCTTCGATCGTCGCACGACTCATCGATGGTGTCGGTCGTGCTTGTGGCAAGCTCGTTGTGCGTCTGTCGATATTAATATTTCTCTGAAACGATCATTTTAAATTCTAAAAACATTGCTTAAATTTCGTTATAATTTCTCAGAAACGATCAGTGCGGGAAAATTGTTGGTCAAGACTAAGATTTTTGAACGATTGATGCGATAAAACGACAGTTCTAGGAACGATAGAAGCCAGAAAATGTAACATTATTTTATATGGGACGTATCAGGGATCGAACGAAACAGACGATGCATCCGGGAAAACGATAGTTCGGGGAACGATGCATAGAGGTTTCAGTGTATAATAAAAGAGGCACCAGTATCATATCTGCATCAGAACCTTGGAAGTTGGATGAAGGCATCCAGAAGAAGTTATACTGGCATTGCTGTGTTACTGTGCAGTGATCACCAAATATCTTATATCTCTGTATCTTACAAGCCCTGATTTCAGTTTAAACCATTTACTCCAATATTAAATGACACCCACAAATTATACTGAAATGCTCATTGACAGGCCCATAGCCATAAACAAATCTAATGTATTTCTTGAAATGCAGATAAAAACACTAAATATCAACATTAACATTTATTAAGTTTTCATGTCAGATTATTGAATGCCATTACAGGCAGAATTCTTATTTTAAAATTACTGATGATGACTAGGACTGAACTGCAAACCCTTTGAATTCTGGGTCAACCACTAGACCACTAGGGCTGTGCAACTCATAATGAATCAACCATAATCACAAAGCATTATATTCCCAATATTTACTCAAGATAAAAGGGAAATTCAGAGTATAGTACGCGACTGTAATTTTGGGACTCGCAAGGAATGCAGGAAGTCGGAAGCG
Source organism: Zootermopsis nevadensis (assembly GCF_977971745.1). Lineage (NCBI taxonomy): Eukaryota > Metazoa > Arthropoda > Insecta > Blattodea > Termopsidae > Zootermopsis > Zootermopsis nevadensis. The sequence goes on along the minus strand of NW_028259162.1, from coordinate 71,512 downwards.
TTAAAGGCTATCTTTCCTCCTTCACCCTCACTTCCTCACCCCACAAGTCTTAAGATTACAGTCGTGGACTGTAGTTTGTGTCCTGGTCCAGTATTCAGAAGGTTCCAGGGTGTTGCTGGCTGCTGCCTCAAATAAAGCGTCTTATCAGTATAACGACAACCAATTCTGAAAATGTTTATATCACACAGTGGACAGTGTCCAGCAGAGATTCACCTGTAATAATAATGGTCCACAAATAATGCCACCTCAGTCTCAGTATGAACCTAATTAATCCTAACTTAAAATAGAACCTCAGCAATGAAATGAAAAATAAATTCTTCCAGACTCGTGGCTCTACAACCAAGAAGACAGCAGCCATAGGCTTTCACAGAGGACTTAAAATATTAAATTACATGGTGGTGGTGATAGGGGTGTGTGCATACACGTGCCCTTTACATGCGCACACGTATGCACAAACAAATGGTTCTTCACTTTTCCTGTGCCATGAGCAGAGTTGAAAGAATACGGTTCTAATGGTCTTTTATTTTACTCAATGCAGATTATTTGGTAAAGGAAAACGGGAGACTGAGGGTCGCTTGCTGGAGCCATCTGAGGATGTGGATGATTTGGATCTTGTGGTGGACTTCGGTGGATACCGCATGAATAAGAGCCAGAACCAGTCACAGCAAATGACACGTCTCTGAACTAGTATCGATCACTGATCTGTAGAGGTGTTTGATATGAAATTATTCTGATTAATACATCACAGGTACATTCACAGCTCATGTTAAGTCTTCCTAAACCACCACAGACATCACATTTTCTGTTCATATAGTCATCAAGTACTTAATGACTTTCTTAAGAGAAGTGTCGTGTGATTTTTTTATATTAAGCAGGATAAGGTTATAAAATGCAATTTTCACGTTATTTCATATATGGATTCAAATATTGTTTTGTACTTTTAAATCCTATATCTATAAAAAGAAAGGTGGCATAGATTTGATTCCTCTGTTGTAACCGTAAAATTCAGAACAATTATCACATTTATATTGTTCATTCGTTATCGTGTTTGCACCTGAAAAACATAAATTCATGCAGTGAGCAGTTTGTCACTATTTTCCTCAGTTGCGATGTGAAATAGGAATAGCTGTGCTCCCACTGTGCAGCCTGATCAGTAGAGAACTGTGTGCTTGAAAATTTTAACGTAATGACCTGATGCTTGTTTTAAATATTTAACACGTAAATGTTATAAGACTGATGCAAATCTTCCAAAACAACAAAGCGACAAAGGAAAGAATGATGTGAGACGATATAATTAAGTTGCTTCACTGATTCTTTAAAAGTACATTCATCTGAAAAGAAGATGAGGTTTATATTCTGCAAACTATGTGAAAAACTAACGTTACTGCATTTGTAATATAGGCTACTGGACTCTGAAAATTGGTACAGATCTCAGTGACTGTGTATTTAAATGTTCATGGCCTCTTATGTCATTAAAAATGTGTTAAACTCATAAATGAGAACATGTGCCAATACGAAAGACGGACCGAGTAATAAAACAAACACCAGAAGAAACAAATGTTTGTTTTATAACACTGTTGGTGCATAACAGACTCAATGAAATTGGGTTTACTTACTTGTACATTATATGTTTTCCAGCGATGAATAAATACATTTACAATTCCTCTGATGTCTAATTATGTATAGTTAACTTGAATCAGTGGCTGTCATGTTCTCAGTTCCACAGAATTGTTTTGTGTGAACCCCTGCTTTAAAAACAACTTCTTCCTTCAAAGCATCTGTCTTTGGTGGTCCTCAAATCACTTCCCTCTTGAAAGCAAACTGGTGTTTCAGTGCACATGTCAGCATTGTGATAGTAACGTGCTGCAAAAACTAAAGCATGTCTTTTACCGAGAAACCCCCACATATACTCATTAAGCGCAGTCGGGGAACAAAACTCTTCTGGCGCGGATTTTTAATATATGTTATTTACCAAAATTTCAAAAATTTACTTATCATCAGTCTTTACATAGAATAATCTGACCTCTTACAGGTTGATGATGAAACTACATATTTACTTATCTTCAATGTTCATTCTTGTTGCATAACCGTGGTTGGGAGGAAGGAGCGACTTTCTCGAGGCTGTACGCTGGGTATGACTTCCATTATCAGTTTGTGTATTTTAATTAAAGTAGTGTTAGGAAACTATATGATGAGGTCTAAAAATTACAAAATTGGAAGGCAATAAATTTGAATTCATGAAACCTCTGACATGTTATAGGTGATATGAGGCTGGTGATGATCTGTAGATCCTTAAAAATTGGCACAGAAAAAGGTGGTGTCTCAGTCAGCATTGTGTCTAGGCCCATCCTTTATTTGTTCTGAAATTTTTATATGGTTGTCTCGTTTGTACTTCATCTAAAATAAGTCAAGTACGTACAACCTGCGTGGTATTTTTCCTGGCCTTAGGCACAAAATAACCGAGCAATGGGCGACACTTAGACTTTTGTCTGGGAATGCTAAACAACAACTAAGGAAGTATGCCCATATTAAATTAGCACACTACCAATTCCTTTGAAAACATTATACACACTTTACAGCAAAGAACATTTTCCCAGCATGTTCAACATTTTTGTTTGCCAAGTTAGCAGAGAGAGAGAGAGAGAAAGAAAAAAAAGAAGTGGGTAAAATTTGTTGCGTCATTTTAGTTTTTGGGGTTTTGGAGGTGTGTAGTTTATGTGCAGCGAGTTGGTAGTGAGGACGGGTTTGGCTTTTGCGGAAGTTTGCGTGATAAATATATTTCAGTTCATAATGGCAAATATTCAGTCTCTTAAAATGCCATAATGCAAGAATCATTGCTGTAAGTTTCTGTGTGCGAACAGTGATCTTTGTGGGCTGTTATTAGGTTACGGAATAAGAGCCTGGAAATTTTGGGGTGTTCTCGTTAGTCGGTTGAGGTTATGTGTCGATGATTCTCGAATCAAATAAATGAACACCACGAGGCACTGATAAGTGACATTTATATACTCAGAAGTGTTTATTATTTGCGGGTTTTGTGCGTTGTACAGTTACTTGAGGAATTTAAATACGTGAAGTAATGCTAGTTTAGCAATGCTGCCTGAGTGGTGTGCCCCCAGAACAAAAGTGCATGTTCAATCAGCTGCGCCATCAGAATGCTGTTTGTTTTTGCATTTGTGTCGGGGAAGAGAAAAGAAAGGTTCCAGTATGAATCTGTGAGATAGGGAGGTTACTTTTTGTTTCACAGTCGTGACGTATATTAGAAGTGATAACTTGTGAATGGGTTTGTAGTGAGAATGAGAAAATTTGTCTTTTGAAAATGGAAGGTGCGAGCTCATTGACTCGAAGTGGCCTATCTCCCCCTCTCGACGTTCTTTGGCGCAGGTGGCTTCAAGGCCAGCAGGGCGAACAGTCTGTGTGTCCCGGGCAGAGGAGGATTCTAGGACCGAGTGGTCGAAGTCATATAGTTCTGTTTTTCTTTTACTTGTCGTAACCCCGACCGGAGGCTGAGTCTTGGAGGCGGGGTTGATTGATTGGTGTTTGCATGTTCCTTTTTTAAAAATGTATCTATTTTTCTTTATATACTTTTTAGTAATTTTTGGTGAGCATTTATTTGTATTTTGGCGTTCACCCGCAACAATAATTCTGTGACCGCACCTCCTCCCGGCCTTCAGAGTTTTTTATCTTTTACGTCGCCAGTGGGGCGCAAATTGGTAGCAGAGCGTGGTTTAATAGTATAAACAAGAGTGAAGAGGGTCAGGGTCGTCGAGTGGCCTGCCGACCTTGCCTGCTCTTGTTTATAGTTGACCGAGCTTGTTAGGTGCGGCGTTGGATGCGTCCCGACGGTGGGTCCGCGGGGGTTCGGTCTGTACGGGGTACGGTGTAGCGGTTTGGGAGGATTATTTTGTATTTTGAAGGAGATGATTTGGTCTAATTGTGTATTTTATTTTTTCTGTTTCTACTTGGTCTTCCTTTCTTTTTCCCCGTTTTTTTATTCTCTCATGGCCCCGACGGTTGGTTGGGTCTACGACCCTGAGAAGCTGTGCGAGAAGTATCGCGGGTCCGCTCGTGGCCCTCTTGAGATCGCAGCAGGAGCAGGATATTTCGGCGATTCATGTGGAGGTGGATTTCCGGTTGACATTAAATTGGCTGAGGTTCAAACCGGTGATTTCCCTTCGGCTGATGTCAGAATCCTACTCGTCCTGACAAAATGGGTACGGGGGTTCCTTTGAAAATGTCGTGCAGACAAGAAGAGAAGGCAGGCAGGCTGGTATAGTAATGAGTCTTACGAAAATTAGTTGGGACAGTGTAGGAATTTGGAGTGAAGTCCTGGTGTGGTGTTCTTCCTTGTGGGTGTGGCGTTGGTGCAGCGAAATGTAGAAGAGGGTGTGCCAGAAATTGGTTGGATTCTTTCTTTTTCGACTCAAGTGCTTTGAATACGTGATGTCTGTTTGGTGTTGGTGGACCACTTTGGCTGCTCCCTCATAAATATTTTTTTGCATAACCCCCTCCTTCCTCTCATCTTAGGCTCCCATATCCCACCCACGAAAAAGCTCAGTTATTTTTTAGAGGGCAGAAATCAGGAAGGAAATGCATACAATACGAAACCCATTTCTGCCCTCCTTTTATTTCTAGAACTTACTTCTACTGTAAGAATCCGCGCTGAATTGGAAGGGAGAGGACTTTAAGTGGTACAGCTCTTTCCCCGGGTGTTTGTATTCGAGCCGTCTGCGAGTGAAGATTCCTTTGCGTTTGAATCTTGGAGGTAGAACGTAGTTTCGTTTGTTGCACGTTTTATTGGTCATGTTATTGGGTAGTCAATCAGCATATGATTATCATGTTGAAGGGGTCCCGGGATCTTAATAAACATTGTGACCTCAATCAGAAATTGCCGTCAATTCAGTAATCAGCGTGCACGAAAACCGCGTCTCGTGAAACTGTTTAATGACGTAATGTCAGATACAAAAGAAATGTTTTTGTAGAATTGCTTTCTTTATTTTGTTCTGTTTCTACTTGTTACGTTGAGATTGCTGCTGCTGGTGTCATGGAGAGATGTTTCCTCAAGGTAAGACATTTTGGTGGCTCTCCTTTACTTAGTGGGGAATCCCCACGTCCACTCAAAGTATTTGCGACCAGGTTGGTGGCCCCAGCACCCTGCCAGTTTCTCATAGCAACTAGCTCCTTAGCACCTACAGTCATCATTCCACCACTTCTAAATGATGTTCTGTCATTGCCCCAGATGCATTTCTCTCGTAATCATTGTGTGGGTTTCCTTGTGATGATCTCAAGGTCGTCCGTCACGTGGGTTGGAAGGGGAGGGTGTGGTTGAGATAGAGACGCAGTTTTAGATGTCCTCTAGCAAACTGCCGCCAGAGTCACGGGCAGCCTCCCCGTGACAGCGCACTTTCACTTATTAAAAAAATATATATAAATACGTATATAAAAATGTATGTATGCATATATATTGTTATTTTTTATTCTTACCAAGTCGGTATCGCCGAGGGGTTTGTGGTGCCAAGCAAAACAGAAAACTACCGCGCGCCGTCTGACTTTGCCTCAGAACGGGACCTGCTGACTACGACGCACCGCCGGACATTGACTCGGAACTCGACCGACCAAGTAGCATGCACCGCACTCGCGCGCACACACAGAAGCCACGGCGACGTACTTTGTGTGATTTCTTATTATATTATGTTTTTACTCTTTTTTGATTCTACCAAAATTTCTTATTCTCTCAAATATATATATATATATATATATATATATATATATGCATATTTATATACACATGCGTATATATATTCTTAATTTTATTCTTATGTAGTCGGTATCGCCGAGGGACTTGTGCTGTCAGGCAACGCGGAAAGTAGCACGCATCGAAGAAGTTAGCCTCAGAACGTGACCAGCCAGTATCACGCACCGTGTGACTTTGACTCAGAAAACAGGCAGCCAACTACCGCACACCGCACACAAACGAGACACTTTAAGCTGCTTGTACGTGATGTTTATTTATTTTTAAGGCAAGTCCAACGGTGCGTCGTACATGGACGGTCGAGCTCTGCAGCAATGTCTACTTCAATTTTTTTTCGGAATATTTCAAGAATTTTTAGTTACTTTCGACTTTCACGCCATTTAGAACGGGCAGAAATCGGGAAGGTAAAGCATACAAAACCAAACCCGTTTCTGCCCTCCTTTTATTTCTAGAACTTAATACTACCGTAAGAATCCGCTGGGTCTCGAACTGCCGACGTCGTCCTCCTACGTAACCCATTCGGCTACGAAGCGTGTGGTAGATTAGGATTCTGGATCGACCTGTTATTCCGATGCCCTTCTCCCGCTGAATACGTAGTTTATTGGGTTCGTTACTAGAATTCGTTGTGGCCAAGTTCGCAGAGAGAGAGAGAAAAAAGGAAGACAGAAGTGGGTAAAAATTGTTGCGTGATTGTAGTCTTTGGGTTTCTGTAAAGAAATTCTCAGACACCAACTCCCGGTTAATGAGATGGTCTCTCAGATTAGCGGAGTTCGATTTCCACCCAGGATAGTCTATCCAGCATGTAGACGCCCTAAGTCGACACATCGCGACCCTCGAAAACAACCCCTTGAGTCGGGAAGACATGGCTACAGCAGCAGAGCGACAGTTTTCGTCAGCGTCTGTAGAAATAACTTTGACAAAGGTCAGTTCTACCTTGACAAAAATGGCTAGAAACTGACCGACGTTTCAGAGGTGCTTACTTCCTGCATCATTGGGCAATCATCGCCCTGATGATGGTAGGTAATAAGCACCTCTGAAACGTCGGCCAGTTTCTACTAGATTACTTGCCGCTGTGAGAAGCTGAAATCTCACTTACAGCAAGGATGTTTCTGGCAAAGTGACAACTTGCAAGATCAAGAAAGAGATGGGGGATACCATTGAGGTACGTGGACTGGATCCGTGTGGCTTGGCACTAGGACAGACGGAGGATTCTGTTGATCCTCGGGGTTCTGTTAAAGGCCTGCTTCGTGTTCGGCAGGTCCCGGGTTAAAATCTCGGCTCAGAGCCCGGCTATCTCAGCCCCTTCAGGCAAATTCCGGGATGGTACCGTAAATTAGGCCACGACCGCTTCCTTCCACATCCTTTCTAATTCATTATTCATTGTCTTCCTCTCATTCGACGCTGTGTAATCCGTTGAATTGTAAAAAGATAATCACGTGTACGCGTCTCACGCACGGCTCTGCCTGATTTCCGCTGGCCGTGACCTAAGTAATTGGTTCACGCGGCGATTTCTTGCTTCAGGCAGGATCCGGTACGAGAGCTCGTGGCAGAATTTCCTGAAGAGGACGTCTGCATTTTATGGCTGTCGACACGATCACTGTGATGGAAAAGTTCTCTTATCACGGAATGTTAAACTGCAGGTTGTGTCTCAAATATTTTTAGATGCATTTAACTCTTTGAAGCACAGTGGTAACTATATGTACCACCTGCAGTTATATTTATGGGGTCTTCTTAAGGTACAATTTGGCTGCACGCGATAGAGACGGACTCATCGCAGCTTCCCGCCACTCACTTTTGAGGTGACGACCGAGACATGCGGCAAAGTGTTTGTTTTGTTGAGACGCGTGCACATATTCTGTGAAAAATGAGTATAAAAATGCTTCTAAAAAGGTTACTCGAAGAAGAAGAAGAAGAAGATGTGTTGCTGTGTTATTTGTTGCGAAAGAAAGAAAGAAAGAAAGAAAGAAAACCTACGAGTTCAATATTCAAAACCAGACGCGAAGAAGGGTCTTTCTGTCTGTTAATAAAGAATCATTTATCATTAGAAAAAGAAAGTTTCAGGAGTTATTTCAGATTGAATCAAAAGCAGTTTGGTTACGCACTGAGTTTAATAGGAAAAACATACAAACAACAAAAACTGTCGATCACGTTACGGTTAAGTTTCTTATATTGTATTATTACTAATTATGTCACAAATGTAATGACAATTGTCTTCATTCTGTGATGTTGGTTGGTTCGGGGGTCGAGGCAGTTCTTATAGGAGAATACCTCAGATGAACTTGGGTTGGACATCCCATGTTACTCCTCGCATATCCATCTGAATCACTTCATAGTGACTTAAAATGTTAGCTTGTATTTTCAAACGTGGAGCCTTTACGTGGTTCCCAAATGAAGCAATTTCGTCTTCAATTTCTGTATCAGTGTTGGCACTTAACTGTTGCACGAGATTATCAAGAATATCATCATGATTGTTGTTGCGTCTTTTTCGTCGTGGAGGCTGTGGTACAGAGGACTGCGATGCTTCATCTGGACAACCTTCGCTGTTTTCAGTCCGAGTCTCAAACTGTGCGTTTGCCGCTGAATCTGACTCAACATTAGATGCAGTAGGTCTTTCTGTTGAAACCGGTTCTAAGAATTGGAGTCTCTTGAAAAAATCCCACTTAGAATTTTTCAGTGGTGCAGCTGATCCGGTTGACATTTTTCTTTTGCGTTTAAATCGATTGTATGAATCCCGTATATACTTCCAGCGTTTTCTACAGTCTCCATCTGAAATGAGAAAATACGCCCATTTTCGTGTGCGTGTTCTTTGTGTACGATATCACTTATTGAGTGATTGACAATTTTTTCCCTTCAGATTTATGGCGACTGGCGAAAGTTACGCTTCACTATCGTTTGCTTACCGTATATCAGCGCGTCATATTTCACCAATCGTGAAAGAGGTTCTTAGGTGTCTAAGAAACAAGTTGGTACCTCAACTCATGCCTGAACCTACGCAACGAGAGTTTCAACGCATTTCAAACGAATTTTGGATAAAATGGAATTTTCCGAACGCCGTTGGAGCCAATCTCTTTCAACTACAAAGCTTTCTTTTCTATCGTTCTTTTAGCCATCGTGGACGCTAATTACAAGTTTATTGCGGTCGACGTCGGTGCGTATGGCAAAGAAGGTGATTATTGGAAATAACTTTAATCTTCCGGGTCCTGAGTGCCTTCCGGGAACCATTTCTAACTTTCAGGCGAAGCATCGGGTCTCGACGCGTATCTGATGAAGTTGCAAAGAATGACGTAACTGAACAGACATTCAATTATCGCCTTTGTCGTGCCGGAAGGGTATCGGAAAATGCATTTGGGTTGATTTGCCAAGTATTTTGAGTGTTTTATACACACATAAACATTTTGCCGGAGACATGTGATGATTTGATATTAGTCGCCTGTTATGCGATGGATTCCTAGTAAAAATCTGGAAAAACTTTCTATCACTTCAGTAATGACGTGGAAACAACGCCACCAAACACGCACTCCTTATCTCGAGCAGGAGGCGAGATAAGAGAAGAGTTGAGAAAATATCTCATGTCAGACGCTGGTGCAGTTTCTAGGCAAGTAGATCGAAAAAACCTGGTAATAATCCATTCATTGCATGACGTGTTTAAGTCTAGAAGACGTTATATTGTATTATAAAAACGCAAACAACTAACCACTTTTGTCTAATTAGGCGAGCTTCGGGATTTAGAGGGTTAAGTCTGGCATTTATGAAAGCGACAGTGAACTTATGAGTCCTGCAAATTTCGTGACTGTCAGGCATCGAGCAGGACCCCGTTCCTTGGCGTATAAAAATGTATTCTGTGAAAGTTAAGTTGCCACCACGCCCCGCAGTAAAGCTGACAACCGATTTCAGACTACGTTGCCGATAACTGGGTTACACCGAACGCCTATTGATTGCAGCATCCTTGGCGATGTAAAAGTCTGACCAGAACGAGCTGCATGGAGCAGAGTCCATCTTCAGCCCTCGGTCGGTCGGCTAGTCAAATTCTGAACGAAATTCTTATCTCCTTATAACGCAGTTTCCTCCTCGCTCTTGTCACTTCATCCGTCTCGGGTCCAGATATTACCCTCAGCGCTCTCTTCTCAGACACCCCGAGTCTGTGTTTTCGCTTGAAGTGAAAGACCGGGTTTCACACCCATACAAAACAGTAGGAAACATTCGTTGTTAGAGAGGAGACGGGAAACAGAAGATTGTGAACTGCGGGCGGGAGAATGTGAAGGTGCGTCGTGCAGTTGTAAAACGCTTGGAAGTGCCTGAGGTAAAGTTGGTAATCGGCTTCCTCAGACGTTGGTAGTATTTCGTAGGATTGGCGGGCAGATTGAAATAGCTGAAGGTTGTCAGTTTGTAGATAATAATATGAAGAGTTTTATTCAGTCTCAAGACAAGATCAAGTTCACGCGCCCTGGGACCATGAAGTTTATGTATAATATCGAAGAAGGTGGCGTGATGTCATTCTCTTTATGAGTGCGACCTCACACGTGATCTCGTTACAGGCGATGACATCATAAGGAAACTGTTATCACAGGAGGCGTTGCGAGCTGTGAGGGCGCTCTCATATTACATCTGCTTAATCTCAATACGTGGGACTTACACAGTGTCTGAATTTAATTCGGATGGAGTTCAGACCTCAGCTTCTGGGGAATGCGGTGATGATCCTTCGTGGAAGTGTAGGCAACTGTCAGCTGCTCGAGAGACGTGCTAATTCCTTTCTTGTAGCTCCTGAGAAATGCCGCCAGTCGTTTTTCTGGGTCTCTCCGACTGTCGGTTGTTTCCATGGAGACGGTTCCCTGACCTTGACCGCTATTTGTGATCTGGCCTTCGGCGTTGTGCGAGGGCTGGGCCTGCCAAAGAATTACGGAATGTTGGTCGTTCGCTTAATAACTCGCCCTGCTCGATTAATCCAGACCCGGGGACTAACAGGAATCTTTACTCGAATTTACCGCGGGCCGGCGAGGGAAGTAGGTTGTGTGGATAAAGCTGGCTCAGGAGGAGAATGCCCCGTGTAGCGAACTTTCGGGTTGCTGCCCTCAACAGCGCTGAACGGAGTTTGATGAAACTGAACGCGAACTGGCGTCGGTAGGCATCGCTTCGGGAAATTCTCCGCTCCACATTTAGCTCATCTCTGGTTTTCAGAGTTCACTTGGCAAATGTTCACATTCGCTGGCTTCATATTTTAGGGTAACAAGTTTGAATCCACGAAGTCATTGTCATTATCGGAGATAGAATTGAAGTTGCTCAAAATCTGCCACCACGCGAGATCCGACATCCAGACAATTGTCTCAGTTCCTTGCCCACGTAAAACCGACGTTTCGGGAACAAACCCTGAAGATGGGGACAGATTTTGTTCCCGAAACGTCGGTTTACTACGGTAACCAGTTGATTATATGTAATAAAATTGTCTGTATCTTGTGAATCACACAAAACATCATAGTTGAATGGTTAGTACTCCTGCTACATGTTTGGCAGGTCCTGGGTTCAGATCTTGGCCTGCAGACTGGCTATCGTGACGAAGGCTTGTTGTGGTTTTCCTCAGTCCCTCCAGAAAATGCTTGGATAGTTCCTTAAATTAGGCCATGATCACTTCTGTCCACATGTTTTCCAATTCTCTGTTTACTATCATCCTCTCACTCGACATTATATAGTCTCAGCAAGTGACAGCATCGTTAAATAAATTGTGAGTCACATGAAGATGGCTGCCTTCTGGGTTGTAGCATTACAACACAGAAAACGAGTCATATTCGTACTCGCCACTGTGAGAACCTCAATTCTTACTGTGACTCGCATGCTTTTGTTATGCTGTAACTTTGTGTGCCTGAAACTCGGGACTGTCAGTGTGATGGTATGAGATAAGAAATTCATGAACATGTGTCTGCACGACCTTGAATTTTAAGACATCCCATCTTACTAGTGACATCTTATAAATTGATCTGAAGTTGTCACTGACATGAAATCCCACAGTCTTGGACTGGGGACATTAAAATATCATAGTAATTTATAAAAAATACATTTAACACTGCTTTAGCTTTATTCAGCTTTCAGTATCACATTTAATTTTCATTGTTGCAATTTGCATGCTCTTTCCTAATGTTCTTCAGTAAGACACATCCTAGTTGCTGATTTAACTTCCTTGTGTAGAGCAGATGCTCATGGGAAAAGAGTGTGAAGATGACAGCGTTGTGGGATATTGCGCAGTGTAGTGTAATATAAATTGACACCATTATTAGGCGATCTCTCTGGTGATGAAGGCAGTAAGCATATTCCCCTTGTTACTTCATGCTTTTAAGTTAGTCATGTTTCTTTTCTGTATTAATAACATAGGCAGGAAAACTGTGACATGAGTTAAGAAAAATAAAAGCAGTAAGTACAGTTTCTATGGGATATTATGATACAAGGTATAAAATGTGAAAGTAGGGCAAGGAAATATCTCAATTTGGGAACTCTACATTCAGACAGGTAAAATGCCATTTGTTGCTTTCGAACATTTTCGCGCGGGGCTAGATCTACTGATACTATTGGTAGCACTGCATTAATCTAAATATATCGATATGGGAAAGAATGACTAGCGAAATTGCGTCGATCACTTTCGTAACCTGTTTTGAAGTACAGTACATATCTCTTGTACAGAGGTTTTGCAGTTATGTCAGACAGCAGACTGGCCGTATCTGATGCGAAGGTCTGAAAACACAAGCACACAAACTGTGATGATCTCGTGGTAGTGGATTGTGTCTTGGAGTCTACGACTAGACAGCGGCGGATTTATCGTACGTAGTAAGATTTAGCAATTTGTGCGTTGTATTATAATTTTAACGGTTACATTATTTCTTGACGATGACTTCGCAGTTATACACACGAAAGTAAACAAGGTACGAAGTACTGGTTAATCTTGCACTTGTACTACCTTATCCGTGTGTTTGGTCACGTAACTTCGTCTTGTTTCAGGTTCGGACTTCTGTAGGGCCCTATTAAGCATGACAGATCTGCGATTCGATGGCCGAGTGGTTGTAGTTATAGGAGCTGGTGCAGGTGATTATCGTACACGAAAATAATGTTTGTGCCTGATCGCTTTTTTAGTATGCAAGACTTTCTTTCGGAAATATTTAATTCTTGTCGAAATTATTTTAGGTTATCGTTCTTGTCTTCGCGGTTTCAGCTTCATTAATGACTATATTGTACAAAAAAAATATAGTTCTTTCCCTCATTTGTTAAGACAAAAATATGAAATTGAAGGGTGTGGGCTGCTACAACAGTATGTTTCCAGTTTTAATTGTACCAGTTTGTGTGTGTCCATTTCCATGGATAAAAGTTGTCATGATAATATTAAAGTATGATGAGACTCCACATGCCATGTGATGTGTGCACTGCAGAGGTGAGTTAATACCCTTCTCTTTTATCATTTGTCTGTTTCCATTGTCTCATAATCGTATTAATCATGGCATTTGCTTACAACTTTTTGCAATGAACAGTTCTGTGTGTCGTTTCACCCACTTATCATTTCTTGTGTGCCAGTTCCTCATAATTCTGACCAGCCATGACTTTATGTTTCAGGCCTGGGTAAAGCATATGCCCTGCTGTTTGCGGAGCGTGGAGCATCAGTTGTGGTGAATGACCTTGGTGGTGGTCGCCATGGCGATGGGAAGAGTAGCAGTGCAGCAGACAGTGTTGTAGAAGAGATCCGGCACAAAGGTGGGTTTAGTGCATTATGATGCTTGTTGGCTGCTACTGCATTTGCATGTAAGTTTCTTGTTTGTCCTCTCACCTCTTCTCTTTCTCCTTCCTTCTTACAAACTGCTTCCTTGTGTCCCCCTCTACCACCTCCGTCTGATTCCCTTTCCTTTCCAACTTCTGTTTTACGGTGAAGTCGCAGCACCGCGGGATTGCATTTGTATCGTAGATTGTTTTGTTTCTGGTAGGTGGCAAGGCTGTAGCCAACTATGATTCTGTGGTGAATGGAGAGAAGATTATACAGACGGCTCTGGAAGAGTTTGGACGAGTAGATGTGGTAGTGAACAATGCTGGCATCCTGCGGAACAAGTCATTCTCCAGGATTAGTGACGCAGACTGGAGTATGTTTGAGATTAAATCTTATTCTTGGCCATAATATCAGATTGTGGGGTACTTTCAGTGTATTTGGACTGCTACAGTCAGTCAGTCAGAAAACTAAGAGCGCCAGTGACTGGATATTATGTAGCTGTCCCAGGGGCCATTTTACCTTAAAGTCTGATAGTTCAGTGAAATTGGAATATCATTTTTCTGCAGAGACTAATTCTGAAAGAGTTAAAATTCACAAGCGTCTATTATCATTGTGGTTCTGACCAGTTTCAAGAGACTGTCCATGGCATTTGCCTAGAGAGGCTGAGGAAAACCTTGACAAATACTGTCTGCTATGCTGAGCTGTTTTGACTGTTATTGATATTGTATAGGAGGCCAAAAGAAAAGGGACTATGGTAGATTTCTTGAGTTCAGGGATGGTTTTGCATGCTTTTTTGTCTAGTTACTAGTGCTGTTGAGGTTTAATGATCATTTGTTACTGTTGCAGGCTTAATTCAGGACGTACACCTAACAGGTGCTTTCAAGGCAACTCGAGCCGCGTGGCCTCACTTCCGTAAACAAAAGTATGGACGTGTCATTGTGACATCCTCCAATTCTGGTCTATATGGGAACTTTGGGCAGGCAAACTACAGGTCGGTGTTAGTGACACTTCAGTATATTTATCTTTCATAGGATTGATCATTTGTATAATGTGTGCGTGATATCTTGGACATTAATCTGTTCTGCTTTGAATATCTTTGGGATTTAAAAGTATTAATTACAATACACCCCTCCCCCCGCCTATGAAATATTGATTTAACATTCTGGTTATTTATAAAAATAAAAGTTTGTCTTTGGTTGCCAGAAATGGTAGAAACTGTTTTCCCCCACAGTTCCTCAAGACAGATGCTGGGTTAGTGTGTTATATAACCGAGGGTCACTTCTACATCCTCTCCAGTTCGCTCTTCCTTTCAGGACTGTGTAATTTGTGCGGCTGAAAAGTTGTTCTCAAATAAGAAAGTTGGTGTGAGCGATGGCCGCTTTATGCATTTCTTGGGAGGAGTCCATGTATGTTTTTTTTATGGTTGCAGTGCTGCCAAGATGGGGCTGGTTGGTCTGAACAATACGTTAGCGATAGAGGGCAGGAAGGACAACATCCACTGCAATGTGATTGTGCCAACTGCGGCATCCCGGCTTACTGAAGACATCCTGCCACCTGGTGGGTCTGAACTTTTAATGCTGCTGATACTAAAGCCTGACAGTGTGTCACTTCTGTTTACAATAAATGAACATCAAAATGATGCAAACAGTGCATTTTGGAAGTATATTCACCCTTTTGTCATATTATCAGTTGTAATAAATAGTTCATGTTTTGGAGATCTGTTATCAGCAGTTTTTAATATTGTCTCATGATTATAAACACTAATGTGATACTGATAAGTCACTTGTTTGTTGCACAGATTTCTTTGCGCAGCTGCGCCCAGAGCTGATTGCGCCAGTCGTCGCGTGGCTGTGTCACGAATCCTGTGAGGAGACTGGCTCCATCATCGAGTCTGCTGCTGGCTGGGCAGGAAAATGTAAGTGTCAGTGGCACCCCTGTTCGGAATATGCTCGATGCCTGTAACGACACCACTGGTTCTGAGTCATGTGATGCCGTCCAAAACAGGACTGCATTTCATTAGGGTCATGAAGGTTGGGTCTGTTGTTGCTCTTTCAGTGAAATGCAGAAATGATTTTTTCACTGCAAATCACAATCGTAGATAAGTCGCAGAATCTGCATGTGGACTTCCGTAGATGTGTCAACAGCGGTAGAATGACCGGATTCATGTTTCAAGGGTCCTGATTTCAGTGAGACAGCTTGGAATAGCCATGAAGCGCAGTAATGATAGACAAGCAGAGAACCGTTTACCTCCCGTGCTGAGTGTCGGCAGAACTTTCCATCAGGATGCGTTCTTGTCTGACAACCTTCAGGTTATCTGGTGCGTTCACCGGGCGGCCTGCTGCGTGCACAGATGAATGAGCTGGTGACGCCAGAGGCTGTACGTGAGAACTGGGGCAAGGTGACAGATATGTCTGCTGCCGTTAAATTGGAGTCCATCCAGGAGGCATCTGGTACCCTGATGACCGTTCTGGAGCAGATGAAGTCGAACTCTGGGCTTTCTTCTGATGGCGTGAGTTATGACTCGATGTAGTTTTTTGCATATGCTTTCAGATAGTAATTATTCAAGTTACCCCTGTGTCTAAGCACCATCCAGTGGAGGTGTATAGAGGGAGTGTAGTATAAGACGTATGAATGAGCAGAATTAATTTTGTTTATTGTGTACAGGATTTTAGCCCGTCGCCATAATTGTAGTACGTGGTTTACGTTACTTCAGTTGTGGCTTACGCCACTGGAGGTCCAGTATTTTGTTAAATGAGGTGTACATTAGTTTTGGCAATGGCTGGTGCTGCCATCCAAGTATTGATGGTGGCTAATCTTTGTGCAGACTTGAACTTCTTTTGTCTTCTTGGTGACACTTATTCTGTGAACATGGTTTAAGGTCCTGATTTCCTTTCCAGAAGAGTGTTGTGACAAAGTTCCAATACACTCCTCATGACCTGATCCTGTATGCACTGGGAGGTGAGTAATGTGCCATTATGTGCGTGTGTTTGTGACAGTGTGACAGACAAGTAATGTGTTTGTTTTATTGCAGTTGGTAGCACTGTGACCAACCCAAGTGACCTGAGATTCCTCTATGAAGGCCACGCAGACTTCTCTGCGTTGCCGACGTTCCTCGTGTTGCAAGGCGTGTCTGCCGTGATGGAGTCTAGTGTTACTGCTGAGGTGTTCAGTGGCAGGGATTTCAATCCTGCCAGGGTAAGTGAGGTTATGTCTTGATAAGCAGACTCTTTTGAGGATAACCGCAAGGTTCAGCATCGGTCATTTCGAAGCCTGCCTTCGGATGCAACCCTGAGCCACCTCACAATCTTCTTGCTGTGTTTTCATCTCTGTATGTGCATTTCTTGCCTTCGCAGCTGAACATGTCCATATATCTTAACGCAAGGCACATTTTACTGCCTGTGCTTTGTCTATTACGAATATAATAGCCAGTCTCCATCGCACTTGACTTGTTTAGTTCACTGTACATGCAGTGAGGAAGAAATTAAAAGTCTGCTGGTCCTCATGGAATGAAAGCAGATCCAGCTTCTGCAAAAATAATACTGCAGTGAGTTGTTTTTCTGTTCAGTGCAACGGAGGATCATTCAGGTCGTATTCTATGCTAGTGAAGTTGTAATTGAGCAGTGTGGTGTGGACTCGGGGAATGCTTGCTATCATTCAGTCCAAAATGTTTTGTCCTCTCATCTCACATCAAGAAAACTAAAGATACAAAAGTTGTGCTGTATGGGTGTTAAACTTGGTCTCCCACTTTGAGGGAGGAACATAGATTGAGGGTCTTTGAGAACAGAGTGTTTAGGATATTTCGACCTAAGAGGCAGGAAGAAAATTGCATTATGAGCTTCACGGACTGTACCCCTCACTTGATACTGTTAGGGCGATTAAATCGAGGAGGATAAGACGGGCGGGACATGCGGAACGCATTGTTAAGGGGTGGGGTGTTTACAAGATATTGGTTAGAAGGCCTGAAGGGAGGAGATTGTGGGTGAGACATTGGCGTAGGTGGGATGGCGTTAAGATGGACCTTTGGGAGATAGGAATCTATGGAGCAAACTGGATGCAGCTGGCTCAGGTTAGTCTTATGGCAGGCTTTTGTGAACTCAGTGATGAACCTTTGGCTTCTATAAAGAAAGTGTTCTATTTTTTGAGAAGCCAAGTATACAGTCAGTTTTTCAAAGAATATCCTGCACCATAGAGAGAGTGAGGATAGAATTCACACTGATTCAGTGAGCTGCACAGAGTGTAGATGCTTCCCACTGGCATGCCACTCGGTCATGTAAACAAATGACAGTATTCAGTTGTTTTTGCAGATATATCATAAAGTATTTCTTTCTTTCTTTCCACTAAATGGATTCGAGAAGTTCTGCTAACTTAAAGATAGTTCAGTGGTTTCGACGTAGAGACTGATTGGATTATGAACCTTAGGGTTGCTGATGAGGCACAAAGGAATGAGAAACGATTGAGTACATAATTGGAGTTGACTGAGGAGGATCGTGTTGCTGCTATGTTGCCAGATGTTGCATGGTGAGCAGTACTTGGAGGTTCTGCGTCCCATCAACAGTTGAAGGGACTCTTGAGGTGCACTGCAAGGTGGTGGATATGTTGGACAAGGGATCCGGGACTGTTGTGCTGGTGGAAGGTGAGATAAAATTGTGCAGTATGATCATTCCATTTGTAACTTCTGTCAACTTGGTTCGTGCAGTTGTAACGTGTCTCTTTTTCTTTGATCTGTCTAGGCTAGGGGGAATATAAGTGGTTTAAAAGTCTAGTCTTCAAGGTGATACAAATTCAGTTGCTGTCTGTTGTCATTATTGCAGTGGAGACATTTGATGAAAGTGGTGAGAAGGTGGCACAGTCCCTGCTGACAACATTTGCTGTTGGAATGAAGGGTGTTACAGACAAGCGTACTTCACCCTATGATGTGCCAACAGCAGAACCACCAAAGCGGATTCCTGATTTGTCTGTTGAGCAACACACGTCTCTTGATCAGGTCAGAATAGAGGGAAGCATGTGTTACGTGTGAGGCTCTTTGGTTATTTTTCTTTGAGGGGGGGGGGGGGGTGAATGTAACTTTTCTTATTCTGTGTATGTATTTTTAGTTTCTTCTGTCAGTAGTACTAACATGTAAAATATGGAGAAGAAGCACAATCTAATTAAGATCTTGACATATTTGTGGTGATAGAGCTTTGTAAAATGTGCATCCTTAAGATTATTTGATGTAGACTGAAAATGCTGACTGCTTTGAATCTGCACTTATTGCTGTGTGTGAAAATTATGACTAATGAAACACTGCAGCTAAGTCTGTAGAATTTAGTATGGAGAGAGATCATAAACACACCTACAAATTAATTGTCAATGTTTCTTCACTTCAACATTATTTCCTGCAGGCTGCACTCTACCGACTGTCTGGAGACCGCAACCCACTTCACATTGACCCGAATGTGGCTGCATTTGGTGGATTTGATCGGCCCATCCTGCACGGTCTGTGTTCGCTGGGCTTCTCAGCCCGCCATGTCCTACAGCAGTATGCGGATAATGATCCAACCAAATTCAAAGCCATAAAGGTGTGTAATAGAAACATCTCTTTTTGGGGCTTTCCTATTTTCACATTCTCATGATAACATTCCAGCACCCTCTTTCTGTTGTTCTATGGATTGTTTGTGTTCACAGCATTTTTCACTTGCCTCTTCCGTGTCTGATGTACAGTTCAGTTGATGTCAGTCATTGTACTTTCTTATTCTTTCCACATGCTTTCCTATTTTCTCGCATATGTGTTGGAATACTTCATAACCGTGACTCCCATTCACAGTGGATACGTTAAGGGAGGCCTATGGTAAGTAAAAAAAATATTCATGTGAATCATGGTGCAATGGTGTGGCTTGATAGTAGATTTCTAAGTTGTAATTCCGGAGGACTGTTCATAACATTTTACCATTTCAGTCTCTTTTTTTTAATTTTATCATCTTGTTGCTTTGTAAGTTCTTTGTACTTTTTTTCCATCAGAGAGATTGTTAAATATGATGTTATTTCATGAATGTGTTTAATTTTCAGAGGTTATATAGCATCAGATAGAATGAGAGGATAATGAATGGGTATGAATTTGGAAAGGGGCAGTAATATTAATTTTCATGTTACTATGCTGGAAGTTTTTTGGAGGGACTGAGGAGAACTCTGATTAGCCTGAGAAGGATAGTCAGAAACTGGACTGAGATGCAACCTGATATCCCCATTAATATGGTTTAGATCGTTGCACTACACAGGCCATCAGAGTGTGAGGGTATGAAGAAAATGATGACTGTCACTGGTTTACAGGCTCGGTTCAGCAAGCCGGTTATCCCTGGGCAGACACTACAGACTGACATGTGGCAACAGGGGAACCGTATCCACTTTCAGACCAAGGTGAAAGAGACGGGGAGCGTGGTGATATCTGGCGCATATGTCGATCTCACCGAGGCATCCGTCCCGCAGCACAAGGTACGTTTTTGTGGCTGACTGATGGGCCAAGATCATCTTTGATGATGGTTGTTCTGCTGGTGAGAAATTTTGTTGCTGCTGGCCTTTCACCACGTTCACATAATTCTGCCCTTATGCTCTGTCATGAGCTGGTTGAGTCTATCTATTTCTTCACATCATATTTCTCTAAGGTGCATTTTAGTAATGTCTGTGTGTGTGTGTAGATCTCCCAAGTACTGTTTTCCTTTCAGCTTTTCCAATGAAATTTTTGTGTTAAATTTCATGTCTACGCAGTGGAAATAAAAGGTCACACATATTGCAGGTTCCTCACAGAAAAATGCAATTTGATTATGCAGTACACTGCTACTCAACAAGACGAAGCATTTGAGCTGTGTTGTTTGCATGTAAAGCTTACTTAATATAAATGTACATTTTGATGTAAATTCTGTAATTGTGTTTTGGAGAATGTTTAATTTAGTGTGGGTTTAATGAGCCAAATATAAGATTTAATTCTGGATTTTTAGTAAAATGATAGGAAAGCTCTGATGGGCAGGGCATACAGCATGCATGAGCAAGACATGAAATGAGTACAGAATTTTGTGTGGAAAACCTGAGGGAAGAGATGGCTTCAGAGACCAACTCATAGATGGGAGTGTAATATTAAAATGGATCTTTAAAATACTGGGTGTTAGGTTGTGGATTGTGTTCAAGTGGTCCAAGATAAGTCCATGAGGCAGGCCTGAGCTGTGTGGTGTTTGTTCCTACAGATTGCAAGTTGTGTTTATAATCGATATAAAGTGTAACTGATATTCTGTTATCTTGTGATAACCTGCATTGTTCAGCCTAGCAATTTCTTACTCTCAGTGACAAGGTTATGTTTCCTTTTTGTTAAGATCCAAAACATTACAGCATTGCTAGTATCACATCTTCAGTAAGATCCATTTTAACCCTTTAAAGCTGAGTTGTAACTGTATGTACCACCTGCTGTAACAGTCATTATCTCTGCATTTTGCCCACAGAATATATAATGTGGGTTTTATATTGATCTCAGAATAAGCAGTAATTTATTTCTCTAAGCAGCATTAACTAGTTTAGTGTTGTCGTGGAGACATGTTGTGTTTTCTTTGAGGTAACAATGGATTGATAGAATATTATGCACCTTTACTGTGGCTGAAGGGGTTAATTATTTTCTTTAATTATCTAGTTGGTCTTCAGAGGTTACTCAAAAGCTCTATGGAATTTCTTTGTTTTCTCTTTCCTAGTTACATTTCCAGCTTATGGTAAATATCTGCAAATCAATTTCTCAGGATATTTGCATCTTCAGTGGGCAAAGTGAGGAACAAACTTCACGATTTGTACAGTTCACTTAGTGCTTTGTGAATAGTGAACTGTGGGAGACAAAGAGAAGTTGTCACATGAATACATTGTTTCACTACACTTGTTTATGTAAAATGTCATTAGGTCAGAAATTGGCTTAGACTTGGAAAAAAATTTTGGCATGATGCTGGGGGTGGAGCCGAGTCATGATATGGCCATTTGTGTGTGTTTTGTGTAACAGAATAATGAACCTTTGTTTTGTAAAAGCAGTAAGTTTTTTGACTAGCTGAGTCACTGTCAAGGAGGCAGGAAAGACTTTGCACTTTGTATAGTTCATTTAGCCTACATGTAAGGTTGTCTTGATAACATGTACAGTACAGTAGCTGTGTTCAAGGTCATGGAAGAAACACAAGTGAGTAGCTCTGATGTATGCTGGTTGCATCAGTCAGTCACTATGCCTGCTGTGATGAGGTCCACCAAGGTGAGGGAAGTGAAAACTGGAATTTGTAGTTCAGAGGCACATCTCATGTCCTGACATAGAATGAAAATATGAACATGGTTTTGCATTTGTTTTTAAGCTAAAAATATAGTATTCATAAATATTTAACACGTTCAGGAAGTACTCATTATTGATTACAGAGTGTGTAACCATCGAAACTACTCTCAGTAATGCTAAAGATCAAGTTACATCATATCCATATTTTTCCACTTTTGTATGGTTGTAAAATATGGTTTCTTTCTTTGTGTGAAGAACCTAAATTGTGTTTGAAAACAACCAAATATTATTTGGGATCTTGAAGGATCAAATAAGTGGATTCTTAGGATAGTGAACTAAAGGACTAAATGTGTTGTTCATAAGATGAAAACACATAATGTATGCATAGTTTGGTGGGAATCCTGTTAAAAAAATTGGACATAAGTAAGACTGAGAATTTAAGGGGAGGATAATATTAAGCTGGATCTTAGACAAATACAGATGTGTTTGAACTGTGCCAAAGTGGCTTGGTCCTGCAGCTAGTGACACTGTTTGGTATTGGCAATGTTCGACCTTCGTTTTCTATCACCAGAGAGTTAACAGGTTCCTAGAGACATGCAGAAATGGTGTATGATGTTGGTGGCTTTGTAAACTGTAATGTGAGGTTGCATTGTTGGTGCAGGCATCCACATCAGCGCTGGATTCGGATGGTGTGTTTGACTTGCTGAAAAAGCGGGTTGCGGCAAACCCAGAGCGTGCCAAGAAGATCGGTGGTGTGTTCCAGTACAACATCACCAAAGATGGCAATACTGTTGCCACCTGGAGTATGTATCACACAGTTGTCATGGATTTACAGCACTGTTAGAGAGTAAATTTTATACAGACTAACTTAAAACTTTCATCTGTTAAACGTTTTGTCTGTGCGGTTAACTCTCCTACTTCATATCTGGCAGATCTTGGGTTTGTATCTCATTTGAGAGACAGGGTTTTCTTATCATAGTCACGGAAGGCAATGATGAGACCCTCGCCGGGTTCGCTCGTCACGGCCACTTGCAGCTGAAACGGAAAGACTTGTTATGCATTTCTGTTGCGTCCTACAGGAGCAGTGTGTGACGATGTTAACAGAAACCCAAAAAACAAAACAAGAGATAAACTTAGGAATTTTACATGATTACAGGCTTTGTGGCATATGTATTTGTCAAGAAGTTCTGGAAAAATGAAATGTATGCAGAAATTTGATGGTGAAACCTGAGGAACACCACTTGGAAGACTTGTAAGAAGTTTGGAGATTAATATTCAATTTTAGCTTTGATGTTAGCTATATTCAGTCCTCAGTTCATTTTAATTATGAGCTTTGAATATCAGAGAAGCAGACAGAAACAAGTATGGTGTCCATAGATGGATTTTCCAAGTAATATTTAAATGTTTCAAAATGAAAATCATTTTATTAATCTGAAGAATTTGTGTTTTATGCTCATTATTTTACAATGGCTTCCTGTACATTCTAAATATATAATTTAGGACCAGCACAATGGAAATTACAAACATTTCTATAAATTTTGACCACGGTCCATGCAAGTGATAACTCACTTCAGAGGCATCCTCTGTTGGTCTGTAGTTGACTTCTGCAGCTGTGAAGTTGAAGTATCCATATTTCCTTGGTCTGACAACTACTACATGAGATACATTTGTCCCTGCAGGGATCCTGTCAATCTTGATGTTGAGCTGACCACCCACCAAAGTGAAGGCCTCTTTGTGAAAGCTACTGTCACTCAGCTTAACACCAAGAGCAGTACTTGTGCCAACATTATATAGTGTGTACTGCAAAGAATGTTGTGTGTTATAATCAAACAAGTTTATGAGGTATGTTGGTATTATATGGGTACTAAATACAATATTATCATGAGATGCTCCATATTCTTTGGCTTGTAACATAAACGGCCTATGATATGTAAAAATTTCTATTCTGCAAAAACAACCGGACGATAACTTTTCTGAAACAATATGACATCTAAATATCCCAGCTACTATGTCCATGTCTTCAACCAGATATCTATTCAGTATCTGTTTCGAAATTAGCAATCTGGCACCCGTTTCTTCTTCCTCATTACCATCTACATAAGCAGCTAGGGCTGCGAGAACAAAAATACTTGGAAATTTCATTCTTTCAAGATTTTTAACGAAATATTAATTTATACACTCCCCAACGTGTTGTACGCAGGAGTACTTCGAATCTTTCCCAACGGAATGGCACTTCTTTATCAAAACTTCCAACTCGTTGCCAACTCACAAGCAACAAAGCATGTAATTCGACTCCTACTGGCAATGACCGCACTTAAAAATTAGTTCCGGTTCCCTTCATTGTCACCAATTTAAAAGTTAATGACGATAAAATATACCGTTCCAGCCGTTGCCAATGTTAAAATGAAACTGTTTTGGCTTCACTGTTAAACACGGAAGTTTAGAAGTTCCATAGTTTGTAACATGCTTTGTAACTCAGAACTGTAGTTTGTTAATCGGCTGTACTTCGTATGCGATTATTTGGAATAATTATTAGGCACATATGGATGTGCTTTGTTATCGGTAATATAACGTAACTGTGTTGAGAATCGTGTCGATGTCTCTGTCATCAGACCCGGAATTGGAAATGAAAGTTAAAAAAGGTTTGAAAACGTGTCAAACATGGATTGAGTTGTTTATGTTGAACTTATATACGTAACATTGCAAAGCACTGCCCCCGATGGTGGAGAAGAGGGTAGAAGTTACCAGACTGCATCATGAGTTGCAGGGACGTTGCTACGATGTGGAGTATGCCATTGGGTAAGGTTTAAAGGAAATTCTGTTCGTTCACTAGTATTCAAGAGGAACCTTGTTCCCAAGTGAATACTTTTCCACAGGCTTGTAGCAGCATCTTGCTCATTTCTAGTTGACATTTTGAATTATGTGAAGTGTAATTTCTTTATGTTACAAGGAAAGCTTATTATTTAATCAATTAACTTAGTGATTTTAGACCTTCATTCATTTGACATTTCTGCCTGGCAAAGGAATAAGATCCTGAGTCCTGACACAAAGTCGCCAAATATGGTGTGTGTGCGTGTGTCTATCTATCTATATATATATATATATGATTTGGAAGAAAAGTGAGAATCACAAGACCTTCCCAGAACTTTGTGTAGTTTTTTCAGCAGTTGTATTGTTCTCCAGGGCAGTGAAGTCTATGGAGGGGGCAGAGGATAACCTTGGTAACATACAGGAACTGCTGAAGAATGCGGTGTTCTTGCGACAGCAGATTAAGTATGAAGAAGCTCGCAGGTGAGTGTTATTGTGAATATTGTGGACGTGATTTCTGTGGTCTGTCTGTGCCTTCTCTCAGGGTTCTTCCCATTTTATTCATATGTGAACTGAATGTAAGATGAGCAAATGTGTTTCAGTTGGAAAAGAATGTACTATAGCAAGTACAGAATGCTAAATTTGTGGGTTACCTGTGTTTTAGAATACATGAAGGAAATAGGGTTTGGGGAATTTGGGACACAAACTTGTTTTATAGCAACAGGAAGGAAGTCTGTCACTAGTGTAAATCCCCCATAAATAAATATCTCCTATGCGTAAGGAAAAAATGATCTGAATTGTTGTGTAGTACATGGACAAAACTATTCTGTGCAAATCCTCGTTTGGGAAGGAGTGATTCTACCAGTAAATTATAGCAGTGTGGTGTTAGCACTCCTGTTTCTCAAATGAATTGCGTCCTATGCACAAGTCTCAGCAGGGGATTTGCTGTCCTGACTGAAGAGGTTTTTTTTTGTCAGTTTCCTCAGATCTTCCAGTTGAATCTGATCATAGTGTATCAGAATATGCCAGTTGATCCAGTGGTTTTTGAATGACTTATAAAGCAGTCTTATTAATTAAGTACGCTGCATGTGTATGTCCATCTAGCCTGATTCAGTTACACAGCAGTTGACTGGTTTTTGTGAAATTTGGTGTGAATATCTACCATTTCAGTTCTCTTGATCTTCTGTTCATTTTAACTTTGTCATCTGCCATTACTGAATTGAGTTTTGAGGTTCTTATGATAGTGAATATGGAGGTGGCTGTCTTGCAGGTTGTTGCACCATTTAATGTAAAAATCAGTTTGTGCAACGTCGCAGGCAACCATCTTTGTAATGAGTTGTTTTGTAGGACACTAAATTAATTTTATTGCTCTGTGGATCACTGTTTCATTCACAGTAGTGTAGAATACCGGTCAGACAGTGTGTTAGTGATTTTTCACCTTGCTGTGATTCTTCATGTGTGTTAGAATTGTGTTTTGTTCCTGTGTGCTGATCCAAGAACATTTGGATTGGCATGCGCATATGCGCAACGCATGTGATTTATGTTGCATGTCTTGTCTGTGTAGGCTCCCCCACTAATGCTGTGACATGCCAGGTAATTGCTGCTTCCTGTTGTTTATTATGTTGGTAGTATATTATGGTAAGCAGTCACTACATGATCATGATGAAATTGGGGATATCACATGGCCTTAGAATTGTTACTGTGTAGGAGAAAGAGTGCATGGTCACATGGACATAATGTTTCATTGATACAGAGGACACTACAGAACAAGGGAACTGTGGTCCTATAAGTGGGAAATATTAACCTGTCAGTGTGGGCTGTGTCGAATGGACGTCTTTGCACGGTGTGATAGGTGCCATGTATGTTTCCAACATCAGAGTGAAAGAAATGACTATATTTATTCAATTGTGAGGTGATACTGAACTGTGCAATATCGTTATACTAAGAGACAGTATATTTAAGACATTTATTTCCTCTATTAGGTTGAAGGCCAGTTCATGCTTCATTGTTCAAAGTTCCTGCTTTTGGAAAAGTTCTTAATTACAGATAATAATGGCTACTTATTTCACCTGCTGTTTTGTGTGGGTGTTAAACTTGGTGTCTTGCACTGATGTCTGTGATGAGCAGAATACATGTAACTAAGAGAAACATACAGGCAGCGAGAGAAAATTACATAATGAGGAGCTTCATGAATTGTGCTGTTTTTTTGGGAAAGTGTTCAAATCAAGAAACCAGTGGGTGGTTGGTGTTGCCCAAGGAATGTAGTGGCACTTTAGTATTAGCAGTGGATAGTTATATAATCAATATTGTTTGTGCATGTTTTTTTTCCTTCAAATTAGCCATTTAATTACTATGTATTTGCATCGCTGTTTGTTTAATTTTGTTCAGATTACAATTTCATGTCTTGGATCCTCCATTCACAATAATCCTAATCCCATTTAGTATTAAGTAATTTGTACGGTTGAAATATAATTATTAAATAGCCTACGAATCAATTAGTCAGTTCATTCACCCTTTTAGCCACTTGATCTCTTAATCACAGTCAGGCGGCTAAGCAACCAGTGGATCAATCAACTGCTCATTCTGTTCAAAGATATTTGTTCGTACAGGAACAAGAAGGAGTCATACTAAATTAAGGATTTGGTGCAGTCTTTACTGTATGATCTACTATTAGCTTCTCAAGGACTCTGCTTCATGAAAATTTTATTTACAATCACAAAATCATGTTTGGATCTTCAAGGACACTGGTTGACCACAGTTTGTTGGGAACAATACTGGTGATTCATGGTTAGGATCATTTTTGTTATATTTTGAGGATAAAATTCATATTTTGGGTATGAAATTCTTACTTGAAACTACATTTCTCGGGCATTTACAGTGAATCCTTCATTTAGTTCAGATGCCAAAAGTGGTGTTCTGAAAGTGCAAAGTTAAGAGCTTTCATTAAAGATTTCGGTGAGGAATATTTTAGTTCTGATGGAACAATTCTGTTCTGTAAACTTTGTGAAGTTAATGTTACAGCTGGTAAGGGATTTAATGTGCAACAACATTGTGATACGGCAAAACATAAAAATAAATTGAGCAAGCAGTAGGCAGGTCAGGTTTCTGTTGCGATATGAAGTGAGCCTGCCAAGTGTACTGAACATACTCCACTGATTTCCTGGCAAGCAGTAGGCTGGTCAGGTGACAGACAGCTTTTCCCCGAGTAAAATCCCAAGGATCAATTAAGCTTCTTCTCTCAGCTATTCCCAGAAAGACAAAATGCATTCACTTTTAACTAACACAAATGCAAAAATAAACAGCATTCTGATGACGCAGTTGATTGAACATGTACTTTTGTTCTTGGGGAGGGGGGCACACCACACACACTTCTGAGTATATAAATGTCACTTATCAATGCCGTAAACGCCTCATGGCGTTTATTTATTTGATTCCTCGGGAATCATCGACACATAACCTCAACCGTTAAACGAGAACACCCTATCATTCCGTAACCTGATGACAGCCCACCTAGATCGCTGTTCGCACACATAATCTTACAGCACCTCCAACACTCCGAAGACTAGATTCACGCAACAAATTTTACCAACTCTATCTCTGCGCGAACTTGACTACAGCGAATTCTAGTAGCGAACCCAGTAAACTACGTATTGGCGGGAAAGAGCAGGGCATCGATATATCAGGAAGATCCAGAATCGTAATCTTGTAGGAGCCTGGTAGCCGAATGGATAGCGTGCTGGCGTGCGGAGTACTACATCGGCAGTTCGAGACCCAGCGGATTCTTACAGTAGTATTAATTCTTAATTCTTACAGTAGTATTAAGTTCTAAATATAAAACGAGGGCAGGACTCAGGACTCAAACGATTTCTGATTTCTGATTTCTGCCCTCTAAAAATAATTGTGGGTTACCGGGAGGGTGGGGCGCCTAATATGATAGAATGAGGGGGGTTATGCACAAATATATAAAAGGGGGCTCAGTTGGGGGTATACCAAACATACAGACATCAAAGCATATGAGTCGAAAAAGAAACAATACAATCCAGCGAAATAAATTAAACCTGCATGCTTGTCATGTAAGCTGTTGAGTGTGTTCGCAGACTGACTTGATATCTGAACAGGAAACCTGATGGGACAATGAATGAAGTGTGTAATTACCTGACCTATAGGATGTACTTTAAATGTTGTGATTGTAAGTGTGAGGTGATATGTTGACAGAAGTAAATGCAGTTTGGGATTGACATTATTGCTGTTTCCAGTTGGTATAGGTATCGTTTGTAGGCGTGGGTGGAGACTATTTGTGAAGTGATTTCGGTTTTTGTTATGTAGTGCTTTGACCGGAGCTGCAGGGGTATTTTCTGTGCTTGTGGTTAATTTTGAGTCTGCTGTGTTAAGCAAGGATAAAGGTTATAAAACTTGTAAGTTTGGCGTGTGGTGTTTGTTATGAATTTGGATTTGCTTGCAAAAATCTCATGCCCAGTAGATGACAGATTTGTTGATTTATTTGGCTGGATTTTTTCTTTCGACTCAAGTGCTTTGAACACATTTTGGTTAAAGATTGTTGATTGATATGATGTCTGTTTGGACCACCTTTGGCTGCTCCCTCATAAATATATTTTTGCATAACCCCCTCATTCTCTCATCTTCGGCTCCCCACCCACCCGTTAACCCTCAATTATTTTTTTAGAGGGCAGCAATCGGTTCAGTCCTGCCCTCGTTTTATATTTAGAACTTAATACTACACTTAATACTACTGTAAGAATCCGCTGGGTCTCGAACTGCCGATGTCGTCTTCCGCACTCTAGCCATTCGGCTGCCCCTCTCTTTTCCGCTCAATACGTAGTTTACTTAGTTTACTGGGTTCGCTACTAGAATTCGCTGTTGTCAAGTTCGCGCAGAGAGAGAGAGAGAGAGAGAGAGATAGAGATAGAGAGAGAGATAGAGAGAGAGAGAGAGAGAGTGAGTGAGTGAGTGAGAGAGAGTGAGTGTGTGTGTTGGTAAGCGTGAATCTAGTCTTCGGAGTCTTGGAGGTGCTGTAAGTTTATGTGTGCGAACAGCGATCTAGGTGGGCTGTCATCAGGTTACGGAATGATGGGGGTGTTCTCGTTTAACGGTTGAGGTTATGTGTCGATGATTCCCGAGGAATCAATAAATAAACGCCATGAGGCGTTTACGGCATTGATAAGTGACATTTATATACTCAGAAGTGTGTGTGGTGTGCCCCCCTCCCCAAGAACAAAAGTACATGTTCAATCAACTGCGTCATCAGAATGCTGTTTATTTTTGCATTTGTGTTAGTTAAAAGTGAATGCATTTTGTCTTTCTGGGAATAGCTGAGAGAAGAAGCTTAATTGATCCTTGGGATTTTACTCGGGGAAAAGCTGTCTGTCACCTGACCAGCCTTCTGCTTGCCAGGAAATCAGTGGAGTATGTTCAGTACACTTGGCAGGCTCAATTCTTATCGCAACAGGAATTTTGCACGTGGAAGATTGTTTTTTGTCCAACAGTTCTCAGACTTTTCCTGCGTAAGACGTAGTTTACTACTACTCTGCTATGACAAGGAGGTCGGATGAGTTCGCTGTTTTTCAGACGTTGCCGTCCCTGCCTATGATAAAATGGCGTGGGCGTTCTGCCCCTCTGTATTTCTTTGGTTGCTAGGATGCATTCTGAGTCCAGTGCAGATTTACTCTCATATATATTGCCAGGGCGTGGAAGTTAATTTGAATTGATGTGTGTCATCTTTCCCTTGTGTGAAGGACGTAATGTGTGAAATATTTTGGTTGCATGGAGGGTTGGTTTAGTTGGCCAGTTGATTATTGATGAGGTGTAGAGTGCATTCGTAGTAGCAGTTACGACTGGTGTCACAATGCGGATATTTATTTTGGTATTGTTTCAGGTAGGAGTGCCTGCAAGCATGTGGGATACTATAGCCGTTGCCCACTTTTGATTCCTAGTGACCAAGTATGGGGTGTTCGTAGCATGCCTCACAATGCCACAAGGAAGACCTCAGGCCCTCGTGCGATTACCTTGCTTTCCGAGGAGGTGTACGGTTATAGATTTAGTGGGAGTGCCTAGTCTGTCTCAAAGAGTAGTTTGAGATCAGGGGATGTACTGAGTAGCAACTTTTATGTGAACTGTAGCTGTAGTGTGTGTTTACTGGTATCAACGAAGACATGGAGGACTAATTTGTCTGAATATCAGTGTTTCAGAAGATCAGTTGTGTGCGTGATGGGGAAGCAGCTTTTTTGGAGTTGGAGATGTGAAGAACCAGACAGAACGAAGCACCTGTAGTGTTTGTGACTTGGATAAGGAATTGCATTGTTCAGGTATGTTAGAGAGTAGAGTTTATTTACATTCCATAGATCCTTCTTAGGACTAAACCAAAGGATGGAGAACAAATCATTTCATACAATAAATATAAACTTCAGTACTTTTGACACAATTACAAGGATGTGTTTCACATGTGAATGTACATAACCTTCAGATTCTGCAATTCAAGTATGAAAAATAATTTAAATGCAGGCTTGAACACCTTTAAATCATTTAGAGTTTTAATTGTTGGTGGAAGATCATTAAATGACTTGATACGCGTATAATACGTTTATTAGGGTTAGCATAGACTATACAAAAATTATATACTTGTAATTAATTTTTATTTTATTGTTGAGATTTGTCAAACTTGTTTCCACTTACAAAATTAAAGTCTAGTCAATGATATGTTGGTGTCCATGAAACCCAAAGGTTCTGGAAATAAATATGACATGCGCCCTGATGTGGAGAAAAGGTGTTTAGAGTATTACAGTAAGTGCAGTACTTGAAAGTTACTGTAACTAAAACATTTGACTTCCCTTACCAGTGAATCTGGCCTGCGTTGTCACTCGTTATAACTTGAAACTGTTGCTTGTGTTTTCCAGGTCGTGGAGACAGCATGTATTGCTCTGAAGTCAAGCACGACGGATCCGTTACCGTCGTCAGTGCTGGGAAATAATTTGCTGTTTTTTGGTGGCATCCCTGAATTTTAATGAAGATGAGAATACAGTGCAGCAGCTTTTCTCCTGTCCAAGGTATATAAGAGCAGTTGGAGGCAGAAGAATATTGTAAAACTAACCTCATTCTTGATATTAAAAAAGTGTACAAAATAAAAGATGTTTTTCCAGCCTGATGGTACTAACATGACATAACAGATTGTTAATCACTGGCTTTTCAACGCAGAATTGTAAGCGAGTCCCATGGCAGTCTATGAGGCACTGGTATAGATCTTTCTCTGAGCACCCAGAACTCATTATTTACTGGTACAGTGAGCCTGTTAGAGGCTGTATCACAATTAGTTTGTGTTTAGTATCCTGCCAGTACCAGGAGGCATCTGCACGTAATGTATTTCTTTCTCATATCATAAACCCAGATTTCCCATTTTCTCTGCCCCTTTTACATCAGTTGCTGATTTAGGAAGCAGCTACTGCATTGGCCACTGTTGTGACCAACATTTTGTACACTGAACATTAGGATGTGAGTGTAATTATCTGTACTCATTGTGATTCGCCGTTGCAGTTCTGATGATCCACATGTGGAGATCTCCGCAGTCCATGGGATTGCGTGCAGATTGCAGGACAAGCAAGCCAGAGCCACTCACCAGATGGCAGTCACAGGCAAGTTCATCCATTTGAGTAAATTGTTTAATGAACTTATTTTCTGAATTGCAATGTCATTATTGAAAGAAGAAGACCTTTTTTCCTGAAAAGTAGTAAATGGTTTTAATGAAATAAAGAACTTGTCAATTTCTTCTATTGAGACTACAAAGAAACAATGAAGAACGTGATTTTTCTTTGCCAGTTTAAGGAACCACATTTTGAGGCTGACCTCCACATTGTTCTATAATTGAGAATGCATGGAGTGTACCTCCATGCTCCCACTGCCTCATGGCATGGCGCTTAGTCACAAGGATAACTTCAGCTGATATAGCGAACCATTAAATGTTTGAAAACCATAATCGGTGTTGGTTTTCTGTAAGTCCAAGTGGTGTTAGAACCCAAAGACCACTGTGAGAACCTGAAATCTCTCTTAAAACCACATTTAGTATGTGAACTTGTTGAAAGCGTCTGCTTCATATCTGGAAAAGCCAGTAAGGCCTGTTGTGTATGTTGGTAGGAGTGTTTGTTGCTGCAGCCATGAAAGAGTTACGACGGTGTGTTCCTTGTTTGTCACTACACAATGGTGGCGATATCTCAGGTAGCTGGTGAGTTCAGTTTTATAAATTTAGATTGTTCAACATTGAAACAATTTATATTACTGATGGTGAAGTTTCCACCTTTGCTTCCAGAAGGTATGATAAAGTGGCATTACTGATGGTGATATGGAAAAAAAATGTAATTGCTACGGCTACCTCTTGCCCCTTGTCGGTTGAATTCACCTTAGTAGTAGAAGTGCTACAGATGTTGGCTGTGTTGTAGTGGCTTGCCATTTCTTAATCTTTCATTTAGGTCCTTTCTCCATGACATCAAAACAGGCGAACCTGAGGGGCATGGACCGACTGGTGTTTGTAGACTCCCTTGCTGTCATAATGGGGCACGAGGAGAGGGAGCCGTGTATCTTGGAGACAGCGATCAACATCCTCGGCTCCAAACAGACGGCAAGCGAACTGTTCGTTAAATATCCACTGAATCAGTGGCAACAGAAGTTGCGTGGGACTGACGTGATGTGTGTGAGTTGTAGAGTTTGTAGTTGCAGTATTATGACGTGTGGAATAATGGCCCACTTGGCGAATGTTTTAAATTTGCTGGGGGGGGAGGAAAGAAAGGCTCCAGTATGAATCTGTGAGTGAGGGAGTTCAGAATTTGTCAGGTCGCTGGTTGTGACACTGTCGTGACCCGTATTTAAAGTTATCTTGTGAATGGGTTTGTAATGAACTTGACAGAATTTGTCTTCTGAAAATGGAAGGTGCTTGTTCATTGGCTAAGGTAGGAGTGTTAACTGCTTGGTGAAGTAAAACTGTGTGCTCTTAGAAGAGTGTGATGTCTTGATTTCTTGAATGTGACTGTATTTTCTCTTTCTGGGAGTAGCAGATTACGAGAAACAGAATGATCCTTCAGATTCTACTGAGCACCATGCTGTTTGTCACGTGACCTGCGTACTGCCAGCCAGACAAGCATTGAAGTACGTGCGGCAACAGTTGGCGGACCGACTTGATGTCAGAAGATTAAACCTGCTGGGACAAAGAAGGAACATCGTATCCGCAAGAAACTGATATCAGTCTGAACGAGGCATTCGTTGTGTGAGTACATGAGCATTAGAATGTATTTGATGTGGTTGTCGTGTGAGAGAGATGAGTCTGTCCAATTTTATTAGGTACTTCAGATGTTGTGAACTTAAATGTGAGATTTGATATGTTGAAAGACCTATGTGCGGTGAGAGATTGGCATAATTGCAGTATCTGTGGTATGCTAGAGGCATTCATGATTCTCTAGTGAATATATTGTTCATAGGACATCAAAATTGGAGGTTAGGTATAGCTTGTAGACGAGGGTGGTGACTATTTGTGATAAGGTTTTGTTAATGAGTGGTTTTGTTACATGTGTGATGTGTGTAGTGCTGTGGAGCCTTTAATGTGATGTGTTTACTAATTAATAAGTGAGTAATTGCCAAGGTAAGGAATTTAGTTTTGTTGACGTGTGAGTATTGTGCACAGTGACCGGAGCAGCTGGGATATTTTCTGTGCTTTTGGTTAATTTTGAGCACGGGGATCGGTTATGAAACCTTTAAATTAGGTGATGTGTTGAATGTGATTGCATTTTTTTTTCTGGTAATAGCTGCAGAGAAGAAGCTTGATTGATCCATGGGACTTTACTGAGGTTGAAGGATGCGTCACCTGACATGACTACTGCTTGCCAGGAAAAGAGTGGAGTATGTGCAGAAACACTATGGTGGCTCACTGATATGACGACAGGAAATCAATCGGCTGTTATCACGAAGGACCTCATGTCTGCGAGAGATTTATCTCTGTGTCAACTTGACATGCATTGTGTAAGTATACGAGAAATATGATTATCAGATGTGCTAATTCATGATTCACACAATCAAATTCTTTGGCAAGATAGCGAAATATTCCACCAACATGCTCTTCATTATTTAGTTCACTTAAGATTTTGTGTGTAAAATTCAATAGCACGTTGTTGCATGTCTTTTTGAAAATTTTTTAGAGAATGCCGTTGGTAATGAAACTGGTCTGTAAGTAGAAATACCTGTCAATTTAGGTAAAGATCTTGTTTATGTTTACAAGATGTTTTGATATCTGCATTGGAACAAGTTTCACAGTTTGAAGGACAGTATTAGGGTGTGGTGTGGAGTACTGGCAGACCTAATAATATAAGGTTGCTTCACTGTCTTAACCTAAAATAGACCCATGACAAAAAATGTCTTCTCAAAATGGAATGTGAATTTATTTGCTTTACATGAGGTGTAGGGGCCGTCAAAGACATGTATTTCTTTAATTATTTGATGTTAGTATTCTACCATACTGACTAAAAGACTAGAAAAGAAGAGTGATGGGAGACGACCAATTTGGATTCAGGAGAGGAAGAGGAACCAGAGATGCCATCGGAGTTATGAGAATAATTTCAGAGAGAGTTCTCGATGTCAAGGAAGAAGTATGTGCCTGCTTCATCGACAGGAAGAAGGCTTTCGATCGAGTAAAATGGAAGAAATTAATGAGGATCCTACAGAGAATTGGAATTGATTGGAGAGATAGAAGACTAATCGAAAACCTGTACATGCAGCAGAAAGTCAACGTGAGACTGGACTCAGGAGACACCAACAGCGTTGAGATAGGTAGAGGTGTAAGACAGGGATGCTGCGTATCACCACTTATTTTTAACCTGTACGGGGAATGGCTTGCCAAGGAAGCTGTGGAGACTTCAAAATTGGAGGAAGATGATAATGACTGTAAAGTATGCAGACGACTTGGTAGTATTGGCGAAGGAAGAGGAGGAATTACAGAACATGATGGACAAGTTAGTGGTAACAGGTAGAGAGTATGGAATGGAAATCAACATTGAAAAATCAAAGGTAATGAGGATGGCATCGAGAGCAGAACCATTGAACGTTGTAGTTGGAAACCAACGGCTGGAGAATGTGGAGAATTTCAAGTACTTGGGAAGCATAATCACGACGGACGCCCTATGCACCAAGGAAGTAAAAGCAAGGATAGCCATGGCCAAGGCAGTTTTCCGTCAAGAAGAGGATACTTCTCACTAACAAGTTGGGATTGGAGATGAAGAAGAAACTAGTGAAGTGTTACGTATGGAGCAGAGACCTGGACACTCAGGATGAAGGAACAGAAATACCTGGAGAGTTTTGAAATGTGGTGTTGGAGAAGAATAGAGAAGATCAGGTGGACGCATCGAGTTACCAACGAAGAAGTATTGAGGAGAGTCGACGAGCAAAGAAACATTCTGCAGGCGATTACACGAAGGAAAGCTAACTGGCTCGGACATTACGAGAAGGAATGGGTTACTGAGTGGCATCATCGAAGGTCAGGTTGAAGGAAAGCGAGGACTGGGAAGAAGACTGATACAGCTAACCGACGATCTGAAACAAGGAAAGAAGATGAAGTTCCAGGAATTAAAATGAGAAGCTGAGAATAGGGAAAACTGGAGAGTTCTTTTTGGGCAAAGCAATGGACCTGTTGTAAGACAGAACACTGAATAATAATAATAATAATAATAATAGTATTCTACCATGTTTTCCATTGGAGGTAGCTCTGCCTTCATTTTATGTGTTTGGCATTGGTATTTTAATTTGGTCAAGAAAGGGGCTTTCTAGGATAGGTAAGATAGCTGCCCTATCTCTCGGTGAGAGACTGAGGCCGAGTTTCTCTTTTTTGAGAGAGTGTTTTATTTATTTCTTGTGAGAGGTTGAGATATCGTTTGAGTCTTCGTTGTCGTGGTTTTGAACTCTGTAAATGTTTGCTCATGTTTGATTCTTTTGAAATTGATATTGTATTTATATCTCCTTATCATTGTTCATTTACATCCAGTTTACATAAAATGGGATTGCCGGTGGATGTAATGACACCAAGAACCTCCCCATTTTAACTTCAGAAAGGCCGATACTGTTAAAAGGTTTGTTTTCTTTCCATTTTATCGATGTCATTTCTGAGCATTGGCGATCGGTGGTTGGTATGTTTGACTTATATTCTGTGTTTGTGTTTCATGTACGCCAGTGCATCGGACACGTACCAGTGGACGCGGCGTGTTCTGGAGGGGACTCGAAGCGAAGGGCTCTTTGTGCGTGTGTTGCGGTATCGTTCATTAGCTTACTTTGAATGGCGTATGGTGCAGTACTTGGTGCAACGTGCAAAGGTAGTTGATTTTTTCGATCACGTAGAGTTATTATTGTCTCTAACGGAGTCCGACGAACGCAAAGGAATTTTGAAATTTCATTCTGATTTGAAATCAGACATTGACATGTGCCCTCTGTTGGCTGTTTAGAACGGTCAAAGATGTAGGCAGATTGCGTGTAGCCCCATTAAATGTAGAGTATGACACACTCTGAGTAGGTAAAGTATTTGAGTTTGGTTGACCACGAGGCTCACCACGGCAAGTGTCAGCCTCAAGGAGAGACTGAGGCAGAGTGACTTATTTTTTAATTTATTTTAAGAAGCAGAGATATGGATGGAAGGAAATTGGTTGCATTGTGCATTTCGCTCTGTTTACTTGCCCCCTGGACCACCACCATGAGGCACGTGGAAGATTGTGCTGTCAATTTTGTTTTTTGGCGAACACTTCTCAGACATTTCCTGCATAAGACATAGTTTACTACTACTCTACTATGACAAGGAGGTCGGAAGCGTAGGCATGTATCCATCAGCCTTTAGTCTTTTCTGCTTGCGAAGAGGCACACCTACTTTCTCACATGTCACGCCACCTCTACCGAAATGTTCACTAGCATATGTATGTTTTTATTGTGGATTCGTTTGAATCAGGCCACCCGAAAAGGGTCACGGTGTAGTTTGCGTATGCTGCGTCTTCGAGATTTTCAGCTCTTGGAGGATAGCTTGGATTTACTAGGAGTAGGAGCAGCTGCGTTGGAATCAGGCTAAAAGAAAATGGTGATACATCATGTTCTGTAGGTTATAGAAACAGCAAGGTACGTGCTCTGCGTGAATAGGTAGCAGGATGCTGGCTCACTTGCATGAATTGTTGAGGGTGCGCCGTGTCCGTAGTTGGCTACGATCTCAGGTACACACTTTCGTTCGGCTATCCCGCATCTGCAGGGCTTAAGAAGTCTGGGTTAGAGTGCGTCAGTAGCTGGCCATCAGGCTAGTGGTCGACATGTATAGTTTTGTTGGGCGATGCTTCGTCCATGCCAGGCGACTGGTTGACGTGAATATCTTGCTTAGCCTAGGCTGCGTCTGTAGCCGTGTGCCTTGTCAGTTGTATGGGTTTGTTTGGTAATGCTGCATGTGCAGTGCTGTACCAGTTAGGTTTATGTTTGCTTGCCTACTTTGTGTCTGAAATAGGCCACCACTGTAGAGGTTTGTTATTAATCCTAGGTTGCTGCGGTAGCAATAAATCTTTTCACGTGCTTAGTTTGGCCCAGCTGTGGCCGTAGAAGGCAACAAGACCACAGGCAAACATTGGTCAGTCTGGGTTGCGTACATAGATTCCTAGTGGCTGAATAAATCACAGGTTGGGTTGACAAGGCTCTGTCCGAAGAGATCGACTGTGTTGAAGGCCGCGTCCATAGCAGCTTACTGCCTTACTTGCATAGGTTTGTTGTGTCAGGCTTCGTCCAGAGGAGGATAATTTGTAACGTGGATATTACGATAGTACTAGGCAGTGTCCTTTGCTATGCTGCGTCCGTAGCTGGCTAATTGCTCACTATAATTGATATCTTAGGAAGTCTATCACAAGAATGATTGAAAGAAAGTGATTTAAGAAGAACTGGAGTGCACGGAAGCACAGAAAAGAATGTTTAAGAGCACATGAAATTTTGAAATATAATAAATTGTTTCAAATACAGAAAAATTGAATTAAATTAATTCTTAACGTTTAATTTAGATAGAAGAAAAATAAAGAAATTTATTTAACTTGTTCACTTTACTATGGTAATCTTTAAGCGTTAAAACATTTCTGGCAAACACTTATTAAAGTTGAAGTAGTACATTATGTTCATGAGATGGGAAGCCATAAATGCAACAGATGATGCTTACATACACATTAACAGATCACTCTTAAAGATATTGTGTGTCTATTAACCGACTAACAAAGTTCTAATTCTTCCTTCTACTGGTGATGGGTTCCTTATGTTGCTTATGCATGGCCGGCGCACTGTAGCAGTAACATTAAGTGATCTGTAAATGTGTTTGTATTGTCATTGCTTCTTGTTTGTGCGAGGAAGCAGACAGGCAACTTATTTAAGAAGATACAAGATGATTTATAGTACAATACAACTGATAAAGATACAGAAGGAAAGATGCAATTAAGTAAAACTGAATTTAAAATTGTAGTATCATACAGTTGATATGTAGTTATGATAAAGTGAGGTCTGATGACAACTCCCTAAAATGCTACATTCTTAGAGGCATAGGTTGGTGTGGCTAGGCTACGTCCACAGCAAGGTACTTTCTCGAGTGTATTGGGTGATTGGGCTATGCTGTGTCTAAAACAGGCTACCACCTGATTGGCATAGGTTGTTTACTTTAGTGTGCGTCCAAAGCGTGAATAGGTTCTTTAGCCGAGGCTGCATCAAGTACGTGGGAGTCGTATGTTGGTCAAGGCTGCATCTGAAGCAGGTTAAGGCTATCGGTAATTTTTGCGAGGCAAGCGAGCTACATCCTAGCGTGTTTAATTTTCTGATAGTTGGCTGCGTTCTAAGCAGGATACAGGCTCAATTGCATAGATTGGTTGGAGTAGGCTACGTCCGTCGCAGGTTACGTGCTCAGTTCCAGATATGTTTGGCCATACTTTTTGACGTGAAAACGTTCGAACATTCGAACTAGAATATAATAGTGACGAAAATTTAGAACTCTGATGTGCGTACCTTCAGAAATTCTTTAAACTTGAACTAGTGAATAATTTGGACAAACCAACCACGCAAGGGAAAACTTCTATAGATTTGACATTTGCAAGAGGTATTCAAATAATTTCAAAGCCATATGTATCCTACTTCTCATACCATTACCCTGTATTCAATAAATGTAAGTTGCAAATGAATTAAACGATTCAAAACAAAAATTTTGTTTAATTTCAATATACACGATTTTTTCTGCAGCGATCTGCTCTGTTATGGGCATAATTTAGTTTGGCTGTGCTCTATGCTCAGGAGGCTTCTTACACATACTTGACAGGTCACCACCATTCACCGACCTCACTACGAACATATGTTGGTTAGGCAAGGCTTTGCTCGAAGCAGAGTTATTTTCCGTAAACCGCGTACGAAACAGATTACTGGGAGATGGCTGCGTCCGAAACGGGATACTACTGCATACGCTTTATTTAGTTGGGCTAGGCTGCGTCCACAGTTGTCTTCATTCGTTCGTCTAATCCGCTTCAGGTTTGTTGGGCTAGGCTGTGTCCGTAACAGCATACGTCCTTAGTAACTTAGGTTTGTTGGGTTTGGTTGCGTCCAAAGCAGGGTACTTTCTCATGTGGATGAGTTGATTTGGCTTGTCTGTGTTCTTAGCTAGCTACCAGTTCAGTGGCATAGATATTGTTTGACTAGGGTGCATCGGGTGCATCTGTAGGTGGCTGTATATTTGTTGTGCTAAATAAAAGCCATATATCCATTTCGTTACTTTTATTTCATTCCCATATCGCAAAGAAAATATTACCCGCAAACGCAGACATATTCGTAATGCTATAAAGCGTTGCACTAGATGGTATACCAAGTTATTATTAAGGGTTCTGAAATCCTTGCTACTATTCTTAAATTTATTTTCAATTTTAGCTTCTCTCAGCAACAATTTCCCACTTTGTGGAAACAAGCAGCTATTGTTCCAGTTTTCAAAAAAGAAGACAAAACTATTTCTGTTATAAACTATAGACCTACTACCATAATTAATAATGTTTCCAAAATATTTGAAATTATTGTACATACCATGTTTCTTATAATTTTAATTCTAAATGAATCCCTTGTCAACATGGTTTTAGTAAATCCAAATCCACCACTTCTAATCTGGTTACGTTTTTGGATTTATTTTCCCCTATAGCTTGTTCCCAGTCTCAAGCTGATGCATTTTATGTTGATTTTATCATTTATTTACTTCCATCATTTTGTTTTCTATATTACTCCATATTTATTAATGTTTTCTTTAAATCATTGCTTTACAGACTAATAATGAACATCAGATGAACCACGCCATATAAAAAACAATACCTTCGTTCTAATATATAAGAGTAATTCTGATAAGAACATCTTCTATAAACTGCATAACATTGTAAAGGGTTGTAATTCGAGTTTTAAATTTACCAATCTAATTTATACCTGAAGACGGTTAAATATAACCGAAACATGTCGTAAGAGACGTTCCAATTTCTAAATCGATCATTCGATGCGGAACGTGAAATGATATTTTAAATATTTTATCATCTTATTATAAATTGTGATTTGACATTTATCAGTGTTGTTTCGCATGTCTTACGTTTGCACAAACTTGGTGACTATGAACTGTCTGCTGGTTATATGATTGATTTCTTAGTTACCTAACCAGCAGACATTCGCAAGTACGTTATTCTGGAGTTTTGTCATTTCCTTTTGATTTATTGTCTGGGGGTTTGGTGCCAAGCAAAACAGAAAACTACCGCGCGCCGTCTGACTTTGCCTCAGAACGGGACCTGCTGACTACGACGCACCGCCGGACATTGACTCGGAACTCGACCGACCAAGTAGCATGCACCGCACTCGCGCGCACACACAGAAGCCACGGCAACGTAATTTATGTGATTTCTTATTATATTATGTTTTTACTCTTTTTTGATTCTACCCAAATTTCTTATTCTCTCAAAAATATATATCCATATTTATATACACATGCGTATATATATTCTTAATTTTATTCTTATGTAGTCGGTATCGCCGAGGGACTTGTGCTGTCAGGCAACGCGGAAAGTAGCACGCACCGAAGAAGTTAGCCAGTCAGATATCACGCACCGTGTGACTTTGACTCAGGCAGCCAACTACCGCACACCGCACACAAACGAGACACGGTAAG
Organism: Zootermopsis nevadensis; assembly: GCF_977971745.1. Lineage (NCBI taxonomy): Eukaryota > Metazoa > Arthropoda > Insecta > Blattodea > Termopsidae > Zootermopsis > Zootermopsis nevadensis. The sequence continues at coordinate 29,760 of NW_028259162.1, read as the reverse complement.
CTGCTGATGTTTATTTATATTTTAATTTGGAGTTCCCCCCCTTCTCTTATTGATTCATTCTTCGCACTGCGTCGTACATGGACGGTCGAGCTCTGCGGCTATGTCCCACGGTGCGTGGTAGTTAAGACAGTCGAGCAAAATCCGTCATAAATAAATCTGAATCTGCCTTCAATGTGTGGATAATGGCAACCCATATCAACATGAGTACCATCAGACATACATGAATGTACAAAAGAAATGTATTTAATCTCTATCTTATGTGTACATGGGATATACGGATGTCCGCACGTAGGAACGTTGAAACTTCGATATCAGCAGACGTGCGTGATTACACCAAACGCACTGATGGTAATGTTTGGCATGTATTGCCTTACGTCAGTGGTCCCCAACCTTTTTTTGCCCAAGGGCACATTTCAGAGTTTATGAGATCGTGGCGGGCGCCAACCAATTAACAAAGCCAAATTTTCTTTTCTCTGGACAAATAAGATATGGACACCAAATAATACACAAAACAACACGACGTTTATTGATACAAGAAACCACGCAATCAAAAATACGTACTTTTATAAGTACAATTATTATTACTCAAGTGGGAAGTTAGTGTGATGTTTGGCACTGCATTTCAGCGGCCAGTTTTTCAAATTTGGGAGAGTAGGATGATGTTGCTGCTCGCAATCGTCAAGATGGGCATTGGTACGTAGAGAACTGTGCTTTGATTTTATAATGTTCATGGTTGAACGGCCTTTATTATTCAGTATAACCTCTTTACGTATCAACGCGGGCACCGCGTTGGGGACCACTGTTGTACATTATTTCGCCCTCACATCTTCATCAGTTATCAGAGTGATTATTCTCTTGTAACATTGATGTCACTGTTAGGTCAAGGTCATGACACAGACACTACCACTTCCAAGACAAGGCAGGGGTTTCTTTTAGCAATGACGTGCGTGATTCAACCGAGACACTACCACTTTTAATACAAGGCAGAGGTTTGTTTTGGCAATTACGTACAAGATTCACACAAGACACTACCACTTCCAAGTCTTGAGAAGTTCTTGTCCCAAGTCTTGAGAAGTTCTTGTCCCAAGTCTTGACAAGTCACTCGTCCCAAGTCTTGAGAAGTTATTGTCCCAAGTCTTGTCTGCTTGTTTAGGGCTGTGCCTCACCTGTCTTAGCTGAATTCAAATTTTTTCGAAAATTCTTAGTTTTCTTCGCGTTTCGCGCCATTTGCAGTCGTTTTTAATTTTTTTAAAATTTCGAAAATTTTTGAAAATTCTCAAAGGGGTACCCCTTTGAGAAATTTCAATTTTTTCGAAAAATTTCGAAAAACGTGGCAAATCGTCCAAAAAGCGCACAAAACTAAGAATTTTTGAAAAATTTCAACTTTTAATTTTTTTCCGAATATTCCGAAAATTTTTGGTTTTGTGCGCATTTCAGAAGGTTTGCAGCGTTTTTTGATTTTTCGAAAAATTTGAAAATTTTTCCTTCTAAATTTGACCTGTCCCATCCTTATCAGGACTAGACTCCCAAGTCTTGAGAAGTCACTTGTCCCAAGTCTTGAGAAGTCCTTGTCCCAAGTCTTGAGAAGTTCTTGTCCCAAGTCTTGAGAAGTCACTTGTCCCAAGTCTTGAGAAGTCACTCGTTCCAAGTTTTGAGAAGTCACTCGTCCCAAGTCTTGAGAAGTTCTTGTCCCAAGTCTTGAGAAGTCACTTGTCCCAAGTCTTGAGAAGTTCTTGTCCCAAGTCTTGAGAAGTCACTTGTCCTAAGTCTTGAGAAGTCACTCGTCCCAAGTCTTGAGAAGTTCTTGTCCCAAGTCTTGAGAAGTTCTTGTCCCAAGTCTTGAGAAGTTCTTGTCCCAAGTCTTGAGAAGTCACTTGTCCTAAGTCTTGACAAGTCACTCGTCCCAAGTCTTGAGAAGTTATTGTCCCAAGTCTTGTCTGCTTGTTTAGGGCTGTGCCTCACCTGTCTTAGCTGAATTCAAATTTTTTCGAAAATTCTTAGTTTTCTTCGCGTTTCGCGCCATTTGCAGTCGTTTTTAATTTTCTTAAAATTTCGAAAAATTTTGAAAATTCTCAAAGGGGTACCCCTTTGAGAAATTTCAATTTTTTCGAAAAATTTAAAAAAATCGAAAAACGTAGCAAATCGTCCAAAAAGCGCACAAAACTAAGAATTTTTGAAAAATTTCAACTTTTAATTTTTTTCCGAATATTCCGAAAATTTTTGGTTTTGTGCGCATTTCAGAAGGTCTGCAGCGTTTTTTGATTTTTCGAAAAATTTGAAAATTTTTCCTTCTAAATTTGACCTGTCCCATCCTTATCAGGACTAGACTCCCAAGTCTTGAGAAGTCACTTGTCCCAAGTCTTGAGAAGTCCTTGTCCCAAGTCTTGAGAAGTTCTTGTCCCAAGTCTTGAGAAGTCACTTGTCCCAAGTCTTGAGAAGTCACTTGTCCCAAGTCTTGAGAAGTTCTTGTCCCAAGTCTTGAGAAGTTCTTGTCCCAAGTCTTGAGAAGTCACTTGTCCCAAGTCTTGAGAAGTTCTTGTCCCAAGTCTTGAGAAGTCACTTGTCCCAAGTCTTGAGAAGTCACTCGTCCCAAGTCTTGAGAAGTTCTTGTCCCAAGTCTTGAGAAGTTCTTGTCCCAAGTCTTGAGAAGTTCTTGTCCCAAGTCTTGAGAAGTTCTTGTCCCAAGTCTTGAGAAGTTCTTGTCCCAAGTCTTGACAAGTCACTCGTCCCAAGTCTTGAGAAGTTCTTGTCCCAAGTCTTGAGAAGTTCTTGTCCCAAGTCTTGAGAAGTCACTTGTCCCAAGTCTTGAGAAGTTCTTGTCCCAAGTCTTGAGAAGTCACTTGTCCCAAGTCTTGAGAAGTCACTCGTCCCAAGTCTTGAGAAGTTCTTGTCCCAAGTCTTGAGAAGTTCTTGTCCCAAGTCTTGAGAAGTTCTTGTCCCAAGTCTTGAGAAGTTCTTGTCCCAAGTCTTGAGAAGTTCTTGTCCCAAGTCTTGACAAGTCACTCGTCCCAAGTCTTGAGAAGTTCTTGTCCCAAGTCTTGAGAAGTTCTTGTCCCAAGTCTTGAGAAGTTCTTGTCCCAAGTCTTGAGAAGTCCTTGTCCCAAGTCTTGAGAAGTTATTGTCCCAAGTCTTGTCTGCTTGTTTAGGGCTGTGCCTCACCTGTCTTAGCTGAATTCAATTTTTTTCGAAAATTCTTAGTTTTCTTCGCGTTTCACGCCATTTGCAGTCGTTTTTAATTTTTTTAAAATTTCGAAAAATTTTGAAAATTCTCAAAGGGGTACCCCTTTGAGAAATTTCAATTTTTTCGAAAAATTTCGAAAAATCGAAAAACGTGGCAAATCGTCCAAAAAGCGCACAAAACTAAGAATTTTTGAAAATTTTCAACTTTTAATTTTTTCCGAATTTTCCGAAAATTTTTGGTTTTGTGCGCATTTCAGAAGGTTTGCAGCGTTTTTTGATTTTTCGAAAAATTTGAAAATTTTTCCTTCTAAATTTGACCTGTCCCATCCCTATCAGGACTAGACTCCCAAGTCTTGAGAAGTCACTTGTCCCAAGTCTTGAGAAGTCACTCGTCCCAAGTCTTGAGAAGTCACTCGTCCCAAGTCTTGAGAAGTTCTTGTCCCAAGTCTTGAGAAGTCACTTGTCCCAAGTCTTGAGAAGTTCTTGTCCCAAGTCTTGAGAAGTCACTTGTCCCAAGTCTTGAGAAGTTCTTGTCCCAAGTCTTGAGAAGTCACTCGTCCCAAGTCTTGAGAAGTCACTCGTCCCAAGTCTTGAGAAGTCACTTGTCCCAAGTCTTGAGAAGTTCTTGTCCCAAGTCTTGTCTGCTTGTTTAGGGCTGTGCCTCACCCGTCTTAGCAGAATTCAAATTTTTTCGAAAATTCTTAGTTTTCTTCGCGTTTCACGCCATTTGCAGTCGTTTTTAATTTTTTTAAAATTTTGAAAATTCTCAAAGGGGTACCCCTTTGAGAAATTTCAATTTTTTCGAAAAATTTCGAAAAATCGAAAAACGTGGCAAATCGTCCAAAAAGCGCACAAAACTAAGAATTTTTTAAAATTTTCAACTTTTAATTTTTTTCCGAATTTTCCGAAAATTTTTGGTTTTGTGCGCATTTCAGAAGGTTTGCAGCGTTTTTTGATTTTTCGAAAAATTTGAAAATTTTTCCTTCTAAATTTGACCTGTCCCATCCCTATCAGGACTAGACTCCCAAGTCTTGAGAAGTCACTTGTCCCAAGTCTTGAGAAGTCACTCGTCCCAAGTCTTGAGAAGTCACTCGTCCCAAGTCTTGAGAAGTTCTTGTCCCAAGTCTTGAGAAGTCACTTGCCCAAGTCTTGAGAAGTTCTTGTCCCAAGTCTTGAGAAGTCACTTGTCCCAAGTCTTGAGAAGTTCTTGTCCCAAGTCTTGAGAAGTCACTCGTCCCAAGTCTTGAGAAGTCACTCGTCCCAAGTCTTGAGAAGTTCTTGTCCCAAGTCTTGAGAAGTCACTTGTCCCAAGTCTTCAGAAGTTCTTGTCCCAAGTCTTGAGAAGTCACTCGTCGCAAGTCTTGAGAAGTTCTTGTCCCAAGTCTTGAGAAGTTCTTGTCCCAAGTCTTGAGAAGTTCTTGTCCCAAGTCTTGAGAAGTCACTTGTCCCAAGTCTTCAGAAGTTCTTGTCCCAAGTCTTGAGAAGTCACTCGTCCCAAGTTTTGAGAAGTTCTTGTCCCAAGTCTTGAGAAGTTCTTGTCCCAAGTCTTGAGAAGTCACTTGTCCCAAGTCTTGAGAAGTTCTTGTCCCAAGTCTTGTCTGCTTGTTTAGGGCTGTGCCTCACCCGTCTTAGCAGAATTCAAATTTTTTCGAAAATTCTTAGTTTTCTTCGCGTTTCACGCCATTTGCAGTCGTTTTTAATTTTTTTAAAATTTCGAAAAATTTTGAAAATTCTCAAAGGGGTACCCCTTTGAGAAATTTCAATTTTTTCGAAAAATTTCGAAAAATCGAAAAACGTGGCAAATCGTCCAAAAAGCGCACAAAACTAAGAATTTTTGAAAATTTTCAACTTTTAATTTTTTTCCGAATTTTCCGAAAATTTTTGGTTTTGTGCGCATTTCAGAAGGTTTGCAGCGTTTTTTGATTTTTCGAAAAATTTGAAAACTTTTCCTTCTAAATTTGACCTGTCCCATCCTTATCAGGACTAGACTCCCAAGTCTTGAGAAGTCACTTGTCCCAAGTCTTGAGAAGTCCTTGTCCCAAGTCTTGAGAAGTTCTTGTCCCAAGTCTTGAGAAGTCACTCGTCCCAAGTCTTGAGAAGTCACTTGTCCCAAGTCTTGAGAAGTCCTTGTCCCAAGTCTTGAGAAGTTCTTGTCCCAAGTCTTGAGAAGTCACTTGTCCCAAGTCTTGAGAAGTTCTTGTCCCAAGTCTTGAGAAGTCACTTGTCCTAAGTCTTGAGAAGTCACTCGTCCCAAGTCTTGAGAAGTTCTTGTGCCAAGTCTTGAGAAGTCCTTGTCCCAAGTCTTGAGAAGTTATTGTCCCAAGTCTTGTCTGCTTGTTTAGGGCTGTGCCTCACCTGTCTTAGCTGAATTCAATTTTTTTCGAAAATTCTTAGTTTTCTTCGCGTTTCACGCCATTTGCAGTCGTTTTTAATTTTTTTAAAATTTCGAAAAATTTTGAAAATTCTCAAAGGGGTACCCCTTTGAGAAATTTCAATTTCTTCGAAAAATTTCGAAAAATCGAAAAACGTGGCAAATCGTCCAAAAAGCGCACAAAACTAAGAATTTTTGAAAATTTTCAACTTTTAATTTTTTCCGAATTTTCCGAAAATTTTTGGTTTTGTGCGCATTTCAGAAGGTTTGCAGCGTTTTTTGATTTTTCGAAAAATTTGAAAATTTTTCCTTCTAAATTTGACCTGTCCCATCCCTATCAGGACTAGACTCCCAAGTCTTGAGAAGTCACTCGTCCCAAGTCTTGAGAAGTCACTCGTCCCAAGTCTTGAGAAGTTCTTGTCCCAAGTCTTGAGAAGTCACTTGTCCCAAGTCTTGAGAAGTTCTTGTCCCAAGTCTTGAGAAGTCACTTGTCCCAAGTCTTGAGAAGTTCTTGTCCCAAGTCTTGAGAAGTCACTCGTCCCAAGTCTTGAGAAGTCACTCGTCCCAAGTCTTGAGAAGTCACTTGTCCCAAGTCTTGAGAAGTTCTTGTCCCAAGTCTTGTCTGCTTGTTTAGGGCTGTGCCTCACCCGTCTTAGCAGAATTCAAATTTTTTCGAAAATTCTTAGTTTTCTTCGCGTTTCACGCCATTTGCAGTCGTTTTTAATTTTTTTAAAATTTCGAAAATTTTTGAAAATTCTCAAAGGGGTACCCCTTTGAGAAATTTCAATTTTTTCGAAAAATTTCGAAAAATCGAAAAACGTGGCAAATCGTCCAAAAAGCGCACAAAACTAAGAATTTTTTAAAATTTTCAACTTTTAATTTTTTTCCGAATTTTCCGAAAATTTTTGGTTTTGTGCGCATTTCAGAAGGTTTGCAGCGTTTTTTGATTTTTCGAAAAATTTGAAAATTTTTCCTTCTAAATTTGACCTGTCCCATCCCTATCAGGACTAGACTCCCAAGTCTTGAGAAGTCACTTGTCCCAAGTCTTGAGAAGTCACTCGTCCCAAGTCTTGAGAAGTCACTCGTCCCAAGTCTTGAGAAGTTCTTGTCCCAAGTCTTGAGAAGTCACTTGCCCAAGTCTTGAGAAGTTCTTGTCCCAAGTCTTGAGAAGTCACTTGTCCCAAGTCTTGAGAAGTTCTTGTCCCAAGTCTTGAGAAGTCACTCGTCCCAAGTCTTGAGAAGTCACTCGTCCCAAGTCTTGAGAAGTCACTTGTCCCAAGTCTTGAGAAGTTCTTGTCCCAAGTCTTGTCTGCTTGTTTAGGGCTGTGCCTCACCCGTCTTAGCAGAATTCAATTTTTTTCGAAAATTCTTAGTTTTCTTCGCGTTTCACGCCATTTGCAGTCGTTTTTAATTTTTTTAAAATTTCGAAAATTTTTGAAAATTCTCAAAGGGGTACCCCTTTGAGAAATTTCAATTTTTTCGAAAAATTTCGAAAAATCGAAAAACGTGGCAAATCGTCCAAAAAGCGCACAAAACTAAGAATTTTTGAAAATTTTCAACTTTTAATTTTTTCCGAATTTTCCGAAAATTTTTGGTTTTGTGCGCATTTCAGAAGGTTTGCAGCGTTTTTTGATTTTTCGAAAAATTTGAAAATTTTTCCTTCTAAATTTGACCTGTCCCATCCCTATCAGGACTAGACTCCCAAGTCTTGAGAAGTCACTTGTCCCAAGTCTTGAGAAGTCACTCGTCCCAAGTCTTGAGAAGTCACTCGTCCCAAGTCTTGAGAAGTTCTTGTCCCAAGTCTTGAGAAGTCACTTGTCCCAAGTCTTGAGAAGTTCTTGTCCCAAGTCTTGAGAAGTCACTTGTCCCAAGTCTTGAGAAGTTCTTGTCCCAAGTCTTGAGAAGTCACTCGTCCCAAGTCTTGAGAAGTCACTCGTCCCAAGTCTTGAGAAGTCACTTGTCCCAAGTCTTGAGAAGTTCTTGTCCCAAGTCTTGTCTGCTTGTTTAGGGCTGTGCCTCACCCGTCTTAGCAGAATTCAAATTTTTTCGAAAATTCTTAGTTTTCTTCGCGTTTCACGCCATTTGCAGTCGTTTTTAATTTTTTTAAAATTTCGAAAATTTTTGAAAATTCTCAAAGGGGTACCCCTTTGAGAAATTTCAATTTTTTCGAAAAATTTCGAAAAATCGAAAAACGTGGCAAATCGTCCAAAAAGCGCACAAAACTAAGAATTTTTTAAAATTTTCAACTTTTAATTTTTTTCCGAATTTTCCGAAAATTTTTGGTTTTGTGCGCATTTCAGAAGGTTTGCAGCGTTTTTTGATTTTTCGAAAAATTTGAAAATTTTTCCTTCTAAATTTGACCTGTCCCATCCCTATCAGGACTAGACTCCCAAGTCTTGAGAAGTCACTTGTCCCAAGTCTTGAGAAGTCACTCGTCCCAAGTCTTGAGAAGTCACTCGTCCCAAGTCTTGAGAAGTTCTTGTCCCAAGTCTTGAGAAGTCACTTGCCCAAGTCTTGAGAAGTTCTTGTCCCAAGTCTTGAGAAGTCACTTGTCCCAAGTCTTGAGAAGTTCTTGTCCCAAGTCTTGAGAAGTCACTCGTCCCAAGTCTTGAGAAGTCACTCGTCCCAAGTCTTGAGAAGTTCTTGTCCCAAGTCTTGAGAAGTCACTTGTCCCAAGTCTTCAGAAGTTCTTGTCCCAAGTCTTGAGAAGTCACTCGTCGCAAGTCTTGAGAAGTTCTTGTCCCAAGTCTTGAGAAGTTCTTGTCCCAAGTCTTGAGAAGTTCTTGTCCCAAGTCTTGAGAAGTCACTTGTCCCAAGTCTTCAGAAGTTCTTGTCCCAAGTCTTGAGAAGTCACTCGTCCCAAGTTTTGAGAAGTTCTTGTCCCAAGTCTTGAGAAGTTCTTGTCCCAAGTCTTGAGAAGTCACTTGTCCCAAGTCTTGAGAAGTTCTTGTCCCAAGTCTTGTCTGCTTGTTTAGGGCTGTGCCTCACCCGTCTTAGCAGAATTCAAATTTTTTCGAAAATTCTTAGTTTTCTTCGCGTTTCACGCCATTTGCAGTCGTTTTTAATTTTTTTAAAATTTCGAAAAATTTTGAAAATTCTCAAAGGGGTACCCCTTTGAGAAATTTCAATTTTTTCGAAAAATTTCGAAAAACGTGGCAAAACGTCCAAAAAGCGCACAAAACTAAGAATTTTTGAAAATTTTCAACTTTTAATTTTTTTCCGAATTTTCCGAAAATTTTTGGTTTTGTGCGCATTTCAGAAGGTTTGCAGCGTTTTTTGATTTTTCGAAAAATTTGAAAACTTTTCCTTCTAAATTTGACCTGTCCCATCCTTATCAGGACTAGACTCCCAAGTCTTGAGAAGTCACTTGTCCCAAGTCTTGAGAAGTCCTTGTCCCAAGTCTTGAGAAGTTCTTGTCCCAAGTCTTGAGAAGTCACTCGTCCCAAGTCTTGAGAAGTCACTTGTCCCAAGTCTTGAGAAGTCCTTGTCCCAAGTCTTGAGAAGTTCTTGTCCCAAGTCTTGAGAAGTCACTTGTCCCAAGTCTTGAGAAGTTCTTGTCCCAAGTCTTGAGAAGTCACTTGTCCTAAGTCTTGAGAAGTCACTCGTCCCAAGTCTTGAGAAGTTCTTGTGCCAAGTCTTGAGAAGTCCTTGTCCCAAGTCTTGAGAAGTTATTGTCCCAAGTCTTGTCTGCTTGTTTAGGGCTGTGCCTCACCTGTCTTAGCTGAATTCAATTTTTTTCGAAAATTCTTAGTTTTCTTCGCGTTTCACGCCATTTGCAGTCGTTTTTAATTTTTTTAAAATTTCGAAAAATTTTGAAAATTCTCAAAGGGGTACCCCTTTGAGAAATTTCAATTTCTTCGAAAAATTTCGAAAAATCGAAAAACGTGGCAAATCGTCCAAAAAGCGCACAAAACTAAGAATTTTTGAAAATTTTCAACTTTTAATTTTTTCCGAATTTTCCGAAAATTTTTGGTTTTGTGCGCATTTCAGAAGGTTTGCAGCGTTTTTTGATTTTTCGAAAAATTTGAAAATTTTTCCTTCTAAATTTGACCTGTCCCATCCCTATCAGGACTAGACTCCCAAGTCTTGAGAAGTCACTTGTCCCAAGTCTTGAGAAGTCACTCGTCCCAAGTCTTGAGAAGTCACTCGTCCCAAGTCTTGAGAAGTTCTTGTCCCAAGTCTTGAGAAGTCACTTGTCCCAAGTCTTGAGAAGTTCTTGTCCCAAGTCTTGAGAAGTCACTTGTCCCAAGTCTTGAGAAGTTCTTGTCCCAAGTCTTGAGAAGTCACTCGTCCCAAGTCTTGAGAAGTCACTCGTCCCAAGTCTTGAGAAGTCACTTGTCCCAAGTCTTGAGAAGTTCTTGTCCCAAGTCTTGTCTGCTTGTTTAGGGCTGTGCCTCACCCGTCTTAGCAGAATTCAAATTTTTTCGAAAATTCTTAGTTTTCTTCGCGTTTCACGCCATTTGCAGTCGTTTTTAATTTTTTTAAAATTTCGAAAATTTTTGAAAATTCTCAAAGGGGTACCCCTTTGAGAAATTTCAATTTTTTCGAAAAATTTCGAAAAATCGAAAAACGTGGCAAATCGTCCAAAAAGCGCACAAAACTAAGAATTTTTTAAAATTTTCAACTTTTAATTTTTTTCCGAATTTTCCGAAAATTTTTGGTTTTGTGCGCATTTCAGAAGGTTTGCAGCGTTTTTTGATTTTTCGAAAAATTTGAAAATTTTTCCTTCTAAATTTGACCTGTCCCATCCCTATCAGGACTAGACTCCCAAGTCTTGAGAAGTCACTTGTCCCAAGTCTTGAGAAGTCACTCGTCCCAAGTCTTGAGAAGTCACTCGTCCCAAGTCTTGAGAAGTTCTTGTCCCAAGTCTTGAGAAGTCACTTGCCCAAGTCTTGAGAAGTTCTTGTCCCAAGTCTTGAGAAGTCACTTGTCCCAAGTCTTGAGAAGTTCTTGTCCCAAGTCTTGAGAAGTCACTCGTCCCAAGTCTTGAGAAGTCACTCGTCCCAAGTCTTGAGAAGTCACTTGTCCCAAGTCTTGAGAAGTTCTTGTCCCAAGTCTTGTCTGCTTGTTTAGGGCTGTGCCTCACCCGTCTTAGCAGAATTCAATTTTTTTCGAAAATTCTTAGTTTTCTTCGCGTTTCACGCCATTTGCAGTCGTTTTTAATTTTTTTAAAATTTCGAAAATTTTTGAAAATTCTCAAAGGGGTACCCCTTTGAGAAATTTCAATTTTTTCGAAAAATTTCGAAAAATCGAAAAACGTGGCAAATCGTCCAAAAAGCGCACAAAACTAAGAATTTTTGAAAATTTTCAACTTTTAATTTTTTCCGAATTTTCCGAAAATTTTTGGTTTTGTGCGCATTTCAGAAGGTTTGCAGCGTTTTTTGATTTTTCGAAAAATTTGAAAATTTTTCCTTCTAAATTTGACCTGTCCCATCCCTATCAGGACTAGACTCCCAAGTCTTGAGAAGTCACTTGTCCCAAGTCTTGAGAAGTCACTCGTCCCAAGTCTTGAGAAGTCACTCGTCCCAAGTCTTGAGAAGTTCTTGTCCCAAGTCTTGAGAAGTCACTTGTCCCAAGTCTTGAGAAGTTCTTGTCCCAAGTCTTGAGAAGTCACTTGTCCCAAGTCTTGAGAAGTTCTTGTCCCAAGTCTTGAGAAGTCACTCGTCCCAAGTCTTGAGAAGTCACTCGTCCCAAGTCTTGAGAAGTCACTTGTCCCAAGTCTTGAGAAGTTCTTGTCCCAAGTCTTGTCTGCTTGTTTAGGGCTGTGCCTCACCCGTCTTAGCAGAATTCAAATTTTTTCGAAAATTCTTAGTTTTCTTCGCGTTTCACGCCATTTGCAGTCGTTTTTAATTTTTTTAAAATTTCGAAAATTTTTGAAAATTCTCAAAGGGGTACCCCTTTGAGAAATTTCAATTTTTTCGAAAAATTTCGAAAAATCGAAAAACGTGGCAAATCGTCCAAAAAGCGCACAAAACTAAGAATTTTTTAAAATTTTCAACTTTTAATTTTTTTCCGAATTTTCCGAAAATTTTTGGTTTTGTGCGCATTTCAGAAGGTTTGCAGCGTTTTTTGATTTTTCGAAAAATTTGAAAATTTTTCCTTCTAAATTTGACCTGTCCCATCCCTATCAGGACTAGACTCCCAAGTCTTGAGAAGTCACTTGTCCCAAGTCTTGAGAAGTCACTCGTCCCAAGTCTTGAGAAGTCACTCGTCCCAAGTCTTGAGAAGTTCTTGTCCCAAGTCTTGAGAAGTCACTTGCCCAAGTCTTGAGAAGTTCTTGTCCCAAGTCTTGAGAAGTCACTTGTCCCAAGTCTTGAGAAGTTCTTGTCCCAAGTCTTGAGAAGTCACTCGTCCCAAGTCTTGAGAAGTCACTCGTCCCAAGTCTTGAGAAGTCACTTGTCCCAAGTCTTGAGAAGTTCTTGTCCCAAGTCTTGTCTGCTTGTTTAGGGCTGTGCCTCACCCGTCTTAGCAGAATTCAATTTTTTTCGAAAATTCTTAGTTTTCTTCGCGTTTCACGCCATTTGCAGTCGTTTTTAATTTTTTTAAAATTTCGAAAATTTTTGAAAATTCTCAAAGGGGTACCCCTTTGAGAAATTTCAATTTTTTCGAAAAATTTCGAAAAATCGAAAAACGTGGCAAATCGTCCAAAAAGCGCACAAAACTAAGAATTTTTTAAAATTTTCAACTTTTAATTTTTTTCCGAATTTTCCGAAAATTTTTGGTTTTGTGCGCATTTCAGAAGGTTTGCAGCGTTTTTTGATTTTTCGAAAAATTTGAAAATTTTTCCTTCTAAATTTGACCTGTCCCATCCCTATCAGGACTAGACTCCCAAGTCTTGAGAAGTCACTTGTCCCAAGTCTTGAGAAGTCACTCGTCCCAAGTCTTGAGAAGTCACTCGTCCCAAGTCTTGAGAAGTTCTTGTCCCAAGTCTTGAGAAGTCACTTGTCCCAAGTCTTGAGAAGTCACTTGTCCCAAGTCTTGAGAAGTTCTTGTCCCAAGTCTTGAGAAGTCACTTGTCCCAAGTCTTGAGAAGTTCTTGTCCCAAGTCTTGAGAAGTCACTCGTCGCAAGTCTTGAGAAGTTCTTGTCCCAAGTCTTGAGAAGTTCTTGTCCCAAGTCTTGAGAAGTTCTTGTCCCAAGTCTTGAGAAGTCACTTGCCCAAGTCTTGAGAAGTTCTTGTCCCAAGTCTTGAGAAGTCACTTGTCCCAAGTCTTGAGAAGTTCTTGTCCCAAGTCTTGAGAAGTCACTCGTCCCAAGTCTTGAGAAGTCACTCGTCCCAAGTCTTGAGAAGTCACTTGTCCCAAGTCTTGAGAAGTTCTTGTCCCAAGTCTTGTCTGCTTGTTTAGGGCTGTGCCTCACCCGTCTTAGCAGAATTCAATTTTTTTCGAAAATTCTTAGTTTTCTTCGCGTTTCACGCCATTTGCAGTCGTTTTTAATTTTTTTAAAATTTCGAAAAATTTTGAAAATTCTCAAAGGGGTACCCCTTTGAGAAATTTCAATTTTTTCGAAAAATTTGGAAAAATCGAAAAACGTGGCAAATCGTCCAAAAAGCGCACAAAACTAAGAATTTTTGAAAATTTTCAACTTTTAATTTTTTCCGAATTTTCCGAAAATTTTTGGTTTTGTGCGCATTTCAGAAGGTTTGCAGCGTTTTTTGATTTTTCGAAAAATTTGAAAATTTTTCCTTCTAAATTTGACCTGTCCCATCCCTATCAGGACTAGACTCCCAAGTCTTGAGAAGTCACTTGTCCCAAGTCTTGAGAAGTCACTCGTCCCAAGTCTTGAGAAGTCACTCGTCCCAAGTCTTGAGAAGTTCTTGTCCCAAGTCTTGAGAAGTCACTTGTCCCAAGTCTTGAGAAGTTCTTGTCCCAAGTCTTGAGAAGTCACTTGTCCCAAGTCTTGAGAAGTTCTTGTCCCAAGTCTTGAGAAGTCACTCGTCCCAAGTCTTGAGAAGTCACTCGTCCCAAGTCTTGAGAAGTCACTTGTCCCAAGTCTTGAGAAGTTCTTGTCCCAAGTCTTGTCTGCTTGTTTAGGGCTGTGCCTCACCTGTCTTAGCTGAATTCAATTTTTTTCTAAAATTCTTAGTTTTCTTCGCGTTTCACGCCATTTGCAGTCGTTGTTAATTTTTTTAAAATTTCGAAAAATTTTGAAAATTCTCAAAGGGGTACCCCTTTGAGAAATTTCAATTTTTTCGAAAAATTTCGAAAAATCGAAAAACGTGGCAAATCGTCCAAAAAGCGCACAAAACTAAGAATTTTTGAAAATTTTCAACTTTTAATTTTTTTCCGAATTTTCCGAAAATTTTTGGTTTTGTGCGCATTTCAGAAGGTTTGCAGCGTTTTTTGATTTTTCGAAAAATTTGAAAATTTTTCCTTCTAAATTTGACCTGTCCCATCCCTATCAGGACTAGACTCCCAAGTCTTGAGAAGTCACTTGTCCCAAGTCTTGAGAAGTCACTCGTCCCAAGTCTTGAGAAGTCACTCGTCCCAAGTCTTGAGAAGTTCTTGTCCCAAGTCTTGAGAAGTTCTTGTCCCAAGTCTTGAGAAGTCACTCGTCGCAAGTCTTGAGAAGTTCTTGTCCCAAGTCTTGAGAAGTTCTTGTCCCAAGTCTTGAGAAGTTCTTGTCCCAAGTCTTGAGAAGTCACTTGTCCCAAGTCTTGAGAAGTTCTTGTCCCAAGTCGTGAGAAGTCACTCGTCCCAAGTTTTGAGAAGTTCTTGTCCCAAGTCTTGAGAAGTTCTTGTCCCAAGTCTTGAGAAGTTCTTGTCCCAAGTCTTGAGAAGTCACTTGTCCCAAGTCTTGAGAAGTTCTTGTCCCAAGTCTTGTCTGCTTGTTTAGGGCTGTGCCTCACCCGTCTTAGCAGAATTCAATTTTTTTCGAAAATTCTTAGTTTTCTTCGCGTTTCACGCCATTTGCAGTCGTTTTTAATTTTTTTAAAATTTCGAAAATTTTTGAAAATTCTCAAAGGGGTACCCCTTTGAGAAATTTCAATTTTTTCGAAAAATTTCGAAAAATCGAAAAACGTGGCAAATCGTCCAAAAAGCGCACAAAACTAAGAATTTTTTAAAATTTTCAACTTTTAATTTTTTTCCGAATTTTCCGAAAATTTTTGGTTTTGTGCGCATTTCAGAAGGTTTGCAGCGTTTTTTGATTTTTCGAAAAATTTGAAAATTTTTCCTTCTAAATTTGACCTGTCCCATCCCTATCAGGACTAGACTCCCAAGTCTTGAGAAGTCACTTGTCCCAAGTCTTGAGAAGTCACTCGTCCCAAGTCTTGAGAAGTCACTCGTCCCAAGTCTTGAGAAGTTCTTGTCCCAAGTCTTGAGAAGTCACTTGTCCCAAGTCTTGAGAAGTTCTTGTCCCAAGTCTTGAGAAGTCACTTGTCCCAAGTCTTGAGAAGTCCTTGTCCCAAGTCTTGAGAAGTTCTTGTCCCAAGTCTTGAGAAGTCACTCGTCCCAAGTCTTGAGAAGTCACTCGTCCCATGTCTTGAGAAGTCACTCGTCCCAAGTCTTAAGAAGTTCTTGTCCCAAGTCTTGAGAAGTCACTTGTCCCAAGTCTTGAGAAGTTCTTGTCCCAAGTCTTGAGAAGTCACTTGTCCTAAGTCTTGAGAAGTCACTCGTCCCAAGTCTTGAGAAGTTCTTGTCCCAAGTCTTGAGAAGTCCTTGTCCCAAGTCTTGAGAAGTTATTGTCCCAAGTCTTGTCTGCTTGTTTAGGGCTGTGCCTCACCTGTCTTAGCTGAATTCAATTTTTTTCGAAAATTCTTAGTTTTCTTCGCGTTTCGCGCCATTTGCAGTCGTTTTTAATTTTTTTAAAATTTCGAAAATTTTTGAAAATTCTCAAAGGGGTACCCCTTTGAGAAATTTCAATTTTTTCGAAAAATTTCAAAAAATCGAAAAACGTAGCAAATCGTCCAAAAAGCGCACAAAACTAAGAATTTTTGAAAAATTTCAACTTTTAATTTTTTTCCGAATATTCCGAAAATTTTTGGTTTTGTGCGCATTTCAGAAGGTTTGCAGCATTTTTTGATTTTTCGAAAAATTTGAAAATTTTTCCTTCTAAATTTGACCTGTCCCATCCTTATCAGGACTAGACTCCCAAGTCTTGAGAAGTCACTTGTCCCAAGTCTTGAGAAGTCCTTGTCCCTAAGTCTTGAGAAGTTCTTGTCCCAAGTCTTGAGAAGTCACTTGTCCCAAGTCTTGAGAAGTCACTTGTCCCAAGTCTTGAGAAGTTCTTGTCCCAAGTCTTGAGAAGTTCTTGTCCCAAGTCTTGAGAAGTCACTTGTCCCAAGTCTTGAGAAGTTCTTGTCCCAAGTCTTGAGAAGTTCTTGTCCCAAGTCTTGAGAAGTTCTTGTCCCAAGTCTTGAGAAGTCACTTGTCCCAAGTCTTGAGAAGTTCTTTTCCCAAGTCTTGAGAAGTCACTCGTCCCAAGTCTTGAGACGTTCTTGTCCCAAGTCTTGAGAAGTTCTTGTCCCAAGTCTTGACAAGTCACTCGTCCCAAGTCTTGAGAAGTTATTGTCCCAAGTCTTGTCTGCTTGTTTAGGGCTGTGCCTCACCTGTCTTAGCTGAATTCAAATTTTTTCGAAAATCCTTAGTTTTCTTCGCGTTTCGCGCCATTTGCAGTCGTTTTTAATTTTTTTAAAATTTCGAAAAAATTTGAAAATTCTCAAAGGGGTACCCCTTTGAGAAATTTCAATTTTTTCGAAAAATTTCGAAAAATCGAAAAACGTGGCAAATCGTCCAAAAAGCGCACAAAACTAAGAATTTTTGAAAATTTTCAACTTTTAATTTTTTTCCGAATTTTCCGAAAATTTTTGGTTTTGTGCGCATTTGAGAAGGTTTGTAGCGTTTTTTGATTTTTCCAAAAATTTGAAAATTTCTCGTTCTAAATTTGACCTGTCCCATCTTTATCAGGACTAGACTCCCAAGTTTTGAGAAGTCACTTGTCCCAAGTCTTGAGAAGTCCTTGTCCCAAGTCTTGAGAAGTTCTTGTCCCAAGTCTTGAGAAGTCACTTGTCCCAAGTCTTGAGAAGTTCTTGTCCCAAGTCTTGAGAAGTTCTTGTCCCAAGTCTTGAGAAGTCACTTGTCCCAAGTCTTGAGAAGTCCTTGTCCCAAGTCTTGAGAAGTTCTTGTCCCAAGTCTTGAGAAGTCACTTGTCCCAAGTCTTGAGAAGTCACTCGTCCCAAGTCTTGAGAAGTTCTTGTCCCAAGTCTTGAGAAGTTCTTGTCCCAAGTCTTGAGAAGTTCTTGTCCCAAGTCTTGAGAAGTCACTTGTCCCAAGTCTTGAGAAGTTCTTTTCCCAAGTCTTTAGAAGTCACTCGTCCCAAGTCTTGAGACGTTCTTGTCCCAAGTCTTGAGAAGTTCTTGTCCCAAGTCTTGACAAGTCACTCGTCCCAAGTCTTGAGAAGTTCTTGTCCCAAGTCTTGACAAGTCACTCGTCCCAAGTCTTGAGAAGTTATTGTCCCAAGTCTTGTCTGCTTGTTTAGGGCTGTGCCTCACCTGTCTTAGCTGAATTCAAATTTTTTCGAAAATCCTTAGTTTTCTTCGCGTTTCGCGCCATTTGCAGTCGTTTTTAATTTTTTTAAAATTTCGAAAAATTTTGAAAATTCTCAAAGGGGTACCCCTTTGAGAAATTTCAATTTCTTCGAAAAATTTCGAAAAATCGAAAAACGTGGCAAATCGTCCAAAAAGCGCACAAAACTAAGAATTTTTGAAAATTTTCAACTTTTAATTTTTTCCGAATTTTCCGAAAATTTTTGGTTTTGTGCGCATTTCAGAAGGTTTGCAGCGTTTTTTGATTTTTCGAAAAATTTGAAAATTTTTCCTTCTAAATTTGACCTGTCCCATCCCTATCAGGACTAGACTCCCAAGTCTTGAGAAGTCACTTGTCCCAAGTCTTGAGAAGTCACTCGTCCCAAGTCTTGAGAAGTCACTCGTCCCAAGTCTTGAGAAGTTCTTGTCCCAAGTCTTGAGAAGTCACTTGTCCCAAGTCTTGAGAAGTTCTTGTCCCAAGTCTTGAGAAGTCACTTGTCCCAAGTCTTGAGAAGTTCTTGTCCCAAGTCTTGAGAAGTCACTCGTCCCAAGTCTTGAGAAGTCACTCGTCCCAAGTCTTGAGAAGTCACTTGTCCCAAGTCTTGAGAAGTTCTTGTCCCAAGTCTTGTCTGCTTGTTTAGGGCTGTGCCTCACCCGTCTTAGCAGAATTCAAATTTTTTCGAAAATTCTTAGTTTTCTTCGCGTTTCACGCCATTTGCAGTCGTTTTTAATTTTTTTAAAATTTCGAAAATTTTTGAAAATTCTCAAAGGGGTACCCCTTTGAGAAATTTCAATTTTTTCGAAAAATTTCGAAAAATCGAAAAACGTGGCAAATCGTCCAAAAAGCGCAC
The DNA here is from genome assembly GCF_977971745.1 of Zootermopsis nevadensis. Classification (NCBI taxonomy): domain Eukaryota; kingdom Metazoa; phylum Arthropoda; class Insecta; order Blattodea; family Termopsidae; genus Zootermopsis; species Zootermopsis nevadensis. Next base: position 11,835 of record NW_028259162.1, on the reverse strand, counting down.
AAAACTAAGAATTTTTTAAAATTTTCAACTTTTAATTTTTTTCCGAATTTTCCGAAAATTTTTGGTTTTGTGCGCATTTCAGAAGGTTTGCAGCGTTTTTTGATTTTTCGAAAAATTTGAAAATTTTTCCTTCTAAATTTGACCTGTCCCATCCCTATCAGGACTAGACTCCCAAGTCTTGAGAAGTCACTTGTCCCAAGTCTTGAGAAGTCACTCGTCCCAAGTCTTGAGAAGTCACTCGTCCCAAGTCTTGAGAAGTTCTTGTCCCAAGTCTTGAGAAGTCACTTGCCCAAGTCTTGAGAAGTTCTTGTCCCAAGTCTTGAGAAGTCACTTGTCCCAAGTCTTGAGAAGTTCTTGTCCCAAGTCTTGAGAAGTCACTCGTCCCAAGTCTTGAGAAGTCACTCGTCCCAAGTCTTGAGAAGTCACTTGTCCCAAGTCTTGAGAAGTTCTTGTCCCAAGTCTTGTCTGCTTGTTTAGGGCTGTGCCTCACCCGTCTTAGCAGAATTCAATTTTTTTCGAAAATTCTTAGTTTTCTTCGCGTTTCACGCCATTTGCAGTCGTTTTTAATTTTTTTAAAATTTCGAAAATTTTTGAAAATTCTCAAAGGGGTACCCCTTTGAGAAATTTCAATTTTTTCGAAAAATTTCGAAAAATCGAAAAACGTGGCAAATCGTCCAAAAAGCGCACAAAACTAAGAATTTTTGAAAATTTTCAACTTTTAATTTTTTCCGAATTTTCCGAAAATTTTTGGTTTTGTGCGCATTTCAGAAGGTTTGCAGCGTTTTTTGATTTTTCGAAAAATTTGAAAATTTTTCCTTCTAAATTTGACCTGTCCCATCCCTATCAGGACTAGACTCCCAAGTCTTGAGAAGTCACTTGTCCCAAGTCTTGAGAAGTCACTCGTCCCAAGTCTTGAGAAGTCACTCGTCCCAAGTCTTGAGAAGTTCTTGTCCCAAGTCTTGAGAAGTCACTTGTCCCAAGTCTTGAGAAGTTCTTGTCCCAAGTCTTGAGAAGTCACTTGTCCCAAGTCTTGAGAAGTTCTTGTCCCAAGTCTTGAGAAGTCACTCGTCCCAAGTCTTGAGAAGTCACTCGTCCCAAGTCTTGAGAAGTCACTTGTCCCAAGTCTTGAGAAGTTCTTGTCCCAAGTCTTGTCTGCTTGTTTAGGGCTGTGCCTCACCCGTCTTAGCAGAATTCAAATTTTTTCGAAAATTCTTAGTTTTCTTCGCGTTTCACGCCATTTGCAGTCGTTTTTAATTTTTTTAAAATTTCGAAAATTTTTGAAAATTCTCAAAGGGGTACCCCTTTGAGAAATTTCAATTTTTTCGAAAAATTTCGAAAAATCGAAAAACGTGGCAAATCGTCCAAAAAGCGCACAAAACTAAGAATTTTTTAAAATTTTCAACTTTTAATTTTTTTCCGAATTTTCCGAAAATTTTTGGTTTTGTGCGCATTTCAGAAGGTTTGCAGCGTTTTTTGATTTTTCGAAAAATTTGAAAATTTTTCCTTCTAAATTTGACCTGTCCCATCCCTATCAGGACTAGACTCCCAAGTCTTGAGAAGTCACTTGTCCCAAGTCTTGAGAAGTCACTCGTCCCAAGTCTTGAGAAGTCACTCGTCCCAAGTCTTGAGAAGTTCTTGTCCCAAGTCTTGAGAAGTCACTTGCCCAAGTCTTGAGAAGTTCTTGTCCCAAGTCTTGAGAAGTCACTTGTCCCAAGTCTTGAGAAGTTCTTGTCCCAAGTCTTGAGAAGTCACTCGTCCCAAGTCTTGAGAAGTCACTCGTCCCAAGTCTTGAGAAGTTCTTGTCCCAAGTCTTGAGAAGTCACTTGTCCCAAGTCTTCAGAAGTTCTTGTCCCAAGTCTTGAGAAGTCACTCGTCGCAAGTCTTGAGAAGTTCTTGTCCCAAGTCTTGAGAAGTTCTTGTCCCAAGTCTTGAGAAGTTCTTGTCCCAAGTCTTGAGAAGTCACTTGTCCCAAGTCTTCAGAAGTTCTTGTCCCAAGTCTTGAGAAGTCACTCGTCCCAAGTTTTGAGAAGTTCTTGTCCCAAGTCTTGAGAAGTTCTTGTCCCAAGTCTTGAGAAGTCACTTGTCCCAAGTCTTGAGAAGTTCTTGTCCCAAGTCTTGTCTGCTTGTTTAGGGCTGTGCCTCACCCGTCTTAGCAGAATTCAAATTTTTTCGAAAATTCTTAGTTTTCTTCGCGTTTCACGCCATTTGCAGTCGTTTTTAATTTTTTTAAAATTTCGAAAAATTTTGAAAATTCTCAAAGGGGTACCCCTTTGAGAAATTTCAATTTTTTCGAAAAATTTCGAAAAATCGAAAAACGTGGCAAATCGTCCAAAAAGCGCACAAAACTAAGAATTTTTGAAAATTTTCAACTTTTAATTTTTTTCCGAATTTTCCGAAAATTTTTGGTTTTGTGCGCATTTCAGAAGGTTTGCAGCGTTTTTTGATTTTTCGAAAAATTTGAAAACTTTTCCTTCTAAATTTGACCTGTCCCATCCTTATCAGGACTAGACTCCCAAGTCTTGAGAAGTCACTTGTCCCAAGTCTTGAGAAGTCCTTGTCCCAAGTCTTGAGAAGTTCTTGTCCCAAGTCTTGAGAAGTCACTCGTCCCAAGTCTTGAGAAGTCACTTGTCCCAAGTCTTGAGAAGTCCTTGTCCCAAGTCTTGAGAAGTTCTTGTCCCAAGTCTTGAGAAGTCACTTGTCCCAAGTCTTGAGAAGTTCTTGTCCCAAGTCTTGAGAAGTCACTTGTCCTAAGTCTTGAGAAGTCACTCGTCCCAAGTCTTGAGAAGTTCTTGTGCCAAGTCTTGAGAAGTCCTTGTCCCAAGTCTTGAGAAGTTATTGTCCCAAGTCTTGTCTGCTTGTTTAGGGCTGTGCCTCACCTGTCTTAGCTGAATTCAATTTTTTTCGAAAATTCTTAGTTTTCTTCGCGTTTCACGCCATTTGCAGTCGTTTTTAATTTTTTTAAAATTTCGAAAAATTTTGAAAATTCTCAAAGGGGTACCCCTTTGAGAAATTTCAATTTCTTCGAAAAATTTCGAAAAATCGAAAAACGTGGCAAATCGTCCAAAAAGCGCACAAAACTAAGAATTTTTGAAAATTTTCAACTTTTAATTTTTTCCGAATTTTCCGAAAATTTTTGGTTTTGTGCGCATTTCAGAAGGTTTGCAGCGTTTTTTGATTTTTCGAAAAATTTGAAAATTTTTCCTTCTAAATTTGACCTGTCCCATCCCTATCAGGACTAGACTCCCAAGTCTTGAGAAGTCACTTGTCCCAAGTCTTGAGAAGTCACTCGTCCCAAGTCTTGAGAAGTCACTCGTCCCAAGTCTTGAGAAGTTCTTGTCCCAAGTCTTGAGAAGTCACTTGTCCCAAGTCTTGAGAAGTTCTTGTCCCAAGTCTTGAGAAGTCACTTGTCCCAAGTCTTGAGAAGTTCTTGTCCCAAGTCTTGAGAAGTCACTCGTCCCAAGTCTTGAGAAGTCACTCGTCCCAAGTCTTGAGAAGTCACTTGTCCCAAGTCTTGAGAAGTTCTTGTCCCAAGTCTTGTCTGCTTGTTTAGGGCTGTGCCTCACCCGTCTTAGCAGAATTCAAATTTTTTCGAAAATTCTTAGTTTTCTTCGCGTTTCACGCCATTTGCAGTCGTTTTTAATTTTTTTAAAATTTCGAAAATTTTTGAAAATTCTCAAAGGGGTACCCCTTTGAGAAATTTCAATTTTTTCGAAAAATTTCGAAAAATCGAAAAACGTGGCAAATCGTCCAAAAAGCGCACAAAACTAAGAATTTTTTAAAATTTTCAACTTTTAATTTTTTTCCGAATTTTCCGAAAATTTTTGGTTTTGTGCGCATTTCAGAAGGTTTGCAGCGTTTTTTGATTTTTCGAAAAATTTGAAAATTTTTCCTTCTAAATTTGACCTGTCCCATCCCTATCAGGACTAGACTCCCAAGTCTTGAGAAGTCACTTGTCCCAAGTCTTGAGAAGTCACTCGTCCCAAGTCTTGAGAAGTCACTCGTCCCAAGTCTTGAGAAGTTCTTGTCCCAAGTCTTGAGAAGTCACTTGCCCAAGTCTTGAGAAGTTCTTGTCCCAAGTCTTGAGAAGTCACTTGTCCCAAGTCTTGAGAAGTTCTTGTCCCAAGTCTTGAGAAGTCACTCGTCCCAAGTCTTGAGAAGTCACTCGTCCCAAGTCTTGAGAAGTCACTTGTCCCAAGTCTTGAGAAGTTCTTGTCCCAAGTCTTGTCTGCTTGTTTAGGGCTGTGCCTCACCTGTCTTAGCTGAATTCAATTTTTTTCTAAAATTCTTAGTTTTCTTCGCGTTTCACGCCATTTGCAGTCGTTGTTAATTTTTTTAAAATTTCGAAAAATTTTGAAAATTCTCAAAGGGGTACCCCTTTGAGAAATTTCAATTTTTTCGAAAAATTTCGAAAAATCGAAAAACGTGGCAAATCGTCCAAAAAGCGCACAAAACTAAGAATTTTTGAAAATTTTCAACTTTTAATTTTTTTCCGAATTTTCCGAAAATTTTTGGTTTTGTGCGCATTTCAGAAGGTTTGCAGCGTTTTTTGATTTTTCGAAAAATTTGAAAATTTTTCCTTCTAAATTTGACCTGTCCCATCCCTATCAGGACTAGACTCCCAAGTCTTGAGAAGTCACTTGTCCCAAGTCTTGAGAAGTCACTCGTCCCAAGTCTTGAGAAGTCACTCGTCCCAAGTCTTGAGAAGTTCTTGTCCCAAGTCTTGAGAAGTTCTTGTCCCAAGTCTTGAGAAGTCACTCGTCGCAAGTCTTGAGAAGTTCTTGTCCCAAGTCTTGAGAAGTTCTTGTCCCAAGTCTTGAGAAGTTCTTGTCCCAAGTCTTGAGAAGTCACTTGTCCCAAGTCTTGAGAAGTTCTTGTCCCAAGTCGTGAGAAGTCACTCGTCCCAAGTTTTGAGAAGTTCTTGTCCCAAGTCTTGAGAAGTTCTTGTCCCAAGTCTTGAGAAGTTCTTGTCCCAAGTCTTGAGAAGTCACTTGTCCCAAGTCTTGAGAAGTTCTTGTCCCAAGTCTTGTCTGCTTGTTTAGGGCTGTGCCTCACCCGTCTTAGCAGAATTCAATTTTTTTCGAAAATTCTTAGTTTTCTTCGCGTTTCACGCCATTTGCAGTCGTTTTTAATTTTTTTAAAATTTCGAAAATTTTTGAAAATTCTCAAAGGGGTACCCCTTTGAGAAATTTCAATTTTTTCGAAAAATTTCGAAAAATCGAAAAACGTGGCAAATCGTCCAAAAAGCGCACAAAACTAAGAATTTTTTAAAATTTTCAACTTTTAATTTTTTTCCGAATTTTCCGAAAATTTTTGGTTTTGTGCGCATTTCAGAAGGTTTGCAGCGTTTTTTGATTTTTCGAAAAATTTGAAAATTTTTCCTTCTAAATTTGACCTGTCCCATCCCTATCAGGACTAGACTCCCAAGTCTTGAGAAGTCACTTGTCCCAAGTCTTGAGAAGTCACTCGTCCCAAGTCTTGAGAAGTCACTCGTCCCAAGTCTTGAGAAGTTCTTGTCCCAAGTCTTGAGAAGTCACTTGTCCCAAGTCTTGAGAAGTTCTTGTCCCAAGTCTTGAGAAGTCACTTGTCCCAAGTCTTGAGAAGTCCTTGTCCCAAGTCTTGAGAAGTTCTTGTCCCAAGTCTTGAGAAGTCACTCGTCCCAAGTCTTGAGAAGTCACTCGTCCCATGTCTTGAGAAGTCACTCGTCCCAAGTCTTAAGAAGTTCTTGTCCCAAGTCTTGAGAAGTCACTTGTCCCAAGTCTTGAGAAGTTCTTGTCCCAAGTCTTGAGAAGTCACTTGTCCTAAGTCTTGAGAAGTCACTCGTCCCAAGTCTTGAGAAGTTCTTGTCCCAAGTCTTGAGAAGTCCTTGTCCCAAGTCTTGAGAAGTTATTGTCCCAAGTCTTGTCTGCTTGTTTAGGGCTGTGCCTCACCTGTCTTAGCTGAATTCAATTTTTTTCGAAAATTCTTAGTTTTCTTCGCGTTTCGCGCCATTTGCAGTCGTTTTTAATTTTTTTAAAATTTCGAAAATTTTTGAAAATTCTCAAAGGGGTACCCCTTTGAGAAATTTCAATTTTTTCGAAAAATTTCAAAAAATCGAAAAACGTAGCAAATCGTCCAAAAAGCGCACAAAACTAAGAATTTTTGAAAAATTTCAACTTTTAATTTTTTTCCGAATATTCCGAAAATTTTTGGTTTTGTGCGCATTTCAGAAGGTTTGCAGCATTTTTTGATTTTTCGAAAAATTTGAAAATTTTTCCTTCTAAATTTGACCTGTCCCATCCTTATCAGGACTAGACTCCCAAGTCTTGAGAAGTCACTTGTCCCAAGTCTTGAGAAGTCCTTGTCCCTAAGTCTTGAGAAGTTCTTGTCCCAAGTCTTGAGAAGTCACTTGTCCCAAGTCTTGAGAAGTCACTTGTCCCAAGTCTTGAGAAGTTCTTGTCCCAAGTCTTGAGAAGTTCTTGTCCCAAGTCTTGAGAAGTCACTTGTCCCAAGTCTTGAGAAGTTCTTGTCCCAAGTCTTGAGAAGTTCTTGTCCCAAGTCTTGAGAAGTTCTTGTCCCAAGTCTTGAGAAGTCACTTGTCCCAAGTCTTGAGAAGTTCTTTTCCCAAGTCTTGAGAAGTCACTCGTCCCAAGTCTTGAGACGTTCTTGTCCCAAGTCTTGAGAAGTTCTTGTCCCAAGTCTTGACAAGTCACTCGTCCCAAGTCTTGAGAAGTTATTGTCCCAAGTCTTGTCTGCTTGTTTAGGGCTGTGCCTCACCTGTCTTAGCTGAATTCAAATTTTTTCGAAAATCCTTAGTTTTCTTCGCGTTTCGCGCCATTTGCAGTCGTTTTTAATTTTTTTAAAATTTCGAAAAAATTTGAAAATTCTCAAAGGGGTACCCCTTTGAGAAATTTCAATTTTTTCGAAAAATTTCGAAAAATCGAAAAACGTGGCAAATCGTCCAAAAAGCGCACAAAACTAAGAATTTTTGAAAATTTTCAACTTTTAATTTTTTTCCGAATTTTCCGAAAATTTTTGGTTTTGTGCGCATTTGAGAAGGTTTGTAGCGTTTTTTGATTTTTCCAAAAATTTGAAAATTTCTCGTTCTAAATTTGACCTGTCCCATCTTTATCAGGACTAGACTCCCAAGTTTTGAGAAGTCACTTGTCCCAAGTCTTGAGAAGTCCTTGTCCCAAGTCTTGAGAAGTTCTTGTCCCAAGTCTTGAGAAGTCACTTGTCCCAAGTCTTGAGAAGTTCTTGTCCCAAGTCTTGAGAAGTTCTTGTCCCAAGTCTTGAGAAGTCACTTGTCCCAAGTCTTGAGAAGTCCTTGTCCCAAGTCTTGAGAAGTTCTTGTCCCAAGTCTTGAGAAGTCACTTGTCCCAAGTCTTGAGAAGTCACTCGTCCCAAGTCTTGAGAAGTTCTTGTCCCAAGTCTTGAGAAGTTCTTGTCCCAAGTCTTGAGAAGTTCTTGTCCCAAGTCTTGAGAAGTCACTTGTCCCAAGTCTTGAGAAGTTCTTTTCCCAAGTCTTTAGAAGTCACTCGTCCCAAGTCTTGAGACGTTCTTGTCCCAAGTCTTGAGAAGTTCTTGTCCCAAGTCTTGACAAGTCACTCGTCCCAAGTCTTGAGAAGTTCTTGTCCCAAGTCTTGAGAAGTTCTTGTCCCAAGTCTTGAGAAGTCACTTGTCCCAAGTCTTGAGAAGTCCTTGTCCCAAGTCTTGAGAAGTTCTTGTCCCAAGTCTTGAGAAGTCACTTGTCCCAAGTCTTGAGAAGTCACTCGTCCCAAGTCTTGAGAAGTTCTTGTCCCAAGTCTTGAGAAGTTCTTGTCCCAAGTCTTGAGAAGTTCTTGTCCCAAGTCTTGAGAAGTCACTTGTCCCAAGTCTTGAGAAGTTCTTTTCCCAAGTCTTTAGAAGTCACTCGTCCCAAGTCTTGAGACGTTCTTGTCCCAAGTCTTGAGAAGTTCTTGTCCCAAGTCTTGACAAGTCACTCGTCCCAAGTCTTGAGAAGTTCTTGTCCCAAGTCTTGAGAAGTTCTTGTCCCAAGTCTTGAGAAGTCACTTGTCCCAAGTCTTGAGAAGTCCTTGTCCCAAGTCTTGAGAAGTTCTTGTCCCAAGTCTTGAGAAGTCACTTGTCCCAAGTCTTGAGAAGTCACTCGTCCCAAGTCTTGAGAAGTTCTTGTCCCAAGTCTTGAGAAGTTCTTGTCCCAAGTCTTGAGAAGTCACTTGTCCCAAGTCTTGAGAAGTTCTTGTCCCAAGTCTTGAGAAGTTCTTGTCCCAAGTCTTGAGAAGTTGTTGTCCCAAGTCTTGAGAAGTTCTTGTCCCAAGTCTTGAGAAGTTCTTGTCCCAAGTCTTGACAAGTCACTCGTCCCAAGTCTTGAGAAGTTATTGTCCCAAGTCTTCTCTGCTTGTTTAGGGCTGTGCCTCACCTGTCTTAATTGAATTCAATTTTTTTCGAAAATTCTTAGTTTTCTTCGCGTTTCGCGCCATTTGCAGTCGTTTTTAATTTTTTTAAAATTTCGAAAATTTTTGAAAATTCTCAAAGGGTTACCCCTTTGAGAAATTTCAATTTTTTCGAAAAATTTCAAAAAATCGAAAAACGTAGCAAATGGTCCAAAAAGCGCACAAAACTAAGAATTTTTGAAAAATTTCAACTTTTAATTTTTTTCCGAATATTCCGAAAATTTTTGATTTTGTGCGCATTTCAGAAGGTTTGCAGCGTTTTTTGATTTTTCGAAAAATTTGAAAATTTTTCCTTCTAAATTTGACCTGTCCCATCCTTATCAGGACTAGACTCCCAAGTCTTGAGAAGTCACTTGTCCGAAGTCTTGAGAAGTCCTTGTCCCAAGTCTTGAGAAGTCTTGTCCCAAGTCTTGAGAAGTCACTTGTCCCAAGTCTTGAGAAGTCACTTGTCCCAAGTCTTGAGAAGTTCTTGTCCCAAGTCTTGAGAAGTTCTTGTCCCAAGTCTTGAGAAGTCACTTGTCCCAAGTCTTGAGAAGTTCTTGTCCCAAGTCTTGAGAAGTTCTTGTCCCAAGTCTTGAGAAGTTCTTGTCCCAAGTCTTGAGAAGTCACTTGTCCCAAGTCTTGAGAAGTCACTTGTCCCAAGTCTTGAGAAGTTCTTTTCCCAAGTCTTGAGAAGTCACTCGTCCCAAGTCTTGAGACGTTCTTGTCCCAAGTCTTGAGAAGTTCTTGTCCCAAGTCTTGAGAAGTTCTTGTCCCAAGTCTTGAGAAGTTCTTGTCCCAAGTCTTGAGAAGTCACTTGTCCCAAGTCTTGAGAAGTTCTTTTCCCAAGTCTTGAGAAGTCACTCGTCCCAAGTCTTGAGACGTTCTTGTCCCAAGTCTTGAGAAGTTCTTGTCCCAAGTCTTGACAAGTCACTCGTTCCAAGTTTTGAGAAGTCACTCGTCCCAAGTCTTGAGAAGTTCTTGTCCCAAGTCTTGAGAAGTCCCTTGTCCCAAGTCTTGAGAAGTCCCTTGTCCCAAGTCTTGAGAAGTCCTTGTCCCAAGTCTTGAGAAGTCACTTGTCCCAAGTCTTGAGAAGTCACTTGTCCCAAGTCTTGAGAAGTCCTACGCAGAATATATTTATTTTGTTTTCAGTTAATTTTATTTGCTTTGATTGAAATTAATGTTTGTTTTTTGATTTTGTTCAGGTGATGATACTTTTTTCCAGTCGAGATTAAGAAGATGAAATAAGTGAATGAATTATATTTTGTAAACTGATGTACAAACAGAATTTTTTTTGCATAATAAAGACTTTTTTATTTTGAATAATGTTATCATTTAGGAATCCTGAATTCCTTCCATACACTCTAGGTAGAACTGAGAATTTCTTCGAACTTTGCCAAAAACTTAGTTTTTGGTACAAGTTCGGAAAATTCTAAGAAAAACTTGAAAAGTTCTTGTCCCAAGTCTTGAGAAGTTCTTGTATCAAGTCTTGAGAAGTTCTTGTCCCAAGTGTTGTCTGCTTTTTTAGGGCTGTGCCTCACCCATCTTAGCTGAATTCAAATTGTTTTCGAAAATTTCGATTTTTCTTAGTTTTCTTCGCGTTTCACGCCACTTGGGACGAGTGACTTCTCAATACTTGGACAATAACTTCTGAAGACTTGGGACGAGTGACTTCTCAAGACTTGGGACGAGTGAATTCTCAAGACTTGGGACATGAACTTCTCAAGACTTGGGACAAGAACGTCTCAAGACTTGGGACGAGTGACTTCTCAAGACTTGGGACAAGAACTTATCAAGACTTCTCAAGACTTGGGACAAGGACTTCTCAAGACTTGGGACAAGTGACATCTCAAGACTTGGGACATGAACTTCTCAAGACTTGGGAAAAGAACTTCTCAAGACTTGGGACAAGGTTAGGTTAGGTTAGGTTAGGTTAGGTGAGGTTAGGTTAGGTTAGGTCAGGTTAGGTTAGGTGAGGTCAGGTCAGGTCAGGTCAGGTCAGGTCAGGTCAGGTCAGGTCAGGTCAGGTCAGGTCAGGTCAGGTCAGTTCAGGTCAGGTCAGGTCAGGTCAGGTCAGGTCAGGTCAGGTCAGGTCAGGTCAGGTCAGGTCAGGTCAGGTCAGGTCAGGTCAGGTCAGGTCAGGTCAGGTCAGGTCAGGTCAGGTCAGGTCAGGGGTCAGTTAGTTAGGTTAGGTTAGGTTAGGTTAGGTTAGGTTAGGTTAGGTTAGGTTAGGTTAGGTTAGGTTAGGTTAGGTTAGGTTAGGTTAGGTTAGGTTAGGTTAGGTTAGGTTAGGTTAGGTTAGGTTAGGTTAGGTTAGGTTAGGTTAGGTTAGGTTAGGTTAGGTTAGGTTAGGTTAGGTTAGGTTAGGTTAGGTTAGGTTAGGTTAGGTTAGGTTAGGTTAGGTTAGGTTAGGTTAGGTTAGGTTAGGTTAGGTTAGGTTAGGTTAGGTTAGGTTAGGTTAGGTTAGGTTAGGTTAGGTTAGGTTAGGTTAGGTTAGGTTAGGTTAGGTTAGGTTAGGTTAGGTTAGGTTAGGTTAGGTTAGGTTAGGTTAGGTTAGGTTAGGTTAGGTTAGGTTAGGTTAGGTTAGGTTAGGTTAGGTTAGGTTAGGTTAGGTTAGGTTAGGTTAGGTTAGGTTAGGTTAGGTTAGGTTAGGTATGGTTAGGTTAGGTTAGGTTAGGTTAGGTTAGGTTAGGTTAGGTTAGGTTAGGTTAGGTTAGGTTAGGTTAGGTTAGGTTAGGTTAGGTTAGGTTAGGTTAGGTTAGGTTAGGTTAGGTTAAATGACTGTAGACTCAGTGGTAGTATTACATAAACAGAAGACAATAACTAGTTTTCCAACTGAATAGTCACTCTTTAATGATAATTATTAATCATTCTATTCTTGGAACAGTGTATTTCAAGTCATCTGATTTAACATCATCTGTGCTATTTTAGTCTACTTCCCTCTCTGGAAAGATTTTCATGAAACTAAAATGAAGTGCATGCCATTAAAGGACACCCCACCTACTTTTTAATTTCCTACTATCAGTAACACTGCTGTGGTTTAACAACGTCTGAAGCTGGGGTGACACAAACATCTCATATGCAGGCACTTCAAATATTGTGTGCCATTTAATTTTTAAAAAGTATTACTTCCATTAAGGCATGTTTCTTTAATGTTCAACAATACCAGGTAAGTTTCGCAATATATATATTTGTTTTGAGGCTATCAGTTGATTAACTAATGGAGATGAGCATGAGGATGTTTTACTCATTTGTTATTTATTTAATGATGCTTTGTGCTGTGAGGAGTTCCAATTAGAAACAGATAAACATTTTACTCAATTTTTTTCCTTATAAAATTAGTTGATTTGACATTGTTATTATCCACTCACTTAAAAAGTACATAAATATTACATGGTAACTATTTTATCATCATGCAGGGTGATAC